>NC_092052.1:110305150-111505150 GCF_003086295.3 Arachis hypogaea | reverse complement strand
GTTCCTACAAGAACAGTTACAGGGTAGCACATGTGTATTGACTACAGAAGGCTCAATACAGCCACCAGAAAGGATCATTTTCCTTTACCATTCATAGACCAGATGCTAGAGAGACCAGCAGGTCATGAATATTACTGCTTTTTGGATGGCTATCCAGGTTACAACCAAATCGCAGTAGATCCTCAGGACTAAAAGAAAACAGCATTCACATGTCCTTCTGGAGTATTTACTTACAGAAGAATGCCTTTTGGTCTGTGTAATGCACCTACAACCTTTCAGAGGTGCATGCTCTCTATCTTCTTTGATATGGTAGAGAAGTTTCTGGAAGTCTTCATTGATGACTTTTCAGTATTTGGAGACTCATTCAGCTTCTGCCTTGACCATTTAGCAATTATTCTGAAAAGATGCCAAGAGACCAACCTAGTTTTAAACTGGGAAAAATGTCACTTTATGGTGAATGAAGGAATTGTCCTTGGGCATAAAATTTCAAACAAGGGAATAGAGGTGGATCAAGCTAAAGTGGAAGTAATTGAAAAATTACCACCACCTGCTAATGTTAAGGCAATCAGAAGCTTTCTGGGGCATGCAGGATTCTACAGGAGGTTTATAAAGAATTTTTCAAAAATTGCAAAACCCCTGAGCAATCTGCTAGCTGCTGACATGCCATTTGTGTTTGACACAGAGTGTCTGCAAGCGTTCAAGACTCTGAAAGCTAAGCTGGTCACAGCACCAGTTATTTTTGCACCAGACTGGACTTTACCATTTGAACTAATGTGTGAAGCCAGTGACCATGCCATTGGTGCAGTACTGGGACAGAGGCATGACAAGCTTCTGCATGTCATTTATTATGCTAGCCGTGTTTTAAATGATGCCTAGAAAAATTACACAACCACAGAAAAAGAATTGCTTGCAGTGGTTTATGCCATTGAAAAGTTTAGATCATACTTAGTAGGATCAAAAGTGATTGTGTACACTGACCATGCTGCTCTTAAATATCTACTCACAAAGCAGGATTCAAAACCCAGGCTCATCAGATGGGTGTTGCTTCTGCAAGAGTTTGATATAGAAATAAGAGACAGAAAAGGGACAGAGAACCAAGTGGCTGATCATCTGTCCCGGATAGAACCAGTAGAAGGGGAGTTTCCCCCCTCTATTGAGATCTCTGAGACCTTTCCGGATGAGCATTTTTTCGCCATTCAGGAAATACCATGGTTTGCAGACATTGCAAACTATAAAGCTGCAAAGTTCATACCCAAGGAGTACAGCAGGCAACAAAAGAAAAAATTAATTACTGATGCAAAGTACTACTTGTGGGATGAACCCTATCTCTTTAAGAGATGTGCAGACGGAATAATCCGTAGGTGTGTGCCTAGAGAAGAAGCACATAGGATCTTATGGCATTGCCATGGATTACAATATGGAGGCCATTTCGGAGGTGAGCGAACAGCCACCAAGGTCCTCCAATGTGGCTTCTACTGGCCTACACTTTATAGGGATTCCCGAGAGTTTGTACGTAACTGTGACAGTTGCCAAAGAGCTGGTAATCTGCCTCATGGTTATGCGATGCCTCAACAGGGAATCTTGGAGATTGAGTTGTTTGATGTATGGGGAATTGACTTCATGGGACCTTTTCCACCATTATACTCAAACACTTATATTCTGGTGGCAGTCGACTATGTATCAAAATGGGTAGAGGCCGTTGCCACACCCACCAATGATACTAAAATAGTGCTGAAGTTCCTCCAGAAACATATCTTCAGCAGGTTTGGTGTCCCTAGAGTACTAATCAGTGATGGGGGCACTCACTTCTGCAACAAACAACTTTACTCTGCCATGGTCCGGTATGAAATTCGCCACAAGGTGGCGACTCCATATCATCCACAGACAAATGGGCAAGCTGAAGTTTCTAACAGAGAACTAAAAAGAATCCTGGAACGGACTGTAAGTACCCGTAGAAAGGATTGGGCAAGAAGCTTGGATGATGCTCTGTGGGCTTACAGAACAGCATTCAAGACTCCTATAGGGACCTCTCCATACCAGCTTGTGTATGGTAAGGCCTGTCACCTGCCCGTGGAACTGGAACATAAGGCCTACTGGGGAACCAGATTCCTAAACTTTGATGCCAAATTAGCTGGAGAAAAAATATTGCTCTAGCTGAATGAGCTAGAGGAATTCAGATTCACTGCTTTCGAAAATGCCAAGCTTTATAAAGAGAAATAAAAAAAGTGGCATGACAGAAAGCTGTCATCTAGAGTCTTTGAACCAGGACAAAAGGTTCTGTTGTTTAACTCTAGGCTCAGGTTATTCCCTGGGAAACTGAAATCCCGGTGGAGGGGACCATATGTGATTACAAGTGTATCACCATATGGTTATGTGGAGCTTCAAGACATTGATTATGATAAGAAGTTCATTGTTAATGGACAGAGAATCAAGCACTATCTTGAAGGCAATGTTGAGCGAGTGCTCAAGGTTGAGGCTGGATTAAAAGCTCAGCAAGGTCCAGCTAAAGACAATAAAGAAGCGCTTGCTGGGAGGCAACCCAGCCATTAGCAAAACTTTTTCTGTTATTTTATTTTATTTTATTCTTCATTTTATTTATTTTTAAAATATATGAGCTTAATATTAACAAGGTAAAGAATCAATTGCATAAGTCCACAGGGTTACAGAAGAATTCAGAGCACAAAACAGGAAAAATGAGCTCACTGGCAAGAAAACGCCAGTAAGAGGCACAATTGGGTGTTAAACGCCCAAAAGGAGCATCTACTGGGCGTTTAATGCCAGTAAAGATAGCCATCTGGGTGTTAAACGCCAGATTTACAGTATCCTGGGCGTTCAGAAAAACGCCCAGTGACAAAGGGGTTTCTGGCGTTTAACGCCAGCTAGAAGCAACAGCTGGGCGTTAAACGCCCAAAACAAGCACCAACTGGGTGTTAAACACCTAAAACATGCAGCAGTTGGGCGTTTAACACCAGGATTGTGGGGAGTAGGTAATTTCGTTTTCAATTCAAATTTTTTCCATTTTTTATGTTTCAATTCATGATTTCTTGCACAAACATGTTACAAATCCTAATTTTTCAAATCCTTTTCAAAACAAATCTATCTCTTTTCCTTCTAAAATCTTTTCAACTCATCAATATCTTTTTCAAATCTTCACATCATCTTTTTTAAAATTCATATTTATCTTTTTCAAATATCTTTCATATCTTTTCAATTTTAAATCACATCTTTTCCTATCATACTTATCTTTTCCAAATCACTTTTTCTATCATATCTTTTTCAAATAATTTTCGAAACCCACCCCCTTCCCTTTAAATATTGGTTCGGCCTCTCCCCCTCTCCTCCACAAGTTGCGCTTGGCTCTCCCTCTTTCCCTTTCCTTTCCTTTCTTTTGCTTGAGGACAAGCAAACCTCTAAGTTTGGTGTGTTTATCCGTGATCACTAAACCAATACCCACTAAGATCATGGCTCCTAAGGGAAAACAAACCGACTCCAGAGGCAAGAAAGAGAATATTCTAAAACCACTTTAGAATCAAGGGAAGTTCATAACCAAAGAACATTCAGACCATTTTTACAAAATAATGAGTCTAAGGTCAGTGATCCCAGAAGTTAAATTCGATATGAAAGAAGATGAATATCCGGAGATCCAAGAGCAAATCCAAAATAGGAGCTGGGAAGTCCTAGCTAATCCTGAAACAAAGGTGGGAAGAAACATGGTTCAGAAATTCTATGCTAATCTGTGGCAGACGGACAGGCAGAGAATAGCTGGAACCGCATTCTATGACTATAGAACTTTAGTTAGAGGGAAGATTGTTCACACCCACCCTGACAAAATAAGGGAGATCTTCAAGCTGCCTCAACTGCAAGATGACCCAGACTCCTTTAATAGGAGAATGATGAGATCAAACATGGGCTTGGATAAAATCCTAGAGGACATATGCCTCCCTGGAGCCAAATGGACAACCAACACAAAGGGTGTCCCGAACCAACTCAAGAGAGGAGATCTCAAACCAGTCGCCAGAGGCTGGCTGAACTTCATTGGGCGTCTATACTGCCCACTAGCAACCGCTCTGAAGTCACCATCAGAAGAGCAGTGATGATTCATTGCATTATGCTGGAAAAAGAAGTAGAAGTTCATCAGCTGATTGCTTGTGAGCTTTACAAAATTGCAAACAAGAACTCCAAAGATGCCAAATTGGCCTATCCAAGCTTAGTCTCTCTGTTATATAAGGATGCTGGGATAAAAATGGGAGTAGATAAGTATATCTCAGTTGAGCAACCAATCACCAAAAAGTCTATGGAAGGACAACAAGTGCAGGATGACCCCATCAAGAGAAAAGCATAGGAGTTCCTCCCAAAAATTCCTCAAATTGAATACTGGGAGCGCCTAGAAGCATCTGTCACCAAGTTGCAAGAAGCTATGGATCAACTGAAGGAAGAACAGCAAAATCAAAACAGCATGCTCTGTAAACTGCTTAGAGAACAAGAAGAGCAAGGGCGTGAACTGAAGGAATTAAAGCGTCAGAAACTATCTCTTGAAGGGCCAAGCACTCCACAGACTAAAGAGGCATCCACCTCCCAAATTCAAGGTTGTTGAGTTCTAATCTTAGCCTTAACTCTGTGATAATTGTTCTTATTTGAGTTTTACCTTAGAAGTTATATATGAGTAATAGTAATTAGTATCTATATTTTGATTTTATCTCCAATTAAGCTATAGTTTATTTTTCTCATCATCATTAAACATGAATAAAATAGCAGATTTTCTTTAGAATAAGGAGGCAATATTTTTTCGAGTTTTTAATAAGGAAAATTCTAATTATTTACATGTAGTGGCAATACTTTTTGTCTTCTGAATGAATGCTTGAACAATGCATATGTCTTTTGAATTTGATGTTTATGAATGTTAAATATGTTGGCTATTGAGAGAATGATGAAAAAGGAGAAATGTTATTTGATAATCTGAAAAATCATAAAAATGATTCTTGAAGCAAGAAAAAGCAGTGAATACAAAAGCTTGCAGAAAAAAAAAAGAGAAAAAGAAAAAGCAAGCAAAAAAAGCCAATAGCCCTTAAAACCAAAAGGCAAGGGTAATAAAAAGGATCCAAGGCTTTGAGCATCAGTGGATAGGAGGGCCTAAAGGAATCAAATTCTGGCCTAAGCGGCTAAACTAGGATGTCCCTAACCATGTGCTTGTGGCGTGAAGGTGTCAAGTGAAAACTTGAGACTGAGCGGTTAAAGTCAAGGTCCAAAGCAAAAAGAAGAGTGTGCTTAAGAACCCTGGACACCTCTAATTGGGGACTTTAGCAAAGCTGAGTCACAATCTGAAAAGGTTCACTCAATTAGGTATCTGTGGCATTTATGTATCCGGTGGTAATACTGGAAAACAAAGTGCTTAGGGCCACAGCCAAGACTCATAAAGTAGCTGTGTTCAAGAATCAACATACTGAACTAGGAGAATCAATAACACTATCTGAATTCTAAGTTCCTATAGATACCAATCATTCTGAGCTTCAATGGATAAAGTGAGATGCCAAAACTGTTCGGAAGCAAAAAAAGCTACTAGTCCCGCTCATCTAATTAGAATCTGAGCTTCACTCAAAACTCTGAGATATTATTACTTCTTGACTCATTTGTATTCTATTTTATTTGTTTAGTTACTTGGGGACAAGCAACAGTTTAAGTTTGGTGTTGTGATGAGCGGATATTTTATACGCTTTTTGGGGTTAATTTTATGTAGTTTTTAGTATATTTTAGTTAGTTTTTAGTATATTTTCATTAGTTTCTAGGAAAAGATCATATTTCTGGACTTTACTATGAGTTTGTGTGTTTTTCTATAATTTCAGGTATTTTCTGGCTGAAATTGAGGGAGCTGAGCAAAAATCTGATTCAGGATGAAAAAGGACTGCTGATGCTGCTGGATTCTGACCTCCCTGCACTCGGAATGGATTTTTTGGAGTTACAGAAGTCCAATTGGCGCGCTCTCAATTGCGTTGGAAAGTAGACATCCAGAGCTTTCCAGCAATATATAACAGTTCATACTTTACTCAAGGATTGATGACGTAAACTGGCGTTCAACGCCAGTTCCATGTTGCATTCTGGCGTTAAACGCCAGAAACAAGTTACAAGTTGGAGTTGAACGCCAGAAACAGGTTACAACCTGGCGTTCAACTCTGGAAACAGCCTAGGCACGTGTAAAGCTCAAGTCTCAGCTCCAGCACACACCAAGTGGGCTCTAGAAGTGGATTTCTGCACTATCTATCTTAGTTTAGTCATTTTCTGTAAACCTAGGTTACTAGTTTAGTATTTAAACAAATTTTAGAGATTTATTTTGTACCACATGACATTTTTAGATCTGAACTTTGTACTCTTTGACGGCATGAGTCTCTAAACTCCATTGTTGGGGGTGAGGAGCTCTGCTGTGTCTCAATGAATTAATGCAATTATTTCTGTTTTCTATTCAAACACGCTTGTTTCTATCTAAGATGTTCATTCGCACTTCAATATGATGAATGTGATGATCCGTGACACTCATCACCATTCTCAATCTATGAACGCGTGCCTGAAAACCACTCTTGTTCTACCTTCGATTGAATGAGTATCTCTTGGATTCCTTAATCAGGATCTTCGTGGTATAAGCTAGAATCCATTGGTAGCATTCTTGAGAATCCGGAAAGTCTAAACCTTGTCTGTGGTATTCCGAGTAGGATTCAGGGATTGAATGACTATGACGAGCTTCAAACTCACAAGGGTTGGGCGTAGTGACAGACGCAAAAGGATCAATGGATCTTATTCCAGCATGAGTGAGAACCGACAGATGATTAGTCGGGTTGTGACAGCGCACCTGCACCATTTCACTGAGAGGACGGATGGTAGCCATTGACAACGATGATCCACCAACACACAGCTTGCCATAGGAGGAACCTTGCGTGCGTGAAGAAGAAGACAAGGGAAAAGCAGAGATTCAGAAGATAAAGCATCTCCAAAACTCCAACATATTCTCCATTACTGCTTAACAAGTATTTATTTCATGCTCTTTTATTTTTCGCAATTCAAACTGATAATCATAATTAATCTCCTGACTAAGATTTACAAGGTAACCATAGATTGCTTCAAGCCAACAATCTCCATGGGATCGACCCTTACTCACGTAAGGTATTACTTGGACGACCCAGTGCACTTGCTGGTTAGTTGTGCGGGGTGTGAAAAGTGTGAATCACAATTTCGTGCACCATTAAGACCCGTTGTTGTCGTTGCCATTTCCCTCATCCTTTGTCCCGTCATCTCCATGGCCACATTGTCCACCACTCCGATAGCTTCCTTCATTTTATTCTCCGAACCAATGTTCAGTAATCGCTTCAGTTTTCATATGGGTAGCGACAACGACATTACTCGTTGTACTAATAGCTTTGATGCAAGGTCAAAACTGTCTGCTAGCTTGGATTCTAGGAGAGATAGAATGAAGCACTCGGGATCCATTGCAAATGAGAATTTGCATATGATGTCAAAGGAGAATTTTCTCATGATGTTCTAATATCCAACAATCTATATTGCTTGCCGAAGAGTGGAGAAAGGCGTGCCCTTGGGATAGTTATAGAACTTGGTCTTGAGGATGTGGTGGACGTTGTTAGGGTTGGAGGTGATACTGTTATTGAGGACGTGAAGGTAGATTCTTATGGTGGGTGAAGTGCGAAGGAAGTGGGTGTGCCAATCACAAAGATTTGGGAAGTATGTTGTCCATGACATGTTGAGATAGGTGCGACACACGTGACAATTACACCATGGCTTGATCTTGGAGCTGAAGAGGAGGAAGGAGAAGATGAAGAAGAAGACTGTGAAGGTGAAGAAGGAGAGTATGAATGTTAGGGTTATGCAAGATATGATGGAAATTGGGGGAGAATGGTGTCATTTTCGAACAGAGGGGCAGGGACCATTTTGTCCCCCGTTAGAGTTGGTAGGGACTATTTTGTCCTCCGTAAGAGTTGATGGGGCAAAGGACCTAAGTGACTGACGGATGTAGTTTGAAGGTTGTAGAAGGCTTAGAGAAGGGGGGTTGAATCTATGACCTTCTTTTATGTTACTGAATTAACCCTTTAAAACAAACTTTCAATTCTGATTCTGTTTGAACTCAGCAGCAAAAATTTATGAGACAATTTCATTTTGTCTCATGAATATCAAAAAATAGAATAGAGCAGAGAAGAGAAAAGCTAACACCATCATGTATCCTGGATTCGGTTGCCCTTGTGCAATGCAACCTACGTCCAGTCTCCACCACAACAGTGGTGGAATTTCCACTATAGTTAAAGTATTACATACACCAATTCCACAGGATTGACACAATCCTTTCACACTCAAGTTCTTACCTAACTTAAGATTTGGCTATGCTAATACCTAACTCTTCACTCTTAGTGCTCACCTAACTAAGAAAGGGGTACCTCACAGGTACAAGATACAAGACACAGACTTACCTAAAGAAATCTGAAATAACTCTAGGCTTTTCTCTCAAGTGTATCACTCAGACTCTTTCCACTCCTTGGCTTTTACTTGAGCTCTCTCAATATGCCTTTTCACTCAAGAAATTACAGAAAGATAAAAATTGAAAAGTAAATTACAATTTGTAAAACATGAAGGAGATTGACTTCATCAACAGCCTCTTTGCTATGTGATAAACCAGATTTGCATGTCTCTGATTCAGTTCTTCATTTTTGGCGGAATGCTTCTTTGAAAGAAAGTACTGTCCAAGTATATGAACTTCTTCAGAGAGCTTCTTCACAGAACAAAAACCTCAATACACTGGGTTATCTCTCCTTGTCTTCTGAATGAACAAAAATCTTCTTTTATCTCCTTGTATGTTGCTCGGTTGCTCTCCCTAGGTCAACTTCTTGAGCCTTGTGCTTCACTAACCCACTATCTCATTTTTTCCCATTTATCCTCAGAATAGAAACTTTTGCTCTGACCTTCTTTTGTTGACCGAAAGCCATAGGAAGGCAAACAGAATAGGTCTTTCAATGGTAAACCCAGATCTTGGCCATTGAGAAGCTATTTGGTCCCCAAGACTTACTTGTGACCGTGGATACACAGCAGTGAAGAATAGACAACATCTTTCCCATGTATCCCAATATGGACTTGGCAGAGAGTTGAAGATGAAGAGAAGAAATGAGATGCATGTAGAAGGAAATAAAATCACCTTTAGCTTCTGACTTCTTCTTAATACTGATTGATGTGGGTGATTAGACTTCTACCATTTGCTTAACTTTCTCTTTCTTGCTTCTTTGGTGAATAGCTTAGGAAGAAGCTCTCTCTCTCTTTTTCTAAATTCTGACCATAAGGGAACATGTGAACGTTGCTTTTGGATGAGAGCAAATTAGAAAGATTTGAATGAGAGAGGCAACCGGGTTTGGATCGAATCTTTTTCATTCAGCCCGTTGCCTTCTATTCTTTGTTTCTTTTGGGCTTCCTTTGCATTATACCCTACCAGCCTTGTTCTAATTTCATCCAATTGTGCTGCTGAATTGATTTGTGGCCTGCAATGCTTAATTTTAAGTAATTAACATTAGTTAGATAATTTCCTAAAAATAATGTTTGTCATCATTAATTAATTTAGTTAATTTCTTAACTCAACATAATTGTTAGGGACCAATTGAGTAATTAATTTTAGTTGAGGACTAAAGTGTCTGATTCGAAATTCTTTTATAATTATGTAAAATTTAATTATTTTAATTTATTTATAAGGTATATTTTAATAAAAATTAAAGACAATGGCTATAAATACAATGACTATTAAATGTATTTTCTCTCATGAATTTAATGACTATATTAAATGCATTGTTTGTATATTATTTGTTTAGACTGGCATTTGAACCACATATTTCATTATCTTGTTCAATTTCTTGAGTCCAGAGACTAGAGCAACCAATTCGTATTCATAATCAGCAAGACCAATTCATAAACCAATTCAACAATTAACAAAATCAGCATATTCATAGTCAGCAAAACTAATCCCTAACCTAATTCAACAATAAAATTAACAACAATAACATTTAAACCATTTTAACATTTTAAGTTCAACCTCTTCCATATTCTAATCAAATTCATAAATCATATCTTAATTAATGAATCAAATATTAAAAATTAATATAGAATTTAGAATAACTAAAAAAACTTACATGTTGATTGTTGTTGTAGCTGCAAAATCGAGCAGTGCAGTGCATGCAGCAACACCCGCAGAAGAGAGGCAAGGGAAGGATGGGGACGCGGCGAGACACGAGCACTCACCAGGTGTTGGGTGTAGTGATGGTGGATGAGCAAAATATGAGACAAAGGGAGCAAGACAGCTAGCGACAAGCACGTGAAGGATGACGAGCACGCGAGGGCTGACAAGCGAAGGAGACGCGATTCACGAGCACATAATGTGGTGGATCTGGCAAGAGGAGCGGCGATGGAGGCGAGCGTATGGTGGCGGTGAACTGAGGCAAGAGTGAGAGAGCTAGGGGAGAGGTGCTGGGGGCGGGGCTGTGCCTCTGTGTGTGGGAGTGGGAGTGGGAGTGAGAGAGAGTAATGCAAAAATGAAGGGGGAGGGTTTGCGATTTGAATTTAGGGTAAGATTACCGTCGGATTTACTATTGGATAAATCCGTCGGTAATTGACGAACGGATTTTTGCTAGTAAAGAATTTCACAAAAAACTCTCGTTGCTAGTATAGTTTCTAAACCAACAAAGAATCCTTTCATACAAAAAATTGTTTATCACTAAAGCAAACCCAATAAAATAAAACTGAAGTATTTAAACCTCGGGTTGTCTCTCAAGGAATTGCAGGGAGGTGTATTTATTATTGGTTATGGAAGATTATCTTTTTGGGGTTTTTGAATAAGGAACAAGAAAAATAAATTGCAAGAAAGTAAATTAATAATTAAGAAAACTCTTGGTAAGGTATGAGAACTGGACGTCCTATCCTAGTTATCCTTATCAATTATGATGAGAATTTTTCACTGCTCTCACTTAGTTAACCCTTACTAAATAAAGGAAAGTCAAGTGGACTAATCAATTTGATTCCTCAAGTTCTAGTCAACTCCTAAGGAAAGACTAGCTTTAAAGGGATCCAAATCAACCAGCAAATTTCAATTATCAATCAACAAAGGAGTTTGATAACTCAAGAGTCTCCAATTACTCAGTTCAAGCTAAGAATGTAAAAAGTTAAATTAAAATTATAAATATGACATACCTCAAATTGCATTAAATAAAGAAATCAAATCTAACACGGAGTTCATAAACCAAATTGGGAAAATAAATAAACTAGAATGCTAGAATAAATAAAAGTAGAAGAGAAACTAAATTAAAGGAACATTGAACCTGGAATTGAGAAGAAATAAACCTAAAACTAAGAGAAATCCTAAAACCTAGAGAGAGGAGAGAGCCTCTCTCTCTAGAAAACTACATCTAAAACCTAAATTATTGTGAATTGATGAATGAATGTTGTGTATCAATCCCTCTTGAGTCTCTGCTTGTACCCTGGCTTTAGTCTGCATTTCAGGGCCGAAAACTGGGTCCAAACTCAGCCCAAAATTGCTTCCAGCATTTTCTGCGATTTCTGCAGGTAGCGCATGTCACGCGTACGCGTCAGGCGCGCGCACGCGTTGCCGTGCGACTTTGTTTTTCACGCGTACTCATCAGGTATGCGCACGCGTCGTTTCTTGCTGGTCAACTCCTTGGTTTCTTGTGTTCCTTCCATTTTTGCAAGCTTCCTTTCCATCCTATAAGCCATTCCTACCCTATAAAACCTGAAAATACTTAACGCATAGATCACGGCATCAAATGGAATAAAGGAGAGTTAAAAATATACAGTTTAAAGGCTCAGAAAGCAAGTTTTCAATCATATAACAAAATTGGAAAGGAATTGTAAAATCATGCAAATTGTATGAATAAGTGTGCAAAGACTTGATAAAACCACTCAATTGAGCACAAGATAAACCATAAAATAGTGGTTTATCAATCTTCCCACACTTAAACATTAGCATGTCCTCATGCTAAGCTCAAGGAGATAAAAGAAATGAATGGGGGAAAGTAAGACTCATGAGATGCAACCTATGAATGCAACTATATGCTAAGATGATTCTATTTACTTGGTTAAAAGTAAACATGTTCTTCAAGACAAAAATAGACCAGATTCCACTAATTTAAATCATACAGTAAAAGACAAGTAAACTTGTAAAAAGATAGCTCATGAAAGCAGGGAACATAGAATCAAGCATTGAACCCTCACTGGTAGTGTATATGCACTCTAATCTCTCAAGTGTCTAGGGTTAATTCACTCTACTCTTCTCTAGTCATGCTTTCTAGACTTTGTTCTTTATCTAACCAATCAACAAAAATTTAGTATACTAATGTAAACATCATGAGGTCTTTTCAAGGTTGTAATGGGGCTAAGGTAAGGGTGAGGATATAAGTATGGCCAAATGAGCTGAAATATGAATCTTTGACTAACTTAAGCTCTTACCTAACACACACACACTCTAACTAACTCTAAAATCATGCCTAGCTACCCAAAATTTCCACTTTTGCATCACATACTCATGTGCATTGATCTTTTCATTAACTTAACATTGGGGTAATTTTGTCCCCTTATTTATTTGAATATTTTTGGTTTTTTTTAAATCATAAAAGCAACACATAACATATCAATGCACATGAGTCTTTAATTTTTTTTTCTGGTCTCACATGAGTATACACCCAAATTCCCAATATTTTGTCAATAGAACATTGTACACTTTCATCAACCCAAGTTCCCACAGTTCCCCACACTTAATTGATATATAATTTCTATCTTAAGCTAACCAAAGATTCAATTGGGGTAATTAATTATTTTTCCGCTTAAGGCTAGTGATGTGGTAAAATATAGAACAAAGGGGGATTAAAAGGCTCAAGGTGGCAAACAAAGGTGATTGAAAGGGTAAGCTATTTGGAATAAGTGAGCTAAAATCAAGTGATGGCCTCAATCATATGCAAGCATGTAAATACACTAAACAATGGACATATAGACTGGAACAAAATATAGATTACAATTATAGAGAAGGAAACACACAAGAATAAAATATTATGGTTAAATAATGTAACCATGTAATTAAGCTCAAATCTCACAGGTTATGTGTTCTTAGCTATAACATATGTTCCAAATTACAATCCTCAAACAAGTTTAACAAAAATTTTCAATTTAAATTAGTGAAATACTATAAAACAGGGTCTTGAAAAGAAAATATTACTTCAATCAAGTAGTGGTAAAATATGCACAAAATCAAACAAATATGCAATCAAGCATGCAAATGCAACAACTAACAAATTAACATTGGTGTTTGAAAAAGGAAGTAACTAACCCACGGAAGTCGGTATCGACCTCCCCACACTTAAAGATTGCACCGTCCTCAGTGCATGCTAAGATGTGCAAGTGGACGGGTTGCTCCAACTGACGCTTTTCTACATAGATTGTGCAGATGGACTTGTCTGTCGCCCCATTGAGAAGCTTCTCGTTTCCCTTCTCGGTGGCCATCCTGAAAGAAGAGGAAAAAAAAGAAAAGTAACTCAGAAATAAAGATAAGAAAATAAATAAAGTGTGGGTGGGTTAATGCCAAATAATGAGGGTCTCAATTATATGGTAGCTACAACATGCATGTGAGAAAACAGTAAAAGCAAATGGCAGATCAGTAGTGCGAAAATTGCAACAATGGGAGAGAGGGTGTGGGTAATGCAAGATAGTATAAATATATATCAATGCAAATGAAATGCAAGTATCATAAAAGAATAGCATTGACTTATGAATAATAATACCCAGTCAAAATAAAATAAGTCATGAAGCACCAGAATAATTCAAGAAAAGATGTAACAGTTAAATAAGAAAATTTAATACCAATGGAAAAATAAAAACATGCACACAATTGAAATACAATGAATGAAAGTATGCAGATAAATTAAGTAAAATAGAATGGAAAAGGATAGGGATGAGAAGTTGAAGAAATGAAGAAGAAGAATGTAGGAAAAGAGGAGGGAAGAAGGAGAAAGGAGAGAAGAAAGAAGTAAGAATTTAAAAATACGGCACGACGCGCACGCGTACGTCACGCGTGCGCGTGAAAACTGAACCAGCCATGCGACGCGTAAGCGTTGCCCACGCGTACGCGTGGGTGGTCTGAAAGTGAAATGACGCGCACTCGTCAGGGGCGCGTACGCGTGGATGATTTTGTGCTTCTAGCACAGTTTCATCGCAAGGGTAGCACAACTCTCGGGTCAAACACCCATTTACACCGATTGTCTTATCCACACGTGCGCGTGCATAACGCGTACGCATGGATTTCCTAGGTTGCATGTGACGCACACCAGCCGCACGATTCCATCACAACTTTCTGTTCGTTGGATGGGATAGCAAAATGTGGAATCGACGCCCACGCGTGGCCTACGCGCACGCGTGGGTTGCCTCCTTTTTTTATGCTGTATGCAGAATGCAAAATGCAGATGCTGATACAGACATTATGAATGAACACTAAAAAAAATAGAATAAAATAAAACTAAGAATAAAACAAAACAAAATAAAACCAAGACTGAAAAAAAGGATCATACCATGGTGGGTTGTCTCCCACCTAGCACTTTTAGTTAAAGTCCTTAAGTTGGACGTTTGGTGAGCTCCTTGTTATGGAGGCTTGTGCTTGAACTCATCCAGGAATCCCTACCAGTGTTTGTAATTCCAATAGCCTCTGGGATCCCACACTAGTTGCATACAACCTTCAAGCAAGTTAAAGCAAGTGACAAGGCTCCAAGAGTGTTGATTGTTAGAATGAATTCCGGGGTCCCAAACCTTACTTTTGCACCCGTCTTCTTGTTGATCATCATTTTTCCACTTGGTTGGTGAGCAATTGGAATTCTCATGGAGACATCCGAACAACCTCCTAGACCCATTCAATTGAGACTTATACCAACCATTGCACTTAGACTTGGAGCGTGCAACTGTATATAACCTTGCATGACAACTCCTACCACTAACCATCTCCCTCTTACTCTTATAGCCACAAAGAGCTCTAAGTTGCCCATCCGTCTCAAGCAAAGCATATTCAAGTGGGCTAATTAAGCTTAGAGATGAAAGATTTACCCACTTGAATGAAGGAATGGATGGTGAAGGCTTTGGGAGGCGAGGCCTCCAACAACTTTGGCAGGTGATTTCAAGCTCCATTCCCTTGTGCTCTCCCTTGACATCTTCCACCTCTTTGCAAGCTTCTTCAACTTCAACCGCAACCTCATCAAATTATTCTAATTCTTCCTCGTCACTCAAATCATAAGTTGGGGGTTGAGAAAAGTCTACCTCCACGTCATTTTCAGATTCACTTGGAGAAGGTTCTTCAAACTCAAGGGGTTCAATTGCGGATGCAAGTTCATCACTAGGATGGCTTGATTCATGCTCATCATCACCAAGGGAACTCACCTCTTGATTTATTCCGTCCAATTCTTTATAAGGAACATGCCTTGGAGGTTGTGCACCATCCTCCTCAACATCAATTTCGATCTTATTGGAGGAATATTCTACAATCCTGGATTCCCATGGAGGTTCAGCATCTCCTAAGTCCTCAACCACTTCCTTTTCTTCTATATTTTCGGCTTTCTCCACTTGCTCTAGTACAAAATCCAGCTCCTCCTTGATGCCTTCCCTCACCAATTCTTCAGTTACTCCTTCATCCTCAAGCCGGTCCCTTCTCTCTTGTTCCGTATCAATAGCATAGGGTCATGTTGCTCTTGGATTGATGCATCCACACAGGATATAAGAGCTTGGATAGTAGAGGTTAGACTGGTGAGAGCAGAGGTAAGTGTGGTTTGAAGCTCTATTTCCCTTTGGCAAATAACATTAAGGATGTTGTCATCCAGTGGAGGTTGGGGTGGATAGGGGAGTTCATTATTTTGAAGAAAGGGTTCATAATAGGAAGGTGGTTCTTCTTGGTAAGGGTATGGAGATGGTGAATATTGAGGTGGTGGTTCTTGGGGGTAATTGCGTTGGAATAGGGGTGGGTCTATGTATGGTTCATACGGTTCATGTGGTGGTTGGTTGGGTGGAAAACGGTTAGGGTCATAAGGAGGTGAATGGTTGTAGGTGGTGATGACAAGTCATCTTAGCCTATTTTAACTAGTCTTTTTCTCTTGTTTTCATTAGAATTATGCACTTTCTTGAGCTACAAGGAAGCCAATTAGGTAGATTTTCATGTTTCCCTTGATTGAATCAACCATGTATGAATTCATGCCATTTCATGAGGTTTTATGCTAAAATTGTTGCATATTATGATAGAATGAATATCTCATGATTATGAGCATAGCTTTGATGAGTTTGGTTGATTAATTATAGGTGAAGAAAGCTTGGAGAAAGGTTGAAGCAAGAAGGAATAGCTAGGAGTAAAGAGAAGACAATGGAATAAGTGAAATTGAACCAGGAAGCAAAAAGCTGGACCTAAAGTTAGCATCAAACTTTTGCACAAACTTTTGATTGAAAAGTTAGCCCCAACGTTAGCCCCATAACTTGGAGGCTAACGTTGGAACTTAAAAATCATTCCCTGGGTACCAAAAGTTTGCGCCAACGTTAGCCCCCTAACTTTGAGGCTAACGTTGGCACATGAAATTTACCCCTGGGCACCAAAAGTTTGCGCCAACGTTAGCCCCCTAACTTTGAGGCTAACGTTGGCATGAAGAAATCCTCCCTGGGCACCAAAAGTTTGCGCCAACGTTAGCCCCCTAACTTTGAGGCTAACGTTGGCACATGAAAATCACAAAGAGGAGCAAAAGTTTGCGCCAACGTTAGCCCCCTAACTTGGTGGCTAACGTTGGCGCCACAAGCACACAAGGCAAGGCCAACGTTAGGGTCAAAGTTAGACCCCTAACGTTGTCACCAACGTTCATATCAGCAAATTTTGTGGGCTGCTATGAAAAGTTGGAGCAAAAGTTAGACCCCTAACTTTTGCTCAAACTTTTGGTCCAACTTTTGCAAAACTCAAACCTGGTTCAATTGGTTCACTTTGGTTCTTCTCCAAACTTCAAGAGCAACCAACCAAGGCCTCTTTCAACCCAATTCCACCAAGAGCAAAGGCCCAACTCAAGGCTTGAAGATCATTTGAAGAAAGTGTATAAATAGGATAGAATTCAAGTTCTTCGGGGAGCTTTCCTTTTAAATTTTCATAATAGTTTTCGGAGAGCTTTGGATATTGAGTGATCTTTAATTTCTTTGTCTTGGGGAAGGAGAATTCACTTCTCTTCCTCTTCATTTTATTGGTTTCTATTTCAATTGCAATTGTCTTGGATCTTGGGTTGGAGAATTGAAGAAATTCTGTTTCAATCTCATCCTTGGATCTCTCTGTTTATTTACTGCTTAATTGAATTTCCATTTCTGTTACTTGCTTCTCATCTAATTTCTTTGCAATTTACAATTTCCTTGCAATTGTTCTTGTTGGATCTAGGAAGGCATTGAGATCTAGACTTGATTTTCTAGTCTCTGGGTCCTGAGATCTGATTTCCTATTTCAATTCTCTGTTTACTGCTTTCCATGTTCATCTACTTTGCTGTTTCGGATCCGATTCAATCCCAATTCCCTTTTTCTCTTCTGTTTAATGCAATTTAACTTTTCCTTGTTTAATTTCTGCAAATCCAAGTCCCAATCCCCTTTACAATTCAAGTCATTTACATTCCTTGCACTTTAAGATTCCGCAATTTACATTTCTTGCACTCTAAGTTCCTGCCATTTAATTTCTTGTTCTTTAAGATTCAGCAATTTAATTTCCTGCTCTCTTTAATTCCATGCAATTTAAATTCTGCAAATCACCAATCAATCAACCAAATCTTGATTCGCTTGACTAAATCAACCACTAAACTAAAATTGCTCAATCCTTCAATCCCTGTGGGATCGACCTCACTCCCGTGAGTTTTTATTACTTGATGCGACCCGGTGCACTTGCCGGTTAGATTTGGGTGTTTTTGGGAGAGATTCATTTCTCCACCAAAATATCTCATCAAGTTTTTGGCGCCGTTGCCGGGGATTGATTAGATTGACAATGATTAAGTGAAGTGGTGATCTAGATCAAGCACTTTTTCTTTAATTTTCAACTAGCCCACTAACTGTTTGAAGTTTTGCCTGAGCTAATAGAAACCTCACTCTAGCAATAGAGTGAAATTTCCTTGGCTCATCCTGCTAAATATGATTTTCATAGCTTGAAAAAACAAACGAGAGGAGTGGTTTTCGTTCATTACTCTCTCAAGTTTGCCAACTGTTTGATACTTTGTGTCAACTGATCCTTCAATCATATCCTGGCCTGAATATGCTCTATCTTCACTTGAATTGGTCGTGACTGTGCAGATCATGGAAGGGAACTCAACAAATTCTAGCAATCATGAGAGTAATACCCCCACCTTGGATGATAATGTAACCCATAGTTCGAAGTAACTATCCATAGCCATGAATGATGTTGCCCAATGGTTTGAAGCTTTTCCACAAGGAAGCATTATCGGATGGGAAGAACTGATGAATGGACTCCTAGTCAAATTTAACCCATCACAAAAAGTTGTTAAGCAAGAGGCAGAAGTGCATCCATTAGAGAAAGAAATTGAAGGTGCTCGTGCAGTAATAAGCCAAAACAAGCAGATGCATCAGCAGACTCTACAACAATTAGATATGATGGCTAGAAAAATCACTGAGTTGAGACATGCTGTAGTACATACATACAACCTGACTCAAAGCTCATATGGGTGTAATCAAGCTGAACACAGCTTTGTGGCCATTAACCATGAGCAACAAAGCTATGAGCAACTACAAGCTCCAAGCAATCACTCTAGCATGCTCCAGAACAGGCATCAGAATGATGTGTACAATCCACCTTGGAGAACTCATTCTAATGGGAGGGGGATTGAGAACCAAAACCAAAGACCAAGGGACTTCAACTGCAACAATCCCAACTTCAAAAATCAACTTAAAACACACCCCCACAACAACAATCACACACACTTCCAACCCCGTCCTACCTCACCATTCACTCAAAATGACCTTCATCAACCACCACAATTGCCACAACCACTTCCACCCTTTCAAAGGATCTATATTCTAGAAATGCTGATGGAGAGGTCCATAAAAATTCAAGAAATGATGGCAATAGAGCGGGAAGAAATAAAGAAACATCAAGAGATGATAAGCAAGAACCAGGAGGCTTCACTCAGAAGACTTGAAAGGCAGATGGAACAACTTGTTCAAAACCTTGCTGAATTGAGAGAGAAGGAGGGGAATCTGAACCCAAAGAGCCATGAAAAGGATGCTGTGTTGAAAAAGAAGGGAGTCATGGAGGAAAGTAAGAGGGCTGTGGAAAGAGAAACAGAGGGAAGGAAGCCCATAGCAAGAGGAGGAAACCTAAGGCAACAGAAGCCTCAACTTCCATGAGCACAGAGTGAAGGATGTCAAGCTAGTGACAATAAAAGAGCGCTTGTTGGGAGGCAACCCAACCGGAGGTAACTATCTTTTCATATCTATTTCAATAAAAGGGTTAATTAGTTTTATCTATATTGCAAGAAGCTAAGTTTGGTGTACACACCAAAACAATATAAAGGAGAATGAAGGATTCTAAGTTTGGTGTTTCACCAAAATCCCATTATAAAACACATTCTCACTCTCTGCATAATGATGGCTTCAAGCATGATGGATGAACTAGTTAACTATTCTGCTATTTCCTAGTTTTCAGTTTTATTGCTTTTGAAAAAGAAGAAGAAAAGAAAAAGAGTTATTACACATGGTTAATTTGATGCATGAAACCCATTGGCAAGGTACTAAGTTTGGTGTTCTCACACCAAAGTAAGTTCAAAAGCCCACAAATAAATCATGAAGACTAACCATTGTTCTAAGTGCTAGGGGAACAAGCAACTTTCAATATCATTGCAGAATATCATACAAGCCTTTGGAGG
Source organism: Arachis hypogaea (assembly GCF_003086295.3). Taxonomy (NCBI): domain Eukaryota; kingdom Viridiplantae; phylum Streptophyta; class Magnoliopsida; order Fabales; family Fabaceae; genus Arachis; species Arachis hypogaea. The sequence continues at coordinate 111,485,207 of NC_092052.1, read as the reverse complement.
GATTGAGCATCATCAACCAAAGAAGCAAAAGATGAACATAAAGGACAGCAATGATGATGATGAGAAGAAGGAAAGCAAATGAACTCCAACAGGTTGTATTGTTAAGTGATTGTTTTACATCAAATATTGCTGTGATTGAAAGTTGGATTGTATCCTGATCTCCCCTGCCTGCCTGCATAGCATAGTCTTTCTTTATAATTCAATAAGCAAGGTGTCTGAACATTCACAACATTCTTATCTTCAAAACTTTTTTGCACTCAATTTTCAAGAAATGCATCACATGAAAGTTCTTTGAAAAGAAGGATTGAGGAATCAAACAATTTTGAGGCAAGCAAAAGATTAGGAGAAAGTGGTGGTTCTAGTTGTATGATTTTGTATTGAGGTTGCATGCTTGTGAAAACTTGCATGGGAGCTCATAGGCGGGACATGAAGTTCAAAGAAGTATTGTGGAGATTCTCAAAAATTTATTGATCTAAGAAGCAGCAAACATAACAAAAGAAAGAAAAGAAAATACAAAAACAAAAAGAACATGGCCCAAGGCTTTGAGCATCAATTACTAGGCATAAAAAGAAAGAAAGAAACAAAAACTCAAAGAGTTGTTATCCTAGTAAATGCTTGTGGTTGAAGTGTGTCAAGGAAAGAGGCTTGAGCAAGTAAATCCTTAGGGGTGCTTTAACACCTAATACCTTAAAACCAACTGGTTTAGGAGTATTGATTGAAAGCTTATCTAAAGAGCCGCTTTGAGACATGATACTTAGAGTCGAGGCCAAAGCACAGAAATTATAAGATGCTTCAAGGTGATTACATATAAAGAGATCTCCATGATACCATTTGGATGAAAATCCTAAGACCTACGACTCCCAATATGTAAGGACTAGTGAGCACTGAAGCCCTTGCATAAGCATATGATTTAGAGTTCACCCCACTGATACTTGATCACTTCACTCACTGCACTTTACAAATGTTCCTCAATCCATCTCAATTGAAAGAACCTTGGAGCAGAAATCTATTTCTTGCTTGAGGACAAGCAAGCTTTAAGTTTGGTGTTGTGATGACAAGTCATCTTAGCCTATTTTAACTAGTCTTTTTCTCTTGTTTTCATTAGAATTATGCACTTTCTTAAGCTACAAGCAAGCCAATTAGGTAGATTTTCATGTTTCCCTTGATTGAATCAACCATGTATGAATTCATGCCATTTCATGAGGTTTTATGCTAAAATTGTTGCATATTATGATAGAATGAATATCTCATGATTATGAGCATAGCTTTGATGAGTTTGGTTGATTAATTATAGGTGAAGAAAGCTTGGAGAAAGGTTGAAGCAAGAAGGAATAGCTAGGAGTAAAGAGAAGACAATGGAATAAGTGAAATTGAACCAGGAAGCAAAAAGCTGGACCTAAAGTTAGCATCAAACTTTTGCACAAACTTTTGATTGAAAAGTTAGCCCCAACGTTAGCCCCCTAACTTGGAGGCTAACGTTGGAACTTGAAAATCATTCCCTGGGTACCAAAAGTTTGCGCCAACGTTAGCCCCCTAACTTTGAGGCTAACGTTGGCACATGAAATTTACCCCTGGGCACCAAAAGTTTGCGCCAACGTTAGCCCCCTAACTTTGAGGCTAACGTTGGCATGAAGAAATCCTCCCTGGGCACCAAAAGTTTGCGCCAATGTTAGCCCCCTAACTTTGAGGCTAACGTTGGCACATGAAAATCACAAGGAGGAGCAAAATTTTGCGCCAACGTTAGCCCCCTAACTTGGTGGCTAACGTTGGCGCCACAAGCACACAAGGCAAGGCCAACGTTAGGGTCAAAGTTAGACCCCTAACGTTGGCACCAACATTCATATCAGCAACCAACCAAGGCCTCTTTCAACCCAATTCCACCAAGAGCAAAGGCCCAACTCAAGGCTTGAAGATCATTTGAAGAAAGTGTATAAATTGGATAGAATTCAAGTTCTTCGGGGAGCTTTCCTTTTAAATTTTCATAATAGTTTTCGGAGAGCTTTGGATATTGAGTGATCTTTAATTTCTTTGTCTTGGGGAAGGAGAATTCACTTCTCTTCCTCTTCATTTTATTGCTTTCTATTTCAATTGCAATTGTCTTGGATCTTGGGTTGGAGAATTGAAGAAATTCTGTTTCAATCTCATCCTTGGATCTCTCTGTTTATTTACTGCTTAATTGAATTTCCGTTTCTGTTACTTGCTTCTCATCTAATTTCTTTGCAATTTACAATTTCCTTGCAATTGTTCTTGTTGGATCTAGGAAGGCATTGAGATCTAGACTTGGTTTTCTAGTCTCTGGGTCCTGAGATCTGATTTCCTATTTCAATTCTCTGTTTACTGCTTTCCATGTTCATCTACTTTGCTGTTTCGGATCCGATTCAATCCCAATTCCCTTTTTCTCTTCTGTTTAATGCAATTTAACTTTTCCTTGTTTAATTTCTGCAAATCCAAGTCCCAATCCCCTTTACAATTCAAGTCATTTACATTCCTTGCACTTTAAGATTCCGCAATTTACATTTCTTGCACTCTAAGTTCCTGCCATTTAATTTCTTGTTCTTTAAGATTCAGCAATTTAATTTCCTGCTCTCTTTAATTCCATGCAATTTAAATTCTGCAAATCACCAATCAATCAACCAAATCTTGATTCGCTTGACTAAATCAACCACTAAACTAAAATTGCTCAATCCTTCAATCCTTGTGGGATTGACCTCACTCCCGTGAGTTTTTATTACTTGATGCGACCCGGTGCACTTGCCGGTTAGATTTGGGTGTTTTTGGGAGAGATTTATTTCTCCACCAAAATATCTCATCAGGTGGCTTGTGAGTATGGTGGTTCAAAGTTATGGTGAGGGGGTGGTTCATAAGCATATGGTGGGGCTTGTTGGTAACTACAAGGGAGTCCACCATATTCATCATCTTGGTACCCACCCTGGAACGGCTCTTGACCATAGTAATTTGGTGGAGGTTGGTTGTCACGAAAGGGTCCACCATAACTATTGTCTTGGGATGCATCGTAGAATGGCCGTTGCCCATGGCACCTTGGAGGAGGTTGTTGCCGAAAGGGTTGATCAAATCCTCGTGGCTCCTCCCATCTTTGATTATTCCGACCTTGATGCATGTTCTCATTATAGCATCCATTTCCTGCAACATAATTTGAACTAAACTCATAGCCAAAGGGGTGAGAATTCATAGTAGCAAGTAAAAACAAAAACTAATAAAAATTAATGAAAATAAACTCCTAAAACTAGAAATACTAACAAAGAAACGAAAAAGCAAATATTTACAATAGCCAATAATAAGGCACACGTTTGCAATTCCCCGGAAACGGCGCCATTTTGACGAACGGATTTTTGCTAGTAAAGAATTTCACAATAAACTCTCGTTACTAGTATAGTATCTAAACCAACAAAGAATCCTTTCGTACAAAAAATTGTTTGTCACTAAAGCAAACCCAATAAAATTAAACCGAAGTATTTAAACCTCGGGTCGTCTCTTAAGGAATTGCAGGGAGGTGTATTTATTATTGGTTATGGAAGATTATCTTTTTAGGGTTTTTGAATAAGCACTACAAGAAAAAAGGCCTGTCGGTACACTTTCTTCTTGCCACGCTTTTAAAGCGTGCCCAAAAGTGGTCTATGGCCATGCTTTTGTGAGGGTGGCCACTGATTTATGATTTGGCCACGCTTTTTTCGCCACGCTTGAAAAGCGTGGCCATAGAGGGAAATCGGCACGCTTTACGAGGGTGCCCACTTACTTGAAATTTGGCCACGCTTTTTTACTGCCACGCTTGAAAAGCGTGGCGATAGAGGAAAATGGGCACGCTTTTACGAGGGTGCCCACTAATTAAAAATTTGGCCACCCTTTTTTTGTCACGCTTAAAAAGCATGGCCATAGAGGGAGACCGACACTCTTGTAAAGCGTGGCTAGTTTGTGTTTCAATGGTCACCTTTTTAAAGCGTGCCCATATTCTGTTTATTTTGGCACCCCACAAAAAAAACTTACCGATAGAGTTCCTTCCCCCAAAATTTAGTTTCCCACTCAATTTTTTTCCACACTTAACATTTTTTTTCTTGGTTTTCAATTTTAACCCAAACAATATCACACACTAGTTTTAACCCTAAAAGTGACCCAGTCACAAAAAAAAACCCTAAAAGTTACCCGCGCCATCATCATCCTCAAACAACATCTCCGCCTTCATTGTTCATCATTCATCACCCATGCCTTTCCTCTAACCCTCTCTCTGTCGAACACTCGTTCATCTGTCGAACCCTAAATCTAAAATCACCCTCCCCTCACTGGAACCCTAACTCCCTAAGTCTCTTCTCTCGCTCTCTTATCTACCTTTTAGTTTTATCTTCCGTCACTCTCTTCTCTCCCTTGCACACGCCAGAACTGCCGTCGCACAGAATCCCCTTCGCACATGCCATCGCAGACTCGCACGTCTCGCGGTCTCGGTCCAAGGCGTGTTCTCCTCGTCGTGTCGTCTCCGTCCCGTGAACGTCTGCGTCCTATTCTCCCATCCTGTGAGCGTCGCTGTCCTCCATGTCCCGTGAACGTTGCTGTCCTCCCCGTCCCATGAACGCCGCTGTCGTTCTTCCTGATTCCTGGGTTTGTGAAATTCTCCTTTTAACTACTCTATTTTTTAAATCTTCTAGACCTCTCTTCTCTCTGTTAATCTTCTATTTGTTCTAGTTCTGTTATTAAATTGGTTTTGCTGTGTTTAATTTGCTATTAATATTCTATTTGTTCCCCAACTAGTCGCTCATCCCTCACGTCGTTGGCTTCAGTGGCGCCATTTTGTTGTGCGTAGCTTTGGCCTACTTCATCTCCGACCACCGTTGGACGAAGAAGAAACCGATTATGAAGAAAAACAGAGGAGTGGTTGCTCTTCAAATTATCCAAGAGGTACAAATCCTACTATTTTTTAGAGTTTTAATTTATCATATTCATATTTTAAGTCTGAATGAATAAATTTTTTAGATAAATTCATAGTTTGTGACAAATTACACTACAAGAAAAAAATCCTGTCTTCAGTGGGATCTGTATGGAAAACTATCAAGTCACTACTGGTATATGAATTGTATTGATTTTTTATATTGGAGTATATGAAATTTATTTCAACTTGGATAATGAGATTCATTCACTAGTATTCTTTTAATCTTAGTATATGAATTATACTTTATTATGACACACATGCATTTGTTCGAATAGTACAGATACTTGATACAAGGTTTGAGTGATATGATCGTTTGTTATTTTGTTTGGTTATGATGTAAATTGCTTATTGAAATGGTTTCTGATTTTTGTCTTTAATTTTTTTGGTAAAGAAATACTAAATGGGGTTTCTTGAGGGTGTGAGTGTGTCTGGTGCACCGCCACCTAGAACGGTCTTGGTGCAGCAGTGTATCTGTGATAAAGGTGTATTGGAAGTTCTATGCAACTATGATGCTATCAGTCTACTAAAATTAAGGTCTCTTCTATAGTGCCTAACATTTACTGATAGACTTAAAAAATAAAGAGGTGAGTCATACTTTACTCTATCTCTACTTTAGATAACAATGTGTTTTTCGAATTTTATGCGTCCTCAAAAATCAAATTGCTGACGTATAAAAATGAATTAAAATGCACTGTTCTTTTAATATGCATTCTTGTTATATGCTAATACGAAACACCCGTTTTCAAGGTTTTTCCCTTTATTTTTTTTGAAAAATCCATTTTGTCCATATTGTTAAATTTTCGGAGTTACTGTGTTTATGACTTAATATTATAAAAATGTATTAAGTAAACACACTAAAGTTTATTTAATATATTGGTTACTATGAACCTTTCATTTCTATGCATATACAAATTAGACAAATTAAACCAAAGTTTTCTAAACTATAATTGGAAGTTTCTAACCAAGTAGTTTGGATGATCATTGAAAGTACAAAACAGAGAAAGAATAGGACTCGAGAACTTGTGCAGGAAACAGAGTTTTCAACCTTAGCATGATGGGGTTTTAGTGGTCATTTTTAAATAGGAGTCTAGATTTTCAGTGGTCATTTTTAAATTGGAGTCTAGATTGAGTGTTCAGTCTTACAGCAACATTAGAAAACTCTAACTACAAAATACTAAAGTTGAGATAGCTGAGTTGTTCCTTTCATAATTTTAGTTGTAGGTCATGGATTGAGGCCAGGCATTTTTTACAATTGAAAATGTGTTATCTCAGGTGTCTAAGGAGGTGCTCCTTCAAGGAATACTTAAACAAGATCTATATGTTTTTGAGAACATGTATATACCTAGACAGATTAATGAATCCAAAGTATTTCAATCTTTTCTTGCTATGTATAAATCTAATTTAGAACTTGGCATAGAAGATTAGGACATCCATCACTTATTATTTTTGAGATTATTCTTAGACACTGTAATATATTCAAATAAAATTGAGTTTGATTATGTTGTGTGTGAAGCTTGTGCAAAAGGCAAAATGCATACCTTATCTTTCTCTTTGTCTAATATTGTTTTTATTTCTCCTCTTGAATTAATTTACATTGATGTATGGATTCCTATCCCAATTGTTTTCAGATCAGAATTACTATATGAGCATTGTAGATGTTTACTCAAGATACACTTGTTTATACTTACTTAATTCAAAAGCTCAAGTTCTGTAAATTTTACAACAAGTTACTTATGAAAAACTAAACTGGAAATTCTGTTAAAGTTGTGCAGATAGATAATGCTAAAGAATTCTTGTGTTAGCCAGCTCGCCATTCCTCGCTAGTTCGCCGTTCTGGTTGTCGTGCTGCTCGCCCCTCTCTCTCGCGGTTCTGCTCGCTTCTCTGTCGCGGTTCTGCTCACGGTGCTGCTCGAAGGTTAGTTCTCTCTCCCTCGCTCACACAAACCATAAGCTGCCATCCATTACCAACTTGTCAAGTATTTTTCTTTTTATCTTCCATGAAATATTTTCATAAAAGGGTCCAAGAAATCAAAGCCAAAATCTAATTTTTGCAGCTATAAAATTCCACCTACTGAATTCGAATCTCTGTTTCTTAAGAAATCAGTCCTGTTCAGTACATAGAAGTGATCAGGTATATAGTTTGAATTTTTTTCTGCACCTTTTTTTAATAATTTGGGTTTTCTTCCATTTCAGTTCTTAGTATCTGTGTTGATTCCTGAACTGCTTTTTTTAAGGAAAAAATATCTGGTGTGAATCTGATATTTTTTTAAAGATATTTGAGCATTAGTTTTCTCTGAATTTGATTTTCATTTTTTTTTACCAAATTATGGAAAATTAGATGAATAGTTTGATACAAAAGAAACTGAATGATAAACCTTGAAAGTTTCGGTCTCATTAATGCTCTATTTTGTTTGGCATTACTCTGTTTCAGAATTTTCTCTAGACTTTCATTATTTTAATCTCTCATTCAATTTGTTACTCCACCTAGGTAGCAAGCATAATCTAACTTATGAAAAATGAGGTGTTTGAAGGATGCTGCTGAACCACCTTTGAACAAGATGCATCCCCATGGGAACTCATCATGTCACTAATGGTAAGATTTTTATCCTCACCTGCTAGAAGCACATAACCTCCCTCTTTGTACACCTTATATTGATCATTCAGCATATAGCTAGAGCTTCTCCAATATTCCTGATGGTTTCCCTGTTTATCCCTGCTTTTATTAATAACCTATTCTGCTGCTGTTTTTTATGAGAGTTAGGCTTAGCTAGAGTTTCTTGTTGTTTTCCTTTTTGATTAATTGGAGCATTCCTCTTGGTTTGATTAGTGGAGATAGCGCCTTTTTTATTTGAGACAGAGCTTTGCAATTTGGTTTTTTGCATGTTAGGTTTGGGATTCTGAGTAGTAACTATTTTTTGCCCCTGACTTTTAGGGATTTTCTTGCCTTTGATGGCTTGATTATTTCCTTTCTGGGAGTTGCCAGCATGATGAATAATTTATTAATATTATTTTTTGGGGAGATTCGGTTTTTTGTAGGAATCTTAAGTTTTAAGATGCAAAGTATATATAATTTCTTAATGAGTGGAAGGTCAAATTTTGGATATTGCATTGCAAAGTTGTTTAATCAGCTTTTTTGTTGGCGAGCGAAGACGCTATGTTTTGTGAACATGTTCCTTTATTTTACCCTTTTATCAGGAACTATCTGGCTCCGTTTCTAGATTAATAATGGACCGAAGCTCCATTGATTATGGTTATAGGGATGGAGAAGGTGATGCTGAATGAACTCTAAAGATGGTAGACACAGGAGTAATTGGTAGCGAGATTGCCATGGCCGAAGCAAGTCTTAAATCCCCTCTGTAGTATATGTTGTGTTTAGAGATGTCTATTCTTTTTCATTTATAAAGTTTGCATTTTCATTCAGGAGTCAGGCATCTGGTCTAAACCCAACAGTGACAATTTCACACAATGCATAGAACTGCCAAGAAATCATAAGGGTATGACTCAAGTACCCTCTTATCTCATATTATGCAGTGGGTTATTCTGTGATTTCTCTCTTCTCACTCTTCTTTTTTCTTTCTTTTTTCATCAGGAATAGATGCAAAGACCAATGGCTATATCCTCATAAACACTAACGGTGGCTTGAACCAGAAGAGATTTGGGGTCTAGCAACATTGATTTCTGATGGTATATTATGAAAAGTTAGGTAGCGAAAGGTACCATCTTAATAATTATTACTCCACCTAGTAATTGAATTGTTCATTAGACACTATTAATACCGAATTGTAATTGTCTCAATATGTGACTCACACTACTGTTTTGTGATTAAATTTAATCTTAGTAATTCTTATCTGATTGAGAAACAGTTGTGATTGGCTTTTTTGTAGTATATATAACTATATAGCTCTCAATTCTATGGATTAATTTGGTTGTTGGAGAAATACTAGGTGTTAATTCTAGACGTTTCACATTAGATTATTTTGGGAGTGAAGTGTTTATGGGTTGACTTTAGCTCTGTAGAGTGCATGGCTGTAAAAGCATAGTTAGAGAATAAATTGAGATATGGATTATGAACATCAATTTCCATAACTGATGCATGAGTTACAGTGTCACAAAATGGTTATATTTTTGTAAAATGTCAGAAAATTCAATGATGCACATACATATTTTCTTGGAAAATTGTAATGGAAACCTGTGTTTTATTTTGTCATATGATGACTTATTAGGATTGTATGTTTTGCTGACACAGATTTATGGTGAAGATGAATGGTCATTTGGATTCTGGGAGCAAGGTACTGAAGTGTTTAGTTGCCCTTCTAGAAAAAATATGATAAAGAAGAAGATGCGGCCAGTGAAGACGAGGAGTTTTAAAGCAAATGGTAGCAGGAGTTCTTCCCACATCAACTTTTTGTTAATCATAGTTTTGCTGTATATCACTTTTAGGTTTTCCATCCTTCATATCTTTGGGAGCATTATAGTTTTAATTTAAATTATTATTATAACATGTAAATAATTCATATAAATCAATAAAAAATTTAATTCTTATGCCTTCTAATTTTCTCTTTTTAGTTATTATTATAGAATTGTAATTTTTTAATATTATTATGCATTTTAATTTTTTTCTTTTTTTTAATTTGACAAAGAAATAGGCCACGCTTTGAAAGCGTGGCAAAAGGCTTTAGTAGGAAAGCCACGCTTTTAAAAGCGTGGCTGTATGTGCTCTATTGGCATGCTTTCAAAGCGTAGCCAAAACCAACTTTCTTGGCACGTTTCAAGAGCGTGGCGATATGTGAACTTTTCTGTACGTTTTTAAAGCGTACCGATAGATTAACACCTATAGCCACACTTTTAAGTGTGGCAAGAGTTGAAAGCGTGGCTAAAAAGAAAGCGTGCCGATAAATCCACAAAAGCGTGGCGATAGAGCAACCGGCACGCTAGCGGATGTGACCCTTTCAAAAGCGTGCCGATAGCTCAAAAAGCGTGGTGAAAAGCTCTCGGTACGCTTTTTAGCACTTTTTGACACGCTTTAAAAGCGTGGCAGAAAGCTTATTTTCTTGTAGTGAAGGAACAAGAAAAATAAATTGCAAGAAAGTAAATTAATAATTAAGAAAAATCTTGGCAAGGTATGAGAACTGGACGTCCTATCCTAGTTATCCTTATCAATTGTGATGAGAATTGTTCATTGCTCCCACTTAGTTAACCCTTACTAAATAAAGGAAAGTCAAGTGGACTAATCAATTTGATTCCTCAAGTCCTAGTCAACTCCTAAGGAAAGAATAGCTTTAGAGGGATCCAAATCAACCAGCAAATTTCAATTATCAATCAACAAAGGAGTTTGATAACTCAAGAGTCTCCAATTACTCAGTTCAAGCTAAGAATGTAAGAAGCTAAATTAAAATTATAAATATGAAATACCTCAAATTGCATTAAATAAAGAAATCAAATCTAACATGGAGTTCATAAACCAAATTGGGAAAATAAATAAACTAGAATGCTAGAATAAATAAAAGTAGAAGAGAAACTAAATTAAAGGAACATTGAACCTGGAATTGAGAAGAAATAAACCTAAAACTAAGAGAAATCCTAAAACCTAGAGAGAGGAGAGAGCATCTCTCTCTAGAAAACTACATCTAAAACCTAAATTATTGTGAATTGATGAATGAATGTTGTGTATCAATCCCTCTTGAGTCTCTGCTTGTCCCCTGGCTTTAGTCTGCGTTTCTGGGCCGAAAACTGGGTCCAAACTCAGCCCAAAATCGCCCCCAGCGTTTTATGCGATTTCTGCAGGTAGCGCATGTCACGCGTACGCGTCAGTCACGCGTGCGCGTCGTTTGGCGATATTCCTTGTCATGCGTATGCACACGCGTCGTTCCTCGCTGGTCAGCTCCTTGGTTTCTTATGTTCCTTCTATTTTTGCAAGCTTCCTTTCCATCCTCTAAGCCATTCATGCCCTATAAAACCTGAAAACACTTACCACACAGATCACGGTATCGAATGGTATAAAGGGGAGTTAAAAATATACAGTTTAAAGGCTCATAAAGCAAGTTTTCAATCATATAACAAAATTGGAAAGGAATTGTAAAATCATGCAAATTGTATGAATAAGTGTGCAAAGATTTGATAAAACCACTTAATTGAGCACAAGATAAACCATAAAATAGTGGTTTATCAGTAATGCTTTGCGAGTGACCAAAGTGCAGCGTTGCACTAATCAAGGTTACCAATGGATAAATCCGCTGGTAAATCTGACGGTAATGCTGACGCCAATTTTTTCCTTTTTTCTTCATTTGTTACCGGGGATTTATCCTTGGAAAATCAAATCTGATGATAATTATTTTACCCGATGAATTTATTATCAAATTTTTCGGTAAATCTATCAGTAAATTTGCTACTAATTTCCAACACTAAATATGACGGTATTCAGTATTTTTTTATAGTGCATGCTTTCCAATTCAAGAAAGTATTATTTTGACTCATCACATATCATAGAATATGATCGATACAATAAAAATAAGAAATGATTTGATATGTAAAACTATACTGCTAAAAATTATTTATAGATCTGTTAAAAATTTAAGAGGAAAAAAATTTCTTTAGTTAAAGTGGTGTAAATTGTGAAAAGGATTAACAAAAGAAATAACATGAGAATTAGAATATAAAATGAAAAAGTTTTATCTAAAATATTCTAAAATAGGTCAATAAATTTTGGGGATAAAATTTATAAAAGATGAGGAGAATTCTAACATGTTTATTTGATATAATATATTTGATTTTATTTTTTTATGCAAACATAAGGTAATAAGATAGATATTAATTTTTATTAATTATAATATATAGTTAAAGTTATTTTTAGTCACTATATGATTAGAAAATAATATATGCAATAAATTTTAATGTAACAAAGTTTTTTTAAAAAAAGACAATGGGTTGGCAATGCTCATTGCCACCCATGTCTTTTTCTTCTCCTCATTTAATATATGTACTGTTAATTTTTTTCTTGTATTTAATTATTTTATGTGAAATGGAGTTTCATCAAAGTTATTATTATTGTTATTATTATATTATTTTTTATTTTCTCGGTTCAGTGTGGATTATCGTTGTTCCGATTGCTTTATAAATATTTACTACAACAATATAGATTATTTTTGAGGGTTATAATGTGTAAAATAAAATTAAAATTTGTCAAAAAAATAAATTTTGATACTATTTTAACTATGAAAATATGTTAATAAAAGTTTTGTCAAAAATAGTATTTTTAACATATAAGTGATTGTGAAAAAAATTTAAATTTTATTTTGATAAATATTGACTGTCAAAAATAATTTGTTAGAAAATTTTGAGAACATATTTTCTGTGATACTTATTAATTGTCAAAAATACTATTTATTTTGACACTTATTGACTATAAAATATTCTCAACAAAAAATTTTAACAAAGAATGAGATGAGATCTTGAAACTAAAGAATAACTTGAGATTTTGAAGATAAAGAATGAGTAGTATAATCCTAAACTGAGAGCAGTGTGATGTCAAAATTAACAGAGCAAAAGAAGAAAAAAATAATGGAGTAAATTGAAAACAAATGAGTGTCAAAATTGATGAGTAATTTTCTACGGTCAAATTATTCATCAAAAAAACATAAAAAATTTGACATTTATAATATTTGTCAAAAATATATATTAATTTTGACATTTAATTATGGTATTAAAAAATAAAGTGTTAAAATAACTCTATTTTCTTGTAGTAATTAATGTAACACCCTAACTACCAAAGCTCACGCTTCCGGCTGCGCGACTCTGATAGCTCGGACATTACGACGACACTTATATTATTTAATACTAAAATATGAGCCTGTTTGAAACTTTAAACCGCAATACCACTCCCAAAGATATTTTCGTTCGATAACGTACATCCATAAATACCATTCAACTTACAACAACTCATAAAGAGTACATCCATATATATACATAAATATATATAAATAATATTACAAACATAATCCAATACAATTCCTATCCCTCTTACAGATTATATCAAGATAAAGGCGAGGGTGCAGTAAATCATAACTAAAACAATACAGAGCATCACAACAACAATTAAATAAGCTCTTTATAACTTCTGCGCCCATATCCTGAAAGGGGAAAAATGTAGGGGGGGTGAGAACATCATCCTCGAAAGAGTTCTCAGTAGAGGGTTTTTGGGAATTATTGTAATAGGATACATGAAGATAACCGCACCAGTGATTCATAACCGTCTTATGCCTCTTTTCAAAAACAACGGTTTACAATGAAAGTAAAATCGGAAATCTTTTCGGAAATAAGAACCATTCAATTCTCAAAAACTCAAAAGCCTTTCAAAACGGTTTATCTATGCGGAACCAAAATAGCCTTTCATAATTTTATTCCAAACCAGAAACACAAAACCGAAATCAACCATCAGTTCATCTTTTTCCAACCACGGCCCGAGGTCCAAACAATCCAACCAACAACTAATCACCACAATCCAACAGAGTCCCAGATGCAAACACAGATAGGAAGTTCAAGCACAAACAAACAGTTATTACAAGTAGAACAGTTAACAATTAATCACATAGGCAAACCAAGTATAATATGCACACCCAACCAATGTCACACAAATGCATATGATGCATGCCTGTCCCTAGTGGCTGATGATATCATCTGTCGGTTATAGAGCCAACTCGACAAGTCCTGGTAGCTAACCATTGGACTGTCCCTCTGTCGTGCATCCCCAACTCGAGTTATACTCATCATAAACTTGATCATAATCATGATCCATATCCATCACCCTCACTGGTGAATATTTATGGGGGCGAGCTCATCCGGCCCTTTCACAGTGCCCGGCCACACTTACGACATAGGGTCAACAGAGTATCAAGTCTCGACCTGGAGCACGTGGTGGCTAGCCACTGCTACTACCCAGGGAAACTCGTATCTCAGATAGTGGAAGTGCAACATTCACATTTATCAATGATTCAGCATAAACATGCATTCAATCTCATCCATGGATCAACATCCATCTCAGCCATCCGGCTCACGGTTCAGTCCAGAACCAGCCAATATGTATAATCATACACAGCCATTCCGGCTCACAACAAAACAGCACTTCCACCATTCAACATCATCAAATTCATGAAATCGGCATTTAAGCCATAAATCATTTTCTCAATTCATTTCACTTTGAAATCAAGTTTCAACTCTTTTCAGCCTTGGCTTTAAAGATCTCATTTCTCAAATTATCTCAGGCTCATAAGCCAATTTTACTCAAAGAAAATTCCCTTTTTGAAATAAGCCACTCTCGGCTTCCTCTTTCCAAAACTTCCAAAACCATGGAAAGTTAAAGATTCCTTTTGAATCATTCAAAATCACCCATCCAACAATGGGATTTTTGTAACAAAAGTTCCTCGGCAGAGTCCCAAGTCCTTAGGGGAGAATAGCATAACTCATTTCGCCAAATTCATTTAAAATCATTAAAACCTTGACTTTCCGATTTGAGTAATAAAATAAGATCTAAGCCAAACCGAGTCACGTAATCATTTACTTCCTTCAAAGCCGTTTCCTTTACTTAGGCAAAACCAGCTTTAACCCCCATGACAAATTCTAAAACGTTTTAACTGTAAAAAAATTGTTTTAGTCTTGCAAGAATTCAGAATTCAAAGAGTACTCAAAACCTTTCTCAAAACATTTCAAAATGAAACTTGTCAATAGACATTCAGGTTCTTTCAAAGCCATTGAAACTTCTTTAATTGAAACCCCCAAGTCAAATTCAAAGGCATAAATCCTTTTCACATCCAAACAGCTTAAAAACACAAGTTTCATCTAATTAACCTTCTCCTGAAAGAGATACAATGCCTTTCTTAAGAAGCAAGACTAAATCACAATTTCCTCTTTATTAATTCATTTCGAAAGCATGAATCATCATTTTCTCGATAATTCAAATAAAATAGTAGAAGTCTTTAACTCATCATTTTCCAGACAACATTTCAATAAAGACTCGGATTTTATAGAAATTTCGGCAGCACCTCCCCTAAAACTTGGACTTTGCCACCCGGTTCGGGTCCCAACTAAACCGTTCCACAATCCTTTTCAACAGCCCAAAATCCAAAATCAGTTCAAGGCAAGCCAAAACCAACAACCATCTCAATTCCATATTCCAAGAAAACCGTTTCAAAAACCAAATCATTATCAGCCGAATAAACTCATTTCTAAAGTTTCAAAGAAACGGTTCAGCAATAGTCATTTATCAAACCAGATCATTAAAGCAAGCCAGGCTGAATTCAAGAGTGTATTCTATTTTTTTCACATTCTCAAAAAAAATCCATTCAACTCAAATCAATTTCCAACGGATTCAACTCGATCTCAAAGCTTTAAAAGAATCAATTTCAAAAGCATTTCGTTTCACAAAGCCACACAACAGTCGAGTTAAACCAACACCCATAATCATACAAAACAACCAAACAATACATAGGACTGATACAATCACCAAATACACATCCTCACATCAGTACCCATATGTAATAATTCCAATATACAAAATATAGTTTTCGGAAAGCGCCCCTACCTCAAAACGTAATTCCATAACCCAAACGCGTCACAGGAACCTCCTCTCTTAAACCGAAATCACCAACAACCGCAACCTCGGCTCCAAGCCACTCCCGCGGTAACCACAACAACACTAATCGCGACATATAACAATAGAAACTCAATCTTATAGCAATTGATGCCGCAAAACCTTAGTGTATGAAGCCAGAATAGTAACTAGAGAGCTTTCAAATTGAAAACGCTTACCGAATAAAGAAGGAACAGCAAAACCGGAACAGCGGCGGTCTCTGAACCGGTTCAACGGCAGCAGCCCGGCAGCCACCTCAAGCAGTAAGCAGTGACCGGACTCTGGCAATGGCGCCTGGAACCCACATACAAAGACGTTAAAGCTTCCAGAATCTTAAACGAGTGAAGACCGAATCAAAAACCCTTACCGGCAGAGTTTTCCGGCGACGGCAGCGGTAGCCAGAAGCTCCAGCGGTGGTCTCGGAAGTCACAGAACCACTCCTGGCGGCCAGAACCCTTTTTTGACGGCGGCAGTTCTGACGGAGGCGGCGCCGGCAACGAGAACGGCGGCCGGGCGCGGTGGCTGAACTCCCAGCACACCTTCAGATCTCTCTCGTCTGCTCTGCTCCCGAACTCTCTCTCTCTCTGGCTCTGCCATAGAGGACGGCGACTGACACTGCGGCAAGGTTGACAGCAGTGCAGCTCAGCAACGGCGGTGACAGCAGCGTCGCCCTTCTCCTGCGCGTGCACGCACGCTCCCTCTTCCTCGCGTCGGGCTCCTGCATCGCACCCCTCACGTTCGCAGTTCTGGGTCCGGCGCGGTTCAATGGCGATCGGCGGCGACTGGACGCAGCTCCTCCAGCTCGCGTCTCCTTCTCTCCCAGCGTCGCCCAGTCTCAGCCTTCCTCCTCCTTCGAGTTCGACGGAAAGGGACCCACGGCGGCATCAAACGGCGGCAGCAAACCCCAGTGCCACCGGCGCAAATCCTTGTCTCATCTTCAGATCTCGCTCCTCTCGTCTCTGCGCGACGCGACGGCGCGGCGGCAGTGACGCCCGCCGGCGCCGTCCTCCTCCTCTCCTCTCCTTCCCGTTCCTCTTCTCCCACTTTCTGCTCCTCTTTTCTTTCCTTCATGGAAATAGAAGGAAGCTGTGTGTCGTGAATGAAAGAAGGAAGGAAAATGGGTCAAGTGTGGCGGCTGGGTTTGGGAGCTGAGTGGGGTTGAGAGAGAACCGGGTCGGGTAATGGGTTACCGGGTTAGGGTTTTCCTTATGTGAAAATTAAGGTTAAGGGCATTATGGTAATTTCACATAAAATTAGGAATAATATGGTAATTGAAATCCAATGTAAATCCAACACTTATTGTATATGGAAAAACCCTATTTGTTCATCTACTTTTACAAATTATTTTCAACAAAATGCCCAAATCTAAAGATTAGAAATAATATAATTAATTTCTCTATTTTCCAAAATAGCAGTATTAATATTTAAAATATTAATTATTTAATCCAAATCATGTAAAACCCCTCTTATTTCATAACTACCAAATTCATAATCTTAATATAGAAAATAACCCAATAATTATAAAATTGGATAAAAATCATAACTCGTCTCAAATTCAATAAATCAAAACTTGCCTTAATTATCTTTAATAAAATGATTTCCAAAATTAAGGCTACAAATAACTATATGATTTGAGACTTGATCATAATAAGACTTTTCAAAAGTTCTGGTCTTACATCCTACCCACCTTATAAAAATTTTCGCCCTCGAAAATTGATACAAAATAAAAGAAATTCCATAACAGTTCACCCTTGAACACATTTAAGGAAGAAGCAAAAATATCTCAAAATATAATCATATATATATGATTTTCAAATACTTTTAATCATCATATGCATAAGGGTGTAAAGGTAGGAGTGTGATTGCAAAGCAAACATTACAAGGTAGGCTCGATACAAAAGATAACATGGGTCAATCATGTGATAGTAGGGCAAAGCATCAAAGGCTATAAAACAGGATGGAGTTAAAACGATGTGCTCAATATTCGCACACTAATCTCATATCAACCTCAAGGTTTCAACTCTCCAACTCCATCAAGCACTTTACAATCCCATACTCGATCACAAGCCTTACAACCGCAAACCCGTTCGCAAGGAACAAAACGCCCACAACTCATAACGTTGCACACCTACCGCTTCAACTTCCGTATACACACATCACGTCTTAAAGAACTAACGCATCGCGTTACTATGTCTACAAGTCGCACGTGATATCAAAACAATTCTCGAGTCTACTCAGAAGGATACCAGATTTAGAACGGAGAGACAATTGTCAAGGGTAATACTCAAAGATTTGAGAGAATGTATCCAATTCCAAATAAACAAGGACACTCAAGCAATGAAGTTTGCTAGACTCAATTCAATTGACAACTTCAAGATAATCCTTGGATCAAGGAAATTCAATAGGATCAATAGGAAGGAGAATCAGCGCATTAGTTTGAAACAATTTCAAGATGAGTCGAAGAAGTAAGAGGTTACAGAAATGAATATCTCAGACCCAAGCCAAGCTCACGGAACTCAAGAGCATAATTACAATACTTTCGAATACATTATTCTTAAAAGAATCGAAAACTTGTAAAAATATCACTTCGCAGTCTGAAAGAGAAGTTAAACAACAAACATCCTTCAAGAGAGTAACAAAAGCATAAACGTGGCTTTACTTCAATACAATTTCATGTTGAAGTAGATTATGTAGAGTTTCCAAAAACAAAATGCACACAACTTTGGCTAAGAGCTAAAATATTTCCATCAAATATTTTAGAAAGATAGTTAGGTGCATAACTTAACCAAAAGTAATTCATAAAACTCGGAAGAAATCAAATGCTTATTCAAAAATTCTAAAAATTCATATTCAAACAAGCGTGTATAACATTTATAGCAAGTACGAAAGAGGAAGTTAAACTCTTTTTAGAAAAGAAATTTCGAGCTAAAAATTTGCTTTCAATTTGGTAAAGAAAATAAGTGGTGCATTAGAACAAACCAATTTCCACTAAACAAGGGAGCTCTCCAAAACCTCATTTAAAATAGTGCATGCCAACTTTTAAATTAACTTCGTCAAAATCGAACAATGGTTTCAATCTAAATCAAGCAACAGAAAATAAATTCCGTTTAAAACTTCTTACAAGAGAATTCAAAACTTCTTTAAAAAGTTCAGAACAAGACTCCCAAAAGTGTCCTTAAAATCACCATCTCAGAAGAACATTCAAGAAGTTTAAGATGTACTAAAAAGGAGTCAAGCCATACTAGAGAGGATCTTAATCTAAAGTAGTTCAAACAAGAGCCACTAGACATGAAACATCAAACAAGTTTTAAATTGATCCAAAAGAATACAAAAGTCATAGAAAAAGACAACTCAACCATTAGTAATTTCTCAAGGATAAATCTTTGACTAAAAACTCTTGCAGAGATAATGAGAGAATAAACGATGTACTAATTTGAAACGAATCAAACTTACTCATATACGAATGAGATTCACAAAAAGGAAAAACCAAGATCAATGGCAATATTCACAAGATGCAGAAGATCAGTTAAAAACAAGCTCAAACATGACATTCATGGAGATGGAAGATTTTATAGAGAATTTAGTCCGTTCATAGAAAGAAAGCTATGAGTTCAAAATTTTCAAAAGAACAACAATGGCATAACTCATGTGGTATGCTAAATCAAACTCAAATAAAAATGAATTAAGTAAAGTTTATCAAACAAAACTCAACCGGGACAAAAGCGAGAAATCCCCTTTCTTTCCAGAATTTCGGAAAATATCCAAATACACAATTAAATAAAGATGTCCATTAGAACTATAATAAAATTACTAGAAAGTCAAATTTACTTTTAAGTTAAGTGCAATTCCGCAAACCAGTAAAAGTACAGTCGAGGTATTAGGAGTAAATAGTTGTTAAACTGTATAAGAAATCTTCAAAGTTCATATATAGATAATTATACATCTATTCAACAGCAATTTTTGTAAAAATCTCAAAATTGGCTATAATCACTGTTAAATAAGAGGAAAATTGAATCAACAATTTTTCTATTAATGGACTCGGAATCAGGAGTTAAAAATGCACAGCGCTTTAAGATAAGTTCAAGGCTATATCAATGAATACAGGAATAAAAAAGAACTCAAACAGAGGAAGGTAGATGCAACAAGGATCTCAAACAAGCATATGCACTTAAGATCAAACAAGAATGCCTGTGGATAGAGGAATAAAGTTTAAAAATCAAACTACTCCTCAAAAGGATCAGCAATCAAGAACTTCAAGTTAGGACATGAAAGAACAGGTCGACTCAAATGAAATTCAAGACACAAAACTGAATAGCCTCGAGAAATAGTTTCTAGCGTTCTCAAAACCCGCGATTCGCTTTACTCAAGACTCGTCTATCATCTATGATAACCCATTAGCGCTTTCATATACAAAATTCACTAGTA
Source organism: Arachis hypogaea (assembly GCF_003086295.3). NCBI lineage: Eukaryota > Viridiplantae > Streptophyta > Magnoliopsida > Fabales > Fabaceae > Arachis > Arachis hypogaea. The sequence goes on along the minus strand of NC_092052.1, from coordinate 111,465,225 downwards.
TTAAGCCGGCCAAACTTAATACAAAGAATTTTGCAATACAAGACTACCATCGTTAATCAATAGACCGTCATGTGCATCAAGCTCTAATTCTCGTCATTCGACAAGACCTAATACATGACAAACGCTCAGAGTATGCAATTGAAGCATAGTTGGTCCATTCCTCAGGCTCTACAGGAAGGACTGCTCTGATACCATAATGTAACACCCTAACTACCAAAGCTCACGCTTCCGGCTGCGCGACTCTGATAGCTCAGACATTACGACGACACTTATATTATTTAATACTAAAATATGAGCCTGTTTGAAACTTTAAACCGCAATACCGCTCCCAAAGATATTTTCGTTCGATAACGTACATCCATAAATACCATTCAACTTACAACAACTCATAAAGAGTACATCCATATATATACATAAATATATATAAATAATATTACAAACATAATCCAATACAATTCCTATCCCTCTTACAGATTATATCAAGATAAAGGCGAGGGTGCAGTAAATCATAACTAAAACAATACAGAGCATCACAACAACAATTAAATAAGCTCTTCATAACTTCTGCGCCCATATCCTGAAAGGGGAAAATGTAGGGGGGGTGAGAACATCATCCTCGAAAGGGTTCTCAATAGAGGGTTTTTGGGAATTATTGTAATAGGATACATGAAGATAACCGCACCAGTGATTCATAACCGTCTTATGCCTCTTTTCAAAAACAACGGTTTACAATGAAAGTAAAATCGGAAATCTTTTCGAAAATAAGAACCATTCAATTCTCAAAAACTCAAAAGCCTTTCAAAACGGTTTATCTATGCGGAACCAAAATAGCCTTTCATAATTTTATTCCAAACCAGAAACACAAAACCGAAATCAACCATCAGTTCATCTCTTTCCAACCACGGCCCTAGGCCCAAACAATCCAACCAACAACTAATCACCACAATCCAACAGAGTCCCAGATGCAAACACAGATAGGAAGTTCAAGCACAAACAAACAGTTATTACAAGTAGAACAGTTAACAATTAATCACATAGGCAAACCAAGTATAATATGCACACCCAACCAATGTCACACAAATGCATATGATGCATGCCTGTCCCTAGTGGCTGATGATATCATCTGTCGGTTATAGAGCCAACCCGACAAGTCCTGGTAGCTAACCATTGGACTGTCCCTCTGTCGTGCATCCCCAACTCGAGTTATACTCATCATAAACTTGATCATAATCATGATCCATATCCATCACCCTCACTGGTGAATATTTATGGGGGCGAGCTCATCCGGGCCTTTCACAGTGCCCGGCCACACTTACGACATAGGGTCAACAGAGTATCAAGTCTCGACCTGGAGCACGTGGTGGCTAGCCACTGCTACTACCCAGGGAAACTCGTATCTCAGATAGTGGAAGTGCAACATTCACATTTATCAATGATTCAGCATAAACATGCATTCAATCTCATCCATGGATCAACATCCATCTCAGCCATCCGGCTCACGGTTCAGTCCAGAACCAGCCAATATGTATAATCATACACAGCCATTCCGGCTCACAACAAAACAGCACTTCCACCATTCAACATCATCAAATTCATGAAATCGGCATTTAATCCATAAATCATTTTCTCAATTCATTTCACTTTGAAATCAAGTTTCAACTCTTTTCAGCCTTGGCTTTAAAGATCTCATTTCTCAAATTATCTCAGGCTCATAAGCCAATTTTACTCAAGGAAAATTTCCTTTTTGAAATAAGCCACTCTCGGCTTCCTCTTTCCAAAACTTCCAAAACCATGGAAAGTTAAAGATTCCTTTTGAATCATTCAAAATCACCCATCCAACAATGGAATTTTTGTAACAAAAGTTCCTCGGCAGAGTCCCAAGTCCTTAGGGGAGAATAGCATAACTCATTTCGCCAAATTCATTTAAAATCATTAAAACCTTGACTTTCCGATTTGAGTAATAAAATAAGATCTAAGCCAAACCGAGTCACGTAATCATTTACTTCCTTCAAAGCCGTTTTCTTTACTTAGGCAAAACCAGCTTTAACCCCCATGACAAATTCTAAAACGTTTTAACTGTAAAAGAATTGTTTTAGTCTTGCAAGAATTCAGAATTCAAAGAGTACTCAAAACCTTTCTCAAAACATTTCAAAATGAAACTTGTCAATAGACATTCAGGTTCTTTCAAAGCCATTGAAACTTCTTTAATTGAAACCCCCAAGTCAAATTCAAAGGCATAAATCCTTTTCACATCCAAACAGCTTTAAAACACAAGTTTCATCTAATTAACCTTCTCCTGAAAGAGATACAATGCCTTTCTTAAGAAGCAAGACTAAATCACAATTTCCTCTTTATTAATTCATTTCGAAAGCATGAATCATCATTTTCTCGATAATTCAAATAAAATAGTAGAAGTCTTTAACTCATCATTTTCCAGACAACATTTCAATAAAGACTCGGATTTTATAGAAATTTCGGCAGCACCTCCCCTAAAACTTGGACTTTGCCACCCGGTTCGGGTCCCAACTAAACCGTTCCACAATCCTTTTCAACAGCCCAAAATCCAAAATCAGTTCAAGGCAAGCCAAAACCAACAACCATCTCAATTCCATATTCCAAGAAAACCATTTCAAAAACCAAATCATTATCAGCCGAATAAACTCATTTCTAAAGTTTCAAAGAAACGGTTCAGCAATAGTCATTTATCAAACCAGATCATTAAAGCAAGCCAGGCTGAATTCAAGAGTGTATTCTATTTTTTTCACATTCTCAAAAAAAATCCATTCAACTCAAATCAATTTCCAACGGATTCAACTCGATCTCAAAGCTTTAAAAGAATCAATTTCAAAAGTATTTCGTTTCACAAAGCCACACAACAGTCGAGTTAAACCAACACCCATAATCATACAAAACAACCAAACAATACATAGGACTGATACAATCACCAAATACACATCCTCACATCAGTACCCATATGTAATAATTCCAATATACAAAATATAGTTTTCGGAAAGCGCCCCTACCTCAAAACGTAATTCCATAACCCAAATGCGTCACAGGAACCTCCTCTCTTAAACCGAAATCACCAACAACCGCAACCTCGGCTCCAAGCCACTCCCGCGGTAACCACAGCAACACTAATCGCGACATATAACAATAGAAACTCAATCTTATAGCAATTGATGCCGCAAAACCTTAGTGTATGAAGCCAGAATAGTAACTAGAGAGCTTTCAAATTGAAAACGCTTACCGAATAAAGAAGGAACAGCTAAACCGGAACAGCGGCGGTCTCTGAACCGGTTCAACGGCAGCAGCCCGGCAGCCACCTCAAGCAGTAAGCAGTGACCGGACTCCGGCAATGGCGCCTGGAACCCACATACAAAGACGTTAAAGCTTCCAGAATCTTAAACGAGTGAAGACCGAATCAAAAACCCTTACCGGCAGAGTTTTCCGGCGACGGCAGCGGTAGCCAGAAGCTCCGGCGGTGGTCTCGGAAGTCACAGAACCACTCCTGGCGGCCAGAACCCTTTTCTGACGGCGGCAGTTCCGACGGAGGCGGCGCCGGCAACGAGAACGGCGGCCGGGCGCGGTGGCTGAACTCCCAGCACACCTTCATATCTCTCTCGTCTGCTCTGCTCCCGAACTCTCTCTCTGGCTCTGCCATAGAGGACGGCGACTGACACTACGGCAAGGTTGACGGCGGCGCAGCTCAGCAACGGCGGTGACAGCAGCGTCGCCCTTCTCCTGCGCGTGCACGCACGCTCCCACTTCCTCGCGTCGGGCTCCTGCATCGCACCCCTCACGTTCGCAGTTCTGGGTCCGGCGCGGTTCAATGGCGATCGGCGGCGACTGGACGCAGCTCCTCCAGCTCGCGTCTCTTTCTCTCCCAGCGTCGCCCAGTCTCAGCCTTCCTCCTCCTTCGAGTTCGACGGAAAGGGACCCACGGCGGCATCAAATGGCGGCAGCAAACCCCAGTGCCACCGGCGCAAATCCTTGTCTCATCTTCAGATCTCGCTCCTCTCGTCTCTGCGCGACGCGACGGCACGGCGGCAATGACGCCCGCCGGCGCCGTCCTCCTCCTCTCCTCTCCTTCCCGTTCCTCTTCTCCCACTTTCTGCTCCTCTTTTCTTTCCTTCATGGAAACAGAAGGAAGCTGTGTGTCGTGAATGAAAGAAGGAAGGAAAATGGGTCAAGTGTGGCGGCTGGGTTTGGGAGCTGAGTGGGGTTGAGAGAGAACCGGGTCGGGTAATGGGTTACCGGGTTAGGGTTTTCCTTATGTGAAAATTAGGGTTAAGGGCCTTATGGTAATTTCACATAAAATTAGGAATAATATGGTAATTGAAATCCAATGTAAATCCAACACTTATTGTATATGGAAAAACACTATTTGTTCATCTACTTTTACAAATTATTTTCAACAAAATGCCCAAATCTAAAGATTAGAAATAATATAATTAATTTCTCTATTTTCCAAAAATAGCAGTATTAATATTTAAAATATTAATTATTTAATCCAAATCATGTAAAATCCCTCTTATTTCATAACTGCCAAATTCATAATCTGAATATAGAAAATAACCCAATAATTATAAAATTGGATAAAAATCATAACTCGTCTCAAATTCAATAAATCAAAACTTGCCTTAATTATCTTTAATAAAATGATTTCCGAAATTAAGGCTACAAATAACTATATGATTTGAGACTTGATCATAATAAGACTTTTCAAAAGTTCTGGGTCTTACAATTAATATTATTACTATTATTAACATTATCTCTTCTCGGGCTAATGTGGATTGTCGTCGCTCCGATTTTTTTTTTTGTTTATCTTTATGTTATTTAATTTATTATATATTTACTTTATTAATTTTTTACAATTATTTATCAATACTAATATATTGCCAAACTATTATTATATTATTATTAATTATTTTAGTACTATAATTGTTCATTAATTATTATTATTATTATTGTTGTTGTTAAGGATGTTCGCAGTGCGGTTTAGTTTAGTTTTTTAGAGAAAAGTCATTCGATCTAATTGTTTAATTAAACTGCGATTCGGTTTGGTTCGGTTTTTTAATCGAAACCATTCGAATCAAACCAAACTAATTGAAATCGATTTGGTTTGGTTCGATTTGTTCGATTTTTTTAATCAATTCAAAGAAAAACCTGTCATACAATTTCACAAAATCATAACATTAAAATCATAGAAGACAAATACGCAATGACTAACAAAAGTCTTGATCCAATAAAATTCAATGACAAAATTAAAACACGACAATTAGAGAAGTTTAAAAATTCAATAGTCAACATAATAAAAATAAATTTCCAGCACCATTGAGACCCTCCTCCTCGCCAGTATTGAATAAAGAATATAACACCCTCTCTTCAATTCATGAGCCCACTGAGAAATTCTAAAAGCAAGTTCTAGCATGACACCTACACATGAGCTACAATCTCGAGCTCCCTTTCCTGTAAAAATAATGCTATATATTTAGTGAAAAATGATAAGATTGTAAAAAATATTAAAGATCTCATATGTCATATACTCAAAGTTGACCCTTCACAGGTTTTTGTAGAATTTCAGAAACAAAGCATCAAGTAAAACAATAAATGACAGTTGAATAATATTCCAATAAAGTGATCTTCCTATAAAAGTATTGGTATTTCATCATTAATCTTTCAATTGTCCTACTCTTGTACATTGGTTTCAAATCATTATGATAGCAGGAAGTAGTATCTTAATGTTTCTTGGTTATAGATCAAAGAACTACATATTCCACTGTTTAAAGTGACTAATGTGTTAACAATTCAGCAAAACACAAACACATATAAAAATATGTGTAACAAAACTCACACATTAGCTTAAGACTAAATTGGATTATAAACTAACCATTATTATTTATTTATTAAAAGACCATATATATATATATAATGACAGTTGAATAATATTCCAATAAAGTGATCTTCCTGTAAAAGTATTAGTATTTCATCATTAATCTTTCAATTGTCCTACTCTTGTACATTGGTTTCAAATCATTATGATAGCAGGAAGTAGTATCTTAATGTTTCTTGGTTATAGATCAAAGAACTACATATTCCACTGTTTAAAGTGACTAATGTGTTAACAATTCAGCAAAACACAAACACATATAAAAATATGTGTAACAAAACTCACACATTAGCTTAAGACTAAATTGGATTATAAACTAACCATTATTATTTATTTATTAAAAGACCATATATATATATATATATATATATATGCATAACAGGGTAATTTGTGGCACCAAATGAATTTCTTATGGCAACTAGCCAGCTACAACAGCATAACAAATACCGCAGTGTGTGATCTAAAAAAAATGTAACAAATAAGTAATGAATCCGCACATAGGTCATAAGAGCTAAAATGCTAGAATCAAATTCAGTAAATCATCTCAACTAGAGAAAACAGCACGTGGTTTATAAGGTATTAGTTAATGACAATATATAACACTAATAAGTAATGAAGAAGAACACATGGTTCATGGAATTAATAAACAAACATAAATTACAGCTGAAGCAAGTTTGGCCATCAAAACCAGTGCATTCAATTTTATAGCACACAAATCTCAAATCTGACATTTAATTATATATAAAATGCAATTAAATATACTTTCTCTAACAATTAGAACCTAGAAGAACCCTAACAATCAGAAACATACCTTCTCTAACAATCAGAAACAAGACACATTCAGAAGCTAAAACCCCCAAAATTAGAAAACCTATAATCGCAGAACCTCCCCAATTCATAGAACCAAATTTAGGAAAAACGAAACATACCTTCTCTATCTCGTTTGGCCATTGTTGTTCATCATCATCATCATCACAGCCACATGCACCTTCTTCGACACTAAAACGAGAGAGGGAGTGAGGTAATCAGCGAGAAAGAGAAGATAGAGAGTGAGCCAGAGAATGATTACCTAGTGAGCGGACGATGGTGAGCGACGATGGGAGGAAGGGGTTCGGCGCTGGTGGGAGGGGCTGGGTTCAGCGCTGCTGGGAGCCTGGGCTGGGAGGGTTTTCTTTTAGCGCCGCTAGGTTAGAGTTTCTTTGAGTGCATCTGATTTGGGGGTGGGGTAATGGCAAGGGGTTGGTGGTCTAATGGATTTTTTAGGATTTTTAGTTGACCGTTTCGGTTAAAGTTTTCAGTGTCAAAACTGAAAATTGAACCGAACCACAGAAAAAATAGCAAAACATGAATTTTTTAGTTTTTTCGGTTTTCGGTTTATTCGATTTTTAGTTTTTTTGGTTCGGTTGGTCGATTTTGTTTGGTCTGGATCAGTTTTGAACACCCCTAGTTGTTGTTGATGATGTTATTTTATCATTGTTACGTCATAATTCATACTTTGTTGTCACAATATTATTATGAAACACACCAAAAGATGAGAATTTTTTAAAAAAAAAGGTTTTTTATGTGTGAAACAAGCAGATGAAAAAAAGCAAAAAAAAAAAACTACAAAAAACATATTGAATACCGTTGCATTTAGTGGCGATCATTACCGTTTGATTTAGTGGCATTTTTTGCATTAGATACAAGTAAGATTTAGTTCCCCGAATTAGTTATCGTTGGATTTTATGCTCTGCCACTAAATCCGATAGTAATCAGTGGCGTAAAATCTTATCTCAGTAGCGCCAATTTTACTTGCGGATCTTCCATCAGATTCGGCCGCCGATATATAGGTTTAGTGAAATACTGCGTTTAAGCAATTTACCGTTGAAAAGTTCGTCAGTATATCTGATGGTATTCACGGCGTAAAATTCAAATGCAAACCTCCTTCCCTCACTTTTATGAACTCACTCTCTCTCTTCTATCATCTTTTCTCTTTGGCCCTAAAGTTGCCGGTGTCGCCCCACTAGCTGGAGCCTCCGCTGCTGCCGCCACTGCATGTTGTCACCGTTGAAGTTGTCGGACACTACTGGAGCTATAGGGACACCACCGTTGTTCGCATTTATGGTCACTATCGTCAGTGATGGTGATGTTGTCGCTGTCACTGCCGCCTCCTGTCACTACCACGACTCCACCATCTTGCAACTACTATCAGAGGTAATTTTGGTATAATTTTTTTATTTTTTTAAGATTTTTTTGTGAGTTTAGAATTTTGTTAAGTAGTTTATTAAATTTTTGATTAAATTAGTATAATGAAGTTTGTGATTAGGAACTGGTATAATTTTTTATTTTTTATGATTGAGGTATTTTATCAAATTATTGATTAAATTAGTGTATTAAAGTTTGTGATTAGAATTTGGTATAGTTTTTTTTATTTTTTTCAGATTTTTTTTGTGAATTTAGGGTTTTCTTAGGTATTTTATTAAATTATTGATTAAATTAGTGTAACGAAGTTTGTGATTAGGGTTTGTTTTTTTTTCAAATTTTTTATGAGTTTAATTTAGGATTTTGTTAGATATTTTATTATCAAATTATTAATTAAATTAATGTAATGAAGTTTGTGATTAGAATTTTTTATTTTAAATTAAGTTAAGGTAGGTTAAGTAAGGTGAGATTAAGGGTGCTCGAGCTATTGGAAGAATTTGTTTGTTTTGTTGAATTAGTTTCACCTTGTGAATTTAATAAGTTTTATTTTTTATTAGGACGGTGCTATTTCTCTGAGATCAATTGGAGTTCGCTTCTTCCGTATTCTATGCATCTACATTCTAGGTAGGTTTTCTATCTCTAAATATATTAATTGTTTAAGTTTTATGCTGGACATACTTTTTCTAGGATAGTGTTTTAAGACAGAAGTTGGAGAAGGTCACGTAGAGGCGCCTTCTTGAAACTATTGTTTGCTGAAAAATTGTAGAGTTATAAGGGGTTGTGCTCTAGAACGGTTAAGATTTGATGTGTTATTGAATTCGTGTTTGTTCTAATTTATGCCTGCAGTTATTTTTCTGTGAAACGGTTAAATTTATTTGGTGAATGTCTCTGAATTAAGAGAAAGTTCTGCCAAAATTTCGTTTAAATTGTTTAAAACATGTTTGGTTTGTGAGAAAATGATAATCATCGTATTTGGTTGGAGATTCTAATTATATGAGACCTGTTGCTGAATTTTCTAAAATTTTAATAAGTTGTGTTATTGGATGAATTCTAGGGTGTTTATTGCAAGATGATTCTAAGTCATTATCTGTGGATTTATGATAAGAACAACAGTGCACAGGGGGGTTAAAAATTGAATTTTTTGAGGGAGTTGATGCGTTTGTTACGTATGTCTTCAACATGGAACTGTTTAGGTCTCAAGGGGTATCTAGGTGTTCGTGCTATTGGTTGACTAAGTGGTTAGGACATTCGAATATAACACTTCACCTCTACTATAATGGATTCAAGGATGGGTATTGGATGTAGATGGAACACGGAGAAGTGGATGAGCAGGGAATTAACTAGTGTGCCTCGAATTTCAATATGGTTGGGGGTCAATCGACGATGGTTCGGGTAGTTAGAGAACCAAACATGGAAGAAATAAATTGGGAGGGTAACCAAGAGAGATACAACGAGATGATGTTTGATGCAATAGATGCTACTGATACGGAAGATGCTGAACAAGAGCCTAGCCCGGAGGTAAAGAGCTTTTATCATCTATTAGAATCTATCGTGAAACCCTTGTATGAGGGGTCTGCTCATTCAAAATTGTTTGCATGTGTTAGAATGAGTATTAAATTTGAGTCAAATCACATCTAAGAGTCTTTTGATAAGTGGACTACCTTTTGCAATGACTCAGTACCTGCCGAGACTAGTGGCATCCCCCAGAACCACTACAAAGCAAAGAAGTTAGTTTCAAAATTAGTTCTAAATTCGATAAAAATTGATTGTTGTTTGAATAATTGTATACTGTATTACAAGGGGAACGTAGATCTAACTGCTTGTAGATTTTGTGATGCACTGATATTTCAAGTCAAGAAAGAACAGATTGATAAACGGCGGTTAAAGAGAATTCCAAACAAACAGATGCACTACTTGCCCTTAATCCCTAAGCTAAAATAGTTGTATGCATCGATAAGTTCGGACCCTCACATGAACTAGCATAGTAACAAGAGAGATGATGGTTTTATGACATACCCGTCACATGGAGATGCTTGGAAGCACTTTGATAGGGTCCACCCTATATTTGTGAGCGAGCCCAGAACGTTAGATTAGTTTTGTTCTTTGATAGGTTTGCACCAAATTCTAATTTCGGTAATGCGTACTCTTGTTGGCCTGTAGTGGTGACTCCTTATAACCTACCTCCCTAAATATGCATGAAAGACCCCTACATATTTTTAACTTGTATCATACTTGATCCAAGAAATTCAAAGGCCAAAATAGATGTCTTTTTGCAACCCTTGATGGATGAGTTGATGGAGTTGTGGATTAATAGTGTAGAAATGTATGATATTTCAACCAAGACAAACTTTCAACTGCATGTTATGTTGATATGTACCATTAACAACTTTTCTGCGTATAGAATGTTATCAAGTTAGTCCACTCAAGGCAGAATGTCGTGTCCCATTTGTATAGAAGATACAAAGGCATTTTGGCTGACAAATAGGGGTAAGAATTTGTGGTTTGATTGTCTTCAAAAGATCCTCGATATTGATCATCCTTTTCTATGCAACAAAGACTCATCGAGGAAGAATAGAACTAAAGAAGAAGAAGAACTCATGAGATTGAGTGGTTTGCAAAATTTGACATCACATTAGTAGAATCCCAAGGATCGTTGATAACAGGGCAGGTGTGAGACCTCTGGGATATGGTAAGGAGAATAACTGAACCAAGCAGAGTGTATTTTGGGACTTGTCTTATTGGAAAGACAATTTGGTTCGACATTGTCTTGACGTGATGCACATTGAAAATAACGTATTTGATAATATCATGCACACAAATGGACGATAAGAGGACAAAGAATAACAATAAGGCAAGGTTAGACATGATACACATTTGAAGACGGCCATAGCTAAACTTAACGAGACTTGATAAAAACTAAAGGTGGTATTCGTTCTAACGAAGGACCAGAGGAAAAATATTTGTAGGTGGATTAGAGGACTAAGGTTTTCCAATGGTTACGCGTCTAAATTGGGTAGGTATGCAAATGTCTCACAAGGTAGATTTGCTGGGTTGAAGAGTCACGATTGTCATGTATTTATCGACTCATTGCTTCCTGCTGCGTTCCGAAAACTTCCTACCAACATCTGAAAACCCCTTACAGAAATAAGTAAGTTTTTAGGGATTTATGTGCTACAAAACTTAACGTAAATGATCTCACAATCATGGACAAGAACATTCTGATCATACTTTATAATTTAGAGAGAATATTTCCTCTCGAATTTTTTGACGTCATGGAACACTTATCAATCCACCTGTAGTACAAAGCAAGAGTATGGGGCCAATCCAATTTAGGTGGATGTACCCGTTTGAGAGGATGATTGGATTATTCAAATGCACCGTGAAAAACAGAGCTCAGATCGAGGGTAGTATCTATAAAACATTCCTAGCTAAAGAAACATCTGCATTTTGATCCTTCTATTTTGAGCCTTATGTTGAGTCACATAGAACAAGAGTTGGAAGGAATGACAAGAAGGGAGAAACCTTGTCAGGATCGGAGGACCAACGTATCAATATTTTTTTCGAAAGGAGTTGCAATGAGCACGGGTAGTGAATATTGGTTAGAGAAAAAGGAAATCAATGTCGCACATCTGCATGTGTTGCTTAATTATGACCAGGTTTTATCCTACCTTATGTGAGTTCTAAGCCTTCATAACTATTGTATTTAGTAGGATACTATCTTCGTCGTCTAATCAAAACTTCATTACACTTGATGCCAGGGCATCTTGGCCAGTTTCACTGACCTTTTCTTTACTGTTTTTAGGTTAGTTTCATGCATTTCTTTAGGAAATAAGCTAGTTTTGGGTAAATATTCACTTATGCCTTGACTCAAGCATACATTGTGCATTTTACATGATTTCATGAGGATTTTGCATAAGTTTAGTGACAAATATTATGTTGCATTACTCATGACTTGGACTAGAGCTTTGATGCACTTTGTTGCTTGATTTCAGGACCAAAAAGAAGCAAGAAAAGGGGAGGTAACTTGCAAAGATTAATGAGAAAAGTGATTGCCAATAACACTCTCAAAAAGCCATCAATGCCCACGTTAGAGAGTCACATTAACCAAGTTAACGTGAACTCTAACGTGGAGAAAAGAAGTTGAGCCAACGTTAGTGACACTCAACATTGTCACTAACATTGGCAATTACTCATAAGTGGCCACGTTAGAAGCCACGTTAACCTAGTTAATGTAGCCTCTAACGTTAAGGGGGAGGGAGAGAAGCCAACGTTAGGGACACTCAACATTGTCACTAACGTTGGCCTATGGTGCTAAGTACCACGTTAACTCCCACGTTAACTTGGTTAACGTGGGAACTAACGTAGAAGATGAAGAGTTGTCGACAACGTTAGTGACACTCAACATTGTCACTAACATTGAAGCAACCACATAACCCCCAAGAGTCACGTTAACTTCCACGTTAACTTGGTTAACGTGGAAGCTAACGATGAGAAATGAAGGATGAGCCAACGTTAGTGACACTCAACATTGTCACTAACGTTGGGATGGCTAAAAGATGGCCACGTTAGAAGCCACGTTAACCTAGTTAACGTGGACTCTAACGTGAGACCTAGGGGTACATTGGAACGTTAGTGACAATGTTAAATGTCACTAACGTTCTCGAAGGATGGCAAAGGCCACGTTAGAAGCCACGTTAACCTAGTTAACGTGAGCTTTAACGTGAAGCAAGAAGGGGCACACTGGAATGTTAGTGACAATGTTGAGTGTCACTAACGTTCTCGAAGGTTGACAAGGCAACGTTAAAAGCCACGTTAACCTAGTTAACGTGGGTTTTAACGTAAGGCAAAGGGGTGCATTGGAACGTTAGTGACAATGTTAAGTGTCACTAACGTTCCCGAACTTAGACTTTCACTAAATGATTAACACTCCTTACGCCCTGAGCTTAAGTCTCTGCCCACTCCGCACTTTCTCTCTGCAAGTAAAGCCAAGCCCAAATAAAGAAAGGAACTGCTTCAAACTCAAGATCCAAAGGCCCAAGACTTGAAGAGTGAACTAGAAGCTGAGAAGAGTAGTATATATAGGAGTAGCTTTGAATTGTAAAATAGTTCTGGAGGCTGAAGAACCACTCTCTGTATTTTACTTTCTTTGCAATTTCTAGTTTTATGATGTATTCTCCATCTTTGTTTTCATCTTCAAGAGCTATGAACAACTAAACCCCTTTCATTGGGTGAGGGAGCTCTGTTGTAATTTGATGGATCAATACTAATTTTCATTGTTCTTCTTCTATCTTTCCTCTTGATTTTACTTGAAAGCTTTCGGTCTTCATCCAATTGAGTAGTTATATTGGAAGAGAAGCTATTCAAACTTGGATCTCTTTTGAACCTTGGAAGAGGAATGAAGAGATCAAGCTAGAAATGCTTTCTCATGTTGGACCAAATTAGGTTTGGATGGGTATGTGACTGTAACCCTCTCAATACTTGGTTTGGGAAATGCATGTGGTATAATCAGTGACCATACTTCATCTCTTCTCATGAGCAATTGACCAAGGAATTGGCTATTGATCAAGATTTGAGAGATTGAATTGCAAGAAATTGCAATTCAATCACTTAAGATTGCCAAGGAGATCAATGAGTGCATTGATTGAGGAAGAGATGAAAATGAACTTGATCCGGAGAATTGCAACATCTCCTAAGCCTAATGAACTCCCCATTTCTAATCTTACCCATTCTCTTTAATTTTTGCCATTTACTTTTATGAGCAAATCCCCCATTCCCATTTACAATTCTGTAATTTATTTTCAGTTATTTACTTCCAGTCCTTTAATTCTAGCATTTACTTTTCTGTTATTTACATTCCCGCCATTTTATTTTCTACAACTCTCAACCCAAATTCTGGATTCGCTCAACTAGAACATTCTTCTAATTAAAGTTGCTTGATCAATCAATCCCTGTGGGATTCGACCTCATTCTATTGTGAGTTTTTACTTGACGACAACTTTGGTACACTTGCCGAAGGGAGATTTGTTGAGAGACAAGTTTTCCGTGCATCAAGTTTATGGCACCGTTGCCGGGGATTGATTGTGCATCAACAATGATTAGATTGGAAGATCACTAGATTGAGCATTTTATTTTGTGAATTTCATTTTTCTGTTTGAGTGATTTACTTTTTGTTTTAGTTAAACTTCTTCCCTTCTCCATCGACTCTTTTGTTTTTCTTTGTTATTTTCAATTCTGTTTGCTAACCCACTAACTGTTTGATATATTGCATCACCCACAACTAACATCAATTCTGACACAAATACTGTCTGCACCTATTTTCTCTGCTTGTACTTGTTGGTTGTATGACAGGGAGAAGAAGCGGGGCTTCAACTTCCTTTGATTCTGAACCAGAGAGAACCTTCCTTAGACTAAGGAGGGAGGCAAAAGAAAAACGAGTAGTTGGTGCTGAAGAAGAGGAGGAACAGTTTGAGGAATACTTTGAACCAAACATGGAAGAAAACATGGAAAATCATCATGAAGAAGAGATTCACAACCATGGCAGAGGAGGTGGAGCAAATCATGCTGGGGAGGATAGAAGAGTTTTGGGCTCTTACATTAATCCAAACGCAGGCAATTATGGAAGTAGCATCCAAAAGCTAACAATCCATGCCAACAACTTTGAACTTAAACCACAGCTCATCACCCTTGTTCAGAACAACTGTTCATTTGGAGGAGGTGTTCAAGAAGATCCCAACCAACATTTGACCACCTTCCTAAGAATATGTGACACAGTGAAATCTAATGGTGTTCATCCTGACGCCTATAGATTGCTCTTATTTCCCTTCTCACTCAGAGACAAGGCAGCCAAGTGGCTGGAATCCTTCCCAAGGAAGAGCTTGACAACTTGGGAGGATATGGTGAACAAATTCTTAGCAAGATTCTACCCTCCTCAACGAATCAATAGGCTGAGAGCTGATGTTCAAACCTTCAGGCAACAGGATGGTGAGACTCTGTATGAAGCATGGGAGAGGTTCAAAGACTTAACAAGGAGGTGTCCACCTGACATGTTCAACGAATGGGTCCAGCTGCACATTTTCTATGAAGGGCTCTCTTATGAGTCAAAGAAGGCAGTATACCATTCATCTGGAGGGTCCTTGAATAAGAAGAAGACCATTGAGGAAGCCATAGATGTTATTGAAACTGTAGCAGAAAACGACTACTTCTATGCTTCCGAAAGAGGGAACACAAGAGGAGTGATGGAGCTAAACAATGTGGATGCTCTGTTGGCCCAAAACAAGCTCATTACCCAGCAGCTGGCTGACCTCACCAAGAAGATGGAAATGAACCAAGTAGCAGCAATCTCCACTTTATCAACAACACAAGAAGTTGTAAACCAAGAAGCAGAAGGGAGTCAGGAGCAAGCCAACTACATTGGGAATTCACCAAGGAAAAACTATGATCCATACTCTAAGACCTACAACCCTGGATAGAGAAATCACCCAAACTTTGGGTGGGGAAGTGAGCAAGATCAAAACCAAGACCAGAGACATTACAACTCCAACAACAATGCAGCTCACCAACAATTCACCCAGAGGACATCTCAACACCCCCACAACAACACTTCTCCATATACTTATCAAAACCAAAATAGCACATCTGCTCCGAACCACTCATCAATTGATGACAGGCTCTCTAAGATTGAAGCCTTACTTGAAGGAATATGCTAAGAGATTCAAGAAAATAAGGTGTTCAAAGAGGAGGTGCGAGCTAATATTAAGAACCAGGGAGAAACCATTAGGAAGATGGAATTCCAGGTGGGATATTTAGCTGAGAAGATTCCCAAACCTACTGATAGCTTCCCAAGTGACACTGAGAAAAACCCCAAGGGAGAAGCAAAGAAAGTAAGATGGGAAGATTGCAAAATGGTCACTACAAGTGATCAAGAGATTGAAGACAAGCAAGGCAAAATGTGCAAACAACCTGAAGACAACTCAATAAAGGAGGAGGATAGAGATCACAAAGAACCAGAAATCTCACAACAAGAGCTGCTGAAGCTCTATGCACCATTCCCTCAACTGCTCAATGGTGCTGTGGGAAAAAGAATATACTCAAGGTTCCTAGACTTGTTTGCATCTCTGCATGTGAACATACCATTCATCAAGGTAATTCAACAAATGCCTGTATTCATCAAGTATATGAAGGAACTTCTTCCGAGGAAAAGCTCACTCAAGGGAGGGCAGACTATAGTGATGAACAAGGAATGTAGTGCACTTATTCAGCCTGAGCTGCCTACAAAAAGAAGAGACCCAGGAAGCTTTCATATCCCTTGTGCCATAGGTGAGACTATGTTCGAAGGAGCACTATGTGATTTGGGGGCTAGCATCAACTTACTACCTTTATCCCTGGCGAAGAGGCTGCAGATTAATGAGATAATGCCCACAGATGTCATTATCAGACTGGCTGACAAAACTCAAAAGCAAGCAATAGGAGTGGTGGAAAATGTGCTGCTAAAGGTTGGGAAGTACTTTCTCCCAACAGACTTTGTCATTCTAGACATGGAAGAGAGTCATACTCACCCAATCATATTGGGCAGACCATTCCTAGCTACGGCCAGAGCACTTATCGATGTAGAGAAAGGGGAGCTAATATTGAGAATTCATGATGAACGACTCAGCTTCAATGTCTTCAACTTCTCACAAGAAACAGATCAAGAGGACAAGGAACTAAGCACAAACGATAAGGAGACACTGAAGGAGAAGACAAGCACAGCTAGTTCATTCTGAAACCCCCCTCAACTGATAAACAAGGAAAACAGCAACTGCCACAGCTCAAAGAAAATTTGGAGGAACCCAAACCTCTAGAGGCAGGTGAAGACAGCATCACAACTCCTTGGAGAAAAGAGGTCACCAAGGGGAAGGCAACCTCAAAAGAAACAAAGAAGAAGGTACCAAGGAAATGGAGGAACAAGAAGATCCCTACGGAAGATTTCTCTCCAGGGGATAGAGTTGTCTCATCTTACTTCCCAGATATTCCTCCTAATCTCCCTACTGTACCATCTCAGTTACCTAAGGTCTTCACTATCAACAGAGTTCTTTCCTTGGAACATATGGAGATCATTGATCCAACCAATGGATACAAATCCACAGCAAGAGGGGAGGACTTTAAGCACTACCAACCACCATGATGAAAGAAAAACGTCAAGCTAGTGACGCTAAAGAAGCGCTTCATGGGAGGCAACCCATGTTTTATATGCTTTCAGATGATAATGAATAAGTCAATCTTTATGAGCTTCAATCCAAACTTAACAAACAATTGGTGAAAATCTTCTTATGCAGAATATAGTGAGGAACAAGTTTGGTGTTCAAAGCAAACCAAGTTGCATGCTAGTCTTGGGAGCTTTGAACACAAAACTTTCATCATAGTGCTTCAAACTAAGTTTGGTGTCACCCCATGGTGCCACCAAAATGCATATAAGGAACCACCAATAGTTAGTTAGTTAGTTGAAATTCATAAACAAACAATCAAATCCTTTCTTTCAATTTATTCTAGCCGTAGAGTTTTAATTTTCTTATATATTAATTCCCTTATTTCAAATCTTTATAGGAAAGGAAAAGAAGCATAAAAAGGGATTGATTGGACAATTAAATGGGGGAGATTTCGCCACTTAATGAAGAGCACTACACACATGTCTCAAGAGGGAACGCATGGGGAAACGTTGCCATGCAACATTGGAAAAAGAAGACCCTTGAAGAACGAACCAATCACTCTCATTAAAGTGATGATCCTTGTCTTTCCTTCATACACAACCCCATCCGTTCATCTAGTAAACATTCATGCAATCCACACCCTTCATCCACTCATGATTTTCTTATATAAGTGAACCTGAGTGCATGCTCACTCCTCACATTCAAATTCCCACTCTCCACACTTCTATTGGCACACTAAACCCTTCATCACAAATTGCTTTAACCAACCCACTCTTCATCTATCCGAAACCTCAAATCTCCTCAAACAACAACTCAAGTCATGGCATCATCAAGCTCAAAGAGGCAAAAGAGGAAGGAACCTATGGTGAGTGCTCCCTTTGATGACAAGAGATTCAAGACTGCCTTTCATGAGCATGAATTTGAGCGGATAAGTGCTAGAAAGATATTGCCAGAGTTAATCTTCCAAATCAATGCCAATGAATCACCACAGATTTGGAGAAAAATCGAACAGAGGGGGTGGCAATTGCTCACCAGTCCAGAGGAGAAGATCAATGGAAACCTCATCAAAGAATTCTATGCAAATGCAGTTAGAGAGGATAAGACCAAAGCCCCAACCTTCAAAAGCTATGTGAGAGGAAAGGAGGTGGATTTCAGCCCAAGTGCCATAACAAGAGCTCTTCATTTGAAATCACCTCATTTTGATGAGGAGAGTTATCAGGCAAGGATAAGTAGAAGTCCCGATAAGGATGAGCTCTCAGAGATAGCATCAGATATCTGTGTCATAGCCGCTGACTGGGAGAGGTACTCAGATGGGAGACCAAAATTCATAAAAAGGGGAGACCTTCACCCTGAAGCCAAAGGGTGGTTTGAGCTTGTAAGGAGGTCCATCCTACCAGCTGCTAATAATTCAGAGGTCAATATCAATCGAGCCACTATGGTACAATGCTTAGTACAAGGTGGGGAAATCAAAGTGCATGAGCTCATTGCCGAAGGGATTCAAGAGTCAGCTGAGAAAGCTGACTCAGGTGCCAGACTTTGGTACCCCAGCACCATTCTCCGCTTGTGCAACAAGGCCACGGTAATATTTGAGGACAGCAGCCCAGACTGGGTGAACCCAGGGAGGCCAGTCACACTCGAGCGAATGGTCTATACCACACCGGCTCAGCAACTAAGAAGGCCACATATAGGAAGGCAAAGGGCCCAGGAAGGAGCTCACCAAGAAGAATACCATCAGGAAGAATATCAACAAGAAGAGCATCATGACCCAGCCAACTTGAATATGACTCACCTTCTAAGAGCCATTGAAGATTTAGGACAGAGACATATGGAAGGACAAGAGCAAATACTGAACCGGCTGAGTCAACAGGAAGCATGGCAAAAAACAACAAATGGAGCAGCAGCAGGAACGCTACTCCCAGCTCACTCAAGCCATCAACCAAGTGAATGAGAGGCAAGAGCTTCAAGAGAAGCACTTGCAAGAGCTCAACCAGCGGCAGATAGCCCAAATAAAAACTTTCAATGAGTTCAGTGTACTCAATGAAGGAAGGCAACTACATAGGGAGGAGTTCTATGTAAACACTCAAGCCGAGTTAAACTACATGACCAGTAATATGCATCATCTACACTATGCCATCCCCACATATGATGAAGTCCAAAAAGAATTTGTAGAACAAGAAGAGAGGAAAGTGAAACAGCAAAAGGAGACACTCAAGAAGAAGATGGAAGATAGTGGTTTCTGGAAGAAGCTGCTTGGAAAAGGCAAAGGAAGTGGGAGCACAAGCACTCAAGAGAGACACAATGAGGACAAGCAAGGAGGGGAGCATGGGCATCCACATGAATGAAAGGTGGTGGAGTTCCTTTTAGTCCATCGTTTTCTATGCTTTAAATAAGGAAGATCTTGTATGAAATAGAACCTGCTTCCATGTCATGTTAAAAAAATTTTTCTGTCTTTTAAGTTTTCTTTCTGAATAGGTCCATGATTTTTGGTTTAAATGTCACTGCATCATTCCCTTATTTACTTGTAAGCTTGTCCATTTTAAATCAAATG
Source organism: Arachis hypogaea (assembly GCF_003086295.3). Classification (NCBI taxonomy): domain Eukaryota; kingdom Viridiplantae; phylum Streptophyta; class Magnoliopsida; order Fabales; family Fabaceae; genus Arachis; species Arachis hypogaea. The sequence continues at coordinate 111,445,418 of NC_092052.1, read as the reverse complement.
AAGAAGAGAATGATTGTTTTCAAAAGACCAGGGTAGAGTTCATATTGTTGAAGTGCATTCATGAATCTTTGGGGTAGTCATAAGTTAGCTAAGTTGGTTCAACCACAAGGCTAGGATGACAACTATCTATCCTGAATACTTGACTTTGGATATACTCATGAGACTAAGATAATAACAAGATCCTAGAGTAAGCAATAAGGCTAGGCATCAATAGTTTTAATCTTGAGGCAAGTGTCTGTGGTGCTCCTGTGTGAGGGATCTACTTGGATGAATAAGCTCTTAGGGGTGCTTTATCACTTGGTAACTTGGGTTAACTAACCCAGGATTATCAGCTGAAAATCCACTATCAAGAGTAACCCTCACTACAGAGCATTTAGTAACCCAAAGAGGTGCTGGACACCAAGGTCTCAAGAAAAGAAAATAAATAAACTATATGCCTGTGGTGTGTATGTATGGGGGAGAGACTTGAGGGAGTAAGTCCTTAGGGGTGCTTCAACACCTAGCACCTTGAACCAACTGGTTCGGGAGTGTTGGCTGAAAGCTTATCTTAAAGAGTTGCCCCCTTACAGAGCACTTAGCCTAAATAACACAAACAACCCTTGTAATAACAATAAAAGGATCAATGAATAAAAGTCTCATGAGATATAAACAAAGTAAGTGTTTAGGGATATGATAAAGGTCCAAAAGCCAGTAATGGAATGAACCTAAGTTGCTATGCATGAAACCACCATAAAATCAGTAATATGACTTCCACAAGAATGACTCATTCCTCTGGATATTCCATTCATCATTCTCTTGTTCCAGTACTTGCTTAGGGACAAGCAAGCTTTAAGTTTGGTATTGTGATGCCAGGGCATCTTGGCCAGTTTCACTGACCTTTTCTTTACTGTTTTTAGGTTAGTTTCATGCATTTCTTTAGGAAATAAGCTAGTTTTGGGTAAATATTCACTTATGCCTTGACTCAAACATACATTGTGCATTTTACATGATTTCATGAGGATTTTGCATAAGTTTAGTGACAAATATTATGTTGCATTACTCATGACTTGGACTAGAGCTTTGATGCACTTTGTTGCTTGATTTCAGGACCAAAAAGAAGCAAGAAAAGGGGAGGTAACTTGCAAAGATTAATGAGAAAAGTGATTGCCAATAACACTCTCAAAAAGCCATCAATGCCCACGTTAGAGAGTCACGTTAACCAAGTTAACGTGAACTCTAACGTGGAGAAAAGAAGTTGAGCCAACGTTAGTGACACTCAACATTGTCACTAACGTTGGCAATTACTCATAAGTGGCCACGTTAGAAGCCACGTTAACCTAGTTAACGTGGCCTCTAACGTTAAGGGGGAGGGAGAGAAGCCAACGTTAGTGACACTCAACATTGTCACTAACGTTGGCCTATGGTGCTAAGTACCACGTTAACTCCCACGTTAACTTGGTTAACGTGGGAACTAACGTAGAAGATGAAGAGTTGTCGACAACGTTAGTGACACTCAACATTGTCACTAACGTTGAAGCAACCACACAACCCCCAAGAGTCACGTTAACTTTCACGTTAACTTGGTTAACGTGAAAGCTAACGATGAGAAATGAAGGATGAGCCAACGTTAGTGACACTCAACATTGTCACTAACGTTGGGATGGCTAAAAGATGGCCACGTTAGAAGCCACGTTAACCTAGTTAACGTGGACTCTAACGTGAGACCTAGGGGCACATTGGAACGTTAGTGACAATGTTGAATGTCACTAATGTTCTCGAAGGATGGCAAAGGCCACGTTAGAAGCCACGTTAACCTAGTTAACGTGAGCTTTAACGTGAAGCAAGAAGGGGCACACTGGAACGTTAGTGACAATGTTGAGTGTCACTAACGTTCTCGAAGGTTGACAAGGCAACGTTAAAAGCCACGTTAACCTAGTTAACGTGGGTTTTAACGTAAGGCAAAGGGGTGCATTGGAACGTTAGTGACAATGTTAAGTGTCACTAACGTTCCCGAACTTGGACTTTCACTAAATTATTAACACTCCTTACGCCCTGAGCTTAAGTCTCTGCCCACTCCGCACTTTCTCTCTGCAAGTAAAGCCAAGCCCAAATAAAGAAAGGAACTGCTTCAAACTCAAGATCCAAAGGCCCAAGACTTGAAGAGTGAACTAGAAGCTGAGAAGAGTAGTATATATAGGAGTAGCTTTGAATTGTAAAATAGTTCTGGAGGCTGAAGAACCACTCTCTGTATTTTACTTTCTTTGCAATTTCTAGTTTTATGATGTATTCTCCATCTTTGTTTTCATCTTCAAGAGCTATGAACAACTAAACCCCTTTCATTGGGTGAGGGAGCTCTGTTGTAATTTGATGGATCAATACTAATTTTCATTGTTCTTCTTCTATCTTTCCTCTTGATTTTACTTGAAAGCTTTCGGTCTTCATCCAATTGAGTAGTTATCTTGGAAGAGAAGCTATTCAAACTTGGATCTCTTTTGAACCTTGGAAGAGGAATGAAGAGATCAAGCTAGAAATGCTTTCTCATGCTGGACCAAATTGGGTTTGGATGGGTATGTGACTGTAACCCTCTCAATACTTGGTTTGGGAAATGCATGTGGTATAATTAGTGACCATACTTCATCTCTTCTCATGAGCAATTGACCAAGGAATTGGCTATTGATCAAGATTTGAGAGATTGAATTGCAAGAAATTGCAATTCAATCACTTAAGATTGCCAAGGAGATCAATGAGTGCATTGATTGAGGAATAGATGAAAATGAACTTGATCCGGAAAATTGCAACATCTCCTAAGCCCAATGAACTCCCCATCTCTAATCTTATCCATTCTCTTTAATTTCTGCCATTTACTTTTATGAGCAAATCCCCCATTCCCATTTACAATTCTGCAATTTATTTTCAGTCATTTACTTCCAGTCCTTTAATTCTAGCATTTACTTTTCTGTTATTTACATTCCCGCCATTTTATTTTCTGCAACTCTCAACCCAAATTCTGGATTCGCTCAACTAGAACATTCTTCTAATTAAAGTTGCTTGATCAATCAATCCCTGTGGGATTCGACCTCACTCTATTGTGAGTTTTTACTTGACGACAACTTCGGTACACTTGCCGAAGGGAGATTTGTTGAGAGACAAGTTTTCTGTGCATCAACACTGAAGTTTTCTTATTTATCCTATTGTATCATAGGTTATTTCAAGAAACAGATCCTGATACATCACTGAATAATTTTTCCAATTAGTTCAGAGAATACGTCAGAGTGTATCTAGCTGACACAACAGATTCGAAACTAGTTGCACTTAGTTGGGGTCCAATGAATAAGGGCACAAGCTACCCGATATACAATGTTAATGGATATCGGTTCCATTCTTTACAATGGTCGGTTGAAAAGAAAACAGATAACAACGGGGTCTAAGTTCGTGGGGATTCAGGCGGTGGTCATTCTAATTGGTATGGTGTATTGCACAATATAATTCAATTAGAGTATTTTGGTTACATTACGTACAAGGTATTTGTGTTTAAATGTCAATGGTATGATCAAAGTTCGCGACAAGGAACACGAAATCACAAGGACAACAATATCACTGAAGTAAATGTGATTAGGAAATATAGGCACTACAATCCTTTTATTCTACCTCAAAATGCACGACAGCTATACTATTTGCCTTCGGGGTCATACAAGTCTAGTTGGGTGATTGTGGTTAAGGCTAAGCCAAGAGATCGCATAGAGTCTGATGGGACATATGGTCAGGAACCTTTCTAAATTCATGACCCAACTCCTTCGAAAATGATGGTTGATACTGGTGATCCGATCACCCTTAGATCGGCTGTTATGGATGATAACATCATTGACCTTAGGGTAGATGATGACACACTACCATTGGATGACGATGATCTTCAAGAAGAAGACGGGGTTGATGGAGACGAAGAAGAAGAAGATGAGTTCGATGATAAGAAAATAACCTTAGAAGAGGATGATGATGAATCTGAATAAGATTAATATCAATATAGTTTTATCTTATGTATTTCATTATCAAACTTTTGTTTCATATTTACATTCTGTATATTTGATGTTTTACATCATATATAAATCATTATTTTTAGAAGGCTCAATTTATGACGCCAACGTTATCATTGGATTTTTTTTTTCCGATAACGTTCATAAGATTTTTTATCGGTGGAAATTCTCGTTGCAAGTTACTGGTGGACATCAAAATCCGACGATAAATATTTACAGGCGAGGTTTATAACGTCAAATTTAATTAGGCGAAAAATCCACCGGTAAACATAGTACCGGCAAAAACTTTTTTATTTTTCCACCAATAAATCTGATGGTACTCAACGTTTTTCTTATAGTGAAAAAACTAATGATATCATATAAGATATATTTGCATCGCATTAAAATTATTTTTATATAACTGTAATAGTCACAATATTTTTCGTGACGAATGGCTAATATCAACATAAATGAAAAAAATTGTCATATCTGCTGAGAATTTTAAATTTTTACTGTATTTTTGTATATGTATATGATTTCAGATCAAAGTTAGTAAAAATTTGTAGGAGGCAAATTATTTTAAGTGTGTATTTACTAAATCGTGTATAAATAATTTATAGATTTTTATAACTATTTTTGTAAAGTATGATATATTCATGACCTAAAATTAATCGTGTTGTATTTAATTTAATGATGATATTTGTATAATTATGATATCTCATTGTAAATTTATATAATGAGTTTCTATTCTAAAAAGGAGTGTTACATATTCTATATATATATAAAGAGCTCATTTGACTAGAGTCTTGTATAACGAGTGAAACATATTTGTGTTTAACTCTTCTCCCATTCACTAATATTTATTTTTCAAATTCAATATGATGGGCTCTTCAATTCTTAAACCATTTACTTGACAACTCTTCTCCCAAAAAGGTTCTTCATCATCATAATCATAATTGGTTTATTTTTTAATGATATTTTAAATTTCATTGGTTTCTTAAGAAAACAAGATGGAAGAATATTTTTTATGGATAATTTACTTATTTATACTATAAAAAATATCAAAAATATTTTTTAATTTAATTATTAAAAATTTTAAATTATTTACAGTTTGAAGAGTATTATTCTAAAATATTTTATAATATTTAACTTTAAAATAATTCATTTATTGTCATACTAAATTACTAATGACGAAATATTAAAAAATAGATATATTTATAAATTTTGTTGTTATATAATACTATTATATTTTTTAAAGTTAAAATTGTTTTCCCATCAAAAGAATTTTTCAAGTTCTCCACTGGGCCCGAGGAAACAAAATAATCATACATCTTTAGGCCTTGCATTTCCACACACATTTATTTTACTATTATTAGGCCGCCCCTTCTTCAAGTTGGCACATTCTCTCACTCTCGAGTGTCCCTGTCGTCTTCTTCCTTTCAATCATGCTCCATTTTTCTTCCATTTTTTATTGGGGGGTTTTACCAACTAATGTTGTACGGTATTGGCAAGAGTTAAAGAAATACATTTATTTAACTTGTTTATATATAAAAAGCTTAAAAAGTCGTCTACTCTTGTTAATTATTTCCTTTATTTTTAATGTATTCTTTTGGCCGTTCTGCATGCAATTTGACTATTTGTTGATTCTTCATATATTTTTAAAGATAAAATTTATAGTTTCAATCTACTCAATTTAATTATAGAACAATTATTAATGGTATATAAAAAAAATTTCTAATGTTTTTATACTTCTAGAATTTGGACATGCTATTTTCATCGTAAAAAAAAAAGTGCTACTATTTATCATGTTATTATCTGTAATAAATGCATATACAATACGATGCTTAATTAGCTTGAATGAATTAGGGTTGCGCCAGTTACTGGACGGAATTAAAATGACACCCTGGGGTCTCAATCTTTGATGGTACAGTTCCTGAAAATAAAGTGTTGTGCAGGTCAACAAGGCCGACAACATTAAACAATATATGAAATAATGTATCCTCAAAACGAACTAGTTTAGATAAATATTATCATCATAAGCATCGATGATTAGACTTAATTAAGGTGAATGAATGGTTATCCATAGATATTGGCTAATGTAGTTGAAGCTTATAGTAATAATTAAGAGATCTTGAGTAAGCCATATTGTCCACATATATGGCATTATTGCTGGTAACAGTGGAGTTAAAAGGTTTGAGAGGACGTAACTAATGATCTCTTTTCAGCGGTCTTTTTCTATGCTACATTTTCCACTGCTCAATAATTCTCCATCGCATTCTAACACCAACAACCCCAATCCCTAATTCGGCTCTAGCTATAGCTTAATTACTTAAGTACCCATGCATCGTTATTATTATTGTGCTTGTTTTTTCTTTTTTTCTTTTTTTCTCTTATATATATAAACGAACTTCTAAGTAATTCTCATGCGGTTGTAGAGTACACAAAAAAAAAAAGGTGTTAAATAAAATAGAAAGTAAAAATGCATGGACCAAGATGATCTCAGCAAAATATGAGAATGATTTTTTTCAAAATAGGTCAATGCATGGTTGGACACAGTTTACTCTTGGCCCCGGTGAGGAATCACTATATGCACTTAGATAGGCCCTCTCAGTCTTACTCTATAAAAAGTTGAATGGAAAGTAGCAGCATATATATACATACTAGGAAACCGAATGGAACCTGGATATATAAAAACAGGTTACTTACTTGTGGCTTTTCATGTTTAGAGGGGCCCCGATCCAAGAATTGCGGGTATGAAAATGGGTAGCCCCTGTGATAGCCCCACGATTTTGGTAATAATATATACAGGATAACTAGTATTTTTACCCATAATAATATTAAAGAAATCTTTTAAAATTATATCGGCTTGTTTTATTATGACATTATAAATTATGACATAAAATATTTATAAAATTAAATTATTAGACAAAAATTTCGGTCGACTAAGAAGACCAGAATCTCCGTAAATAAAAAAATCAAATAATAAAATTTTAGTTATTATTTTTATGTGAAAGAGTTTTTTTACTAATAATGAAATTTTAACATTCGTTATCTAAAATTTGAAAGAATTTAATATGTATACTTTTATATTTGATTAGGTGTAAAGTCTGTTGTACAAATATAAATAATTAATTTTTATACTTACTATTTAAAAATAATATATTTTTTCTATGTTTATAAAAATATAATTAGATATTAGCATAAAAAAATTTATATTGATAGTTATAAAATTAACTCAAAATATTTTTTTTTAAATAATTGAATCTTAATTCTAACTTTTAATCACAATATTAGTATTTTTTCAAATTATATGTAATAAATATTTAAAGGAAGATAAGTGAAAATATAAATTAGAAAGATAAGTAGTAAAAATTTAAAACTAAATAAAAAATATGTAAATAATAATAATATTTTTTATTTGAATTATATTATTTTGTTAATTTTTTTTATAAAACAGAAGGATAAAAAAAATAAAAAGAGAGAGAAAAGAGAGAGAAAGATAAAGAAAAAGAATAAGAGAGGAAGTTTACTAATTTTGGAAGAAAAATTTTATTTTTATTGTAATGAAAAATATTTTGTGACAGATTTTGATTTGTCAAATTACTAATATAAAATATAAATTATAAACTATATAGAGTGGGAAAGGTAGAGAAAATAAAAAAAAGGGAGAGAGGTAGATAAGAGAATGTAGGAAGGGAGTTTATTAATTTTAGAGGAAAATATTTTCTCTTAATTTTAATAAGAGAGTGTTATACGACACATTTTGGTTATTAAATTAGTTATTAATATATAATATATAATATATGTATATTCCAATTTCAATTTCAATATTTCAATTTTAGTTTTAATTTAATTTGAATGTAATTAGAGAATGCCATATTGCACATTTTGTTTTGAAATTTGTAATTAGTCATTGATAATGATATATAAAAGAAATAGAGTAGGTAAAGGAACGAGAGAGATAAAGAAAGAAGAAGGAGAAGGGAAAAACTCTCTAATTTTAGAGAAAAAATTTAATTTCAATTGCAATAAAAGAGTAACATGTGACACATTTTAATTGTAAAATTAGTAATATATAATAGATATAAACAAAGTATGTATATAAATATAGTTCGTAATTTAAAAGTTACACACTACACATATAATTTCTTTTTTCCAAAAAAGACCCATTTTCAATTGCCACCAATAAATATTAGCGTTTTTCTGTAATTTTATATATTAATAATTAGTAAAACAAAAATGTTAGTTGTATATTAAAATTATTAGTTAAAATCAACTATTATTTATTTTGTGTATAAAATATAAATACATGTGTAATTTAACTCATTTGTAACATATATTTTGTATTTTAATATGTATTTTATTTTGTCGATTGATTTTAGTATACACCTAACATGGTTATTATTAAAATAACTTATAAATATTTTTAAATTTTTACATGGTTTTTTTAAGCAGAAATTCCTGTTTGGTGCGTCTTTTTGGGCTTGACATTCTCTGGAGTAAGTTTCGAGACTAGGTGTATAACCAAAAATAAAAACACTTCCTGACCAAAAAAAGAAAACCTACGGTGGGTTTCTCTTGGTCTAAAGCCTATTTTATATATATATATTTTACTCTTAAGCCCATAGTATATTTAACGTCAGAAAAGGTTTTTTTTACGTAACAAAACACTGTCAAAAAGTTTTTTTTAGAAATTTTATAATTAAATAATTATTTTTGTCCACACAAAATTTGGTCACTTACAAAACTAACTATAATAAATGAAAACTAATTTAATATCTATAAAAGATAAACTTTGTTTGACAAAACTAATAAAATTATCACTAATAAATTTTACATTTAATTATTTTACCGATCCCTATAGTTTTACCGAATTTTCAATTAGGCCTCTATACTTTTTTTCTTTTCAATTGGGTTCCTATACCATATTAGATTTTATAATTAAATCCTTATTAACAGTTAACATTAAAAAAACGTTTTTGAAATATAAATTTACTAATTTACCCATATCTTCAACTCAGAGGAACTACCTTGCTCCCTATTTTTCCATTGTTTGGAAACCCAAAGACCAATCTTCGAAGTCACCCTCCTCCATTCAATCCATCATTCTCAGTGGCTTTTCGTCGAACACCTCGCCGCCAACCTCTCCCATTCCCTTCTTTCTTCCACCTTCACCGCCCTCCACCACTACCTCTACCTTGTCCACCATCTATTCACACTCCTCCCCCATTACTACCCTCTCTCTACCAACAATCTCCTTTTTTCCATAACAGAATTCTTGCCATAATCAACACAGATTCAGAACAAAAAATTTTATCATAATTAATTTTTAGCATGATCAGAAAGCAGAATTTTTGTCCTAACATAATCAGTTAATTACAGCAAAACACTTAATCAGAATTTTTTAGCACAATCAAAATTTTTTTTAACACAAGTAAAACCAATTCAAAAGAAGAAAGAGAAGCAAAATGAAGCAAAAACAAAATAAAGTAGAAGCAGAAGCAAGATGAAGCAGAAGCAAAATGAAGCAAAAGTAGAACGAAAGAGAAGAAAAGGCAAAAGCAAATCAAAGCAGAATGGAGGCTGAATCTGAGACCGAATCTGAGACAACAATCAATGAACACCGACAACAGATGGGAAGGGAGCAGCTCATCGGTGAATTCCTCCAACAACGATGGCAGCAGCGGTGTCACCCTCTGCCGCGTCGCTTTTCCGTGGACTCCACCCCTCTCTTTTTGCTCGTAACGTGATCTCCCTTTCGCAGTCTCTCTCTTGTTCTATCTTTCTCTCTCTTCCATCGTTCTGGGTCTCCATCTCTCTTCATGGCAATGGTGGTGACAAAGAACAACTGTGGTAATGGCGCAACGTTCTTGACAACACTTTCATGCCTTCCACCACCTTCACCGGCGGCTACAGAGTTTACGCCTACCTCAACACCAACGAGCCCGCCCACGCCTTACTCAAGAGCTTCTTCATCAGTGTCATCGCCGCCAGGAAGCAACACTTTCAACCGGTGTTAGAGTGTGAGTGCGAGAGAATGATGAGGTTTTTTTTTGTAATTTTAGGAAATAAGATGTGTTATTCTTTAATTTTTTTTTATTTTATACGTGGTATATTCGCTTTATTTAAAGAATATTCCGTTAACATTAACGTTTTTGTCAAAGTATGGGCTTAATTACAAAATCTGATATGATATAGGGACCCAATTGAAAAGAAAAAAATATAGGGACCTAATTGAAAATTCTTTGAAAACCCTATTATTAAAAATCTCCTTAATGCCCTTTACCTTTTCTTTTTCTTTTTCTTCTACATCTTCGTCCTCATCCTCTTCTCAAGGAAATTCCCTAGCAGTCAACACTATTATCAGACCCACCACTCTATCCACTATCACCCAACTTATATATGCAAACCCTTTATTTTCAAATCAAAAATTGTATTGAATTGAAAGTTTGAAATTCTCAGATCTAAACAGTGTTCCAAATATGAACAAAGAGGAATACATGACTACTATGCTAGAAAGATCAAAGGCACTATAATCATCGATCTTCCCAACCTGATGACCCATTGTTTCCTACTTCTACCAAGCGCAAAGTTACAACCACTAACTAGAGAGAAATGAAAGTTTCAGGGTGTGTGAGAGGGAAAATAAAATTTTGGCCTGGAAGAGTTGAGTAATGATGAAAATTGAAGGATAATGAATAAGTATATTGTGTTTATTGAGCTTGTAGTAGGGGTGGTTTGGGAGTGGTAATGTGTGACTGTGTGAAGGCATGGTTGAAGGAATGGTGAGGGAGCGGAGCAGGACCAAGGATAGTGAATAGGAGGTAGGGAAGAGGCAAATTGAGGTGGTTGTGATGGCGATGAGGTGGGATGTGGTGTTGGCTATGGTATTGGAGAGAAAAAAAAGAATTTATAATAATGACAATGACAATGGTAATGGTATTTGGGTTAAAGACATAGTTGATGTGGTCATAGAAGGTTTTGATGAGGGAGATGATGGCTACGTCTCAGAACTGGAGGTTTTGTTGTCGAAGGCGGAGACCAAAAGCGAGAGCTTGAGGAGAAGGCCAAGTAGAGATGCCCCGGCACTCATACTCATCATACTCCATTGCTTTGAAGAGAAAATTCCATTTAGTGTTAGGATTGTGAATTATGATGTAAGATTATGTTTTTTATTTAGATTCAATTGAATTTTTTTAACAACATTGGTGGTAATAATAACAGTGATAGAGTTAGAAAACTTTTATAGAAGGAAGATGAAGAAAAAAGAAAAAGGATATTTATAGATTTTTTTAATGGAGTTAACATTTTGTTAGTTTTGTCAAACGGAGATAAATTTTGATGATTACTAAATCTATTTAAATCTTTTATAGTGAATTTTATTAACGTCTAAATCTTTCATGATTAAAAATATGGTTAAGTGCGATTTTGGTCCTTAAGGTAGGGGCTGACAATTTTTTTCGTCCCCGGCTTTTTTTTGCCTACAAAATGGTCCCGAAGGTTTAACTTAGTTTTAAAATCATCCTTTTTACCAAATTTTTAATTTTTATTCCAAAAATACCACTAACTAAAAAAAATAAAAAATAAAAAAAGAAAGAAAACGTTGAATAAGGGGGAAAGGGGGAAGGGAATCATGCTGGGGGAGGGGTTGGTTCAGGGAAGAGGGGGAAGGGAAAGTAGGGAAGGGAAGGGGAAGAGCCACCGCCATTGCTCCTCTTCCTTTCGCGCTAACCCCAGAGCAACCGCGACCCTCTCCCACCTTCTCTCCTTCCCTGTCTCGGACCTCCTTGAACCAGAGCTCACCGCCGGCGAGCCTCCCCTACTTCACCACTACGCAGCAACGTCTTTGTTCTTCTCCACCAGCACCGTTCGCGCCATCTCGCCCCTATCTCCCTCAATCACTATCGCAGGAGGAACCAGAGCCACCAAAACACCTGAACTGATGGCAGCTCCAACCCCTTTCCGTCATGCCCAGACTGCCGGCGCTCCACTAGCTGCTGCCTACCCCTGCTTCTCTGTCATTGCTGCTGTGACACCACTGCCTCCCCTGTCCCCTATTTTCTATTTTCTATTTTCATAATTCAGGTTACCATTTTGCTTTCAATTTCTATTTTTAGTTAGTATTACTTCCTTGATTTGATTCTGGATTATTTTAGCTGAATTTTGATTTTCTATTAGTGAATTTTAGGTGGGTATGATAGAATTAGCTTATGTTATTGAATTGCTGAAAGTTGCCGCTGAATTGGTTTGGGCTGAAAGCGTTGAAATTGTTGATTTGCTATAACTACTGTTGGAATTATTTGGAAATGGTTAACTGTATACATGATCCATTGTTGTTGTTGTTGTTTCATTGTTGTTGCTTCTACTTCTATTCTTCAGCTTCAACTTCTGGTTTTGCTTCTGTTTCTATTTTTGGTTGATTTTGGGGAAGAAAGAAGATGGTATTTTCATCCGAAGGACAATTTTAAAACTAAGTTAAACCTTTAGGGACCATTTTGTAGGCAAAAAAAGGCCGGAGACGAAAAAAAATTTCAACCCCTACCTTAGGGACCAAAAATTATACTTAATCCTTAAAAATAGTTATTTAGTCAAATTTTATTTACACTACTTTTGTTATGCAAACATGGCATATGGGATGAAAAGATCACTAGATTATTTTTTTAAGCCTCACATGAATTTCATTCTTAATTCATGATTCTAAGCCTCACTTGGACTGCGAAACATTAGCCATGTGAACTGAAGACCCCTATTACATAAGGACTATATTAGGCTATGAGATATGATCACAAAGACCACATTCAGCATGAAATACCTTTGACAAAATCTTTGATAGCCATGTCTGTATATATGTAATGGTACAATCAGATCATTCGACGTTGCATTGCTCGATTCTCTGCTACTCTTGGTCACGTGGTGAATTAGTTATTACTTTTTATTTTTTTTTTGCACATTTATAGTATGACCATCAATTAACTGATTTGTTTTGACACACTTTGTAAGGCTGATATGGTATGACAGTTGTATATATCGTCTGCTACATACTTAGCAGACTTTACTTTAAATAGTGTGTATCAGATTACAAAATATATTTTGGAGACATTGGAGGAGCATGATTGAACCATGCACCACTATTATTTTTGCTTGCCAGCATATCCTACATGAACAATAATTCATCTACCACCTGACAATAATACACAGATAGAACTCGAAGGTGGCGAATTGGCCTAATGGCTATGGTCAGCATTCTATCACACTCTCTATCATCGAGTATGTCGTCACCTCATCTACCACCACATCATTTCCCCAATCTTTTTTGTCTTTAGTATGCATGATATTTCATACTTTTCATCCTTCTTTCTCAGGATGGGAAAGTGAATAGTTCTTTTAGTACCATTACCAAACCGCCATTCCTATTCTCATTCCCATACCTATAGCCTTCGTATCGATTCTCCCACTTCCTTCACCCTCTTGATGTTATCACAGTTATATATTTTTGTTATATCTTATTTTAGAACTCCTTTTATATGGAAGATATTCTTACATTAAGTTTTTAATCATCAATATTTATTTTTGTTATTAAAGCTTAGTTAAATTGATAAATATATTTAGAATTAACATTATATTTATATTAGAATTACTTAATTATTGATTATTAATTATTAATAGTTAGTTATTTGTTATGTTATATAAATTAGTATATTTTTATTTACATGCATGGAAAAGTTGCTAAGCTGACTAGCGATGTTAAGAAGAATTTTACTTTCTACATTCATCTTTTTCATAAGGAAAACATTGAGTAAATGGTCAAATTAGTCCCTAAAAAATCACTCATTCTCCAAATTGTACTCTAGAGATTTAATATTAATCACGTTAGTCCCTCCGTCTATTTTGTCGCTAACAATGTTAATATTTGTTGAGGTGACACCTTAACAATAGCTAAACGGCGTCGTTCTCTCTCAAGTATTTACACCTCTTCAGTTCCTCACATTCGTTCAATTCCATTCTTCTTTCTCTCAAAAGAAAACCTATCCTATGTTTCCATCTTCATCTCCACAAAAAAGAAGAAGCGTTGAACGACAACCTGTAGTGCAGTTTGACGACGACATTTGTAACACCCTAACTACTAGAATGTCACACTTCTAGCTGTGCCACTCTGATAGCAAGGATATTATGATCACTTCCATATATATAATAATAATTAGGAGGCTTTACCTGAAATCCTTATTGACTTTTCTTTTAAAACCTGTATATTTTATTTTTTTGTACACTTTATTTCCTTCTAAAAACAAATCACATATATATACATTCAAAATATCATAGCATTCTTTATTTACAACCCTAGTCTATACAGATAATATACAAACATATATTATGATTACGAATTCCCATCCCTCTTTATAAAAGCATAACCAATAACAAGGGGAGGAAAAACAATAACTAGATACAAATTAATCCTCAAAATCAACTATTGCACGTCCAATGTTCAGTAAGCTTTTCAAAGGCTTTCTCGTCCATTTTCTGAAAAATATAAGGCTGTAGGGGGTGAAAACCTAACCCGAAAGTCCTCCGTAGAAGAAGAAAATGCCACAAACTTAATAGAAATAAATGCATCTGGTCAACACACATCTCAAAAAAATTTATCTTTATCAAAGCTTGCATTCTTTACTTATTTGTTTTGAAATTATTTTCACTTAGCTATATAACATTTTATATCCAAAAATCTCTTAGTCACATATGCTTTGAGAAAAATCAAAGTAAATATTTAGATCTTTTCTTTAGGAATCAAAGTTATGCCTAAGGACTTTCTATCCAACAAACTACCATAACTCATTCTTATCCATCTGACACATAAACCAGAGTCTAAGGGCAATCTGAAGCCAATCTGCCTCAACCTCCATCACCTCCATATGCCAGCAAAATACAATCAAATCAAACAATTCAAACACACAAAAGCAAACACATATAAAGCACATAATAAAATAAATAACATAAATACAACACAACACAACAATAAAATGTACACCCAAGCAAATCAAACAAATGCATGCCTGTCCTACTGGCCGTGAACTCACGTATCGGTTCAATTGCCAGACCTGACACATCCGGTAGCTAATCTAGACATTATCTCTCTGTCGTGTATCCCCAGGAGGAACATCCCAAGCTTATCACAAGCTGGACTTAGAGGGAGAGTGCTCTGTCACCTTTTCACTAGAGGCAGCAGCACTATCTGGGATATAGTGCCGCCACACTTCACAATTAGAGAGAGATTGTGGTGCAACCATAGGAAAGACTCAATCTAACTCGTTCACACTACAATAAAAAACTAAATCGAATGGAATCCTCAACCTTCTATCCAATCCCCCGATGTAACAAGAAAGGGAATCATTAACACCACTTGTC
Source organism: Arachis hypogaea (assembly GCF_003086295.3). Classification (NCBI taxonomy): domain Eukaryota; kingdom Viridiplantae; phylum Streptophyta; class Magnoliopsida; order Fabales; family Fabaceae; genus Arachis; species Arachis hypogaea. Next base: position 111,430,029 of record NC_092052.1, on the reverse strand, counting down.
CACCGTAACACAAGAGAGGGAATCCTCAAACCCACATCCTTACTAATCAATAATCATCATCAATCAAAACCATCATAATCAAATTCACCCAAAACCATCGTCTTAATCATAAACATATTTCATAGTCAAGCAAGCAAGACAAAACCTCTCCAATAATCATCATCAAATTCATCATTAATCATAGTTGCTAGCATAAATCTCAATAATAATTTTCATCATAAACCTCATAAAAATTCTCACTTTTGTCATAAGCCTCAAGTCAAGTCTCATTTCTCATTGGTGATCTTATAACAACATAATCTTCATCATAACCATCAACTCAACTCCACTTTCTACTCTGCACACTTTAATATTCACCGAGTTGGCTTAGGCCGTTAAATACGGCTTGCAGGTATGAGACGTCTAACATAATACCCTATACTCGAGGTCAAGGTTGCAAATAAACTAACTCATACACATAATCATTTATAATCAACCTCAAGCTAACTCAAACACATCATTGATAATCAACCCTAATCTTTTTTCATTCAATCTCGTTATATCTTTCTTTAATTAGTTGCTTTAGGGGCTAACATACCAACTTTCATTATTCTCAAATTCAATTTAAAATAAATTTTAAGATCCTTAACATTTACCTCATGGTTCTTGAAAATTATAACTTCATCATCATTTTCTTCAAATATCTCTTTTTTCCTCAACTCGTAAGTTTAATCCTATCAAAATCTTAAATTCACATTTCCTATTCCCAACCCTTAAGTTGATAATTAATTACCTTTTTAAAACTTTAATTAGTTAAACCTCTTTTTCAAGTTAACTCTAATTATTCATTTATTCTCTTCATTGTTAGTCAAATAAAAGAAGTTTATTCATCAAACAACTTCTCAAATTAACACAACCATAAAAACCCATTTTTCTTTAACCAAGTTATCAAACTAACTTCATTTCTATTTTAAATTCAAAACTCTCCCAAAGAGACTCAAAATCACCCCATCTTTTGATCAAAATATTAATTGCAACATCATAGTCGTTTATTCTTAAAACAATCACTTCCATTGCTTTAAATTCACTAAAGAGCCTCAAAATAAAATTCTTTAATAAGAATTAATCAAATAAAACTCATTTTGTTTAATCAAGTTCTCAAAACTACTTTTAACTTCATTTTTAAGTTTAAAACTTTTTCAACAAGACTCAAAAATATTTTCATTCCACCAATCAAATTAAAATACTTTAAATTCACCAAAATTTTTCAGAACAAATTAACCAAATAAAACTTCAAAATAAAGTCTCTAGTTTTTATGAAAATAGCACCAGTTTCCATTATTCTTATTATTCAATTTCACTTAAACTCTTATAAAAATTTTGGGAGAACCTCCGATAAAACTCGAACTTTTAATCCTTCAAGGGTTCCATCCAAAACAAACATCTCTCAAACCCTTCTCAACCTTTTTAATACCCAATAATTTCTCAATATAAGTATTTTTGGCTTGTTATATTTAATTGTCTTTAAGTTATTAAACTTTCACACATTAGGACAACTAATAATTTGTTCAAATCCTAATCTTCCCGGTTCAGTCCATGTTGAAAAACTGCCATTCTAAAAACTACCAGAAAATCGCTAAACCGGTCGAAAACCAGACGGTCAGACCAAACCGGGACTAGGCCAATTTTCACAAAAAGGGTCAGACACGGTGAAAACCTAATTGCTTCGTTTCTTCTCCCCCAGCCCCTTTCTCCCTTTGATTCAGAAACAAATTGAGCAAAAAATGCTAGCCATCATCACCACTGCAAGTAATGGCACATTGCCGCCGTCCGTCCCACTCAAAGCTGTTATCCGTCCGTCCGTCTATCTAGCTTCCCTCGTGCTCCAAGTCTCCAACCCCTGTTCGTGTTCACCGATTGCAGCTTCTTCCTCGAGGTCAGCTCGGTGTCTGTCGTCTTCATCTGCTCAGCCGCGCTTCCGTCGCCCGAGCCATTGAATCCCTTTTTCTTTGCAGATTGAAGTTTTTCTCCTTGCTTCTCATTCGATCTGGCAGAGTGCTCACTTTCCACCCCCAATCTATTTTGCTAACCGCATCACAGAGCACTAGTTGCGGAACTCTGCCGTTGTTATGCCGAGGAGGATGACCTTGAACTTCCGCCGTCTTGTCGCCGTCGTCTGTCGCTGTTTGTCCTCCTCTGCGATTGAAGGTCAGTGACTCAGAGCTCACTTGTTCTTCATTTTTTAAATTTATTTTATGCTTTGTTCAGAAATCATTGAATGATTATTGAATATTTTGTGCTTTTGTTGAATGATTATCTGATTAATGATTATTGATTAGCTCTCTGCTGCTGTTTTGTGTTTTCTATTTTGTGACTTTTGGATTGTGATGTGCTGCTGCCTACTGGTGATGAATTACTTTGTGTTTACTATTTTGTGTTTTTTTTTTATGGTAATGTGCTGCTGCTATTGTTGATGTGCTGCTTTGTGTTTACTGTTTTGTGGTTTGTTTGGGTAGTGATATGCTGCTGCTATTGAGATGCTGTTTTATTTTTTACTGTTTTGTGATTTAATTATACTTAAATTGTGAGTTTCTTACTCTCTTAAACTCTTAATAATTCATTGTTTTATGATTTAATTATGCTTAGATTGAGTTTTTGCAAATTTTGATGATTGATGACAAACGTTTATGTTGACATTTTATTTTTAGATATTTCTTGTGTTTTTAATTTTTGTTGAATGACTATTTGATTATTGATTAGCTCTAATTCTGCTGTGCTACTATTTTGTGTTGTGATTTTATTATTTTAATTTACTGATTATTGATTATTGATTAAATATTTGTGACATATAACCTCTGTCTTGTAAGTACTTTAACTTTTGTGTTTGTGCACTACATTGGCAGAGAAACTATGTGATTTTGTCGGCTACCCTTCTCAAGAGCCTGATGAAATGGTTTTTGTTCCCTCTCCTATAGAATCGAAAATCAGTATGCTTCTGTTAGTGATAAGAATTTATTTTGATGCCAAAACAATGGTAATGACATGAATTTATTTTTGCTTCCTGCTACAGATGATTGATGATCAAGATCTAGGTTTCTTTGCCAAAGACTTTATTGACACTAGATAAAATTTACTAGATGAATATTTTGTTCAAAAACCACTTTGAATGATTATTGATTAGCTCTACTCACTGTTGTTGTGCTCATTCTTTTCTAATCTGAATTTTACTGCATTATTGTGCCTTTTATGCTCATTATTTTTAATTCAATGAAGTAATAGATGAATTGAATTAACTCAATTAACTAGTTAAGTAGATGATCGAATATTTGTTATTGCTTTGGTTAATTTAATGAATTTTTTTTTGTTTTTTGTTACTATCTTAATGAGTTCAATAGTGATATAATGACTATTAAATGATAAATTGTTAATAATTATGAAATCAAAGGTTATATTAGATTTTGGTTGATGTAGTACTTTATATTTGGAAGATATTTTAAAATTTATATTATACTACAATTATATTTTAGAGTATTTATTTATAATTTATTTATTATTTTATTATAAAATACTTTTTTCGATTAGACCACAATTGAACTGGTTAGACCAGTGAACCAGTGAGTAGAGCGGTTTGATGACTGGTTCGATTTTCAAAATCTTGGTTTAAATCCTAATCCACCCACCAAGAGTCTTCAAGCATTTTTACTCATTAATTTTATTATTAGAGCATTCAAATCCATTTTTAATCTATTATCAGTTTCAATTATGGAAAAAAACATAACTTATCAAAGCTTAATTAATATAACTTTGATAAAGATAAGCACGTCGTAAAACGCTCATTGTAAATCCTGTGTAATTAACGAACAATTAGCCAATAAATTAATCATTAATCAAAGAAATTAGAAAATGAAGTTTTATAGTTTAATGCGGTAGACTTAATTAAAATATGAATTTGACACTAATTTTAAAGAATTTAGTCCAAAATTAGGCTGAACGGGCCAAACCGGACGAATCGAGCCTGTATTGGGCCCAAGGACCAAGTATAAAAGTAATGAAACTCAACCCTTCCCCATTAAAAACATAAAACACACGCTGGTAGGGAAGAGGAGCTCATCAAACCCTTGCCCCAATTTGATCAAAGTTTCATTTGATCATAATTTTCAATCCGGAGCTCTGATCGCCGCACTGTTTGCGGTCACGCATCTGCAGGGACGAGCTCTAAAAAGCCCGGTACCTAATTTGGTAAGGAAACCACATTTCTAGTTTCAATTCCCTCTTCTCCAATTCGAAAATTATGTGCTTTAGGTGTTGAGATTTTTGGTTAATTTGATGTTTTAGGGTCAAATTAACTTGAAGAATTAGCAGACTTTTATTTGATTGAGGCACATTCAAAGTAAGGATCCTCAAACCCTAGTGAATCTCTTAATTAATTAAGATTGGGTATTGAGTGTTTATGTATGAATGTAATGATGTGAAATAGGTAGTGTATATATGTGATGTGGAGCAAGATTGTGAAGATGGAAACTTGATTGGGTCCTTGGATGCTGAATTTTGGTGGTGGAGCTTGTGAACTTGCGTAGTTGGGTTGTCTTTGGGCTATACGAGGAAATCGGCCAATGTATGGTTTTGGTTTCTCGTAACTAAAATATAATGTGTCGTGAAAACTTAGGCTAGTTAACCGTAAGATAGGATTGAAATGTTGTTGTTGTTGATGATTGTGATGGATTGATATGCATAAGGATTAGTGATTTTGAGGTTGTTGTTGGTGCCATATTGGTTGTGGTGTTGGTACTGTGTTTGATAGAGATAATTGATGATGTATATGATAATGATAATGATGATGATGTATATTTTGAGGTTGTTGTTGGTGCCATATTGGTTGTGGTGTTGGTACTGTGTTTGATAGAGATAATTGATGATGTATATGATAATGATTATGTTGTTGTTAGAAATGAATTATTGTGTGGGAGTGATTATATATGTGAAATTGGTGTGATATGGAGTAAAATTGGTGTGTTGAGGAGTGTTTAGACTTGGTTTGATATGGTTTGGCAAGTTTTAAAAAGGGTTGAAATTGAATTATTGTGAAAATTAAGGTTTAGAAATCTTTGTGATTTTTGTGAAAAGTTGAATTTTGACCGAACTTCGGCAAGCCATAACTCAGCTTCCGGACTCTTGATTTTTCTCAAACTTGTTTTATATGAAAATTGGGTCCGTGAAGTATATGCCGTTCGAAGAATGGGTGAAATGTTTTAAAACGAGAAAGTTATGGGCGTCGGAAATTTGGTGTGTAAAGCTGAAATTTTGCAGCATTCAAGATTTTTGCCAACTCTGCATAACTTGCATACGCGAGCCTCTCACGCGGCGCGGGTGTTCGGTTCGGGTTGGCTATCCCGCGTACGTGAGAGGTTGCGTGTGTACGCGAGCAGGGAAAAAATGCACCCACGCGTACGCGAGGCAAGACCCCTGTTTTCAGCAAAGTGAATTTTATTTTTTAAAATCTAATTTCGAACCTCTAAACCTCTATTTTTACTCTTTTAGCCCCTAAACCTTAGTTGTATGCTTAGTGATGAGGTGAAATTAGGAATGGTGGTAACTTGGAGGAGAAGTAAGCTTGAAACATGATGAATTATGATTGAGAAGTGTTATATAATTGACAAATTTTGGCCATAATGATATTGAATGGGTGAATACGAATGATTATGAATGAATATGATAATTGAGACCTGATTGAGATTATTGATGATGAGTGTTTGAGTTTTCTCTTTGTTGTAAGGTGTGTCGGGCACTATATCCCATGAGTGTGACGGGCACTAAATCCCGAGAGCGTGGTGGGCGATATATCCCAAGAGTGTGAGAGCACCTTACCCTGGGTAATGCGACGGGCACTATATCCCATTAGTATGGCGGGCACTATACCCTGAGAGTGTGGGAACACTTTATCCCAGGTAATGCGACAGGCACTATATCCCATGAGTATGACGGGCACTATACCTTGAGAGTGTGACGAGCACTATATCCCAAGAGTGTAGAGGCATATCATAGAGACAATATCCGGGTTAGCTACCGGGTGTGTCGGGTTCTGGCAAAGTAACCGACATGTGAGCTCACGGCCAGTAAGAAAGGCATGCATCATATGCATCTATGTGTCTTGTTTGGTTTTGCATTCTTGGGTTTGCGTAACTGATATTCATGCTTAGCTGCTATATGTTCTGTTTGCTGTAACTGTAAACTACTTGTGTTTTCTTTGTATGCATTGTTTGCCTGTGCACCGGTGTTTTGGAGGGTTGGAGGAAAGGCGGTGAACTTAGGGACTTAGGTTAGAACTGTGATAAAAACTAGGAATCCTTAAACTTAGATACCTCGTCTTATTTTATGGTCTTAAATTATAGTTTTAAGTTTGAATCTGTTGTCAAAAGTTCTAGGATTGCCTTCGGCTTTCCTAGGACATTATATGTTAGTTATGTGGGCACCGTTACTATACTGAGAACCTCTGGTTCTCACCCCATACATATTTTGTGGTTTTCAGATGCAGGACGTGAGGCTCCTCATTGAGGCATTCTGGAAGTTTCCGAAGCGAAGGATTCTATTTTGGTTTTCGATATATATGTAGATACTTTATATCTCCAATGTATATATTATGTTTTAACCCTCTTAGAGGTTGATTCGGAGAAATAGGTTCTGTAAACAGTATTCTGGGTCATTTTGGGATTCTCATGTATATATGTATATATGTTTATATGCTCTGTCCGATTTTAACTTTGTGAGCCGGCCCAGAAGCTTTGTTATCTGTATCTTGGAACTCTTCTTATATGTATTTATGTTTCGCTTTACTCTTATCCTATCCGGTTTACGTATTTCGTTTACGCGAGTGATGCGCTTTTCTATTTAGCGCTTTTGTTTAACTTTCCTTTAGAAGGCTCCTAGATATAAACCCTTTTCAACTATATATATATATATATATATATATATATATAATTTTTAGAGGTCATAGCCCCTCGCCATCTCTGTTTTACATCCTAGGTGTAAAGCTTTGTGTGGTAGGATGTTACACTCATAAACTCAAATGCACGTATTTTCTAAACTTTCGAAATGTTTCAAATTTGTAAAACAAACAAGCCCTACCTTGATTAGTCGAAACTCATAGAAATCAAAACTGTAGCAACCGCAACTGCAATAGCAGTAACAACATTAACTCCCCGTTGTAACGCAATGACCACAGCACCAAGAAAGGCGATCGATTCAAATCAATTGGAAAGCAACAAGAATAGTACTAGAAAATTTGAGTTAAAGTAGAAGCTCAACGAAATTAGAACAACAGAACAAAAATAGAAGCGAAACATATTCAAGAAAAGAAGAAGCAAAATCAGAATGGTACCAAGGTAGTGTTACCGGCAGGTTTGAGCAGTCCCGGAAATGTTTCTCCGGCGACGGAGAACTCCGGCAAGGGATGAATAGAGAACAGAGATGAGTAGGGACATGGGAGAGTTACAGCAGAACCAGAACCAAAACGGCCGGAAAAAGAGCTTGCAGCGGTGGTGGTGACTTCGATTGGCACCAATAACGGCGGAAGAACCTCCTGCAGCGACAAAAACGACTGTCTGCAGCTACATCTCGTAGCGTTTTCTCTCTTTCTCGAGTTGTCTCTCTCTCGTGTGTCACTCTCTCACTCTTCGCGACGGCGATGAGGCGTCATCTCCTTCCTCGGCTCTATGCGTCGCATTTTGTCTCTCTTAACGCTTCCCTCTCTCAGCGACAGCAACTCGGCAACAGCAGCATCCCTCCTCGCTGGCGCCGTCTCCCCCTCTCATCTCTTCTTCTCTTCTTCGCAGCTGTGTGTGTGTTGCGTGAGTGGAGTGTTGTGTGCGTGAAAGAGGGTGGCGGCTGGGAGTGAATGTTAGGGTTAGGGTGAGAGTGTGTTCCAGTTAGGGTAAAATTAGGGTTATGTTAGATTATATAGTAAAATTAGGGATTTTAGGATTTGGGTAGTGTAGGAATTTTAATAAAACTCGAGGGTAGAGTAGTAATTAAAAACCAAATATAAGCCAATATAATAATTTTTTGAAAATACTATTTATTTATAAACTCATCAATTAGTTTCAAGTAGCTACTCTAATTAAAAAATTAAAGATAATCCAATAAGTTTTCTTTTAGTTCATAAAATTAAAGTATTAATCCCAAATCTCAATTATTCAAATTAAACTAACAAATCCTCATTATTTTCCAATTAATAAAACTTTAAATTTTAAATAAAAAATCTAATTATCATGAAAATTATATAAATCCTAAATGATTTTAAACTCAAAGTCTCTTAACTTTGATTTAATTACTTTTTATAAATAATTTTTTGAAATAAAATCATAAATATAATAAACATAATAAATCACAAATAACTTATTATTTAATTTCCAAAAACTCGGAGTCTTACAACATTGTTTAGGAGTTGAAGGTGACAGCTTAGCGAAAATGTTGGTCACACGAGAACGTTGGAATTCAAAAGGATGACATAGAGTCCGCTGTCAGAACTTAACATATGATGCCTCAAAGATGGTTCAGTCTTCCCAACACTTTCAATGCTAGAACACCAAGGCCTCAAGTAAGATTTTCCCTGTCTTTTTGTGAGCCTGTGTATTGATTTCTCCTCCCTTGTGTAAGATTATTTTGGTGTGGTGAATTGATAATTGGAAACCCGATTTATTTGGCTATGTTTATATGCTTCACAGTTGAGTAGTTGCTTCCTCATATGATGAAAGATGATAGTATAGAGGAATATATGATACTTTGAAGGAGTGTTCTTTCATCAGCAAATCAGTAGGAAAAATTGGTGTTTCTGTTCATTTATGGAGGGGGAATATATGATTCAATTAGCCTTTCTTCTAGTTTCGCTACTTATCATGCCATTCAATAATAATTTGGTCTCTTAAAAACTAATTTGTTGCTACAACAAGAATGATATTTATAGAGGAAAAGGGATTAGAGTTTATGTTCATTAGGACAAATTTGACATACTTTTCTTAACATATCTTGTCAGCAACTATTGTTTAGCCATGTGTAATGCTGATGTAATGATCCAATTTTCAGTACGTCATGATCATACCAAAAATTGAGTGTTACCAATTTGCTTCCTAAATATAACTACTATTTAATATTAAGCCTGCAACCTTGTCGTGATCAATTTTGTTGGAAATCCCTTTTTTTTTATACAAAAGAATACAGATAACCGACACTACAAGAAAAACGCTGAGTACCATCGGATTTATGGTCGAAAACAATCGGACGATATAACCCTCACCGGTAAATGTTTACCGTCAGATATTTTACGTCGGATGGTAATTACCGTCAGATTTTGCGACGGATAACCAGCTCAGAAAACCAATTGGTTACTGGCAGATATTTTTGACAGTAATGTTGGCGCCAAAAAGTTTTGTTGTGCACAATATTACCGTCGGATGATTCCAATGGTAATTTTGACAGTGATGTCATTTTTTTAATTTGAAATTAATGGTCAATTTTAATTTTAAATTTATATTTTTTTTCATATAATTAGTGATCAATTCTTAAATAATGAATATTTTTATTTAAAATAATTAATATAATGATCAAATACATTAAAAGTCAAGTATATCAAATGAATACAATGAAACAATATATAAAAAAACTAATATCTAAATATCGAGGGAGTTGTTGTTGTTAGTCCCGTGGCCCTAAGTTGGCGGCGTATAAGGTGGTGATGTCTGTAGGCCACCAGTAGGATTGCTTCCACTAGCAGCTGTGCGCATCTGTGCCTGGTATACCTCCATTTAAGCCTCCATACGTGCATCCGCTCTAGCGACTCCCTAAACTCTAGCTTGAGCTTAGCGGTAGACATCATGCGGGTGGGGATCTCTTAATACCTCTCTCGATAATTGTTAAGCTCCTGAGCCTGGTGGTGAAGGTTGGGCTGGAGCTCTTGCACCTGTAGTCTCAAATCCATGCCTTCGTCGGGCTAGATGGCTCGACTGGTGCTGGAGCCTGACGATGGCCTTAACGTTGAGGTGCGGAGGCTGCTGGCGAAGAATGACCCATTCCGTATACGCGGTTCTTGTACGGGACTGAGGCGGTCTTGTGCCAAACCACATTGGGATCGACGACTAAGGCCGCAGAGCCATCGACAGCGTCCTCCCCACTTTGTTAAGACTGCTGAGTCAGCCTCTAGTCTCTGTGTGTAGGACTCCTATGCAATTAACACAAGTTATTGTTATTAGTAAGACAGATATACAGTTAATTTCTAAAAATTTTATAGCAAAAGATAATCAGATGTATGTTTACTCACATAATGGTCCTAAGACCGCTGATTAGCAAATCTCGCTTTATTCTTCTTCAGCGAGTGAGTGTACTTGAACGTCTCCACCAATGTGGCCTCACGGTCCAACGACTTTGACTACACAAGTTGCATCGAAATACGAAATTGTTAGAATGCCTAGTAATGATGTGAAAAAAGAATATAATTAAGTTATAAACAAAATTAAAGGAACTACACACCAGCCTAGATTTGGTCTTCATGGAGGTCGTCGAGTCGCCAATATACTTGGATGACTTGGCTTATTCCCTGTTAGCTCTGTTGATGAGACATCGATGCCTGAACCCCTCATCGGTCTCCCAATAAACTAATAGGGCCTTATTTACCTCCGGTGGGAGCCAGCCCATTCGCTGGTCTCGCCCATGACGAACATCATCCAGCATCTGCTGGAGACGCCGACCCATTTGATGGTCAAATATCTTTGGGATGGCCAGGTCATGTTCAACATCCCAAATGAAGTGCAGCTATAACAAAGAAATATTAAAACTAGTTAAGCAAGATAGAGGATGTAAACTATCTAAAAAGGTTTGAAAGAGAAACAATAAAAGTAATTACCATCCATTTCTCAAACTAACGCTGCTTGGTCTCAGCAGGGATATTCATGTAGCTGGGCCAGTGTTGGTCATACATAAGCTTGATGACACTAGTCATCTCCTGAGTACACGAGTTGGGGTTTGGCAAAAATCTAACAACAACCCACTGACGAAGGAAAAATGTCGGTAAAGATTTTCACAAAAATATCGCGTTGCAAGTATAGTTCTAAACCGACAATTAAACCTCAATCAACGTTTAAATTGTTTGTCACGAATACAAACCCAATAAAATTAACCGAAGTATTTAAACTTCGGGTCGTCTCTCATGGAATTGCAGGGAAGTATGTTTATTATTGGTTATGGGAAAGTATATTTTTGGGTTTTTGAAATAAGGAACAAGAAAATATAGATTGCGAGAAAAATAAATTAATAACTAAGAAAGCTCTTATCAAGGATTGAGAATTGGAAGTCCTATCCTTATTATCATCATCAAGTGTGATGGTAAATGTGAATTTCCTTCACTTAGTTATCCTCTAACCAATGGAGAAAGGTCAAGTGCATATAATTAACTTGAGTTCACAAGTCCTAGTCAACTCATAAAGAGAGACTAGCTTTGGTGAAGTTCAAGCTAACCGGCAATCTTCAATCACCAATCAACAAAAGACTTTTGATAACTCAAGAGTCTCTAAATAATCAATCCAAGTCAAGAACATAAAAAATCTAAATTAAAATCCAACCAAGCATTTTATCAAACACTTGGAAGGCATAAAATAAGAATATAGAAAATTTACAAGGAATATTAAATCTAAAAAACCAATTGCAAGCATCAATGACTAACAATTGAAGAGCGTAACAATAAACATGAAAAACATAAATTGCATTAAAAGAAATCAAATGTAACAAGAGCTCATAAACATAAAAATGACAAAAAAGGGAAATTAACAAGAGAAGAAGATGAACTAAAGTGCTTAAACAAATAAAAGTAAGAGAAAACTAAATTAAAGGAAGATTGAATCTGAACCTAAGAAGAAATTGAAAGAAGAAACCCTAAACCTAGAGAGAGGAGAGAGCCTCTCTCTCTAGAAACCTACATCTAAAACCTAAAATTGTGAATGAATGAGAAGTGAATGATTCATTCCTCCATTCCAGCTCCACTCTGCAGCCTTTAATCTTCACTTTCGGGCTTGAAATTGGGCCAAAAGCAGCCCAAAAATTGCCCCCAGCGTCTTTTGTTTAAAGTAGCACGTGACCCTCTGTCACGCGTACGCGTCAGCCACGCGTACGTGTTGCTTGAATTCGGCACTGGCCATGCGTAGGTGTCAGCTACGCGTGTGCGTCGTATGTCTGCTCCACCAATCACGCGTACGCGTCGCTACCAGCTTCTGAAATTCTCAATTTCTGGTGTTCCTTCCACTTTTGCATGCTTCCTTTCCATCCTTTAAGCCATTCCTGCCCTAGAAAACCTGAAATCACTTAACACACATATCACGGCATCGAATGGTAATAAGATAGGATTAAAATTAGCAAATTTAAGGCCAAAGAAGCATGTTTTCAATTATAGCACAAAATTAGGAAGGAAAATGTAAAACATGCAAATTATATGTATAAGTGTGAGAATAATGGATAAAATCTACTCAATTCAATATAAAATAAACCATAAAATAGTGGTTTATCAATCTCCCCACACTTAAATATTAGCATGTCCTCATGCTAACCTCAAGAAAAGCTATAAAGGAGGTGAAGAAGAATGGTAGAATTTATGAAATGCAACCTATCTATATGAATACAACTAAATGAAAAATGCTTTTTCCTACCGAGTTAAAAGTAAATCAACCTTCCAAAAACAAATATGAACTGGATCTCACTAATTCAAATCATAAAATGGAGTACAAATAGACTTGCAAGAAGAAAGCTCGTGAAAGCTGGGAATAAAGAATCGAGCATCGAACCCTCACCGGAAGTGTATACACTTTAATCATTCAAGTGTTTAAAGTTCGATTCTCTCAATTCTCTACTAATCTTGCTTTCTAAGGCTTGCTCTTCTTCTACCAATCAACAAAAAATTAATGCACAAATACACATATCAAGAGGTCTTTTCAAGGGTTGTAATGGGGTTAGGGTCAAGGTAGGACTGTATTTGGTCAAGTGGACAAAAAATCTGAATCCTTGATTAACCTAAACTTCTCACCTAACTTTAGACAATCCATGTAATCAGAATATAAAATCTAACTACCCATTAACTATGTTTTGCCACATATTCATACATTCTAAATTTGAGTGCAATACATATGCATTGCTACCACCATGTACTTTGGAGGCATTTTGTCCCCTTTTATTATTTGCTCTTTTTCTTTTCTTTTCTTCTCTTTTTTTCTTTTTATTTTTTTTTCTTTTGTTTTTCTCAATGCATATGAGTAAGGTATTGAATGCAAGAATATGTCCTCAACATTCTTTTCACATTTTCACAAAAAAGTCTAACATACTCAATTCCCAAACCCAACTTTCCCACATTTAAATCATGAGCACTCTCACTAGTCTAAGCTAACCAAAGATTCAAATTAAGGACATTATTGTTTTTCGCTTAGAGTTAACGATGTGCTAAAGTAAAGAACAAATGGAGTAAAATAGGCTCAACATTGGTTTGCAAAGGATAATGAAAGGGTAAGGCTATATGGGTATGTAAGTTTAGTGAAACAAGGGCCTTAATCACGTAAGTGTATGCATACATCAAACAATAGAAATATAGAATTAAGTAAGAAAAAGATCACAATTTTAGAGAAAACAACACACACCAAAACAAAGTATTGGTTGATAAAATGCAACCAATCAAATAGGTCCAAAATCTCACTGGTTTTGTGTGTTCGAGCTCTAAAACCATGTTTCAAATATAAATTTCTTCAAGCAAGTTCAACAAAAATTTTAATTCAAATTAGTGAAATGCTATAAAATAGTTTCTTGAAAAGAAAATCATTACTTCAACCGAGTAGTACATAAATGCAAACAATTAATTACACATGCAATCTATTATGCAATGCAACAATTACTAACAAAGAAAATTAAGAATTTGTGTTGAGAAAAGGAATTGTTACCCGTGAAAGTCGATATCGGCCTCTCCACACTTAAAGATTGCACCGTCCTCGGTGCATGCAAAGATGTGCAAGTGGACGGGTGGCTACAACTGATGCATTTCCTCAAAAGATGGTGCACAGGAACTTGTTTGTCCACCCCATTTAGAAGTTTTTCATTTTCCTTCTTGGTGACCATCTTGAAAGAAAGGGAAAAGGAAGAAGAATGACCCACAAATAAAGATATGCAAACAAATAAAATATGGGTGGGCTAATGCCAAATAATAATGAGGTTCTCAACTACACGGTAGCTACAACATGCAAGTAAGAAAATAATATAGGGAAATGGCATATCGATAGTGCAAGAATTGCAACAATGAGGGAGAGAGAGTGGGTCATGAAAGGCAATATAAGTTCATATCAATGCACAAGGAATACAAGTATCATAAAAGATTAGCATTGACCTATGAATAATAATACCCAACAATATAAAACAAGTCACTAAGCACCAAAACAATGCAAGAAATATTCAATAGTTGAGTAAGAAAATTCAACACCAATAGTATAATATCAAACTTAGAGAAGAAAATAAGAACGTGCAACAAAGTTAAAATGCAATAAATGAAAGTATACAAATGTAATAAATGAGGGAGAATAAAGATGAGAAGGGAAAGGAATGAAGAAAAAGAAAGGTAGAAAGAAAGAAGAACGAGAGAAGAAAGAAGAAGAAAGGAGAGAAGAAAGATGAAGAAAGTAAAAGATGACGCGACGCGTAAGCGTCGCCCATGTGTACGCGTGGGTTGTAGAATAAGGAAGTGACGTGTATGCGTCAGTCACACGTATGCCTGGATATGAATTGTGCTCCACGCACAACACTCGCATAGTGGCAACCCAACTCTCTGTTTGTAGTACTGGACAATCAAAGTTTTGAGTTGACGTGCACGCGTCGTCGACGCCTATGCGTGCATGGTAAAAAACGCAAATGACGCCTACGCGTTAGTGATGCACACGCGTGGGGTTGGCTATGCGCCTAGCACCCCACCAGCGCGGTCCTGGCACAACTCTCTGTCCAGGTCGAGCTGTCGCGCCGTTCCAGCACGGTTTGGGCACAAACCAAATTTAGGCGTCGACGCGTACGCGTCGGTCACGCGCACGCGTGACAGCCTCTTTTTTTTATTATTATAAGAAACTAACAAGCTACCAGAGTAATGCTAAACATCATTAAACAAGTGAAACCATAACATAGACTAAATAAACCCAACTAAAATTGAAAATTCACTTATTACCAATATAAATAAAAGAGAAAATAGGAAGAATTTACCATGGTGGGGTGTTTCCCACCTAACACTTTTAGTTAAAGTCCTTAAGTTGGACATTTGGTGAGCTCCTTGTCATGGTGGCTTATGCTTGAACTCATCTTGAAACTTCTACCAATGCTTGGACTTCGAGTAAGCTCCAACATTTCCAAGTGAATTCACCAAGCCTTGATGAAGTTCTTCACAAGCTTTGAGCTCCCAAAGTTGATCCTCTTGTATGCCGGGATCCCAAATCTTATTTCTACACCCTTCTTTAAGTTGATCATCATTGTTCCAACCGGGTGGCAAGTAATTCGAATTCTCACTGAGGCATCCCAACAACTTCCTAGACCCAATCAATTGAGAACTATACCAACCATTGCACTTAGACCTTGAACATCCAACCATAATGAACCTAGGATTGTGTTACCAACCACTAACAATCCCCCTTTTACTTTTAAAATCACAAAGAGCTCTAAGTTGTCCATCCGTCTCAAGCAAACCATATGCAAGCGAGAAATTAAAGCTTAAGGAGTAGAGATTTACCCCCTTGAATGATAGGACGGATGGTGATGTCTTCGGGAGAGGTGTCTCCTGTAAGACCCAAAATCTTTGAAAAGGGGCTATCATTAGCTAATTTCAAATTTAGTGTTTCTGTTGCTTTAATTTCGGAAATTTCTCTATTAAAGAAAATTAGAGCAAGTTTCGATTTATTGAATTTGAAATAAATTGAGATTATTATCCAATTTTACAATTATTGGATTATTTTCTATATTCAAATTATAAAGTTGGTAGTTGTGAAATAATAAGGATTTCTATATGATTTGGATTAAATAATTAATATTTTAAATATTAATGCTGCTATTTTGGAAAATAGAGAAATTAATTATATTATTTCTAATTTTTAGATTTGGGCATTTATTGAAAATAATTTGTAAAATTGATGAGCAAATAGTATTTTTCCATATACAATTAGTATTGGATTTACATTGGGTTTCAATTACTATATTATTCCCAATTTTATGTGAAATTACCATAATGCCCTTAACCCTAATTTTCAAAATGCAACCCTAAAACCCTAACCCGGTTACCCAGTTCCCCCATTAGCAACACACTCTTTCCCCCTTTCTCCAATTCGATGCGCAGCAGCAGCAATGTTTCCCTCAGCACATCCACAATGTTTCCCGTCTCTTCTAACAGCAGCAGCAACACTTCTCCTTTCCTCAAACCAATACACTCAGCAACAGCAGCAAATCTTCCCCCCTTTCCCCAACAGATCGAAACACGCACGGCTTCCTATTTCCATGAGAGAAAGGAACTGAGGCAGAGAAGGAGAGGGAGATTGAGTTTCGGTTGAGGAGAGGCGGAAGGAAACTCACCGCGTTGCCGTCGCCTCGCCGCCGTGCCAACGCGTCCTACCGTCGCTGCCATTGCCAACCGGTCCTTGGAGCCTGAGCTGCGCCTCTGTCACCGAACCAGAGGAGCTCATCCTTGCTGAGACGCCGCCATCTTGCCTCTGCCGGCGAGCATGAAGAGAGAGGGAGATGGGAGTTTGCACAGCAGAAAGAGGGAGAGCGCGACAAGGGAGACCATCGCCGCCTGGGTCCCCGTCGCCGGGCCTCTTTGCCATCGCCAGTCCTGCTTGTTCTGTCGCCGGGAAACTCGTCGCTGTTGGGATCTCACCGCCGCCATTCCTGTTGTGGCTGGTGTCGCGCCGGAGAGCCACCATCGCGGGTTGAGGCTGATCCTTTTGCTGCCGTTTTATCGTTGCTACGGCTGAGTTGCGGCAGTTGGGTCTGACCGGAGAGGAAAGTGGTGATAATGGTAGATGTTGGTGCTGGGTTAGCCCCGCCACTGCTGTTGGCCGTTCCGAGCTGCTTCGCCGTCTCTGCCGCCGGAGAATGCAACTTAGTCGCCGGAAAACTCTGCCGGTAAGGATTTTAGTTGAGGTTTCTTCCTTTTTGGATTTCGAGAAGGTTTAACGCTGCGTGGTTTTTATAGTTGACCCACTGGAGCTTCTGGCCACTGCCGGAGCTGTTGCCGGGCCTGTTCGAAATCGCAGCTGCTTCATTTCGCTAGTTCAGTAAGTAATTTATGTTTAGAAATGCCTCGCGTTAGTATTCGTATGTGTTTGGTTAATGAATATGAGTTTTGGTAACGTGAGGTCGAGTCCTGATTATTGTATGTTGCGATTAGTGTTGCTATGGTTATTGCGAACGTGACTGGGAGCGGAGGTTTTGGTTGTCGTCAGTTCGGGTTGAGGCGGAAAGGACTCTATGAGACTTTTGGGTTATGGATTTGCGTTTTGAGCTAGGGGTGCTTTCCAAAACTATACTTTATGTATTGGAATTATTACATATGGATACTGATGTGAGAAAATGTGTATTTGGTGATTGTATCGGCCTTATGTATTATTTGATTGTCTCGAAAGCTTATGAATGTTTGTTTGGCTGAATTGTTGTGCGGCTTTGTGAAATGTAATGTTTGGGAGTTGATTCTTTAAAGATTTGAAATATGAGTTTAATCCGTTGAGGATTGGTTTGAAGTGAGTCAATTATTTTGATGACGTGAAAGATATAATACTCTTGAAATTCAGCCTGGGTTGCTTTAATTGATTTGGTTTTGATAAATGATTTATCACTGAACTGATTCTTTTAAACTTTGGGAATGAGTTAAATCGGTTGATATTGAGTTAATTTTGAAATGGTTTCCTTGAGATATGCCACTGAGGCATTTAGCTTGCTTTTGAATTGATTTCTGGTTTTGAGCTGTTGAAAAGGAATGAGAAACGGTTTAGTTGGGACCCGAATCGGGTGACAAAAGTCCAAGTTTTAGGGGAGGTACTGCCGAAATGTCTATAAAATCCCAGTCTTTGTTGAATGTTGTCTGGAAAAATGATGAGCTAAAGACTTCTACTATTTTATTTGAATTATCAAGAAAAGGATGATTCATGCTTTTGAAATGAATTATTAAAGAGGAAATTGTGATTTAGTCTTGCTTCTTAAGAAAGGCATTGTACCTCTTTCAGGAGGAAGTTATTTAGATGAGACTTATGTTTTAAAGCTGTTTTTAGATGTGACAAGGGCAATGCCTTTGAATTTGACTTGAGGGTTTCAATTAGAGGAGTTTCAATGACTTTGAAAGAACCTGGATGTCTATTGACAAGTTTCATTTTGAAATGTTTTGAGAAATGTTTTAAGTACTCTTTAAATTCTGAATTCTTGCAAGACTAAAACAATTTTGAACAGTTGAAACGTTCTAGAATTTATCATGGGGGTTGAAGTTGGTTTTGCCTAAGTAAAGGAAACGGCTTTGAAAGAAGTAAATGATTACGTGACTCGGTTTGGCTTAGATCCTATTTTATTACTCAAATCGGAAAGCCAAGTTTTTAATGATTTTATATGAATTTGGCGAAATGAGTTATGTTATTCTCCCCTAAAGACTTGGGACTCTGCCGGAAAACTTTTGGTTATAAAATCCCATTGTTGGATGGGTGATTCTGAATACTTTGAAATAAATCCTTAACTTGCCATGGTTTTGGAAGTTTTGGAAAGAGAATGCCGAGAGTGGCTCTGTTTTAAAAAGGGAACTCACTTTGAGTAAATTTGGCTTATGAGCCTGAGATGATTTGAGAAACGAGATTTCTAAAAGCCAAGGCTGAAAAGAGTTGAAACTTGATTTCAAAGTGAAATGATTTGAGAAAAAGTGATTTATGGCTTAAATGCCAATTTTACGAATTGATGATGCTGAATGTGGAAGTGCTGTTTTGTTGTGAGCCAGAATGGCTGTGTATGATTATGAATATTGGCTGGTTCTGGATTGAACCGTGAGCCGGAATGGCTGTGTATGATTATGAATATTGGCTGGTTCTGGACTGAACCGTGAGCCGGATGGCTGAGATGGATGTTGATCCATGGATGAGAATGAATGCATGTATATGCTGAATTATTGATAATTGTGATTTGCACTTCCACTATCAGAGGCACGAGATCCCTGGGAAAAAGCAGTGGCTAGCCACCACGTGTTCCAGGTGGAGGCTTGAGACTCTGCTGACCCTATGTCGTAAGTGTGGCCGGGCACTGTGAAAGTCCCGGATGAGCTCGCCCCCGTAAATATTCACCAGTGAAGGTGATGGATATGGATCATGATTATGATCAAGTTTATGATGAGTATAACTCGAGTTGGGGATGCGCGACAGAGGGACAGTCCAATGGTTAGCTACCAGGACTTGTCGGGTTGGCTCTATAACCGACAGATGATATCATCAGCCACTAGGGACAGGCATGTATCATATGCATCTATGTGACATTGTTTGGGTGTGCATATTATACTTGGTTTGCCTATGTAATTAATTGCTAATTGTTCTACTTGCAATAACTGTTTGTTTGTGCTTGCATCTTCCTATTTGTGTTTGCTACTGGGACTCTGTTGGACTGTGGTGATTGGTTGATGGTTGGATTGTTTGGGCCTAGGGCTGTGGTTGGAATGAGATGAACCGATGGTTGATTTCGGTTTTGTGTTTCTGGTTTGGAATAAAATATGAAAGGCTATTTTGTTTCAACATAGATAAACCGTTTTGAAAGGCTTTTGAGTTTTTGAGAATTGAATGGTTCCTCTTTCAGAAAATATTTCCGACTTTACTTTTATTGTAAACCGTTGTTTTTGAAAAGAGGCATAAGACGGTTATTAATCACTGGTACGGTTTATCTTCACGTATCCTATTACAGTAATTCCTAAAAACCCTCTACTGAGAACCCTTTCGAGGATAATGTTCTCACCCCCCTACATTTTTTCCCTTTCAGGATATGGGCGCAGAAGTTACGAAGAGTTTATTTAGTTGTTGTTGAGATACTCTGTATTGCTTTAGTATATTTTTGTTTCCTCGCCTTTGTCTTTATACTTCTGTAAGAGGGATAGGAATTGCATTGGATAATGATTGTAATATTATATATATATATATATATATATATATATATATATATATATATATATATATATAGGTACTCTTTGTGAGTTGTTGTAAGTGTATTGTATGTACGGATGTATGTTGTATAACGAAAGTATTTTGGGAGCGGTATTGCGGTCTAAAGTTTTAAACAGGCTCATATTTTAGTATTAAATATTATAAGTGTTGTCGTAATGTCCGAGCTATCAGAGTTGCGCAGCCGGAAGTGTGAGCTTTGGTAGTTAGGGTGTTACATCTCCAGTGGTGGCTCTACCAATGTATGCTTCACTCTCTTGGGTTCCTCTTTGATGATCTCCACCTCTTGACAAGCTTCTTCAACATCAACCTCTTCCTCAAGTTCAATGGGAGAGGATTCAATTGTAGATAAAACCTCATCAATTATTGAATCCATCTCATGATCAACCTCCTCAAAGTTTTCGACCGTGAAATGCCTTGGAGGTTGCACACCCTCTTCAACATCAAATTCAAATGTCTTGGAAAGAGGCTCTATGACTTGAGATTCCCAAGGAGGTTTCGCATCTCCTAAATCTTCAACCACTTCCTCTTCTTCAATAATTTTGGTGTTCTCCACTTGCTCTAGTACGAAATCTAGCTCCTCCGTGATGACTTCCACCTCTTGTTCAACCTCCCCTAATTCTTCAACTATTCCCTCATCTTCAGGGGTCTTTCCTACCTCCACCTTTTGGGTCTTCTCTTGCTTCTCTTGAAGTATGGATGCGTGAATCCGATCCATTAAGTCCCTAAGACGATCCCTTCTCTCTTGTTCCATGTTACTCGCATAATTGGGATCGTATTGCTTTTGGATTGATGGATATGGGTGAAAAGGTTGTACACTAGAGCTCGAGGGTTGAGTATTGGGGGTAGTGGGTGGATCCACACGGGATATAAGAGCTTGGAGAGCAGAGGTGAGACCAGTGAGAGTAGAGGTAAGTGTGGTTTGAAGCTCTCGTTGTCCTTAACGAATAACACTAAAGGTATCATCTATAAGAGCTTGGGGTGGATAAGAGGGTTCATTTGTTGGGAGAAAGGACTCATAATACGAAGGTGGTTCTTCTTGATAAGGATATAGAGATGGTGTATATTGAGGTGGTGGTTCTTGGGAGTAATTGTGTTAGAATGTGGGTGGTTCTATGTATGGTTCATATGGTTCATATGGTGGTTGGTATGGTGGATATGGGTTAGGGTCATATGGAGGTGAATGGTGGAAAGGGGCTTGTGAGTATGGTGATTCAAAGCTATGTTGAAGAGGGGGTCCATAGGTATATGGTAGTGGTTGTTGATTGTCACGAAGAGGTCCACCATAACCATTGTCTTGGTATGCATCATGGAATGGTTGTTCCTCATAGTATGTTAGTGGAGGTTGTTGCCAAGAGGGTTGTCCATAAGCTTTAGGCTCCTCCCACCTTTGATTGTCCCATCCTTGATGCATGTTCTCATTGTAGCTTTCATTCCCTACAACATAATTTGAACCAAACTCATAGCCAAAGGGATGAGAATTCATAGTAGCAAGAGAAAATAAAAACAAAAACCAATAAGAAATAATGAAAATAAACTCCTAGAACTAGAAACAACTAACAAAGAAATAAAAAGGCAAACATATTCACAATATTCACAATAACCAATAATAAGGCACATATTTGCAATTCACCGGCAACCGTGCCAAAAACTTGACAGAGAAAAAATGTCGGTAAAGATTTTCACAAAAATATTGCGTTGCAAGTATAGTTCTAAACCGACAATTAAACCTCAATCAACGTTTAAATTGTTTGTCACGAATACAAACCCAATAAAATTAACCGAAGTATTTAAACCTCGGGTCGTCTCTCAAGGAATTTTAGGGAAGTATGTTTATTGTTGGTTATGGAAAAGTATATTTTTGGGTTTTTGAAATAAGGAACAAGAAAATATAGATTGCGAGAAAAATAAACTAATAACTAAGAAAGCTCTTAGCAAGGATTGAGAATTAGAAGTCCTATCTTTATTATCATCATCAATTGTGATGGTAAATGTGAATTGCCTTCACTTAGTTATCCTCTAACCAATGGAGAAAGGTCAAGTGCATACAATTAACTTGAGTTCACAAGTCCTAGTCAACACATAGAGAGAGACTAGCTTTGGTGATGTTCAAGCTAACCGGCAATCTTCAATTACCAATCAACAAAAGACTTTTGATAACTCAAGAGTCTCTAAATATTCAATCCAAGTCAAGAACATAAAAATCTAAATTAAAATCCAACCAAGCATGTTATCAAATACTTGGAAGGCATAAAATAAGAACATAAAAAATTAACAAGAAATATAAAATCTAAACAACCAATTGCAAGCATTAATGACTAACAATTAAAGAGAGTAACAATAAACATGAAAAACATAAATTTCATTAAAAGAAATCAAACGTAACAAGAGCTCATAAACATAAAAATGGCGAAAAAGGGAAATTAACAAGAGAAGAAGATGAACTAAAGTGCTTAAACAAATAAAAGTAAGAGAACTAAATTAAAGGAAGATTGCGAACCTGAACTAAGAAGAAATTGAAAGAAGAAACCCTAAACCTAGAGAGAGAGGAGAGCCTCTCTCTCTAGAAACCTACATCTAAAACCTAAAATTATGAATGAATGAGAAGTGAATGATTCATTCCTCCCTTCCAGCTCCATTCTACAGCCTCTAATCTTCACTTTCGGGCTTGAAACTAGGCCAAAAGCAGCCCAGAAATTGCCCCTAGCGTCTTCTATTTAATGCAGCACGTGACGCTCTGTCACACGTACGCGTCACTTGAATTTAGCACTGGCCACGCATAGGCGTCAGCTACGCGTGCGCATCGTATGTCTGCTCCACCAGTCATGCGTACGCGTCGCCCATGCGTACGCGTCGCTACCAGCTTTTGAAATTCTCAATTTCTGGTGTTCCTTCCACTTTTGCATGCTTCATTTCCATCCTCTAAGCCATTCCTGCCGTAGAAAACCTGAAATCACTTAACACACATATCACGACATCGAATGGTAATAAGAGAGGATTAAAATTAGAAAATTTAAGGCCAAAGAAACATGTTTTCAATCATAGCACAAAATTAGGAAGGAAAATGTAAAACATGCGAATTATATGAATAAGTGTGAGAATAATGGATAAAATCCACTTAATTCAATAAAAAATAAACCATAAAATAGTGGTTTATCACCCACAATCAAGAATAAACCTGAATCCACCCAAATCAATCTAAATCCACTAAATAGGAATCAATTTTCAAGAACTTTTAGCAATAACAGGAATCATAATCAGTAAAAGTAGAAATCATTAACCAACATTCCAAATTAACCTAAATCCACTAAACAGAAATCATTTTTCAGGAACTTTCAGCAATAACAGGAATCATAATCAGTAAAATTATAAATCATTAACCAACATTTCAAATCAACCTAAATCCACTAAATAGGAATCAATTTTCAGGAACTTTCAACAATAATAGGAACCATAATCATTAAAACTAGAAAACAATAACTAGCATTCTAACGTAAATCAACTAAACTAGAAACAATTCAGGCACTTTTAGCGATAACCATAAAAAAAATTTGTGAGCATTGAACGTCATACTTACCCCGTGTTGCCATCAGGCCAAATGCGCAACCGTACAACAGAAGGTGGTGGAGGGACATCAGCTTCTGCCTCATTTTGTGGCTAGACTCTGGGGTCACAGTGCCATCCGTCGCTGGAGGCTGAGTTGCCGTTGATGCAAGTTGCTGAGTGGTAGGAGGCTGCGTCCTTGCCGTAGACAGAGGTACATAGTTGGGGTTAGGGACCATGATGAACGGTTGGTCTGCTGAACCTGCAACCTGTGGCGTGATCGGAGTGGTTAGAGTAAAGGGAGAGGATCTAAAAGTCCTGGGAGTACCAGACGAAACCTCCCTCTACCTCGACCATGGCTACGACCACGACCAGTAGCTTGATGCCCTAATCCGCAGCACCTCTTCCTGTCGTCATGTCTGCATATTTCAAATTATCAAACAATCTCAGCAACAATTTCTTAGCAAAATAGTCAACAACATAGCAATGAACACAATTAGATGATTTCAAACACTTCAAGCATTCAAAATCTAATGTGGCGAGTCAAACATAACTTAATCAACCTTAATACACTAAGTTAGAAAACTAAACTGAACTAACTTTGAAATTGATTCAAAAGTAAAATTCTAATATTAATCAAACCTAAACTAAATTAAACTAAAATAAAAAAATTATCTAACAATCTTATAAACAATTTCTCAGCAAAACGGTCATCAACGCAACAATTAACACCATTAGACAATTCCAAATACTTCAAGCATTCAAAATCTAATGTATTGAATCAAACATAACTTAATCAACCTAAATACACTAATATTAGAAAACTAAACTGAACTAATTTTAAAACTGATTTAAAATTAAAATTCTAATTCTACTCAATCCTAAACTAAATTAAACTAAAATTAAAAAATTATCTAACAATCTCAACAATAATTTCTCAGTAAAATAGTCATCAACGAATCAATTAACACAATTAGACAATTCCAAACACTTCAACTATTTCAAATCTAATGTATTAAATCTAACCTAACTTAATCAACCTAAATCCACTAAAAGTAAAAAACTAAACTAAACTAACTTCGAAACTGATTCATAATTAATATTGAAATTCTACTCAAACCTAAACTACATTAAACTACAATTAAAAAAATTGGAAAAGAGTTGTTCAAGAACCTGGAATGAAGAACAGAGCAAGAAATAAGGGAACACATGGATGTTGCAGTGGTGGTCACCGAAGTTGCTGTGGTGGCAGATGGTGGGGACGGTAGATAGTGGTGACGGCGAACGAGAGAGAGAGGCAAGGAAAGAAGGAGAATAAAGAGGGGTATCTGTAAAGGGATGATGATGGCGACGGACAAGGGTGGCGACGGTGGCTCCCTTGGCGGCAACGGAAGGAGGTAGAGAATTGAGGTGGTGGCGGTGATGAGAGAGAGATAGGGTGGAGATGAAGAGAGAGTATGTGAAATTCAAAATGGGGGAGACGGTGATAAACCATAATTTGATGGTTTATTTTCTATTGAAATGAGTGGATTTTATTAATTTATCCTGCATTTACTCATTGAAATAGCATGATTTTGTGAATTCCTTCTAAATTGTGCTTAAGATTAGAAGCATGCTCTTTAGACTCTTAATTTGTTTAATTTAATTCACTTTAATCCCATTCGATGTCTTGATGTGTTTGTTGAAGGAATTTCAAGCTTAGAAGGCAAGTATGCATTGAAGAAGTGAGGAAAAGGCATGCAAAGGTGGAAAATTCATGAAGAAATGGAGTTTGGAGCATTTAAGGGTGAATATCAAGTTGTGCATACGCATGCCTCATGCCTATGCACGACTGGCAGCACGTGAGTTCACTTAAGTGAACACGTGGGTCGCGATTTCAGGGCTTTCTTGGGCCCAATCCAACTCATTTCTGAAGTATTTCAAGCCAAAGTCAAAGAGGATAAAGGGTAGAGCAATTAGGATAGGTTTTTGTTATTTTTTAGGTTAGATTTCTAGAGAGAGCTTCTCTCTAGAATTTAGAGTTTTAGATTTAGTTCTCTCTATAGATTTAGGTTTTGATCTTGCCTTGATTTAGTTTCATTTATAATTTCTTGTTCTAGCATCTTAGTTCTCTTAGTTTACTTGTTAATTTCCTCTATTTTGTTGCTTTTATGTTCATAAACTCTTGTTAATTTTGATTCCATTTAATGCAATTTGATCTTTTATGTTTCCTTGATACTTTTTTGAGTTATTGTTATTATTTTCTTGCAATTGGTAGTTTTAGATTTTATTGTTATTGTAATTTACCATGCTTTTTCTTTTATGCATGCCAAGTGTTTGATAAAATGCCTCTTTTAGTTTTAGTGTAGTTTTTCACACTCTTGGCTTGGGATTGAGGATTTACGTGACCTGGAGTCATTGATGTCCAATATTGATTGGTGATTTAGGGTTATTAGTTGATTTGGTTTTCACTAACACTAGTCTTTCACTAAGTTAATTAGTGAGTTAGCTAGGATTTATGGATTGAGATCAATTATGCCTATTTGACTTATCCTCGATGTTAGGGTTGACTAAGTGGGATTAACTCTTCATAATTGTTATGTTTGTGGTCAATGACTAGGATAGAAAACCTTGACTCTTAACCCTTACCAAGACCTTTTTAGCATTTGAATTTCCTTTACTTTATTAGTTAATTGTCATTTACTTTCTTGCTATTTAATTTTTATGTCAATTGCTATCTCACCTCCGATTTCTCATAGCCAATGATGTGCACACCTTACTACAATTCCTGGGAGAACAACTCAGGGCATAAAACTTCCGATTTTTATTGATTTATTTTGTGATAATCTTTATTAAACTTTGATTGCGAGTCATTGATAAACACAATTTTATGGTTTATTTTGTATTGAATTTGATAGATTTCATCAACTTTTCCTATACTTATTCACTAAAATAGCATAGTTTTGTGAATTCTTCCTAAATTGTGCTTAAGAGTGAAAACATGCTTTTTAGGCTTTTAAATTGCTAAATTTAATTCATTTTAATTCCATTCGATGTCTTGATGTGTTTGATGAAGTGATTTTAGGTTTATAAGACAAGTATGGATTGACGAAGTGAGGAAAAAGCGTGTAAAAGTGAAGAATTCATGAAGAAATGGAGTTTGGAGTATTTTATGACCATGCATGCGTGCGTCAGTTCCAGCTCCTCAAATCTTCAAATTCTTGTGTTCCTTCCACTTTAGCATGCTTCCTTTTCATCCTCTATGCCATTCTTGCTCTATAAATCCTGTAATTACTCAACAAACGCATTACGGCATCAAATGGTAATATGAGAGGATTAGAAATTAGTAATTTAAAGGTCTAGGAAGCATGTTTTCAATCATAGCGGAAAATTCGGAAGGAAACTTAAAAACATTCAATTTACATGAATAAATTTGAGGATAGTTGACAAAATCCACTCGATTCGATATAAATTAAGTCATAAAATAGTGGTTCATTAGTACGCACGATTGCAATTTTTACAGCCATGCGTACGCACAAGAATTGATGCGTACGCACGATTGAATTTTTACAACCATGCGTACGCATGGTCAGGCATGCGTACGCACGAATGCAATCATGTGACTTCATTAAATGCAACACGTGAGTCGCGATTTCTGGCCTTCCAAAGCCCAATCTAGCTTATTTTTGAAGTATTTGAAGCCAATTTTAAGAAGGAACAAGGGGGAGCAATTAGGGTTAGTTTAGAACATGTTTTAGGTTATATTCTAGAGAGAGAAGCTCTCTCTTCTGTCTAGAATTAGGGTAGATTTAGCTTAATTACATCTTATATTTAGGTTTTGATCTTGTCTTAATTTAGTTTTCCTTGTAATTTTTTGTTATTACATTTTTGTTCTTTTAGTTTCACTTGTTATTTACTTTATTTTGTTGCTCTTATGCTTATGAACTCTTGTTGGTTTTAATTTCCTATTAATGAAATTTGAGGTATTTCATATTTAATGTTGCTTATTTGATTAGTTATTGTTGCCTTCTTGTATTTGGTAGCTTTAGATTTTATTATTATTTCAATTATACCATACTTTTCTTCTATGCCTTCCAAGTGTTTGATAAAATGCTTGGTTGGGTTTTAGAGTAGATTTCTATACTCTTGACTTGTGATTGAGGACTTAGGTTCCTTGATATCATTGATGTCCGGTATGACTGGTAATTTAGGGTTGTTAATTGGTTTTAGGACCAATTATGCCCACTTGACTTAACCCTCAGATGTTAGAAGATAACTAAGTAGAATTAACCCTTTGTAATTACCATGTTGTGGTCAATGATCTATGATAGGAAACCTTGACTCTTAATCCTTGCTATAAGTGTTTTTTTAGCATTTATATTATCTTAGTTGTTAGCTTTACTTTCTTGCAATTTACATTTCTTGTTCATCATATTAAAAACTCCCAAAATTCTCATAACCAATAATATGCACACTTCCCTGCAATTCCTTTGAGAGACGACACGAGGTTTAAATACTATCAGTTTTTGTTGGTTTGACTTAAGTGACAAACAAATTAAACTTTGATTGAGGGTTGTTTATCGGTTTGGATCTATACTTCGACGAGACTATTTTTGTGAAAATTCCGAACCGACGATTTTCCTCCGTCAAGTTTTTGACGCCATTGCCGGGGAATTGCAAATGTGCGCTTGTTATTGGTTATTGTTAATTTGTTGATATTGTGAATAGCTTGATTTTTGGTTTGTTTGCTATTTTTTCTAGTTTTAGGAGTTTATTTTCCTTATTAGCTTTTGTTCTTATTCTCTCTTTCTATTATGAATTCTCACCCTTTTGACTATGAGTTTGGTTCTAACTATGTTGTAGAAAATAGGAATTTCAACAAGGATATGCATCAAGGATGGAGAAATCAAAGGTGGGAGGAGCCTCAAGCATATAGACAATCTTCATGGCAACAACCTCTTCCAGCATACTATGAGCATAATGAAATCCATGATGTATACCAATCTAATGGATATACTAGACCTCCTAGTGATTATCAACCACAACCACCATATACCTATGAACCCCGTCCTTAACATTGTTCTCAACCTATTCACAAGCCCCATACCACCAAACACCTCAATATGATCCTAACTCATATCCACCATACCAATAACCATATGAGCCATATGAACCATACTTAGAGCTACCACTATTCCAACATCAATACTCCCAAGAACCACCACCTCTATATACACCACATCTATACTCTCACCAAGATGAACCACCTCCCATATATGAGAACTTTCAACCACATGATGAGTTCTCCTTTCCACCACAACCCTCCATGGAAGAATATCCATATCCATCGATCCAAGAGCAATATGATCCTAATTATGTTAGCCAAGTGAAACAAGAGCCAAGGGAACGCCTCATGGAAGGATGGATCGGCTTAGAGCAACCATGATTCTGAAGGAGCAAGAGGAAGCCCAAAAGAGGCACGAAGCTATCATGGCTAACTTTGCCAAGATTAAAGCCAACTTAGACTCATGGGATTCATGTCACAAACAAAGCGTTTCTATGGATGAATGTGGAGGATCAACTAAAGAGCAGAGCATGAAGGAGATTTTAGAATCTCAACTTAAGAACAACGAGATGGAATATGTTTTGCAACAAGTGGAGGAGGCCAAAATTGTTGAAGAGAAAGAAGTGGTTGAAGATTTAGGAGATGTTGAATGTCCATGGGAATCTAAAATTGTAGAGCCTTCTTTTGAGAAGTTTGAAATTAGTGTTGAGGAGGATAGTGCACAAGCTCCAAGGCATATTGTGAATGAAGAATGGGAAGAAATGGAGCAAACAACAAGTCCTCTTAGTGACGATGATTCTGCACCAACATATGATCCTTTTGAGTTTGAGGAGTCTTCTCCCATTGAATTTGAGGTTCATGTTAAGATAGATTTTAATAAACCTCTAACGTATGATTAGAGTGATGGGGAAGAGCTAGAAGAATTTAGTAAGGAAGAGATTAAATTGGAAGAAAGCTGCCAAGAGGTGGAGGTAATCAAAGAAGAGCACAAGGGAGTGGAACTTGCAAGACCATTGGAAACACCTCTCCCCAAGCCATCACCATCCATTCTTTCATTCAAGTGGGTAAATCTCTTATCCCTAAGATTTCTTATTCCACTTGAATAGGTTTGCTTGAGATGGATGGTCAACTTAGATCTCTTTGTGGATTGAAGAGTAAGAGAGAGTTGTGTAGTGGTTGGCAAAATAATGTTAGGCTCATAAAGGTTGAACCCTCAAGGCTTAGGTTCCATGGTTGGAGTAGTGCTACATTAAATGGGTCTAGGAAGATGTTTATGTGTGTTTATGAGAATTCAGAATGTTTGCCACCCGATTGGGATTGTAATGATCAACTTGAAGACGGGTGTAAAACAACATATGGGATCCCGGATTACAAAAGGAAGATCAACTTTGAGAGCCATTAGCTTGTGTGGAACTTCATCAAAGCTTGGTGCTATTAACTTTGAACTTTGGAGCTTATTGGAAGTCCAAGCATTCGTGGAAGTTCAAAGATGAGTTTAAGCACAAGTCACCATGACAAGGAGCTTCCCAAATGTCCAACTTAAGGACTTTAACTAAAAGTGCTAGGTGAGAGACACCCCACCATGGTAAACTCTTTCCATTCTCTCTTTTGTATATAGTTGATGAATAAATTAAGTTTTCATTATTAGGTGCTTTTCTTCTTTATATCATTCTTGTATATATTACTCTTTAGATGTTAGTTTACTTGGTAGAATTTTTGTTTTAAGTCACATGTTTGAATAATTGACAATCTTGTTGAAAATCTTGTTTTGAATTGCATTTTTGTTTGAATTTCTTAATTGAATGTTTGAATAGTTTTTAGAAGTTAAGGATTTTGTTAATTTTGAAATTTGTTTGGTTTTAAAATGTAAATAGTTAGGTGAAAAATCTTTTTATGTTTGATTCTATGTTAAAAAAAAACTAACCATGCGTACACATACTCAATGGTGTGTACGTATAACCCCAAAATTGGACCATCTCACGTGCGCAGCCACTTGCCGCGTACGCGACCGGGCGAAACAAAAGCTACCACCCGCATACCAGCTGCTCGCGTACGCAGCCTTACTCTCCGCATTCCAACTCATGCGTACACACAACCTTTTCTTCTTTCTTTTTCTCTTCTCTCTTCTTTTCTCTTCTTTTCCTGATTCAACCACGATCCATCATCATCATTCACCATCCACCATCATCACCATTAGTTAGATAGTTAGTTTGATTTTCTGTTTTAGTAGATTATGTTGTTAGTTTAGGTTATATTTTGGTGATAAGAGTTGGATTATTGATTGATTTGTTGATTGTGCTGAGATATTGTTGCTGATTACCGACATGATGCTATTTTAGCATCATTGTTGTGAATGCTCATTGTTGGATTCCTTTATTGAGGTTATACTTTTTTGCTTGGTATAGAATTTTTATACTTAATAATTGTGCATACCAAGTGCATGTGAATTGCCTTCAAAGCATTCTAAAACTTTTGAATTGCATATTTTGGCCACCATGTGATTTAAATTCTTTAACTGTGACTAAGCAATTTCTTGATGTTTGATGATGTGTATTCTGTAACACCCCAATTACCGTAAGCCTTACCTCTAGCCGTAAGGCAAAGGTTAATTAGAGGTGACGACAGTCCTAAGGCTTATACATATTTATATATAGAAGAAAGTAATATATTCTAGAAGCCTGATGAAGGATTAAGCTCAAAAACAGGATTACACAAGTGCGAAATGTTCACACGAAGCTAACACATAAGATACCAGGTATAAGTATAAGAGAATAAATTATATATAAATATAAGAATATAATAATCATAGAGGACCAGCCGTAGCTTGCGGAGTTTAAGTTGACTAGTTACAAATAGAAAGATACAGAGTTTTAGAATTAAAACAGCTTATACAACCTATCTCTCAAATAAGCCTCTAAGGCCATAAAGATAAATATACAAAAGGTGAGAGAATACTATGACGAAAGTAAAACAGAAATAAACAAGGAACGAACCATACTTCGCTTTGTCTCCATATCCGCAATCTCACCGAAGTAGATTACGACCTGCATTTGAAAAATAACAACAAAGTATGAAATGAGAACCGGAGCTTCTCAGTATGGTAACAGTGCCCAATGATGTAAGATGTAAGGCTCCAGGATGCCAAAGGCAATCCTAGAACTTCACATCACATACGGATATTCAAGCTTAGAACAAAAATAAATAAATATATAAAGAACTTAAACCATAAACCAAGTTATCTAAACTTAGGGGAATTCTAACTAATACAAATCACACCGCTGTATCCCATAGCCTCCGCCAACCTAACCTCAGTGTGATCCCATCGCCACCGCCTACTTAACCTCCTCAGCACCAGACAGTCACGAATAATGCAAGCAAGTAAAACACAGATAGTATTCATTTACAGGAAGTAATTCAAGAAGCAAGTAGGCATGTTATACAATTAGGCAAACTCAAGTAATCAAAGCAAACAAGCATATAGAAGATGCATATGATGAATGTCTATCCTATTGGCTCATGATATCACTTGTCGGTCCGTAAATGCTAACCCGACACATCCTCCCGGATGTAGCCTTTTCTGCCACGCCAAGGATATAGTGCCCTGCACACTCATACAGCAGCTCTTCTGCTACGCCAGGGATATAGTGCCCTGCACACTCATGTAGTAGGGAGTCTACTACGCCAGGGATATAGGCCCCGCACACTTCATGCAGCAGAAAAGGAAATAACCATAACAAATCATGCAGTAGAACAATCTGCCACGCCGGGGATATAGGCCCTGCACACTTCTCAACATTCAACAAGTCATGCGACAGAAACATCTGCCATGCCAGAGATATAGGCTCCACACACTATCAACAACAACTGGTCATGCAGCAGAACAATCTGCCACGCCGGAGATATAGGCTCCGCACACTATCAACAATCCAATAACTTCATCCTCAAATCATCACCAGACATCACCATTTCTCATTTCAAATCACTTTCAACAACATCTACTCATGTAGCAGAGAAACCTGCTACGCCAGGGTTATAGACCATGCACACTTTCCTTCCATATCCATCATCAGTTCTTAATTCCATTTCGAACTCATTAGTTCATCAATTTCTCAATTTGTTGTCAGTACTCACCAAGTTCGCTACTCTTCCTTCTCCTTCAACCAAACTCATCATCAGTACACCAGAAACCTAAACCTTTGTTCGCTAACTTTTTATCAAATTACCAAGTTAAAATCACCTAGGACCTTCTCTACGTTTTGATATTCAAAAACGAACCAAAAGTCTTAAATAGGTGTCAGAGAAGTTTACAAGCCAAATTCTCCATCTCTAGACTCAAATATGAAGTATCCTATAGATTCAAACCCAGTTGAAATAGTTTAGTTGAATACAATAAAAAAGAAAAACCATTTCTCTTGTAAAAACTGATTTTAAGTTTAAAATCTCTGCACCCAGACAGCAAGCTACCCTGTTCTTAGAAAATCCACCAAAAATCATATTTTTATTTGATGAATTTGAAATTTTTCAGAAATAAATTACGGTCATAAAGCTTTAAATCAGTCAAAGTCTCATAGAAAATTCATTTTTCTGGAGAGAGTTATACTGATTACAAGTTTACATTCAAAAACTAGTTTTGCTGTCAAAATAGATAAGAGCTCTATTTTTAAAACGAACACAACTCCTTCCAAAAAATTTATAATAGTCTGAAATTTTGATACAAACAAGAAAATAGTCCAAGTCTTAATGTCCTTTTGGTCCCACTCAAAATTATGGTCAGGATTGGGAGATATAGGCTCGGAAAGTTGCTGGTTTGATTATGTAGCAGCAGAAAATCAGTTTTAAAGTAACGAACTTCAAAAATTTATATCTCCAAATTCAACCGTTAAACTTTAACCAAAATTTCCAGGACTTTTCTATACATCACAAAGATTTGAGAAAAATTAGTTCCATTCAATTGTGATGGTTAGATAGTTTCCAAAAGCATCTGTAGCTGCTGCCAGAAAATAATTATGCAGAATTTTGCCAAACCTCAACTTTGAAAATATTTCAACCAAAATTAGACCAAAACCATACCAACTCCAATTTACCTCATAACTCACCCTTTGTGTCACAAACTACCATTCATACTAAAGTTTTCATTCACCCTTCAATATCCTCAACCTCAAATATCAAATATATAACACTATAATCATTCTTCCACCAACCACATTCATCAATTTCCATTGTCAAATACATA
Source organism: Arachis hypogaea (assembly GCF_003086295.3). Lineage (NCBI taxonomy): Eukaryota > Viridiplantae > Streptophyta > Magnoliopsida > Fabales > Fabaceae > Arachis > Arachis hypogaea. The sequence goes on along the minus strand of NC_092052.1, from coordinate 111,396,020 downwards.
ACAATACATTCATTTTTCAAATAAACACATTAATCAAATTCCATTCCACCATTTCCAACAATCATCATAATCAATTTCGATCTCAACCATCAATACCATACTATCAACATCAACATTTCAATTCATCAACAACCCAATCATCAATTTTTCTCAACAACATCATAATTACACACCAATACATACAATTCATAAAATCTTTATCCCACTTTACCTACCTCATACATAATCCAACCCACCATCAATACTCATTGACAAAAATAATTCCCAAAATCATCATCAACTACAATAATCCAATACAACCAACAATTAACGACAATTCACATATAATTATTCATACGACAACAACATTCAATCCTATCTTAGGGTCAATTAGCCTAAGTATCCAGAAATATTACATATTACATAAAGAAAACTGAAACCATATCTTGGCCGATTCTCAAATGCTACAAACACCAAAACGAAGCCACCAAACTTGATCCAAAGCCTCAATCAACTCCAACAAACACCAAAGCTCAAACTAACAACACATATATCACCAAAATCAAAACCTAAGGTACATAAAACAACTAAACACAAGGGTTTAGTGGAATCTTACCTTATCCAATGTGAGTAGGGATAAAATCCAACAATTACCCGCTACTAGAGATCACCTAAACAAGCAAAATCACAAAATATACTCAAAACCTATAACCAAAATCAAGTAGAAACTTAGGGCAGAAAACTGGGGAGTGAGCTTCGAGTTTTTACCCAAAAAACTTAGATAGAAATAAAGAGCTCGTCGAGATCTTTGCGTGGCCGCAAACAGCTCGTCAATCAGAGCTCCAGATCAAAAGTTATGGCTCCCGGAAGGTGGAGGTGAATAGTAACCACTCCCCTCCTCTCCTCTCATCTCAAAACCGCGGCTCTCTCTCATTTGGAAGAAGAAATGAGCTGAAAAGCTCATTAAATGAGCTTATATATGTTGGGCCTTGAGCCCGGTTTGGATCCGGTCTAACCTATTAGCGTTTTTAGCCCGTTTGGCCCACTTTGGGCCAAAACCTTTAAGATTAGTGCCCGGTTTTAAATTCTAAATTATTTTTGTCCTTTCAAAACAATAAATCAATCTTCAAAATATTATTTTCCAAAATATGCGGCACTAGATAGACTAAAGTCGGTACTGCCAGCTTAAGCGCCAGTATGCATTTTTTTTTTACAAAAACTTTTCGAAAGAAAAACATTTTCCAACTCAGAATAATTTACTGAAATCAAATTTCACATTTATATTTTCAAATTAAAACTTCTAAATTTTGAATCCATCTCGGGCACTTAAGATTATTATTTTTATTAAGACGGTTTTGCATGGAAAATTCCGGTTCTTACATCTTCCCCTCCTTAAAAAGATTTTTGCCCTCGAAAATCGAATCACGCGATATATCCTTCTCAAAGCGCCTTACTGTGTCGATGTCCCCTCTTGCCTTCCGCTGCGTCACTCTGATTATCGTCATTAAGAATCCGAAATTTTCCTTAAAACAAATACCAATCTTTGTAACAATTTTCCAAAACATTCAAAACAAGATCAATATCAAACCTTTTTCAAAAGACTCAAAAATCATTTACTCTTAAATTAATTACTTTGAAGCATAATTTTCTTAAATTCATTTAAAATCCTTAAATTCATTTAAAATCCTTAAAATCCTTAATGTGTTGCTTGATTATATGCATCCCTATTGATTATAGTTTTGATTACTAGGTTATGCTTATGCCTTCATGACATGTTGACCGTTAATTTTTTAACTATGTGCTCTACACATACTTGAAACTATTCAGTTTGGCATATGCTTCCTTTGTGAAATTGGATTCTAAGATCACCTAGGGAGATCTTTTTGAAATTCTCAAGCTATATGGACCATGCTTGCTATGTGATTCATTTTAACTTCTATCTCTCTTTTTCTAAGTTGTGTAGCAACCATGTTTCCCGCTTTATATCGATTAGGTGATGCAAACAAACTTCAATGTGTGTCATTGATTGATGTGTGAGTTCCATATTTCATTTGGTTCATTGAATTCTCTTGCAAATCAACCAATTTTTATCCATTATCCATTTCATAATTGCTTGATTCTTGCTTGAATGTTTTCATGCTTCTTTATTACTTGTTTGGTTGTCTTAACCTACAAGTTTTCTTTAAAGTATCTCAAGCACACTAGAGTAAGTGAAGTGCATACTTCTTTTGTATAACTGTGACATAGCTTTCAATGCTAGTGTCTGTGTTCTAAACTACGCGCAACTTAGAACTCACACACTATTTTCCTTAATGTCACAAACTGATTAACTCACCTTATTTTAGTGATTCGTACCTCATTCCAACAATCTATGCTTCCTTGCTTTTACAGTTACTCATCATACTATCCTATTTTCTATCTTTCAGGATGATTCACCATAAGCAAAAAGGAAAGCAAAAGAAAGAACATGCAGTAGCCGGATGCACTACCAGCTGAAGGTGGGGTGATGACGACTTCTTCCACTCCACTTTACTTCATGTGCACCGAAGATGGTGCAGACTTTTAAGTGTGGGGAGGTCGTATGACCAATCGGCCAATCTTGGGTGAAAAGTTCTAATCCCAAACTCTTTAACATTTTTTTGAATTCTTAGTTGCATTTTTCTTGGCTTGTATATATTTTAGAGCTCTATTTGCATTTTTCTTAGTTGATTGTATTTCTTTTCATATATGCATATATATATAATAAGCTTAGTCAAAATAATAAAATTTTTCAAGAAATTTATCTATAGGGCACCCCAATTGATTTGAGTTAAAATAATTTTTCATTGAAATTTGCTTGAAATATATTGTGGAACATGGTTTCTGAGCTAAGAACACACAACCATGTGAGTTTTGAGCCTAATTGTGTGGTTATATCTTATTAACCACTATTTTCATTCTTGTGTGTGTTATTCTCTTTCTATGATTGTAATCTTTGATTTGTTTGATTCTTTATGTCCATTATTTTGTGTATGAATGCATTTATGTGATTGAGGCCTTTATTTGATTTGAGCTCACTTACCCAAATGGCCTTACCTTTTTATCCACCTTTGTTAAACAATTTTGAGCCTATTTAATCCCTTTCGTTCTTTATTTTAGCACATTACTATCTCTAAGTGAAAAATAATAAATGTCCTTTATTTGGATCTTTGATTAGCTTAGGCTAGTGAGAGTGTGTGTCATTCAAGTGTGGAAAAGTTTGGGAATATTAGTAGAGATAAAAGTATATTTTATATTTTCATTGAAAATCTTGGGAATTGGGTACATATTCATGCATTCAATGTTTAAACCATATGCATTGATACTCTTGTATATATTTTATTTTGAAAAAAAATAAAAATAAAGAAAAGAAAAAAAAAGAAAAAGAGAAAAAGAAAGCAATAAGAAGGGGACAAAATTCCCCAAAGGAAAGTAATAAGAATAATACATATAGGATGTGAATTGAAAAAAATGCATGAGTGTGTGAAAAAAAGTGAAGAATGGGTAGTTAGGTTTGCATTTGAATTGCATAGCTTGTTGTATGTGTTAAGTGAGAGTTTAAGTTAATCAAAGATTCAAATTTCAAGCTCACTCGACCATATGCATCCTTACCTTTACCCTAGCCCCATTACAACCTTGAAAAAGTCCTCATAATAATTGCATGCATGCATTGAATAATTGTTGATTGTTAGATGAAAGAAAAATCTTAAAAACCATGATTAGAGGAGAAATGAGTGAATCAACTCTATACACTTGAGCGATTAGAGCATATACACATATAGTGAGGGGTACGATTGCTTAATTCTATGTTTTCACCTGTGATTACTTATTACCTTGCAAGTGTATAAATTCTTTTCTAGGACTCAATTTAATTGTGGATTTGACTTGATTGTGAATTCCTTTAGCTCTTATGTTCATATATGTATTCTTGGAAATTGATTTATTTTGACCAAGTAGTGCATGCATTTAGATAGAGTGCATTTAGACAGTTTCCATTGAATAAAATTCATACCCCTTAGTCTTATCCTTCTTGAATTTAGCATAAGAACATGTTATTGTTTAAGTGTGGGGAGATTGATAAACCACAATTTTATGGTTTATTTTGTATTGAATTTGGTAGATTTCATCAACTTTTCCTAAACTTATTCACTAAAATAGCATAGTTTTGTGAATTCTCTCTAAATTATGTTTAAGAGTGAAAATATGCTTTTTAGGCTTTTAAATTACAATATTTAATTTACTTTAATTCCATTCAATGCCTTGATGTATTTGATGAAGTGATTTCACATTTACAAGTCAAGTGATTGAAGGAGTGAGGAAAAAGCATGTAAAAATGAAGAATTCATGAAGAAATAGAGTTTGGAGTATTTTACGACCATGCATCTGCATAAGCATTCATGCGTACGCACAATTGCAATTTTTACAGCCATGCGTACGCGTAAGAATTGATGCGTATGCACGATTGTATTTTTACAACCATGCGTACGCATGGTCGGGCATGCGTACACACGAATGCAATCACGTGACTTCGTTAAATGCAATAAGTGGGTCGCGATTTCTGGCCTTCCAAAGCCTAATCCAGCTCATTTCTGAAGTATTTGAAGCCAATTTCAAGAAGGAACAAGGGGGAGCAATTATGTTTAGTTTAGAACATGTTTTAGGTTATATTCTAGAAAGAGAAGCTCTATCTTCTCTCTAGAATTAGGGTAGATTTAGCTTAATTACATCTTAGATTTAGGTTTTGATCTTGTCTTGATTTAGTTTTCCTTGCAATTTCTTGTTATTACATCTTTGTTCTCTTAGTTTCACTTGTTATTTGCTTTATTTTGTTGCTCTTATGCTTATGAACTCTTGTTGATTTTGATTTCTATTTATTGTAATTCGATGTTTTCATGCTTATTGATGTTTGATTGAGTTGTTATTATTGTTTTTTTTTGCATTTGGTAGTTGTAGATTTTATTATTATTGCACTTTTACCATGCTTTTCTTTTATGCCTTCCAAATGTTTGATAAAACGCCTCTTCGAATTTTAGATTAGAATTTTGTACTCATGGCTTGGGTTGATAACTTGGAGACTCTTGAATTATCACATTCTAATGTTGATTGGTGATTGAGGATTGCTAGTTAGCTTGAATTCCACTAAAGCTAATCTTTCATTAGGACTTGTGGATTAGAGTCAATTTTGCTCACTTGACTTTCCTTCAATTGTTAGAGGATAACTAAGTGAGAGCAAAATACACTCACCATCACAATTGAGGATGATAATGAGGATAGGAATTCTAATTCTCAACCCTTGCCAAGACCTATCTTAGTTGGTGTCTTTAATTGTCTTAATTCAATTTACATTTCTTGTTCATCATTCCAAAACCCTAAAAATATCTCATAACCAATAATATGCACACTTTCCTGCAATTTCTTTGAGAGACGACCCGAGGTTTAAATTGAGTTGTTATCATTCATCGGTTTGGACTATGCTTGCAACGAAATAATTCTTTTTGAGAAATTCCGAACCAACGTTTGGCCCTCCATCACACGGCGTTCACGCTTTCATTTAGGGCATTATTACCGCCGGACAACATTTTCCGACGAGGCAAGCAAATTCTGGTTACTGAAGAGGTCAGAGAGCTACCTTTCACTTTATGCCTAGGCCTAGTGGAAAAGATGCTTTTGAAGAGGCAGAAAGTGAAAAGAAGATGATGACTTTTGATTGGTATAAGGTAATGGCTGTAATTGCCAAGCCTGGGAGTTCATGGATTTTTGGAGCTGACAAGATGACTTCCAGAGCTATCTCAGTTCACGCTCTGACCAATGAGGCTCGGATTTAGCAGCAGATCTTGGCCAATTATGTGAGTACCCACGAGACCCACATCATTGTTGACATGGCGGTCTTGGTCTGGTGTGTTTTAGAAGGTAAATAGCTGTACTTTCCGAGCTTCATAAGAAAGAACATGGTGGCGGGCTCACCATATTGGCAACCTGGCCTTTTCGTGTATGATCACTGAGCTAGCTACGGAGGCCGAGGTTGTCTGGATAACCACAGATGAGAGACCGACCATCATTGACAGCAAGAAGGTAATTCCTCATGGCGACTGATTCGGGCCTCAGCTGACTTCTAGATGCCAGGGCAGACATCAGACAACGTCCACTTTAGAGGCAGGGCCCTCAGCTTCAGCAGCCCCATCAGCACCCTCAACACCAAGATCATCACCATCAGTTACTCTACCGTCTGATTGATGAGCAGATATTTTATACGTCTTTTGGCATCATTTTCATATAGTTTTTGTTATATTTTGTTTAAGTTTTATTATTTTTTCATATGTTTTAGTGCAAATTTCACATTTTTGGATTCTACTTTGAGTTGTTACATTTTATGATGATTTCATGTAATTTCTGGCTGAAATTGAGGAGCTTTGGAAAAGTCTGAGTTAGAGACAGAGAAAGGACTGCAGATGCTGTTGGATTCTGACCTCCATACACTCGAAGGAGTATTTTTAGCGCTACAGAAGCTCAAATAGCGCGATCTCAACGATATTGAAAAGCTAACATCCAGGGCTTTCCAGCAATATATAATAGTTCATACTTTGCTCTGAAAATGAAGGTCCAAAACTGGCGTTCAACACCAGCACTTCACCCTCTTCCTGGCGTTGGATGCCCAAAAGGGAGTAGCTGGCGTCCAACGCCCAAAAAGGAGTCCAAAGTTGGCGTTCAACACCCAAGAAGATACTAGCTCGTGGAGTCACACTTAGCTCAGCCCAAACACTCACCAAGTGGGCTCCAGAAGTGGATTTTTGCACTATCAACCTAGTTTATCCTATTTCTGTAATCCTTAGTTGCTAGACTAGTATATATAGAACAAAGATCACCCTTGTTAAAGATCTTTGCCCATTCGAACCTTTCATTACTTTTTTTGTAAGCTATGAGTCACTAACCTCCTAGGTTAAGGTTAGGAGCTCTGCTGATTCTTATGGATTAATAATATCATTGTTCTATTTCAATCTATGCTTGATTCTATTCTATGATGTATCTTCGTTCTTCATCCTAATGAATTGGGAGTGTAACTTGACCGTCATCCCTATTCTACATTGGTTCTTGCGAGTCCTTGACGAGATAGTACTGAACCACAAGCTTGATTATACATCTCTTAGACGGCTAATCCACGACTTCGTTGGGGACTTGGAGACATCAGTTCAACCGAGGTACGGGGTGATTAGGGCCTTTGTGGTATAGGCTAGAATCAATGGAGCAGCATTATCTGATCCGAAAGATCTGACCTTGGATGTGGCGCTTTGAGTAGGATCACCAAGGGAATGGACTGCAGGAGCTTCACCCCCGTTCAGATTGGATGACCACTGACCTGGCATTTGATCTGAAGCAGAGGAGATTAATAACCAGTGACCTGGCATTAGTCACTGATAAACCACTATTTTATGGTTTATATTGTGTTCAATTGTGTGGTTTTATCATGATCCTTACCCACTTATTCATTAAATTAGCATGCATTTAGATTTCCTTCTTGAATTTATTACATGTTTGAAAACTGCTTCCTAGAGACTTTAATTATTTATTTTTAATTCTCCTTTATTCCATTCGATGCCGTGATCTGTGTGTCGAGTGTTTCAGACTTTACAGGGCATAAACGAGTTGGAGATTGGAAAGGAAGCTAGCAAAAATGGAAGGAACACAAGAATTTGAGGAGATAACCAGCGAAAAGTGACGCGGTCGCATGGCTCACGTGACCGCGCGAAGGAGAGCGAATCGCAGTGACGCGGCCGCATGGCTCACGCGGCCGCACGGATTGGAAAAGTTCCGGCGACGCGGTAGCGGGGAGGACGCGAACGCGTGGCAAGGAAAAACACGGATGACGCGTCTGCATGGATGACGCGATCGCGTGACATGTGCGATCTGCATAATCTGCAGAATTCGTTGGGGGCGATTTTGGACCTTATTTCGACCCAGTTTTCGGCCCGGAACAGCAGATTAGAGCCAGAGAATATGCAGAAACAAAAAGAGAACATTCATTCTATACAATTTACAGTTTTAGATCTAGTTTTACTCCCTTAGGTTTTTCTCTCTAGGTTTTAGAATTTTTAATTTTCAATTGGTCTTAGCATTGGAACATTGAGAAGAGTTATTTCCTCATCAAGACTTCGTCATTCTAGTTCGTTCTCTTAACTTGGTTTCATTCTTCCATGTTCTTTGCTTTGCTCAATTTTGTTATTTGAATACTTTTATGACTATTTAATACAAGAATTATTTCTTCCTTTTAATCTATTTCTCCATTCCAATAATCATGTTTTCTTTCAATTCCCTTTCATGTGTTATGGATTTATTATTTACAATGAGTGAGTAGTTTCTTCACTTGATGGGGAGTTGATTAAAAGGAACTCTTGAGTTGGAAGGATTGAAAGAAAAATTATAATTGGGTTAACTATTGAATTGTATCTAATCGCTAACGCCAATCCCTTTGAACTAAGTGGGTTGCAACTTGTGAACAGATCTAGCATTCCAACTTGTTTGACTTTCCTTTACCTAGTAAAGGATAACCAAACAGAACAACCATTAATTACAAATTAATCTTAAAATCACTCCATCAACAATAGAAGTTCCAACTAATCAACTCCCAGTCAAGGCTTTTTATTCATATTGTTTAAATTTCCTCAATTTAATTTTCAATTTACTTAACTCAACTTCTTGGAACATCTGATTAATAAAATAGCACACTTCCTGCAACTCGTTGGGAGACGACCTGGGACTTAAAACTCCCAGTAATTTTTAATTTAAACTCTCTGTGACATATTTCTAAATTGATAGGCAGATTTTCGGTGAGTTAAGAACTATACTTGCAACGTAACCATTTTAATAATTTTTAATTTACTAGCTTCTGCATCTCATCAGTCACTTACAGCCTGCCATGGAATGAATCATCAGAAGTTGAAGTAGACAGTGAGAAAAGTTGATCCAGAAGGAGGAAGCATCTCTGAAGCCTCAACCATTCTCCTATCATTGATTTCACACCACTTAAGTAATTTTATCTTTATTCTATTTTTATGCATTTTCCACAACAACTATATTTTCTATCCGCCTGACTAAGATCTACAAGATAGCCATTGCTTGTTCAAGCCAATAATCTCCGTGGGATCGACCCTCACTCACCTGAGGTATTACTTGGACGACCTGGTGCACTTGCCTGTCTATCTATGCGAATATTGCGGAGTCAATTTCGTGCACCAAGTTTTTGGTGCCGTTGCCGGGGATTGTTCGAGTTTGACAAACTACCAGATTATCTTGTTGCTTAGATTATGTACTTTTAATTGTGTCTTTTGTTTTCTTTTTCAAAAACTTTTTCAAATTCTATATTTTCTTTGTCTTTTGTTTGAGTCTAGTGTCAGTTCTTAAGTTTGGTGTGTCGTCTGTTTTCATCTTTTTCTTTAAAATTTTCGAAAATTGTTCTTGAGTGTTCTTCTTGGTATTCAAGTTGTTCTTGCTTCTTTTCTTTGTTTGATCTTAAAATTTTTAAGTTTGGTGTCTTTTAGTGTTTTTCTTTCTAATTTTCGAAAAACTAGTGTCTTTGATCTAAAAATTTTAAGTTTGGTGTCTTCTAGTTGTTTTTCTCTTTCTTCATTAATTCAAAAAAATAAAAAATATTTCTTTTATTGTTATTCAAAATTTCGAAAATCTTGCTTCTTTTTTTATCTTGATTTAAAAATTTTTAAGTTTAATGTTTTCTTGTTAGTAAAGTCAAATTTCAAATTTCAAATCTTATCTTTTCAAATCTTTTCTTTTAATTTGATTCTCTCCTATCTTATCTTTCTTTTAATTTTTAAAATTCAAATCTTTTTATATCTTTACTATCTTTTTCAATTTAATTTTTAAAATTTTTTTAATTTTAAATCTTATCTTTCTTAACTTCTTTTTAAATCTTCATCTTATCTTTCTCCTTTTAATTTTAAAACTTACCTAACTTATCTTAGTTTTAATTTCAAAATTTTCAATTTCAAATCTTTCCTTCTTTTTTTTTTCGAAAATCACCTTTCAATTTTCTACTCCCTTTAGTTAATTTACTTTTAATTTCCTTCTTGTTTTCGAATTAAATAATAAATAAAATAAAAATAAAAATATTTTAATTCTAATTTCTCTTTTTATCTATTAAAATTCGAATTCTTCTATCCCCTCTATTCGAATTCTTCTTCTCATTCCTCTACCCTCATTCTTCTTTCTTCTTCACATCTCACTGGGAGTTCTCTATAATTTGACATAGAAACTCCCATGCTCTTTCTTCTTATTTTTCTTTTTCTTGTTTATGAGAAGGAACAGAGATAAAGAACATCTCTTTGATCCTGATCCTGAATCTGAGAGGACCATAAGGAGGCGTTTACAACAAGTTAAAGCACAACACTCCAGAAGAAACCTCACAGAAATTTTTGAACAAGAAGCTGAAAGTACAAACATGGTTGCCAATCCGAATGATACAGGAGATGCAAGGAAGGTTCTTGGTGACTTTACTGCACCTACTTCTGACTTCTATGGAAAAAGCATCTCCATACCTGCCATTAGAGCAATTAATTTTGAGCTTAAGCCTCAGTTAGTCTCTCTAATGCAACAGAATTGCAGTTTTCATGGACTTCCACAGGAATATCCACATCAATTCCTATCTGAATTCTTGCAAATCTGTGATACTTTTAAGACCAATTGAGTGGATCCTGAGGTCTACAGACTTATGTTTTTCCCTTTTGCTGTTAGAGACAGAGCTAGAATATGGTTGGATTCCTAACCCAAAGAAAGCCTAGACTCTTGGGAAAAGTTGGTCAATAAATTCTTGGCCAAGTTCTTTCCACCTCAGAAGATGAGCAAGCATATGGTGGAAGTTCAAATATTCAGACAAAAAGAGGGTGAATCCCTCTACGAAACTTGGGAAAGATACAAGCAACTGATCAGGAGATGTCCTCCTAACATGCTCTCAGAATGGACTATCCTAGGTATCTTCTATGATGGTACATCTGAGATGTCTAAGATGTCCTAGGACTATTCTGCTGGTGGATCACTCCACTTGAAGAAAACGCCTGAAGAGGCACAGGAACTCATTGAAATGGTTGCAAACAACTAGTTCATGTACACTTCTAAGAGAAACCCTGTGAACAATGGGGTAGCTCAGAAGAGAGGAGTCTTGGAGGTTGACACTCTAAATTCCATATTGGCTCAGAACAATATCTTGACGCAACAGGTCAATATGATCTCTCAGTATTTAACCAGAATGCAAGCTACCGCTGGCAGCACTCAAGACACCTCCTATAAAGGAGATGCTTATGATCCAAATCAACCTGTGATGGAGGAGGTGAATTACATGGGAGAACCGTATGGAAACACCTATAATCCCTCATGGAGGAATCACCCCAATCTCTCATGGAAGGATCAAGTTAGGCGCGAGGGAGGCTTATGCATTCAGGGAGGTCCACGCCTAACTCCCCTTCCCTAAAGTTAGGCGCTAGCTTTGTCCCCAGTACACATTAACCCCCTCCCTTCCAACCCGTGACACCCCCACCCCCTCCTCTTAACCCACATTCCAAATAAATCCCCAGCTGCCCCCCCTCTTATATATATAAATAAATAAATCAATAAATAAATAACTATATATATATATAAATATAAAAAAAATTAAAAAAGTATATATATTAATTAATTTTAACCTCTCTTGTCTTTTTATCATTTTCTTCTTTTACAATAATATTTGTTTTTACTCCTCCATATTTTTTTATGTCCCCCGTTTTTTCAATTTTTCTTTGCTTGAGGACAAGAAAACTTTTAAGTTTGGTGTTGTCGCTTCGCTTGTGATTTTTTTTATTTGAGTAAACACTCAATCCGGTCCTTGCCCATTTTACAATGGACAAAGCGATCTCTGTCCAAAAAAGGGACACTTCGACCCTCAACCTTTTTATTTTGGGACAATACGATCTCTCTATTAAAAAATCTATTAAATAATAATAAAAATTAGTTTAGTGGGGGTTTTATTTGTATTTTGTGGGGGTTTTAAACCCCCACAAAATTCTTTTCAACAATATAACCAATTACTACCACCACTACTACTACTACCTTCTTCATTCTCATTATTATCACTCCTACCTCTATTATTTTTATTGTGTAACTGATGAGCGGATAATTTATACGCTTTTTGGCATTATTTTTAGTATATTTTTAGTATATTTTAGTTAGTTTTTATTATATTTTTATTAATTTTTATTTAAAATTCACTTTTCTGGACTTTACTATGAGTTTGTGTGTTTTTCTATAATTTTAGATATTTTCTGGCTGAAATTGAGGGACCTGAGCAAAAATCTGATTCAGAGGCTGAAAAAGGACTGCAGATGCTGTTGGATTCTGACCTCCCTGCACTCAAAGTGGATTTTCTGGAGCTACAGAAGCCCAATTGACACGCTCTCAATTGCATTAGAAAGTAGACATCCTGGGCTTGCCAGAAATATATAATAGTTCATACTTTGCCCGAGATTTGATGGCCCAAACAGGCGTTCCAAGTCAGCTCAAGAATTCTGGCGTTTAACGCTATGCCAGTTAAACGCCCAAACTGGCACAAAAGCTGGCGTTTAACTCCAAGAAAAGTCTCTACACATGAAAGCTTCAATGCTCAGCCCAAGCACACACCAAGTGGGCTCAGGAAGTGGATTTTTACACTAAGCACCCTAGCTTACTCATTTTCTGTAACCCTAGGTCACCAGTTTACTATAAAAACTACTTTTAGTGATTCATCTTGTACCTCATGACACTTTACACGTTTCATATTGTACCTTCTACGGCATGAGTCTCTAAACCCCATTGTTGGGGGTGAGGAGCTCTGCTGTTCTTCATGAATTAATGCAATTACTACTGTTTTCCATTCTATTACGCTTGCTTCTATTCTAAGATATTCATTCGCACTTCAACCTGATGAATGTGATGATCCATGACAATCATCATCATTCTCACCTATGAATGCGTGCCTGACAACCACCTCCGTTCTACATGCAATCAAGCTTGAATGTGTATCTCTTGGGTTTCTAATCTAAGATTGGAACCTTCGTGGTATAGGCTAGAATTATTGGCGGTCATTCCTGAGATCCGGAACATCTAAACCTTGTCTGTGGTATTCTGAGTAGGATCTGGGAAGGGATGACTGTGACGAGCTTCAAACTCACGAGTGTTGGGCGTAGTGACAGACGCAAAAGGATCAATGGATCCTATTCCGACATGATCGAGAACCGACATAGAAGGAGCCTTGCGTGCATGAAGAAGAAGATAGTAGGAAAGCAGAGATTCAGAAGACAAAGCATCTCCAAAGCCTCAACCTGTTCTTCATTACTGCATAACAAGTATTTATTTCATGTTCTTTTAGTTTTTACAATTAAATATGAGAATTATTGATATCCTGACTAAGAGTTACAAGATATCCATAGTTTGCTTCAAGCCGACAATCTCCGTGGGATCGACCCTTACTCACGTAAGGTATTACTTGGACGACCCAGTGCACTTGCTGGTTAGTTGTGCAGAGTTGCAAAAGTGTGATTGTAATTTTGTGCACCAAGTTTTTGGGGCCGTTGCCGGGGATCGTTCGAGTTTGGACAACTGACGGTTATTCTTGTTGCTTAGATTAGGAATATTTTGTTTTTGTTGGTTTAGAGTCTTTTATTTGAGTTAGTTTTATATTTTAAGTTTGGTGTCTTCTTTGTGTTTTCCTTTAAATTTTCGAAAATTTATGTTTGATTTTCTTAAAATTTTAAGTTTGGTGTCTTCTCTGTGTTTTCCTTTAATTTTTCGAAAATTTGTGTTTGATTTTCTAAAAATTTTAAGTTTGGTGTTTTTGTGCTTTTATTTACTTAAAAATTTTTCAAAAATTTGTTCTTGGTATGCATCTTGATCTTCAAAGTGTTCTTGGTGTTCATCTTGACATTCAAAGTTTTCTTGTTTGTTCTCTGTGTTTTAATCTAAAATTTCTAAGTTTAGTGTCATTTTGTTGTTTTTCTCTTTCCGCATTAAAATTCAAAAATAAAAAAAATATCTTTTCCTTATTTTACTCATAATTTTCGAAATTTGGCATTAAAGTAGTCAAAGATTTTCAAAATCATATCTTTTCTTTTTAGTCAAGTCAAAATTCTAATTTCAAAAATTGATCTTTTCAAATCTTTTTCAAAAATCAAATCTTTTTAATTTCTTCAATCATATATTTTCAATCACATTTTTTTTAATTGCAATCATATCTTCTCAATCATATCTTTTTCAAAATAATTTTCAATCATATCTTTTTTTTATAAATTGCAATCATATCTTCTCAATCAAATCTTTTTCAAAATAATTTTCAATCATATCTTTTTGATTGCTAATTTCAAAATCTTTTTTAAAAAAAATCACTTAACTACTTTCCTCTTTCACATTTCGAAATTAACTAAGCATTTTTTTTTCAAAATCTTTTTAATTAATTAATTAATTTAGTTTTCAATTTGCTTTGATTTTATTTTCTTTTAGTTTTTGAAATTTTATTTTATTTTCCAATTATTTTATTTTATTATTTTCGGTCACTTTTAATTAAATAAAATAAAAAAATAAAAAAATAAAAAAATATAATTCATATCAATTCCCTTTTCTCCATCATGGACATAAGTGAAAGTGAACAGTCCAGAAGGACTCTGGGGTCATATGCTAACCCCATTACAGCTGCATATGGGAGTAGCATATGTATACCTTCCATCAAAGCAAGCATCTTTGAGCTAAATCCTCAGCTCATTATCATGGTGCAGCAAAATTGTCAGTATTCTGGTCTTCCACAAGAAGAACCTACTGAGTTTCTGGCACAGTTCATACAAATTACTGACACAGTACGTGATAAAGAAGTGGATCAGGATGTCTACAGATTATTACTGTTTCCATTTGCTGTAAAAGATCAAGCTAAGAGGTGGTTAAATAACCAAACCACAGCAAGCATAAAAATATGGAGACAGTTATCAGACAAATTCTTGAATCAATTTTACCCTCCAAAAAGCATGACACAGCTAAGGCTGGACATCCAAGGCTTTAAACAAGAGGATCATGAATCCCTTTATAATGCCTGGGAGAGGTACAGAGGGATGCTAAGAAAATGCCCCTCTGAAATGTTTTCAGAGTGGGTACAGTTAGACATCTTCTACTCTGGGCTTACAGAAAAAGCTCAGATGTCCCTAGACCACTCAGCTGGTGGATCTATACACATGAGAAAAATAATTGAAGAAGCTCAAGAGCTCATAGATACAGTTGCTAGAAATCAACATCTGTACTCAAACAGTGAGTCCTCCATAAAAGAAGAGGCTATGGCAGTAACTACTGATCCCAATCCTCAAGAATAGATTGTTGAACTTAATCAACAATTACTCCTTATGACAAAACAATCAGCAGAATTCAAAGAGATGCTCCAAGACACTAAAAATGCTAACAAGAATATAGAAGCACAATTGAATCAGACAAGACAGCAGCTATCTAAACAGATAACAGAAGAATGCCAAGCTGTCCAACTAAGGAGCGGGAAGACATTGAATAACTCAGCTCAAAAAAGCAAAAAGTCAAGAAAGGAACAAATGACAGAGGATGACCAAACCACTGCCCAAAATCCCTCTGAGGACATCAAGAGCCCAGAGAGGAATAACTCTGGCGTTCAAACGCCAGAAAAGGGTGGGAAGCTGGCGTTAAACGTCTATCCAGCACCCAATCCTGGCGTTCAAATGCCAATGAGGAATCAGACACCTGCAAGTGCTGATAGTAACCCCTCTAAGAAGGCTTCTCCAACCACTTCTGTAGGGAATAAACCTGCAGCAACTAAGGTTGAAGAATATAAAGCCAAGATGCCTTATCCTCAGAAGCTCCGCCAAGCAGAACAGGATAAACAATTTGCTCGCTTTGCAGACTATCTCAGGACTCTTGAAATAAAGATCCCGTTTGCAGAGGCACTTGAGCAAATACCCTCTTATGCTAAGTTCATAAAAGAGATCTTAAGTCATAAGAAGGATTGGAGAGAAACTGAAAGAGTGTTTCTCACTGAAGAATGCAGTGCAGTCATTCTAAAAAGCATACCAGAAAAGCTTCAAGATCCAGGAAGCTTTATGATACCATGCACATTAGAGGTTGCTTGCACCAAGACAGCTCTATGTGACCTTGGAGCAAGTATCAACCTAATACCTGTATCCACTATCAGAAAGCTTGGGTTGACTGAAGAAGTCAAACCAACCCGGATATGTCTTCAACTTGCTGATGGCTCCATTAAATATCCATCAAGCATCATTGAGGACATGATTGTCAAGGTTGGGCCATTCGCCTTTCCCACTGACTTTGTAGTGCTGGAAATGGAGGAGCACAAGAGTGCAACTCTCATTCTAGGAAGACCTTTCCTAGCAACTGGACGAACTCTTATTAATGTACAAAAAGGGGAAGTGACCCTGAGAGTCAATGAGGATGAGTGACGTTAGAATTTTTGCCAGTAAAGAATTTCATAAAAATAGTCGCGTTGTAGATATAGTCTCTAAACCAACAAAAATCCCTTCGTACAAACGTTTTAGTTGTCACAAGTAATAAACCCCTTTTAAATTGATAACCGAGTATTCAAACCTCGGGTCGTCTTCTCAAGGAACTGCAGGGAAGTATGTTCTTATTATTGGTTATGGAGATTGTAAATTGGGGTTTCAAGAATGAAGAACAAGTAACTTAATGGCGGGTAAATTAAATGGCAATTAAAATAAATAAATAACTGCAAAGCAAACTTTTGGCAAGGTATGAGAAATTGGAAGTCCAGACTTAGTTATCCCTATCAATAACAATGAAAGTTGAATCTTAATTCCACTTGGTTAACTTTTACTAAAGTAAAGGAAAGTCAAGGGACTAATTAGTTTGATCTTCGAATCCTATTTATTTCCTAAGAAAAGGTTGGGATTATTGAAGCTCAGTTCAATTAGCAAAGATAACAGTTATCAATTATGTTGAGATAAGATAACTCCTGAGTTACTGCTTTCTTAACCAAGACCAAAAGAAGAAAAAGTAAATTTGCTGGAATAAAAATGCCTTCAGATGTAAAGCAACAATAACATAAATTAAAGAAAGCAATCATGAATTGAAATACCTCAAATAACATTAATAAGGGAAATTATAATCTAACATGAAGAGTTCATGAATTAAATTGGAAGAATAAAAATAAAAATAAAGAACCTGGGATTGAGAGTCACTCCTAAAACTAAGAGAAGTCCTAAATCCTAAGAGAGAGAGAGAGAGAGGAGAGAACCTCTCTCAAAACTAGATCTAAATCATGGAGAAGTAACTAAATTGGCGAGCTCCCTCTGAATGGATGCATTCCCCCACTTTATAGCCTCTAATCTGTGTGTTCTGGGCTGAAAACTGGGTCAAAAGTAGCCCAGAAATTGCCCCCTGTAATTTCTGTTACGTTCAGGTCGCGGGCAAGTGACGCGGAGGCGTCGTCCATGCGGCCGCGCGGGTTGAGGTTCGCAGATGCGACGCGGATGCGTCATTCGCGTCACCTAACTTCGGGGCAGCTATGGCAAATTATATATCAAATCGAAGCCCCGGACGTTAGCTTTCCAACGCATTTGGAACCGCGTCGTTTGGACCTCTGTAGCTAAAGTTATAGCCGTTTGAGTGCGAAGAGGTCAGGTTGGACAGCTTAGCAGTTTCTCCAACTTCTTGTATTTCTTCCACTTTTGCATGCTTCCTTTCCATCCTTTGAGCCATTCCTGCCCTATAATCTCTGAAAATACTTAACACACATATCAAGGCATCTAATGGTAATAAGAGAGGAAATAATAAGCAAATATAAGATCAAAGAAGCATGTTTTCTGTCATAGCACAAAATCAGGAAGGAAAATGTAAAACATGCGAATAGTATGAATAAGTGGGTAAAGGGTTGGTAAAAACCACTCAATTAAGCATAAGATAAACCATGAAATAGAGGTTTATCAACCTCCCCACACTTAAATATTAGCATGTCCTCATGGTAAGCTAAAGAGAAGCTATAAAGATGAAGAGGAAAGTAAGAATGTATGAAATGCAACCTATGAATGCAACTACATGCAAAATGTTTCTACCTACTTAGTTAAAAGTAAAGAAATCCTTCAAGAAGAAATATGAACTGGATTTCACTAATTCAAATCATGAGAATGAAGTACAAATAGACTTGCAAGAAGAAAATAGCTCATGAAAAGCAGGGAACAAGGAATTGAACATCGAACCCTCACTGGTAGTGTATACACTCTAATCACTCAAGTCTTTAAGGTTCGATTCTCTCAATTCTCTACTATCCTTGCTTTCTAAGGCTTGCTCTTCATCTAAAAATCAACAAAAATTTAATGCACAGATACACATATCAAGAGGTCTTTTAAGGGTTGTAATGGGGTTAGGGTCAAGGTAGGATTGTATTTGGCCAAGTGGACTAAAATCTGAATTCTTAATTAACTTAAACTTTCCACCTAACTTTAGACAATCCATGTAATCAAAATACGAAACCTAACTGTCCATTAACCATGTTTTCCACATATTCATGCATTCTAATTTCAAATACAATACATATGCATTGCTTTCACTACTTACTTTGGGGCATTTTGTCCCCTTTTTATTATTTACTCTTTTTTTTTCTTTTTCTCACTTTTTTTTCAATGCATATGATTAAGATGCAATGAATGAAATATGCAAATAAATTAAGTAAAATAAAATAAAAGATAAGAAGAATGAGAAGGGAAAGAAGGGAAGAAGAAGTAAGTGAGAAAGGATGGAGGAAAAATTACGATTGGGGGAGAAAAGATAAGATATTTGGCAAATTAGGATAAGCTGTGCGGCGCAAGCGACGCGGTCGCGTGGGGCACGCGGTCGCGCGGCTTGCGCTTAAACTGATTGACGCGGTCGCGTCGGTCACGCGGTCGCATGACCCGTTTTATGCTACTGGCGCGAGGGCAGCCTCGCTCTCGCACAACTCTCTGTTCAAAAATCATTAATTGCCAAATATTGGGTGACGCGATCGCATGGGGCATGCGATTGCGCGAGTGGCCACTTAGTAGGATGTGACGCGGCCGCGTGGGGCACGCGGTCGCGTGAGATGGACTGCGCGTCCAGCGCCAGTCCAGCACCACTCTAGCACAACTTTTGGTTGTGCACCATTATTACGTCAAAATCCTGGTCATGCGGCCGCGTGGGGCACGCGGTCGCGTGGGAGGCCATTATTCCCATATGGCGCGGTCGCGTTAACGACACGGTCGCGTGGGACAATTTGTGCCATTGGCATGCCTTCAGCCCTGGTCCTGCGTAACTCTCTGTTCAATTCTTTTCTTCCCATGGCACTGGTGACGCGGACGCGTCAGCGAAGCTGCCGCGACGCGTGCGTGTTATTATTTTTTTTAATGCATGAAAAATGCAGAATGCAATGATTAATGTGAATGCTATGCATGATCCCAGGTTTAATAAAATAAAATAAAACTCAAAAACAAACAAAACTAAATAAAATTAAAATTGCAAAAGGAACGATCATACCATGGTGGGTTGTCTCCCACCTAGCACTTTTAGTTAAAGTCCTTAAGTTGGACATTGGAGGGGCTTCCTGTTATGGTGGCTTGTGTTTAAATTCATCCAGAAATCTCCACCAATGCTTGGAATGCCAATAGCCTCCAGGGTCCCAAACTAGGTATGTAAAGCTTCTGAGCAGCTTCAAACAGATTTTCAGGCTCCCGGGGTGACGAATGTCAGAATAGATTCCAGGATCCCAAGCCTTGTTTTTAAATCCGCCTCCGTCTTGATCTCCATGTTTCCATCTGGGCGGTTAAGAAAGTAAATTCTCACCATGGTAATCAAACGTTTTCTGAGATCCATTTGATTGATTTTGATGCCAATCCGTGCACTTCGAGTTGAAGCGTGGAACCTTATTGAACCTTATGCACCAGCTCTGAGCACGAGCCATTTCCTTCTTACTCTTAAAGCCACAGAAAGCTCTAAGCTGGCCATCTGTTTCAAGCAAACTGTATTCAAGTGAAAAAGTAAAGTTAAAGGTTAAGGATTGTACCCACTTGAAGCTTGTATTAGGTGGTAATGGCCTTGGGATAGGTGTTTCCAGTGGTTCTGTAAGTTCTACTCCCAGGTAATCTTCTGTGAATTCCTCCACTTCTTTGCAAGGATCTTCAAATGCATCATCACCCTGGTCAAAGTCTTCTATGTCTTCCTCATCACTTGAGTCATAGATTGGAGGTTGAGAGAAATCTACCTCTGCATCATCCTCGTATTCATTTTGGGAAGATTCATCGATCTCAGAGAACTCACTTGCAGATGCAAGTTCATTACTAAGAGAACTTGACTTGTGACTATCATCATCAAGAGAATTTGCTTCTTGGATTATTCCGTCTGATTCTTCATAAACGACTTGCCTTGGGGATTGTGCGCTATCCTCCTTAGCATTAACTATAATGTCCTTGACGGATTTCTCCTCAGCTCTGGATTCCCATGGAGGTTCTGCGTCTCCTAGATCTTCAACCAACTCTTCTTCTTGTACAATGACAGCTTCTTCTACTTGTTCGAGTACGAATTCATGCTCTGTCTTGTCCACTGGAGTTTCTAATATCTCCTTCATGCTACGCTCTTCATTAGATTGTCCATATGGGGCTGTGGTTGGTCCTTGAATGTTCGAGCATCTAGAAGCTAATTGAATTACTGCTTGCTCCAGTTGTCGAATGGTTGCTTGAAGCTTATTTACTGTTTCCTTTAGGTGAACCTCTGATTCTCGGGGTGATGGATTTGGACATGAGACATAGGAAAGTGGTGGTACTTGGGAGTGACTGGATTGGAGCTAGGGTAAATAGGGATCATGTGGTGGCGAATGGTGAGGAGAAGCTTGTGAGTGTGGTGGTTCGGAGTTATGTTGAGAGGATGGTTTACAGGCACGGGGTGGGGCTTGTCGGTAGTTACAAGGTTGTCCACCATATCTATCAGCTGGATATGCATTGTAGAATGGTCTTTGTCCATGATATCTTGGAGGGTGTTGTTGCCTAAAGGGGTGATTAGATCCTCTTGGCTCCATCCATCCTTGATTGGTCTGACCTTGATGCGATCCCATATTCCTGCTCTAACTTATATTTCCTTCAACAAAATTAGAACTAAACTCAAAGCGAGGGGGGTGAGAATTCATGGTAGCAAATAAAAATAAAAAGGAAAAACAAAAATAAATAAACAAGCAAAAGAAAAATATTTACAATAACCAATAATAAGGCACACGTTAGCAGTTCCCCGGCAACGGCGCCATTTTGACGTTAGGATTTTTGCTAGTAAAGAATTTCATAAAAATAGTCGCGTTGTAGATATAGTCTCTAAACCAACAAAAATCCCTTCGTACAAACGTTTTGGTTGTCACAAGTAACAAACCCCTTTTAAATTGATAACCGAGTATTCAAACCTCGGGTCGTCTTCTCAAGGAACTGCAGGGAAGTATGTTCTTATTATTGGTTATGGAGATTGTAAATTGGGGTTTCAAGAATGAGGAACAAGTAACTTAATGGCGGGTAAATTAAATGGCAATTAAAATAAATAAATAACTGCAAAGCAAACTTTTGGCAAGGTATGAGAAATTGGAAGTCCAGAGTTAGTTATCCCTATCAATAACAATGAAAGTTGAATCTTAATTCCACTTGGTTAACTTTTACTAAAGTAAAGGAAAGTCAAGGGACTAATTAGTTTGATCTTCGAATCCTATTTATTTCTTAAGAAAAGGTTGGGATTATTGAAGCTCAGTTCAATTAGCAAAGATAACAGTTATCAATTATGTTGAGATAAGATAACTCCTGAGTTACTGCTTTCTTAACCAAGACCAAAAGAAGAAAAAGTAAATTTGCTGGAATAAAAATGCCTTCAGATGTAAAGCAACAATAACATAAATTAAAGAAAGCAATCATGAATTGAAATACCTCAAATAACATTAATAAGGGAAATTATAATCTAACATGAAGAGTTCATGAACTAAATTGGAAGAATAAAAATAAAAATAAAGAACTTGGGATTGAGAGTCACTCCTAAAACTAAGAGAAGTCCTAAATCTTAAGAGAGAGAGAGAGGAGAGAACCTCTCTCAAAACTAGATCTAAATCATGGAGAAGTAACTAAATTGGCAAGCTCCCTCTGAATGGATGCATTCTCCCACTTTATAGCCTCTAATCTATGTGTTCTGGGCTGAAAACTGGGTCAAAAGCAGCCCAGAAATTGCCCTCTGCAATTTCTGTTACGTTTAGGTCGCAGGCAAGTGACGCGGAGGCATCGTCCATGCGGCCGCGCGGGTTGAGGTTCGCAGATGCGACGCAGACGCATTATTCACGCGTTCTCGTCGCCTAAGTTCAGAGAAGCTATGGTAAATTATATATCAAATCGAAGCCCCGGACGTTAGCTTTCCAACACAACTAGAACCGCGTCGTTTGAACCTCTATAGCTAAAGTTATAGCCGTTTGAGTGCGAAGAGGTCAGGCTGGACAGCTTAGCAGTTTCTCCAACTTCTTGTATTCCTTCCACTTTTGCATGCTTCCTTTCCATCCTCTGAGCCATTCCTGCCCTATAATCTCTGAAAACACTTAACACACATATCAAGGCATTTAATGGAAATAAGAGAGGAAATAATAAGCAAATATAAGATCAAAGAAGCATGTTTTCAGTCATAGCACAAAATCAGGAAGGAAAATGTAAAACATGCGAATAGTATGAGTAAGTGGGTAAAGGGTTGGTAAAAACCACTCAATTAAGCACAAGATAAACCATGAAATAGAGGTTTATCAATGAGTTCAAGTTAAATGCTGTCAAAGCTATGCAGCATCCAGACATAGCAAATGACTGCATGAGCACTGATATTATTGACTCTTTGGTGGAAGAGATCAATATGACTGAGAGTCTTGAATCAGAGCTAGAGGACATCTTTAAAGATGTTCAGCCTGATTTGGAGGAACCAGAGGAAATAAAAGAACCTCTAAAAATCCCTCAGGAAGAGGAGAAACCTCCTAAACCAGAGCTCAAACCACTACCACCATCCCTGAAATATGCATTTTTGGGAGAGGGTGACACTTTTCCAGTGATCATAAGTGCTGCTTTAAATCAACAGGAAGAGAAAGCACTAATTCAAGTGCTAAGGACACACAAGACATCTCTTGGGCGGTCCATAAGTGACCTTAAGGGCATTAGCCCAACAAGATGCATGCACAAAATCTTATTGGAGGATGATGCCAAGCCAGTGGTTCAACCACAGAGGCGGCTAAATCCAGCCATGAAGGAAGTGGTGCAGAAAGAGGTCACTAAGTTACTAGAGGCTGGGATTATTTATCCTATTTCTGATAGCCCCTGGGTGAGCCCTGTCCAAGTTGTCCCCAAGAAGGGAGACATGACAGTGGTTCATAATGAAAAGAATGAACTGGTTTCCACAAGAACAGTTACAGGGTGGCGTATGTGTATTGACTACAGAAGGCTCAATACAGCCACCAGAAAGGATCATTTTCCTTTACCATTCATAGACCAGATACTAGAGAGACTAGCAGGCCATGAATACTACTGCTTTTTGGATGGCTATTCAGGCTACAACCAAATTGCAGTGGATCCTCAAGACCAAGAGAAAACAACATTCACATGTCCATCTGGAGTATTTGCTTACAGAAGAATGCCTTTTGGTCTATGCAATGCACCTGCAACCTTTCAGAGGTGCATGCTCTCTATCTTCTCTGATATGGTAGAGAAGTTTCTGGAAGTCTTCATAGATGACTTCTCAGTATTTGGAGACTCATTCAGCTCCTGTCTTGATCATCTAACACTTGTCTTGAAAAGGTGCCAAGAGACTAACCTGGTCTTAAACTGGGAAAAATGTCACTTTATGGTGATTGAAGAAATTGTCCTTGGGCACAAAATTTCAAGCAAGGGAATAGAGGTGGATCAAGCCAAGGTAGAGGTAATTGAGAAATTACCACCACCTGCCAATGTTAAGGCAATCAGAAGCTTTCTGGGGCATGCAGGATTCTATAGGAGGTTCATAAAGGATTTTTCAAAAATTGCAAAACCTCTAAGCAGCCTGCTAGTTGCTGACACGCCATTTGTGTTTGACACAGAGTGTCTGCAGGCGTTTGAGACCCTGAAAGCCAAGCTGGTCACAGCACCAGTCATCTTTGCACCTGACTGGACATTACCATTCGAATTAATGTGTGATGCCAGTGACCATGCCATTGGTGCAGTGTTGGGACAAAGGCATAACAAGCTTCTGCACATCATTTACTATGCCAGTCGTGTTCTAAATGACGCATAGAAGAATTACACAACCACAGAAAAGGAGTTACTTGTAGTGGTTTATGCCATTGACAAGTTTAGATCCTATTTAGTAGGTTCAAAAGTGATTGTGTATACTGACCATGCTGCTCTTAAATATCTACTCACTAAGCAGGATTCAAAACCCAGGCTCATAAGATGGGTGTTGCTTCTGCAAGAGTTTGATAAAGAAATAAAAGACAGAAAAGGGACAAAGAACCAGGTAGCTAATCACCTGTCCCGGATAGAACCAGTAGCAGGGGCATCCCTCCCTCCTACTGAGATCTCTGAGACCTTTCCGGATGAGCAACTTTTTGCCATTCAGGAAGAACCATGGTTTGCAGACATTGCAAATTATAAAGCTGTGAGGTTCATACCACAGGAGTACAACAGGTTACAAAAGAAAAAACTAATTTCTGATGCAAAGTACTACTTATGGGATGAACCATATCTCTTTAAGAGATGCGCAGACGGAGTGATCCGAAGATGTGTCCCTAGAGAGGAGGCACAGAAGATCCTGTGGCATTGCCATGGATCACAGTATGGAGGACATTTCGGAAGTGAGCGAACAGCCACTAAAGTCCTCCAATGTGGCTTCTATTGGCCTACTCTCTATAGAGATGCCTGAGAGTTTGTGCGTAACTGTGACAGTTGCCAAAGAGCTGGTAACTTGCCTCATGGTTATGCCATGCCTCAACAAGGGATCTTAAAGATTGAGTTATTTGATGTATGGGGTATTGACTTCATGGGTCCTTTCCCACCATCATACTCAAACACTTACATTCTGGTGGTAGTAGACTACGTATCTAAATGTGTGGAAGCAATTGCCACACCCACTAATGATACCAAGACTGTGCTGAAGTTCCTCCAGAAATATATTTTCAGCAGATTTGGTGTTCCCAGAGTACTAATCAGTGATGGGGGCACCCATTTCTGCAATAAACAGCTTTACTCTGCTATGGTTCGATATGGAATTAGCCACAAAGTAGCAACTCCGTATCATCCACAGACAAATGGGCAGGCCGAAGTCTCTAATAGAGAATTAAAGAGAATCCTGGAACAGACTGTAATTGCCCGTAGAAAGGATTGGGCAAAGAGCTTGGATGATGCTCTGTGGGCATACAGAACAGCATTCAAGACTCCTATAGGAACCTCTCCATACCAGCTTGTGTATGGCAAGGCCTGTCATCTGCCCGTGGAATTGGAACATAAAGCCTACTGGGCAACCAGATTCCTAAACATGGATGCTAAGTTAGCTGGTGAGAAAAGATTGCTCCAGCTAAATGAGCTAGAGAAGTTCAGACTCAATGCTTTTGAAAATGCAAAAATTTATAAGGAAAAAGCAAAAAAGTGGCATGACAAGAAATTGTCATCCAGAGTCTTTAAGCCAGGACAAAAGTTCTGCTGTTCAACTCTAGGCTCAGATTATTCTCCGGGAAATTAAAATCCTGGTAGAGGGGACCATATGTGATTACAGGAGTGTCACCATATGGATATGTTGAGCTTCAAGATATTGATTCTGACAAAAAGTTCATTGTTAATGGACAAAGAATCAAACATTATCTTGAAAGCAATTTTGAGCAAGAATGCTCAAAACTGAGGCTTGAATGAAGTTCAGTAAAGGTCCAGCTAAAGACAATAAAGAAGCGCTTGCTGGGAGGCAACCCAGCCATTAGCAAGTTATTTGTTTTAATTAATACTTGTAGAAGTTTGATATACATTTTTCTTCAAAGGTTAATCATCAAAATTGAAGGAATTCACAGAGTTACAGAAGGATTCAGTGCAAAAAGCAGAGAAAAGGAGCTTGCTGGCAAGAAAACACCAGTAAAGGAGTTTTTGGGCGTTAAACGCCAGAATGGGTACCATTCTGGGCGTTTAACGCCATAATTGTAGCATCCTGGGCGTTCAGAAAAACGCCCCGTGATAAAGGGGTTTCCGGCGTTTAATGCCAGCCAGGGTACCTGGCTGGGCGTTAAACGCCCATAATGGCCAACAATTGGGCGTTAAACGCCAGAATGGATACCATTCTGGGCGTTTAACGCCAGAAAGGCAGGGGGAGGAGATTTTGTTTCCAACTTCAAATTTTTTCAAATTTTCATATTTTGACTCATACTTTTTTGCATAAACATGTTTCAAACTTTCATCATTCACCCTCAATTTTCAAAAATTCAAACATTTTCTAAATCTCTTTTCAATTTTCTTTCAAATCATTTCCAAATCTTTTCAAAAACTCAATTATCTTCTTAATTTCTTTCCAAATCTTTTTTAACTCATCATATCATCTCTTAATTCTTAGATGCATGACCAAATTTTCAGATTTAACATCTTTATACCTTTTTCAATTACAAATCTCATCTTTTTCATATCATGATTTTATTTTCTTCCATCAATCATATCTCTATGTCATATCTCCTTCAAATTTTTCGAAATCCCTCCCCTCCTCCTATAAATATACATTCGGCTATCCTCTCCTCTCCACCATTCAAATTTGCCTCTTCTCCCCTCTCTCCCCTTTCCTTTCTTTTGCTTGAGGGCAAGCAAACCTCTAAGTTTGGTGTGTTTTTCCGCGATCACTGAGCTAAGACTCATCAAGATCATGGCACCTAAGGGAAAACAAACCAAATCAAGAGGCAAGAAAGAGAATACTCCAAAGAGTCTTTGGAATCAAGAGAGGTTCTTAACCAAAGAACATGCAGACCATTACCACAAAATAATGGGTCTGAGGTCAGTGATCCCGGAAGTTAAATTCAATCTGAAAGAAGATGAATATCCGGAGATCCAAGAGCAAATTCGAAACAGAGGATGGGAAATTCTGGCCAATCCTGAAACAAAGGTTGGAAGAAACATGGTTTAGGAATTCTACTCAAATCTGTGGCTGACAGATAAGCAGAGAATAACTGGAACCGCCTTTCACACCTACCGAACTATGGTCAGAGGGAGGCTTATTTACTTCCATCTGGATAAAATAAGAGAGGTCTTCAAACTGCTTCAACTACAAGATGATCCAGAATCCTTTAATAGGAGAATTGTGTGAGTAGATAAGGGGTTGGATCAAGTTCTAGAGGACATATGCCTCCCTGAAACTAAGTGGATAACCAATTCAAAAGGTGTCCCAAACCAACTCAAGAGGGGAGATCTCAAACCAGTTGCAAGAGGCTGTTGGACTTCATTGGGCGTTCTATATTGCCCACTAGCAACCGCTCTGAGGTCACTGTCAAAAGAGCAGTGATGATCCATTGTATTATGCTTGGAAAAGAAGTGGAGATTCATCATTTGATTTCTTGTGAGATTTACACAATTGCAAACAAGAACTCCACTGAAGCCAAACTGGCCTACCCAAGCTTAATTTCTCTGCTATGTAAAGATGCTGGGGTGAGGATGGGAGTAGATGAATTCATCCCAATCGAACACCCAATCACCAAGAAGTCAATGGAAGGACAAGTGCAAGACAACTCCATCAAAAGGAGGGCACAAGAGTTCCTCCAAGAAATTCCTGAAATTGACTACTGGACCCGCCTAGAGGCATCTGTTACCAAGATGCAAGAAACTATGGAACAACTTAAGGAAGAACAGCAGAATCAAAACTGCATGCTCTACAAACTGCTGAAGGAACAGGAGAAGCAAGGGCGTGAGCTAAAGGAGCTGAAGCGCCAGAAGCTCTCCCTTGAAGGACCAAGCACCCCACAGATTGAGGGAGCATCCACTTCTCAAAATCAAGGTTGTTGAGTCCTAACTCTGTGATAACCTTTATTATTAAGAGTCTATTTTAAGAGTTATTTATTTTTCTGTTTTTATTTTCTGCCTTCTATTATTATTGGTTTGCTCCTGTATTTATTTTTGAGTCTTATTGTCATTCCATGATTAATAAAATTTAAAGTTTATGTCTTAAAGTTATGAATATCCCATGAATTCATCACCTCTCTTAAATGAAAAATATTTTTAATTGAAAAAGAAAAAGAAGTGCATGAATTTCAAATTTTAAAACAGATTAATTATTTTGATGTGGTGGCAATACTATTGTTTTCTGAACGAATGCTTGAACAGTGCATATTTTTGAATTTGATTGTTTATGAATGTTAAAATTGTTGGCTCTTGAAAGAATGATGGGAAAAGGAGAAATGTTATCTGATGATTTGAAAAATCAAAAAATTGATTCTTGAAGCAAGAAAAAGCAGTGAATAGAAAGCTTGCAAAAAAAATTTTGCGAAAAAAAAAGAGAAAAGAAAAAGAAAGAAAAAGAAAAAGCAAGCAGAAAAAGCCAATAGCCCTTTAAACCAAAAGGCAAGGGTAAAATAAAAAAAGGATCCAAGGCTTTGAGCATCAGTGGATAGGAGGGCCCATAGAAATAAAATCCTGGCCTAAGCGGCTAAACCAAGTTGTCCCTAACCATGTGCTTGTGGCGTGAAGGTGTCAAGTGAAAACTTGAGACTGAGCGGTTAAAGTCGTGGTCCAAAGCAAAAAGAGTGTGCTTAAGAGCTCTGGACACCTCTAATTGGGGGCTCTAGCAAAGCTGAGTCACAATCTGAAAGGGTTCACCCAATTATGTGTCTGTGGCATTTATGTATCCGGTGGTAATACTGGAAAACAAAATGCTTTGGGTCACAGCCAAGACTCATAAAGTAGCTGTGTTCAAGAATTAACATACTTAACTAGGAGAATCAATAACACTATCTGGATTCTGAGTTCCTATAGAAGCCAATCATTCTAAACTTCAAAGGATAAAGTGAGATGCCAAAACTGTTCAGAGGCAAAAAGCTAAAAGCCCCGCTCATCTAATTAATACTGATCTTCATAGATGTTTTTGGAATTCATTGTATATTCTCTTCTTTTTATCCTATTTGATTTTTAGTTGCTTGGGGACAAGCAACAATTTAAGTTTGGTGTTGTGATGAGCAGATAATTTATACGCTTTTTGGCATTGTTTTTAGTATATTTTAGTTAGTTTTTATTATATTTTTATTAGTTTTTATTTAAAATTCACTTTTCTGGACTTTACTATGAGTTTCTGTGTTTTTCTATAATTTCAGGTATTTTCTGGCTGAAATTGAGGGACCTGAGCAAAAATCTTATTCAGAGGCTGAAAAAGGACTACAGATGCTGTTGGATTCTGACCTCCCTGCACTCAAAGTGGATTTTCTGGAGCTACAAAAGCCCAATTGGCGCACTCTCAATTGCGTTGCAAAGTAGACATCCAGGGCTTTCCAGTAATATATAATAGTCCATACTTTGCCCGGGATTTGATGGCCCAAACAGGCATTCCAAGTTAGCTCAAGAATTCTGGCGTTTAACGCCAGAACTGGCATAAAAACTAGAGTTAAACGCCCAAACTGGCACAAAAGCTGGCGTTTAACTCCAAGAAAAGTCTCTACACATGAAAGCTTCAATGCTCAGCCCAAGCACACACCAAGTGGGCCCCGGAAGTGGATTTTTACACTAAACACCCTAGCTTACTCATTTTCTGTAACCCTAGGTCACCAGTTTACTATAAAAACTACTTTTAGTGATTCATCTTGTACCTCATGACACTTTACACATTTCATATTGTACCTTCTACGGCATGAGTCTCTAAACCCATTGTTGGAGGTGAGGAGCTCTGCTGTTCTTCATGAATTAATGCAATTACTACTGTTTTCCATTCTATCACGCTTGCTTCTATTCTAAGATATTCATTCGCACTTCAACCTGATGAATGTGATGATCCGTGACAATCATCATCATTCTCACCTATGAACGCGTGCCTAACAACCACCTCCGTTCTACATGCAATCAAGCTTGAATGTGTATCTCTTGGGTTTCTAATCTAAGATTGGAACCTTCGTGGTATAGGCTAGAATTATTGGCGGTCATTCTTGAGATTCAGAACATCTAAACCTTATCTGTGGTATTTTGAGTAGGATCTGGGAAGGGATGACTGTGACGAGCTTCAAACTCGCGAGTATTGGGCGTAGTGATAGACGCAAAAGGATCAATGGATCCTATTCCGACATGATCGAGAACCGACAGATGATTAGCTATGCGGTGATAGCGCATTTGGAACATTTTCACTGAGAGGACGGAAAGTAGCCATTGACAACGGTGATGCCCAACTTAAAGCTTGCCATGGAAGGAGCCTTGCGTGCATGAAGAAGAAGATTGTAGGAAAGCAGAGATTTAGAAGACAAAGCACCTCCAAAGCCTCATCCTATTCTTCATTACTGCATAACAAGTATTTATTTCATGTTCTTTTACTTTTTACAATTAAATCTGAGAATTATTGATATCCTGACTAAGAGTTACAAGATAACCATAGCTTGCTTCAAGCTGACAATCTCCGTGGGATCGACCCTTACTCACGTAAGGTATTACTTGGACGACCCAGTGCACTTGCTGGTTAGTTATGCGGAGTTACAAAAGTGTGATTGTAATTTCGTGCACCAGTAACCAAACTTTATCATCATCATTATCTTCTCTACTGTTATCATCACCAATACCAATATTATCAACATTAAGGTCCTCTTCTTTCATTTTTTATTTTTCAATTATAATGGAAAAAGAAAATAGTGAAAGACAAGATTATTCAACATTAAAATTTGTGAGACCAAATAAAAGATTTATTCTTTAATTAATGTGACTAGATTAATCACATTATGATTCCATCTTTTTAAAAGAAAAAAAAATAACATCGAATAAAAAATGAAAGAGGAGAACTTTAATGTTAATAATATTAGTATTGGTGATGATAACGATAGAGGAGATAATAATGATGATAAAGTATGGTTACACAATAAAAGTAATAGAGGTAGGAGTGATAATAATGAGAATGAAGAAGGTAGTAGTAGTAGTAGTAGTAGTAGTAATTGATTATATTCTTGAAAAGAATTTTGTAGGGGTTTAAAACCCCCCACAAAATACAAATAAAATCCCCACCAAACTAATTTTTATTATTATTTAATGGATTTTTTAACAGATTGATCGTATTGTCCCAAAATAAAAAGGTTGAGGGTCAAAGTGTCCCTTTTTTTTTTGGACAGGGATCGCTTTGTCCTTCGTGAAAATGGACAAGGACCGGATTGGATATTTACTCTTTTTATTTTAGTGGAAGCAAAGGGAGGCAAATCATCTTCACGGAGGAGCATAGCCTGAAGAATGAGACGGCCATTAGGATAACTGAGGTGATTGAGTTCCTTTCATTCTATATTCCTTCCGTTCTTATTATGTTATATTCCTGTTTTCTGCTAGTTTACTTGAATGTGTGCATGATCTTTAGTAATTCTAAGTCCTAGGTTCTAGTTTAATTTTGTTATTTTGAAATTTCAGTTATTTATCTTTTAATTGAAGAGATGTCTCATGTACCACTCACTGAGCTTGAATCTAAAAAAAAAAAAGAAAAGAAGTGATATATTGCATGAGAAATTGAGTTTATGTTAAAGAGTAGTCTTATTTACTTAACTGTGGTGGTATTATCTGTGATTATGAATGCATGATATGAACAGTGCATATTTGAATTTGAATCAAAGGATGTGGATGTATGAGGAATAAGAATTTAGAGAACTATTATGAATTCCCTGAAGTAAACAAAAGCTTAATTCTTGAAGCAAAAGAAACAGCAGAAGAAAAATAAAAGCAAGGTCCAAGGCTATGAGCATCAATGACTAGGGAGGTTAGACATGATTAAAAGCTCAAAGAGTTGTTTCCCTAGTCATATGCTTGTGGTGTAAATGTGTCAAGTAATCCTTAAGATAGAGCATTAAAAGTCGAGATCAAGTGTATTTAACAGAGTATGCCAAAGGCATTGAGCACCACTGTCTGGGAGTAACTGAAAGAAAAATTAGAACCTAAAGAGAGTTCCTCAGTTAAGTGCTTGTGGTGTTTTTGTGACAAGTAAAGCTTGACACAAAGCATTTAAAGTCAAGGCTAGGCTCAAGGTGCAAAACACCAAGGAAAAGAGAATGAAAGAAATTTTGCTGTGTTCAAGGATTAAACTAAAGTATAAAGGCCAGGGAATTCATAATATTATCTGGACTCTAATTCTAAATGACAGTGACATTTCTCTGATTCAAAGGATAGTGAGATGCCAAAACTATTCAGGATTGTAGTGTATAAACCCCACTTTAAGAAGAGACAGGAGCTTAATTGAACACTCACTTCTCATGCAAATTTACATCCAAAGCCTATATTAGTTTTGGTTGCTTGAGGACAAACAATAATTCAAGTTTGGTGTTGTGATGCGTGAGCATCTTTCCTATCTTTTCCTAGTAAATTTGCATTCAAATTTGTGAGTTTAATCAAGATTTAAATACTTCTTACCCACTATGAATGATACTTTAAGTTGTGTGCAGTTCTGTTTATTTCAGGTAGCATTCGAATGGATTTGACGGAGTTTTATAGAAGAAGAGGCAGAAAGTAGATGATACTGTCAACCCTGACCTCCGTGCACTCTAACGGACATAACTTGAGCTACAAAGATCCAATTGATGTGATTTCAATGACATTGGAAATCTAACTTCCGAAGCTTTCCAACGATATATAATAGTATGCCCTTTTTCTTTATTCTATATGGCCAAGGTGGCGCCTAACTTGGAATTTCCCAAGTTAGGCTCCATGATTTAAAAGTTAGGCGCAAGAGGAAAAGTTCACTTCGGGCACTGCGAAGTTAGGCGCCATGCTCATCCAGTTAGGCACCAGGATGGATTATTGCACTAAGTTAGGAGCCTATTTCCCCAAGTTAGGTGCTACTTCTCAAGATAGTCATGGTCCCCACGCAGAATAAGAAGCTGCACAAAGATTTTAATTAATTTTGATTAAAAATTTATTTTATTTTAAAATAAAAAGATATTATTTAGTTTTAGAAAATATATTTTACATTAATTGGGATTAGATACAAAAGGGAAAAGAATTAGCCTTTCAGGCTCCATCTCTTCTCTCCTACCTCATTCCGCAATTTACAATTTTTCAGAATCCTTGTTTTCTCTCTGAACCATGAGCAACTAAACCTCCAATGTTAAGGTTAGGAGCTCTGTTTATTCTATGAATTAATACTATTACTATTCTATTTTAATTCATATATTGATTTCAATTTCAAGAATTGTTTTTGTTTTCTATCTTATGAATCTGGGTGGAACAGAAATATGACCCTTGTTCTAATTGAGTTCTTGTAAAACTTGGAAAAGCTCTTTGCTTGAACAACATATTGAAAACAATTTTTCCTAAATCACTAATTATCTAGACTTAATGGGATACGTGACATATAATCCTCCTATATTTAGATAATTAGGATTTCTGTGGCATATAAACTAGAATTGAGCTGAACCCTCTAATTGGAATCAAGTGACCATGGAATTGGCGGTTGATGAAGGTTAGAGGAGACTAAAAAGGTCCAAAGAATTAGGGTTTGGTCACATATAGTTTTCCATGAATCGAATCTTGCATGATTAAAATAGTTGGTAAGAAAAGTTAATCCGAAAAATAAATATCTCTGAAACTTTAACTATTTTCTCCATATATATTCACACCAATTTACTGCTTGCTTTCTGAGATTCTGAATTTACTGTTGATGCTTTTGAACTCTCAAAACACCATTCTCTATTTGTCTAACTAAGTAAATCATGCAATCATTGTTGCTTAGTCCATCTATCCTCGTGGGATCGACCCTCATTCACTTGAGGTATTACTTGGTACGACCTGGTGCACTTGCCGGTTAGTTTGTGGGTTATAAATTCTGCATCAAATTTGCTGGTGGTTATTGAAATTATTTTGTTGAAAACCACCCGAAGGATGATTATTAAAATTCTGTGGCCTCTGAGGTTACTCTCTCCTCCCCTAAATTTGGGTGATTTCTCCACCCTTGATTATAGGTCTTGGCATATGGATCATTATTGGGATTTCTAGGAGTATTCCCCATATAGTTGACATGTTCATAAGGAAATTGAGCATAATCATAATTCTCACCTTGCATGAAGCTACCAGTCATGTCATAAGGAGCTTCTTGAAGGGCATTCTGAGCATTAACAGCTAAAACTTGCATCCCACTCAAGTGTTGAGTAAGCATATCAATCTGTTGAGATATGGCTTTGTTCTGAGCAAGAATAGCATCCAAGGTCTCTGCTTCTAAAAAAATTTTCTTCTGAGGAGTCCCAGAGTTCACAAGATTCCTGTTAGAGGAGTAAAGATATTGGTTGTTAGCAACCAATTTAATAAGCTCAGTAGTCTCTTCAGGCGTCTTTTTCATGTGCAATAAATCACCTACAGAATTATCTAAACACATTTTGGACATTTCACAGAGGCCTTCATAAAAGATCTCCAGCTGAGTCCATTTAGAAAATATGTCAGGGGGCATTGCCTGGTCAGCAGCTTGTACCTCTCCCAAGCTTCATAGAGGGTCTCACCATCTCTCTGCCTAAAGGTATAAACTTCCACCCTTAGTTTAGTTAGCTTTTGTGGTGGCAAGAATTTGGACAAAAATCTAGTGACTACTTTATCCCAAGTATTCAGGCTCTCCTTGGGTTGAGAATCTAGCCATAGCTTTGCTCTATCCCTTACAGCAAATGGAAAGAGCATGAGCATGTAAAGCTCAAGATTCACTCCATTCATTTTCACAGTATCACAAATCTGTAGGAAATTAGAAATAAATTGGTTTGGATCTTCCTGCGGGAGTCCATGATACTGACAATTCTGCTACACCAGAGTGACTAACTGATGCTTCAACTCAAAGTTATTTGCAGCTATAGGAGGCACCACAATACTGTTCCCATAGAGATCTAGATTGGGGGTAATGTATGAGCCAAGAACTCTTCTAGGTTGTTCATTCTCATTCAGATTTGCCATATTGGCATTAACAACACGATTATGATCCATAGTGGACTCTGCAACTTCCTTTTCAAAGGTCTCAAGATTTTCACTAGCCTTGTAAAGTGTAGCTTGTTGCAAGCACCGCCTCAAAATCCTTTCAGGTTCAGGATCAAAATCTATAAGAGGTTCATTGTCTCTGTTCCTGCTCATAAACAAACAAAAAACAAGAAAAGTGGGATTCCTTACGTTAGAATGTAGAGATTTCCAGTGAGGTAACCTTGTGAAGAAATAAAATAAAACACTAAACAATTAAAACAATTAATTTTCAATAATTGTACTAAGAATTAAACTAGAAATTTCGAATTTTACAGAAAAAATGAAGAAAAAAATTAAAATAAAATCAACTAGATAACACCAAACTTAATTTCAGAAATTAAGGAAAAATAGTTGCATAAATTTTCGAAAATTAAGGAGTAAAACTAAATAAAATTAAAGCTAAAATGTCTAATCTAAGTAATCAAACAACAAATAGTTGTCAATCACAGTCAATCTCCGGCAACGGCGCCAAAAACTTGGTGCAAAATTTATAACCCACAAACTAACCGGCAAGTGCACTGGGTCGTACCAAGTAGTACCTCAAGTGAATGAGGGTCGATCCCACGAGAATTGATGGACTAAGAAACAATGATTGAGTGATTCACTTAGTTAGACAAACAGAAAATGGTGTTTTGAGAGTTCAGTTGCATCAAATAGTAAATTCAGGATATCAAAAAGCAAGCAATAAATTGGTGTGAATAATATGGGAGAATAGTTAAGGCTTTAGAGATATTTATCTTCTGGAATAACTTTTCTTACAAACTATTTTAATCATGCAAGATTCAATTCATGGAAAACTATATGTGACTAAACCCTAATTTCTTAGACCTTTTTAGTCTCCTCTAACCTTCATCAACCGCCAATTCCTTAGTCACTTGATTCCAATTAGAGGGTTAAGTTCAATTCTAGTTTATATGCCACAGAAATTCTAATTATCCAAATATAAGAGGGTTATATGTCAGGTATCCCATTAAGTCCAATTAATTAGAAATTAAGGAGAAATTGTTTTCAAGTTGTTGTTCAAGCAAAGAGCTTTTCCAAGTTTTACAAGAACTCAATTAGAACAAGGGTCATACTTCCATTTCACCCAGATTCATAAGATAGAAAATGAAAACAATTTTTGAAATTAAAATCAATACATGAATTAAAATAGAACAGTAATAGTATTAATCTATAAAATAAACAGAACTCCTAACCTTAACAGTGGAGGTTTAGTTGCTCATGGTTCAGAGAGAAAATAAGGATTCTGAAAAACTGTAAATTGTGGAATGAGGTAGAAGAGAAGAGATGAAGCCCGAAGGGCTGATTCTTTTCCCTTTTATATATATATAGAAAAAGTAGTCAATTTAATGAAATTTCCAAGGAATTTTCTTTAAAGGGCATCCCTTTGATTTGAGTTGAAGCTTTTTTGTTGAACTTGCTTGAAAACTAATGTGAAATATAGATTAGAGCTAGAATACACAACCAAGGGAGATTTAAGCTTTAATGCG
Source organism: Arachis hypogaea (assembly GCF_003086295.3). NCBI lineage: Eukaryota > Viridiplantae > Streptophyta > Magnoliopsida > Fabales > Fabaceae > Arachis > Arachis hypogaea. The sequence continues at coordinate 111,359,365 of NC_092052.1, read as the reverse complement.
TGGTTGTATTGCATTAACTACTATTTTCATTATTGTGTGTTATTCTCTCTCTATGATTGTGATCTTTGATTTGTTTAATTCTTTATGTCCAATATTTGGTGTATATATGCATTTACATGATTGAGGCCTTTATTTCATCGAAACTCACTTACCCAAATAGCCTTACCATATCATCGACATTTGTTATCCCACTTTGAGCCTTATTAATTTTTCTTTTGTTCTTAATTTTATCACATTACTAACCTCAAGTGAAAAATAATAAACATCCTTAATTTGAATTTTTGATTAGCTTAGGTTAGTGAGATTGTGTAATATCTAAGTGTGGAAAAGTTTGGAAAATTGAGAATTGGGCACATACTTATATATTAATTGTGTAGACCATATGAATTGATTGTGTATATATATTTCACCTTGAAAAAAAAAAGAAAAAAAGAGAAAGCAATAAAAGGGGACAAAGGTCCAAAGAAAAGTAATAATAACAATGCATAGGGGATGTAAATTGAATTAAATGCATGCTGAGTGTGTTTGAAAAGTGAGATTACGGGTAGCTAAGCTTGATATTAGAATTGTATGGGTTGTTATATGTGTTTGGTGAGAGCTTAAGTTAATCAAAGATTCAAATTCTAGTTCACTTAGCCATATATATCCTTACCTTTACCCTTGGTACCATTACAACCTTGAAAAAGTCCTCATGATGCTTGTATGCATACATTGAATATTTGTTGATTGTTGGATGAAGAACAAACCTTAAAAATCATGATTAGAGAAGAATTGAATGAATCAACCCTATACACTTAAGCAATTAGAGTGTAGACACAACCGGTAATGGGTTCGATTGCTCAATTCTATGTTTCCACCTATGGTTATTTCTTATCTTGCGAGTTTGTAAATTCTTTTATATGACTTAATTCAATTGTGAATTTGACTTGGCCCTTTTATTTATCTATGTATTCTTAGAAATTGATTCAGTTTGACTAAGTAAATGCATGTAGATAATTAGATAGTGTTAGGTAGAATAGTTACATATATATAGATAGATTACATTTAGATTGTTTGCATTGAATAATTATTGATATCCATTTCTTATCTTCCTTGATTTTTAGCATGAGGACATGCCATTGTTTAAGTGTGGAGAATTTGATAAACCACAATTTGATGGTTTATTTTGTATTAAAATGAGTATATTTTATCATATCCTGCATTTATTCAGAAATAGCATGGTTTTGTGAATTCCTCCTAAATTGTACTTAAGATTGAAAACACACTTTTTAGGATCTTAATTTGCTTAATTTAATTCACTTTAATCCCATTCGATGCCTTGATGTGTTTGTTAATGATGGTTATCAGTGGCTAAGAGAAGGGAATGGGTTGAATGTTGGCCCCTTTTTCTTTTTTGTGTAAACTTGCTTTCTGTTGAGAAAATACAAGAGATATTTTGATTTTGTCCCTTAATACGGTAGGAGATATTTTTGTTTTATCTCCTATATTACAAACCAAAAACAGAGAAGAGAATAGATATTGATTCACAAATGTATCCTGGTTTAGCTACTTAGTGCAATGTAGCCTACATCCAGTCTCCATCACAACAGTGACAAAATTTCACTATCTTTTCAAAAGATTACAGTCACCAATTCTCCCTAGGATCTACGCAATCCTATCTGGGACAAGTCCAGATTCTAACCCGACCTGAACTTGACTAGGACTCAATCCTAGCTTTCAACAGCCAAATGCTAACCCAACTTGTAAGAAAATTCTTTCAGGATCATGACACAAAACAGAAAAACTTACAAAGAATTTATGAGATAACTATGACTTTTTCTCCACGTCTAGCTCACTGTCTTTTTTCACTCATTGGCTTTTTCTTACAAATCTCACCATGTTTTCTTTTTTCCAATGAAACTCAGACAGACTAAACTAAGAAAAATTACAAAATGAAAACCATGAAGGAGAAGAACAAGAACAGCTTAGGGAGCTATGAAAATCTAAACAAGTGCTCTTTCTCTCTTGGTTAATCTTGGCCATTCACCCTTATTATAGAAGAGTGAAGCTTCCAAGGTTTGGACCAAGTACAACACTTGGGTTGTCTTCTTCTCCAGTAGCAGAACCAGCAATGGCGTAGTCAAAGGTGAGAGAGAGCAGAAGCAATGACATCCAACCTTACCTTTCTTTCTCAACCTTTTTGTTCAAGGATCTTGAATCTGGGCTATTGATATTTGCTTTGGTCCCAAGTTTGATTTTCGGTTGTTGATGAGCCTCTGGACACCATTGACTTCACTTTCCCATGGTTGCTTGATTTATGCTTGAAGCTCAGCAGATTTCTTTACGGTTTCTTGTTGAAGCATAAATGGGGAAACTAACTTTAGAGATGCTCTGTCCGGATGAGATTTATCCCTTTGTTGTAGTCCTTCTTCTTGCTTGAAATTAGTAAGAAGCTTTTTGTCCTTAATCGTGCCCTACCTTCAGCTCTTTCCTTTTTCTTCTTTCTTGGTTCTAAACTTTAATGTGAAAAGAAAGAAAAAGAAGTGAGAGAAGAGAGAGTTTATGTTCGGTGGTAGAGAAAAAAAAGATTTGATTGAATTAAACTTTGTTTACCCAGTTAGTGACCTAGATGAAGTCACCGTATGGGCTTGGTTTAGGCCAACCTCCTTTTTTGTTTCTTTCTTTCTTCTTGGGGTAGAGTGTGATGTGATGGAAAAGAGAGGGAAGAGAGAGAAGAGAGAATTTTTAGTTCGGTGGTTTGTGATGAAGCCAATTTTGGTTGTCGGTAATATGATAATGCGTCAGAGTGTGTATGTGTGGGTTTGAGCATTTGCTTCTTGGGCCATGTTGATTAAATCAAGTTTCTGCACACTTAAATAAAAACATCACACAACCAATTAATAAAAACCCAATAACATTTGGTCATCATCACTTCAAGTTTTAGTTTTCCAAACTCAACAGTTAAGGTGATTTCAGGCTTAGAAGGCAAGTATGGATTGAAGAAGTGAGAAAAAAACATGCAAAGTAGAAAAATCATGAAGAAATGGAGTTTGGAGTATTTCAGGATCATGCATATGCACGCTTCATGCATACACATGAATATAAAGTTGTGTGTACGCATGCCTTATGCGTATGCATGTTTTGAAAATTCGCGAAGTCATGCGTACGCATGCATCATGCGTACGCATGACTGGCAGCACGTGAGTTCACTTAAGTGAACACATGGGTCGCGATTTTAGAGCTTTCTTGGGCCCAATCCAACTCATTTCTAAAGTATTTCAAGCTAAAGTCAAGGAGGATGAAGGGTAGAGCAATTAGGCTAGATTTTTATTATGTTTTAAGTTAGATTTCTAGAGAAAGAAGCTCTTTCTTCTCTCCAGAATTTAGGGTTTTAGATTTAGTTCTCTACATAGATTTAGGTTTTGATCTTGCTTTGATTTAGTTTCATTTACGATTTTTTGTTGTAGTATCTTAATTCTCTTAGTTTACTTGTTAATTTCCTCTATATTGTTGCTTTTATGTTGATAAACTCTTGTTAATTTTGATTCCATTTAATGCAATTTGATGTTTTATGTTTTCTTGATGTTTGTTTGAGTTATTGTTATTATTTTCTTGCAATTGGTAGTTTAGATTTTATTATGATTACAATTTACCATGCTTTTACTTTTATGTATGCCAAGTGTTTGATAAAATGCATCTTTTAGTTTTAGTGTAGTTTTTCACATTCCTGGCTTGGGATTGAGGACTTAGGTGACCTGGAGTCATTGATGTCCAATATTGTTTGGTGATTTAGGATTGTTAGTTAATTTGGTTTCTACTAACGCTAGTCTTTCACTAAGTTAATTAGTGAGTTGGCTAGGATTTGTGGATTGAGATCAATTATGCCTAAGTGGGATTAACTCTTTATAATTGCCATGTTTGTGGTCAATGACTAGGATAAGAAACCTTTTTAGCATTTAAATTTCCTTTACTTTATTAGTTAATTGTCATTTACTTTTTTGCTTTTTAATTTTTGTGTCAACTGCTATCTCATCCCCGATTTCTCATAGCCAATGATGTGCACACATTATTGCAATTCCATGGGAGAACAACTCGGGACTTAAAACTCCCAATTTTTATTGATTTGTTTTGTGACAATCTTTATTAAACTTTGATTGGGAGTCATTTGTCGATTTGGACTATGCTTGCAACAAAACAATTCTTTTTGAGAACTTCCAAACCGACATTTGGCCCTCCATCAGACGGCATTCATGCTTTCATTTAGGCCATTATTACCGTCGGACAACATTTTTCGTGTGCCCAAAATGCAGCTTTTCACTTAATATTGTTACTGTTGGATCATCCTGCCGGTAAATCCAATGGTGGTGGCATGTAAAAATTTCTTTTTTTTCCCTCCAAATATTACCGTGGACGTTACCATCGAAAATGTTGTTCCGACAGTAATATTTTAAGGTGACAAATTTTTTACCAAATCCGACGATCAATCCGATGGAAAACTCACCGCTAACATCGGACGCTAAATCTGATGGTATTCAGTGTTTTTCTTATAGTGCAAAAACTTACATGAACATTAAAATAGAAGAATAAAGAAAACACAGGAAAACTAAATTCATAATATACATCATACACATTATATACAGAACAAAAATGTTATCCAAAAGAAGTTAGTATTGCATCCTTTGATACATCCTTTACTCATAACTATGTACATATATATACACTTAACACTCTGGGGCCTGGTCCATAGAAGAATCCCCTAGTCTGACGCCCAAACTAGCCTAGCAAGTCTAACAAACTCCTAGTCTCTTTGTGGTTCTAACCAAAAGTGAGATTTGATGTGGGATAAATGTCAGTAAAGAATTTTTCAATAAAATCGCGTTGCAAGTATAGTTCTAAACTGACATACAATCCTCGGTCAACGTTTAATTTGTATGTCACAATGCAAACCAATAAAAATAACCGAAGTATTTAAACCTCGGGTCGTCTCTGAAAGAAATTGCAAGGAAGTGTACTTATTATTGGTTTTGGGAAAGTAATTTTTGGGGTTTTTGAATGATAAACAAGGAATGTAAATAACAAGAAAATAAACTAACAACTAAGAAAAGTCCTAGCAAGGGTTGAGAATCGGAATTCCTATCCTCATTATCTTCGTCAATTTTGATGGCAATTGCCTTTTGCTCTCTGATGAACTGATTTTTTATGGTTTAGAATTTCACAAATGAAATCTCGTTGCAAGTATAGTTTCTAAACCAAAAAACAATCCTTTTATGCAAAAATTTGGTTGTCACAAGTAACAAACCCCAATAAAATAACCGAAGTATTCAAATCTCGGGTCGTCTCTCGAAGGAATTACAGGAAAGTGTTCTTGTTATTGGTTATGGATCGTATATTTTGGGGTTTTGAATAAGAGGCAAGAAATGTAAATAGCAAAAGAAGTAAACTAATAACTAAGAAAGCTTTTGGCAAGGAATGCGAATTAGAAGTCCTATCCTCATTATCATCATCAATTGTGATGAGAATTGTCCCTTGCTCTACTTAGTCAACCTCTAACTATGAAGAAAAGTCAAGTGGAGATAATCAATTTGAGTCCACAAGTCCTATTCAAATCCTAAGGAGAGACTAGAGTTAGTGTTATTCAAATTAATTAGCAATTTCTAATTATCAATCAACAAAAGAGTTTGATAACTCAAGAGTCTCCAATTACTCAACCAAAGCCAAGAGGAGAAAAATCTACTCTAACATCCTTCCAAGCATTTAATCAAACACTTTGAAGGCATAAAAGAAAAGGAAGATAAAATTGCAAGAAAAGTAAATCTACAACTACTAATTGCAAGAAATTAATAACAACAGAGCAATTCAACAAAAAAAAATCAAACATAAATTGCATTAAAGAGAAGTAGAAGAAAAAAAGTACATCAACAACAAAGTACACAATTACAAGAATGAAACACTAAACTGGAGAAAGGAAAGGTAGAAGAGCAAGAAATTACAAAGGAAAAGTAAATTAAAGCATGAACTAAACCTAGATCTAAGAAATCCTAATCTACCTCTAACCTAATTCTAGAGAGAAGAGAGAGAAGCAAGTGACACTCGTCACGCGTACACGTCAGCCACGCGTACGCATCATTGAACTATGCACAAGCTCATGCGTACGCATCAGCCATGCGTACGCGTCGGTAGACGACACTCCTGGTCACGCGTACGTGTCAGCCACGCGTACACGTCGGCACCAGCTTCTCAAATCTTCAATTCTTGTTTTCCTTCCACTTTTGCATGCTTTTTTTCCATCCTCTAAGCCATTCTCGCCCTATAAAACCTGGAATCACTTAACGCACATATCACGACATCGATGGTAATAAAAGAGGATTAAAAATTAGAAATTTCAAGGCGAAAGAAGCATGTTTTCAATCATAGCACAAAATTAGGAAGGAAACTTAAAAACATGCAATTTATATGGATAACTGTGAGAATATGTGACAAAATCCAACTCAATTTCATCCAAAATATACCATAAAATAGTGGTTTATCAAGGGTCTAAACCCAAAATACCAGTGCTAAGCTGTAGTGCCGTCAAAATATGCTACCATACTCTAACTCTCACTATTAGAAGACAAGATCTCCACAATCTTCGGATCATCCTCCGGGTCCTCATCATCAACAGAAATCACTATGACCTTAGGGAAACTCCTAAGACTACTGTCACCACTAATGTCTATATCTACAGGGTTGCCTGCGAACACAGTTCCATCCTCCGGTATGTGATCCAATCCCTTTGCTGGAGGTCCTGATTGATCCCCTGAATGTGTGCCTAATGAAGATGATACAATCGGCTCGAAGAGAAGGTCCTAATCAGGATAAGGTGCATGGACGAACTCCCTAACTAGGTTAAGCTCAGGAACTAACCTGGTCCACTGACTGTGCTAGAATAGGATGTCTAGGTCCGTCTGGAAAAGGATGGTAGGGTGCGTTTGGATGAAGTCACAATAGCGGATACTCATACGGTGCGTCCGTGTCAAAGTACGAGCTATCTATAGGGTGCTGATAAGGATGGTCGTGTAACACGTATAAGCGTACTCGAGGCTCCGCAGCTACTATATAGAAACTTTGGAATACTGGATCCTCGTATATATAAGGATGTGGAAGCTCATAGAACATAATTTATGTCTCCGTCTGAAGGGGAAAAAGGAAATGGTAAGAACTAGGGAGTCCTTAGTAGGGTCGGGGTAGATAGTTAGGTTCATTTTATATTATACTTAGCCAACAACAACAACCATAAGATAATACAAACTATAACAACCAAGGGCACAGAGAATAAATAATCAAGAAGTACACACGCACGAATCACAGAAGCATATAAAAAAGAAATATGCACAAACAAGCATGATGCATGTCTATTCCTAGTGCAGGTAATGAGCTCATCTGTCAGTTTCTATCCACTCCCAACGTAACTTAGCAACCTTTGTCTGGATATGGTGTAACACCTTACCACACAGAGTCTTATGCTTAAGTCATAAAGCTGAGGTGGCAAGGTATTACGACCTCTAAAAGCAAATATATATATAGTTGAAAGGAATTTATACCGAGGATCCTTTGAAGAAGAGTTTAAAACAAAGGTCGTAACGCTCACGTAAATGGAAAACTTGCGTATGAAGAAACATAAGATATATATACATAAATAGTAAAAAGGGAGTGTCAAAGATACAATTAACAAAGCTTCCAACTCGATTCGCGAAGATAAACCGGCCAGAGCATATAAGTATATATACATATATATAAGAAAATCCCAAAATGACCCAAAGCAGAAAAAAGACAGCCTATTTCTCTGAATCAACCTCTAAGAGGGACAAACATAAAAAATACAAGGTGGAGAATCTACATACATATGTAAATATAAACAAAATACATCCCTGAGACCCCAGAGTTCTTCACTTCCTCTAAGTCTCCATAATACAGAGTGGTGCTTCTCAACTTGCATCTGAAAAATAATAATATTGTATGGGATGAGAATCGGGAATTCTCAGTATAGTTAAGGTTCCCACATATATAATAAATAAGGTCCCGGGAAAGCCAGAGGCATTCCTAGAACACTGACACTTAGATTATAATTCTTAAAGGAACTAAAATAGAAAGCATAAGCAGGGGTAGATATCTAAGGTTTTTAAGGTTCTAACTCAATGCTAACTAAATCTCTCAAATTACAATCCACTCACTGTCTCGTACAACTCTAACTCTACCATTCACCTCCTACCTCCTCCAACCCTCCAGATTCACCAATGCACAGATAAACAATACAAGCAAAGACAAACATAATTAGGATACAATTACAACAGGTAGTAAATATAGCAGGTAAGCATAGATTATCAATTAGGCAATCCCAAGAAATGCAAACTCAAGCAAAACAGACAAATGCATATGATGAATGCCTTTCCTACTGACCGTGAGCTCACATGTCGGTTACTTTTCCAGAACCCGACACATCCGATAGCTAATCTGGATATCGTCCTCTTGAAAATTGGTGGGTGGTACACCACCACGAACCCCACCTGGCGGGCGGTACACCACCACGAACCCCACCATTACGAGCGGTACACCACCACGAACTTCGCAAGATCTTCAATTGGAAAACAACACACACATGTGGGCGGGAAACCACCACGAACCCCACCATTACGAGCGGTACACCACCACGAACTTCGCAAGATCTTCAATTGGAAAACAACACACACATGTGGGTGGGAAACCACCACGAACCCCACAAAGTATTCACTTTTAAAAACATGTGAACGGTATACTACCACGAACCCCACACCAGTCTCTTTTAAAAACATGTGGGCGGTACACCACCACGAACCCCACAAACTTCTTGACATTGGGCAAGCGGTAAACCACCAAGAACCTTGCTAGGTCAAGCGCAAACAATTTTGTTTTCAAATTCATTATACATCATTCACTCATATCCATTCATAATCATTCAAAATCATCCACTAAGGCCAGATTCATCGTATACATATCACATTTACACACTTCTCAAACTTTCTTCATCTCTAAGTTACTACTTCTTCCTACCTTCTACTCACCATTTAACATACAACTGAGGTTTAGGGGTCAAAAGAGTGAAAATAGAGGTTTAGAGGTTCAAAATTATATTTTAAAATACAAAAATCACTTTGCTGATTTTATGGGCCACGTGTACACAAGCACCCTGGTCGCGTACGCAAGTTCTATAGAGTGGGTAAAAATGCTAAGTGCTGCAGAATTTTAGTTTCGCCCACCAAACTTCCGACGTGCATAACTTTTTCATTTTAAAATATTTTTCATCTGTTCTTCGAACAGTGTAAACTTCACAGACTCAATTTTCATATGAAATAAGTTTGCAATAATTTGGGGGTTCGGAAGCTGAGTTATGGCTCGATGAAATTTGGCCAAAAATTAGTTTTTCACAAACACCTCAAACCTCAATTTTCATTAAAATTCAAACCTCAACTCCAAAACCTTCAAAAATCCCAACCCCTTTAAAACATACCAAGACCCACCATAGTAAATCAAAACTAGACCCAACTACATCACATCAGTCCTCTATACACTAATTTACCATCTCTATCAAGTTTTCAATCCAACAACCCAAGTTCAACACAACATCTTTAATATACATCATCATGATCATAACCAACAATTCAAGTTCAATATAACAATGTACATACTCATCAATACCTACATCATCATACAGTTCGAATATCATCTTTCTACCATCATCAACTTCCCTCATGACCAACAATCATCAATCAAACATAACATCAATTAACATAATATGTATCAAACATAAGATTTAACTTATCTTGGGTCGTCTAGCCTAAGTTTTCACGACACCGTATATATTATATACGAGAAACCAAAACCATACCTTGGCCGATTTCTCCCCAAGCTCAAACATCTCAATTCAAGCCTCCAAGGTTCCAAATCAAGTGTTATAGGTTTCGGCCACCAAAAGCTCCGATTCAAGTATAACACTTCGTAAATTTGACTTCAATTTCACATACATACAACCTAATACCACATAATTCCATATACATACAAATTCTCAATACCATAATATCATAAAATTGGAAAATTTAGAAGAAATAATGATTCTATACCTTTACCCACGAGCAAATTGATGGAACCCACAATTACTCGATGCTAATTCAACCCTAAACTATCAAAATCATCAAAATTACTCAATTCCCAAACTAAAAACGTGGAAAAGATGGAGGTAGAGAACTGGGCACAAAAACTAAAGACTCTTACCACTTTGTTGGATTAGAATTGAAGAGGACTCTGAGACGAACGTGTGGCCGCTAACAGCTCATCAATCAGAGCTCCGAAATAAAAATTAGAAAAATTTGAACATTGAAGGGAGAAGGGGGTTAGGGTTCTCCATGCTTCTCTTCTCCTTCAACGTGCTCAGCGTGCTTCCATCCTCAATTGAGGAAACAAGGGCTGATGCCCTTCATATATATATATAAGTGGACTGGTCCTTGGCCCCATTTTGGGCCCGGTTCGCTTGATTCGGCCCAATCTTGGGCCAAATCCTTTAAAATTAGTGTGAAAATTCTTATTTTAATTAGTTCTACCTCATTAAATTATAAAATTCTACTTTCTAATTTTCTTAATTAATAATTAATTTATTAGCTAATCATTCACTAATTACTCGGGGTTTACATATGGCTTCCAGTGGCATATCCTTTGTAAGAACCTCTGTCTTACAGGCACTGCTTCTCCGCTAAAATATGCCAAACATAATCTCTATAAGTACTTACAAGAGTTGGTTCTCCAACTGAAGTATGTAAAATTTTACTTTTGGAAGCTTTTCTTGATGGGCTTACCACCATATCTCTACTGTACCTCTGGCAGCAGACAGATATTCAAAAAGTTCTTATTGTTTTGCTTTCCTCTTTTTAACTATTTTTTTAATATCTTTCTTCCAACATCTCATATTATCTTTGCACTATTCTCTCGCCTTTTCCTAAATATTTTATGAAAGGGACAGTCATACAATTCTAAGCTTAAATTGTCTTTCTAAAGCTTTTAGAAAAACTTGTCTGTTTACCGCTTTTAGTTATATTATATCTTTTATTATTAAGCTAATTATTTAAATAAAAATAAAATATTAAGATATTATAATATTTTAGAGTTAAAATTCAGTTAATAATATTTAGTTTCTCAAAATTTTTAAAAATTTATTTTAACCTCCAAACTTTTCAAAAATTCTACTTTAACCACTTAACTTTTAAAAATTTCGTTTTAACCCTCAAACTTTCTTTTAATTAACTTTCAGTCACAAAACCTTTTCTTAGTTATAATTTGGCCATGAAATAATTAAAACATGAGGATTTCGTGTTCTTTAAGAAACCAAAGCAAACTCATAAAAAAATTTATCAGATTTTACTTGATTTTTAACTAGTTTTTGAATCTTTTTTACGGGCGGAAAATTGCGATTAAGAATTTATAATAAGAACAGCGTTGCAAGTACAGTTCTTAACTGACGAAAACTCCGCTTATCAATTTAGAAAAAATTGTCACAAATTGAGAATAAATTACTGGGAGTAGAATTCCCAGGTCGTCTCCCAATGAGTTGACAAAAGAGTGCTATTTTATTGGTCAGGAATTTTTCAAGAAATTTTAGAGTTGGAGAACAGAAAAATAAATGATTATAAATTAAAGCAATGAAAATTAACGAGAGATTTTGTGTAATTGAAATAAAGAAGCCTTGACCAGGAGAAGATTAATCGGAAGTTCTATCATTGTTGAATTTTCCCAAGTGTAATAGTAAGAGGTTGTTGTTTTTGCTTAGTTAACCTTTACCGAATAAAGAAAAGTCAAGTAATTGAGCCAACTCTAATTCACAAGTCCTAATCCTCTCCTATGGAGGGATTAGCGTTAGTGACTAGAGAGTTAGCCAACAACTTCCAATTGCAAATTAACACTTGAGTATTCCAACTCAAGGATCTCCTATTAATCAACTCCAAGGTCAAGTTAAAAGCCTACTCCATTGACATGGATGCCAATTTCGCAGACATGTAAAGGGAAAAGAGAAGAGACATGGTAACTAAAATTAAATTAATAAAAGCTAATTTTGAAATAATAAATTAAGAAAAGATGATACTCAAGCCAATAATGAAATTAAATGTGAAAATAATTCTTGTATTAATAAATTCCAAAATCAAAGATATCTATATGTAATTCTGAACAGGGTAAATTGGTGATAAAAGAGTAAGGAAATAAGGAAACAAACTAGAATAATGGAAACTTCAACGGAGGTAGTAACTCTTCTCAATATCCAAATCAAAAGCATCAAACTAGAAATCTATGAATATGAAGAACCCTAGAGGAAGTCGTATTTTCTCTCTAAGATTCAAAACTAAATCTAAAAACTGTGTTAAAGTGAATGTCTGTTGAGTCTCTGCTTGTCCCCTGGCTCTAGTCTGTGTTTCTGGGCCGAAAACTGGGTCCAAAATCAGCCCAAAATCACCCCAGCATCTTCTACACTTTCTGCACGTGGCGCACGTCACGCGTACGTGTCAGTCACGCGTACGCGTCAATGGTTTTCTTCGCATGTCACGCGTACATGTCGGGTACACGCACGCGTCAGGTACGCGCACGCGTCGCTGTGAAAATCTCTGAAACACGCGCACGCGTGAGCCATGCATGCGTGTCAATCCTCGCTGGTCATCTCCTTTATTTATTGTGTTCCTTCCATTTTTGCAAGCTTCCTCTCCATTCTTTAAGCCATTCCTGCCCTATACAGCCTGAAAACACTTAATGCACGGATCACGGCATCGAATGGTATAAAGGGAAATTAAAAATATACAATTTAAAGGCTTAGGAAGCAAGTTTTCAATTATAGAACAAAATTGGGAAGGATTTGTAAAACCATGCAATTTGTATGAATAAGTATGCAAAGACTTGATAAAAACTACTCAATTTAGCACAAGATAAACCATAAAATAGTGGTTTATCAATCTCCCCACACTTAAACATTGGCATATCCTCATGCTAAGCTCAAGGAGACAAAGGAATGAATGGGGGAAAGTAAGACTCATGTAATGCAACCTATGTATGTGAATGCAACTATATGCCAAGATGTTTCTATCTACTTGGTTAAAAGTAAACAAGTTCTTCAAGACAAACATAAATCAGATTCTACTAATTCAAATCATACAATAAAAGACAAGTAAACTTGTAGGAAGATAGCTCATGAAAGCAGGGAATATAGAATCAAGCATTGAACCCTCACTGGAAGTGTATGTGCACTCTAATCGCTCAAGTGTCTAGGGTTAATCCACTCTACTCTTCTTTAGTCATGCTTTCTAAAACTTTGTTCTTCATCTAACCAATGAACAAATATTTAGTGTACACATGCAAACATCATGAGGTCTTGTCAAGGTTGTAATGGGGCTAAGGTAAGAGTGAGGATATATGTAAGGTCAAGTGAGCTATAATATGAATCTTTGACTAACCTAAGTTCCCACCTAACATACACACACTCTATATATATGAAATTATTCCTAGCTACCCATAATCTCACTTTTGTATATTTCACATACTCATGTATCAAAATTTTCTTTAATTTCACCACATATGCATTGATCTTTTATTAAACTTAACGTTGGGGGTAATTTTGTCCCCTATTTATTTATTTATTTATTCATATTATTTTTTTTAACAAGAAAGCAAACATAATATATCAATGCATATGATTTTTCTGGTCTCACATGAGTATGCACCCAAATTTCCAATAATTTTGTCAATAAAACACAACACATTCTTATTATCCCGAGTTCCCACAATTCCCCACACTTAGTTGACACACAATCTCTATCTTAAGCTAATCAAATATTCAAATGGGGTAATTAATTATTTTTCCGCTTAAGGCTAGTGATGTGGTAAAATATAGAACAAATGGGGATTAAAAGGCTCAAAGTGGCAACAAAGGTAATTGAAGTGGTAGGCTATTTGGGACAAGTGAGCTAATAACAAATGATGACCTCAATCATATGTATGCATGCAAATACACTTAATAATGGACATATAGAATGGAACAAACTATAGATTGTAATCATAGAGAAGAAAACACACACGAATAAAAGTCGTGGTTAAATAATGTAACCATATAATTAAGCTCAAAATCTCACAGGTTGTGTGTTCTTAGCTATAATTCATGTTTCGAATTACAATCTTCAAACAAGTTTAACACAATTTTTTTAATTTGAATTAGTGAAATATTATAAATAGGGTCTTGAAAAGAAACTCATTATTTTAACCAAGCAGTTATTACCATGCAATCTATCCTATCTAACAAAAGAAAAAGTTAAATGTTGGTGTTAAGAGAGAGAAATTACCTCCGAAAGTCAGGGACTGACCTCCCTACACTTAAGGCTTGGCACGGTCCTCCATGCCATCAGTAAGGAATAAGGTAGGGCTAGAAGCATCGCCTCCGCTGTCTGGCTCGCCATGGCTCCCTGTGCTACTAGGTGAAGGGGAGTTCGGGGTGTCCTTTGGTTCCGGAGGTGGGTGAGTACCAACAATGAGCTCCTTCAGATAGTTGTATCGGCGCTCCAATTGTTCTATCCACCGGTCTTGCCGGTCGAACCTCTCAAGGATCTGAAGGAACATGTGATGGGTGGATGGTGCTTGCGGTGTGGATGATGGTGGAGTAGAAGAAGGAGGAGTGTCTAAAGATGGGCCTGGAAGCCGACTCGCAGAGGGAACAGGGGGTTTGATGTACTTCCCATTCGGGACATACTGATCGGCCCTAGGGATCATGACCTTTGTGTCTCCAGCCCTATAGGAAACACCTACTGCAGAGACTAAATCTGAAACCAATACGGGGAAAGGCAGGTTACCCGCTATCTGCACGTCTCCCATGGCCTGCCGGATGTGTCGGGGCAGGTTAAGAGGTTGCTCTGTCAGGATGCACCAGATGAGAACAGCCATGTCCGTTGTGAAGGTAGACTCGTGAGTGCTCAGAAAGATATAGTGGGACATAATCTGTGCCCACACGTGAGCCTCCAAGGTAAGTGATTGGGTTGAGATGCTCTTAGGTTTTGACTGGTGCTGCCCATAGATCCAGGTGCTGCTGGGTTGGGTTATAACCCCAAGGACGCTATCCCAGTCAAACTGATACATCTGGCGCTTAAGGGAGGCCTCTTGATATGCATCCAATCCCTCTGGTCTAGGTAGAAGATCCAGTGCTCTCTGTATGGCACTCTCAGAGACAGGGACTTCCTGCTAATGAACATAGACAATCTGCAAAGTAGGCGAGTAGAAGTTGGAGTAGAATTCAACTACCCAATATAGGTTGGCCCTTGCGGCTGCCTCCTCAAAAATGCCCACTGTCTCTTCTCGATGCGGGGCTCCACAAAATCAACAAAATGGTTTGGGACAATGAGTAGATATTCATTATTGTAGTTCCTCTCAGTTAGGATGGGGAACATCTGCTTGCAATAACGGTTAGTGAACTGTGTGGAGTCCCATGCGGGAGAGGCTTTCTCTGCTTCATCAACTTTAATGATCCTTTTCACCCGCTTTGTTGGTGGCTTGACGCTCGTAGATGGAAGTGCCTTAGCCGGAGTTCTCTTGGTTCCTTGCCTTGCTGGTGTCTTGTCAATAGCCTTCTCTTTTCCTTTCTTGGTACCCATTCCTAAGGAAGAAAGAAAGAGGAAGAATGTTAAATATAGATAATTAAAAGCCGGAAGGGAGAAATTCCAAGTGATAGTGGATGCCAAAGAAAATATAATAGCTTAAATACATGGTAGCTACAACATGTAGGTATTAAGACATCAATTAAGAGTAAAAAGGCAATTCATAATAATTAGATACAAGAGGGTAAAAAGTATGCAAGTAATAGGCATGAGAAGTATAAAATCAAGCATCAATTATTAAATGTACCAAATTAAAGAGCACGTGTATGATGACAATTGTGAATGATAATCTCAATATATGTGGATTACAAGTGTTGTGAAAAAGAGAGGCATTAAAGTATGAGAGTAAAACAAAATAGAATTCAAAATGCCATAAAAGCTTTTTCACAAACACTTAGTGTGCAAGTTAAAATAGGAAGTAGAATAATGAATCCAAGTGTATAGGAGAGCCAAGATTAAATTTCAATTGTCAAATCACTCTTCATAATATTCCACAAGCTCAATGATAATAAAGTAATACCCAAATAAAACTCCAACACTAACATAAAAATGCATGATAAAAGAATGAAAAAGAAACCATAAATAACTAAGCTAAAAGAAAAATTGAGAAGAAAGAAAAGTAAATAAATGCAAGGAGGAAATAACATTTCCAAATGGCAAAGAGTAATCACAATGCGATCTTAGAGCTTATCAAGTTCTGTACGACTTAGACTCTTACCACAGAGAATTCTAAAAAATGAGCAGAACTCTATCAAAACTGAGGTAACTTGGTTTGGTAGCACATTACGGATTGCTAGTGGAAGCAACTGCTCAATCAAAATATGACAGTCATGACTTTTAAGTCCAATGATTTTTTGTTGTGCCTTATCAATACATCGAGATATATTACTTGAGTAACCATCGGGCACTCTAACATTCTTCAAAGTTACAAGAAATACCTTTTTAGCATCTCATGTTAGTGAATACAAAGTAAGGTGATATTTTCCATTATCATCTGGCCAAAGATCATGCCTTATTCCCATATCTTGTAGATCTTTTCGGGCATTGAGATTATCTTTTGCTTTAGATTTCTCATTGAGCAAAGTATACAAAATATTATCGCATACATTTTTCTCAATGTGCATAAAGTCAAGGTTATGACGCAACAAGTTGGTTTTCCAATATGGAAGTTCAAAAAAGATGCTTCTCTTTCTCCACTACATAGTTGCTTACCTACCTCTTTTTCCTTTCTGGTTAAACTTTTCTTTCTTCCTGAATGTAACATCAATATTTTCTACTTGTGCCAGAATTTCGGATCCTGATAATATAGTCGGGGGATCACGTTCTTCTATGTGTCCATCAAAACGAACTCTACTTAATCTAAATCGATGTTGTCTACCAAGAAAACGTCGATGACCTATATAACACCATTTTCTGCTATGATTAAGATAACAAGGTTTTACATCAAAATTACAAGTTGGGCAAGCCAAACCAGTATATGTGTTTCATCCGAAAAGCATGCTTAGGCTAGGAAAATCACTAACTGTCCATATAAGAGCTGCATGAATCTTAAACATTTTATGTTCTGATGCATCATAAATTTCCATACCCTCATCCCATAATTCTTTTAACTCTCTGACAAGTGGTTTAAGATATATGTCTATATTATTTTCGGGGCTATGCTTGCCAGGTATAACCATTGACAGGATAAAGGAAGTGTGTTTCATACACATCCAAGGAGGAAGATTATATGGAATCAGAAACACAGGACAAATGCTATGAGTAGAACTCATTGATCTATAAGGATTGAAATCATCACTAGCAAGTCCTAAGCGAACATTTCTAGGTTGCAATCCAAACTCTCTGTGTGTCAAATCAAAAGTCTTCCACGCCTCACCATCCCTTGGATGCACCATTTTTTCATTTTCTCCCTTCGCTATTGCATGCCATAACATATGCTCTGTAGTTTTACGACACATGAACAATCTTTGCAACCTTGGTTTCAACGGAAAGTATCTCAAAACCTTGGCAGCTTGCTTTTTCTTCTTCTTCTTCTTAGAATTCCACCTAGAAGCACCACAAAGACTGCATGTTTGTTGGATGTTGTTTGGGTCTTCATCCTCGAACAACATACAATCATTGGGGCAAGCATCTATCTTAACATAGTCAAGACTTAGTTTTTGAATTAGTTTCTTTGCCTGACTAAAAGTCGTAGGCAAATTCACACAACTAAAAGCATCCCTCACCAACTCAAGTACCATGGTAATGGCCTTGTCACTTAGTCCACGCAAGACTTTAATATGATACAATTTCACTATGAATTCTAGCTTTGTGAAGTCGCTTCCTTCCTGTAGCTTTTGATTGCCTTCCTTGAGAAACTCATCAAAGTCTCTATGATTTTCTCTTGGCTCATCGTTTACAAAATCTTCCGTGCCTAAATCTTCACCGCTCTCCTGATCCATATGTATCCCGAAAGCATCATTTACCATGTTATCTAGGGGATGTTCAGTTGCCAATGTCTCGCGCATGACATGTGCACTTGTTGAGAATTTGGTTACTTCTTTCTCGCCATGAAAGTTCCATACAACATAATTCTTAGGGAATGGTTTGTAAAGTAAATGATCTCTAACATCTTTTCGAGTATGCCATATGCGAAACCCACAACTTGGACACGGACATATTATCTTATTATTCTCAATTGCTCCATGTTGAAATGCAAAATCCAAGAAGTTTTCTAGACCAACTATATATTCATCTGCATTTCGTGGCTTAGCAATCCAAGATTTATCCATTGTTGCTAGTTAAACTTCAAGTAGGGAAAAATAATTACTAGACATGTGTACTACTAAATATATATGGGACTTCTAACATAATAAACTACAAAGTTATAATAGACTTCTAACATAGTTAAAACAAAACAGGATATAATTATTATCTTACCTCAACAAGCGCTTGTTCAAAAGCAATAACAAGAAACTGGTGAGAGAAAAATCAGTATCCACTTTAATTCCAGAAACAGAAGAAACCCAAGCAAATGCCGAATAAAACCAGAAATTAAATCCATGAGTGAGTTTAATTTGTAAAATAAAAATAAAAAAATTAAAAAGAATAATTAATAAAGAGAAAATAGCAGTACCGAGCCTTCATTGCAAATTAAACTCAAATAATTAATAATTTGGTGTATTGGTATTTTTATTTAATAAACGAAATGATAGTTCTCTGATTAGTAAAGAACCTGATAAAAAATAAATTTGGTGTATTGGTATTTTTAAATATAAATATTAATAATATTGACAAATTTAAAAAAAATACTGATTTTATACACATGAAAATAAACAAGTGGAGGATCAATAAAATAAAAAATTATTAAAGTTTTTTGCTTTAATACGATATAGTTTTTTATATGTTTTTTTTAATTACGAAAAAATAAAGAAAGAAAGTAATAATAAGCAAATAATTGAGATTCAAGTAAGCAATTAACTCTCCTGGTCTTTCAGTTTGAACTGGTTTAAAATCTAAGTGCCAAATCAAATTATTGTTAGTAACCAAAGCCTGGTTCCTTATGATCAATGTTTAACTATTGGAAAAGATTATTAAGGTCAAATAATTAAGTGTATGTGAGGCTAAGTAAAATAGTCAAATCACACATGAATATAGTAAATCACGCATATCAGGCATCTTATTCTTCAGTTCTTTTCAAAAGTTTATTGTTTCCTTTTGACAAGATATCAAATAGAATAAGATTATCAAATCAGGGGAAAAACCATATATTAGGAAAAAATGCATGAAAGGTTGAATACCTGATAGGCTGATAGCCTCTAAGAGCTCCTTAGCAATTATAGCTGATTATTTTTTGATAATCCTTGTTCAACAACCTTTTTGCAAAATCTGTTGCAACAATCGTTAAAGAAAGCCAAGGAGCTTTATCAAAACCTGGATCTTCCTTCAGGACATCTCAATTGTTTTACTCATTCAACCTCTAATCTGCAAAAACTTCCAACACTTAGCACTGATAGTTTTATCTTTTGTCAATAAATTCAAGTACATAGATGGTAGCTAATATCACTGCTTCGCATCATCATGTTACTAAAAAAATATCCAAACCCCACTTCAGCTATTGAAGAATAAACTATATACAGAGCATTTCAAAATCTAGAGTAAATCTCAGCCTTAACAACAAATAACCATAAGTAAATAGAAGTAACTCAAAACTCTAGTTAAGAGACAGCTGATAAGAGCAGGTAGCAAAGGAAATAGTTAAAATCAAGTAATTATAATTCACAATTAGAAAGAAAGATAGAGAATCATGATCATAGCAAATAATCAAATTGGTAGATGGGAAAAGGGCAGTGTTTACAGCAGTAATAAGAGAAAGGCCCACAAGAAGACACAGAAACACAAGGAATGCAAGGTCAAAATACTTGATAAACACTAGTGAGATATTTATAGGAAAATAAACAGCGCACAGGAAAGACATCAATAATTCAAAGTTCATTCGTTTCTAGTAAATGAATACTAAAGTCTCGAACCAATGCTAGGGAAATGTATGATATAGAAATTCATCACGACAAAGACAGTAATAAGAGTACAGACTACTACCTAGAAAATTCGGCTATGCATAGACACTTAATGAAATTTTTAACTACAAAACGTATAGATTTGCAACATCCATAATTCACAAAGCATGACATGAAATTGGACTATCATTAACTTGATTAATAATGTCGAAGCAGCAATGACCCAACATCATTTAGTGAGAGACGTAACTCCCATTTCAGCATAGTTGTAGAGTTTTTACCCCTCATTCACCTGGCTAAAAGGAAATCTCCCTTCAGCAGCCCCTAACATTTCATTCCCTTGAAAGTAACAGACAATCTAATATTGAGATTACACATTAACAATTCCACATAAAAATTTTATTTTAATACTCCAGTCTAAGTCTGACACAACCATTTGATGGAATAATAATAATAACTATCATAGGCTCACTGACATATGAAACAAGCTCAAAACTTCACATTAATTTCTCACAGACCTATCAGCGTCCAAAGAATATCTTTGACTCTTTCCTTTTACTATACATCACAAGAATTGTGTAAGCTACTTATAGTTATAGACCATCTCCATAAAGCTTGCCACAGGACAGAATGATTTGTGCCTTCTTACACCAAACTTAGTAATTTAGACATTAAATACAGGATTTATTACTTAGTAAGATTGGACCACCTTTCTTCCATTCTTTATACTTCATTCCACTTCACTCGATATTAGAACAAAAGTTTGACACACACACACATTTGCCCAACCATGGCCTTAGTCTATTTATCCAATAAATAATTATAGCAGAAGCAGATAAAGACCGCTTCGGATCTCACCATACACATATATTCAATCCAAGCAACTTTTGAATCCCTAAAACCATCCATTATTAGCTACATAATGACATTAATATGGCAAAAAACCAAAATGTGCAGAACATGGTTAACTCGTTCGTCCACTAAAGGAAACGGCACAAAACAAAAACCAAACATGACCAAAAATAAATAAATAAAAAAAGAAGAAAAAACAGCAATACGGAAATATCTGAGAAAAAAGAAAGAACACATTTAAAAAAATCCAAAAGCAGAGCGAATGGAATTTGCAAGGATCTGATATGTGAGGAGTTTACTTAGCAACCATTATGGCGATGAAATCCTCGTAACGGATCTTACCATCTGGGCCAACATCAACCTCCCTGATCCAGAAGCTCTCAAATTTAGAAGCTCTCTACCGCAACGGACACGACAGTGGTGATGGTGCCGGCGGCGAAAATGGCAGCGGGAACAATGGCGAAGATTGCGTAGAAAACTTAGGGTTCTCTCTGAGCTCAATCTCTCGTTTTGAAAAAAAAGAGAAAAAAAAAAAAAGAAGAATCGCGTTTTAGCTAACTCAGTGTCTCTTGTTCCAAAATTTAATTTTAATTAATTATTAGTGGAGGTTTTCTAAATTGCCATAAATATAATGTATTGTGGAGGTTTTTAGAAACCTACACTAAAATACTCTCTCAAATAAGTAAAAATCTTGTAGTGTTTGTCTCATGTTGCTGCTGCCTTTTGTTCACTTTTGTCACATGAAAACTGTTGTTATTTACTTTTGTTCACCTTGCTGATTGATTCATCCAAGGATAACATAATGCATATAGTCCATTATTGTGTTTCCTATGAGAATATGCAAACAAGAAAGAAGAAAAGAGCATAAAT
The DNA here is from genome assembly GCF_003086295.3 of Arachis hypogaea. Lineage (NCBI taxonomy): Eukaryota > Viridiplantae > Streptophyta > Magnoliopsida > Fabales > Fabaceae > Arachis > Arachis hypogaea. Next base: position 111,337,488 of record NC_092052.1, on the reverse strand, counting down.
CTAGGGTGAGCAACTCTTGAAAGGGAAAAGGGGAGCAACACAAAAGTAAGTGACATCACTCAAAGGGAAGTTTCTTAACTTGATCCAAATTCAATTCCTTCTAAACAATGCTACAGTTATGTTTGTCATCAAGGGAAGATTGTTAAGTTAAGAAATTAACTAATTTCAATTGATGATGACAAACATTATTTTATTGAGCTAATTATCCAATTAGTTTGATCATTTTGTTTAAGTGTTGCAGGCCAAAATTCAATGTTGTTGCAGTCCAAATAAATGGAATAAAAATAAGAAGCTTCCATAGTATGCAACACTTACAAATAAAGCCCAAAAAAAAATAACAAAGAAATCAAATGGGCTGAATGGTAAGTGAACAAAATACAAGTCCAAGATATTTCTCTCAAGCTAATCCCTCCAAGTTGCTACTTCCAAAGCCAACGTCCCTTTTTTCATTTCGGTCAGAACTCAGAGAAGAGTGAGAGAGAGCTTCGTTCCTAAGTCATTCACTAAAGAAGAAAGAAAGAGAAGAGTTAAGCAAAAAGGTTGAGGTCTAATCTCCCACATCAAACAATATCAAGCTAAGTCAGAAGCTGAAGGTAATTCATTTCCTTCTGCGTGCATTTTACTTTCTTCTCTTCTTCCCCGACTCTCTGCCAATCCAATTTGGAAAACATGGAAAAGGTGATCTCTGGTAAACACTGCTGTGAATCAAAGGCCAAGATTGTTTCTTAGGGACAAAGTAGTAGATCAAGGGCTCAGATCTGGGTTTACCATTGAAAATATTTTTTCTTTGCTGTTCTGAGGCATTCGGTCAAGAAAAAGGGATCTGTTTCACAATTTAGGGATTAATGGAAGAATATGAAAGGGTAAGTTGATGAAGCACACAGCTCTAGGAGTTGACTTGGAAGAGAGCATCTCAGCAACATGCAAGGAGATACAAAAGAAAATTGTTCATGCTTCTGAAAGCAAGGAGAGAGAACCAGGTTTTTGAGTTTTGTTTTGAAGAGTTTCTTTGTAAAAAGTTCATGAACTTTGAACAGTGCTTTCTAAGTTAAAAAAGTATTCCGCCAAGATGAAGATCTCAATTAGAGTCAAGTGAATCCGGTTCAACCTATAGCAACAGAGGTTGTTGAAGCATCAATCTCTTTCATGTTTTACAGATTGTAATTTTATTTTTAATGTATATCGTTCTGTAATTTCTTGAGTGGTAAAAGGCTTAACGTGAGAAATCAAGAAAAGCCTATGAGTGATAAAAGACTGAGTGATACACTTCAGAAAAAATCCTAGAGTGATTTCAGATTTCTTTATGTTGTTTACATTGTCTTGTATCTTGTACCTGAGAGGTACCCCTTTCTTAGTTGGGTTAGCACTAAGAGTGAAGAGTTAGGTATTAGCATAGCCAAGTCAAGTTAGGTTAGAACTTGAGAGGGAAAGGATTGTGTCAATCCTATGGAATTGGTGTATGTAATACTTTAACTATAGTGGAAATTCCACCACTGTTGTGGTGAAGATTGGATGTAGGTTGCATTGCACAAGGCAACCGAACCAGGATACATGATGGTGTCAGCTTCTCTCTTTCCTTCTCTGTTCTGTAATTTTTGATATTCATGAGACAAAAAGAAATTGTCTCATAAATTTTTCGCTGCTGAGTTCAAGCAGATTCAGACTAAAAGTTTGTTTTAAAGGGTTATTTCGTTAAAGCAAAAGAAGACTATAGATTCAACCCCCCCTTCTCTAAGCCTTCTACAACCTTCATAGAGGTGAGGTATCATTAAATACGTCAAGCGCTTGAGATGAAGTTTTGAAAAGATCCATACTGATGATAATGATTTAGATATGATGACTAAGAGTTTACTTGCAGTGAAGTTTGATTATTACAAAGAGAAAGCAGACTTGGTGGAGCAGCCTATCCCTACTTGTGTCTGTAAGAAAAAGATTTGTTGGTGGGTTCCAGCTCAAATGAGACCCACACTTTAAAACAAAAAAAAAATAAAATAAAAGAAAAGAGAAGAATTGGCGTTAGCCACACCAGAGAGAGAGAGAATTAACTCACACAAAAGGAAAAAGAAAAAAAAAAAAAACAAAGAGTGAGAGAGAGCTTCAGTGTGATCGACGAGAAGAAAAAATTGGGGAAAAAAAGGACAGTGCCATTTTAATCATATTAAATTAGTAAATTTATTCCATTTCTTATAAAATTATAGTATGTTATTTTTGGTGTAGAGATGAACATTAGGATATAACTTACTAGTTGTATTATCTTTTTTTTTGTCTAATTTGAGATACTCACTTTATGAAAAGTTTATGTTAATTCTATCAGCTTTAATGATATATTTTGTTGATTATTGAGATGTCTTAGTGTTACTAAAAAGACTGATTGTGTAATCATTATTTTGATAGTAAAAAATTTTACCGGACTAAGTTCTGTGAAATTTTTGTCCCTTTTTTTAGAGAATTTTTTTGTGATAAAAATTTTGATTCTTGATTATTTAATTTTGTCATTATATTTAATACTTAGAGTATTTTTAGAGTTGATATTTAATTATACAGATTATAAAAAAATTATTTTAATGCTTTCACTATTAGACAAATCTTTATCTAAATCTTAATTTTTTTCCAAACATACTTACCGGTATATAACATATGGAGTAAGTGCAAGTATGATAAATAGAAAAATGATATCTAAATTATCTTATATAATATAATATATATAATTTTATTATCTGTAATTATATATTTATTGCATCTAAAATGACGTAATTATTTTAATAATAATTAATAAATATTAAATAAAATAATTTTTAATTATTTAGACTATTTTTTATTATTTTCTAAATATTATTGGTGCAAATATACCGTACATTAATAACTAGCAATAACTACAACTTGATGCACAGCTAGGAAATGGGGTGTAGATATTGTATAATGGCGGAAAACGATATATGAGAAGAAAATCACAATAAAATGATAGAGGAAACTGAATACGTAGCGCGGAGAGTATACAACATGCAAAAGCAACCAAAAATGACTTGGTACTTAGATGTTGAATTTGTTTTATATTTCTTTGAAATCTTGACGCTTGTTCGTAATTTTTTAAAGTTCCACTTGTGCACCATTCCCCTTATAAAACCCTAGCCATATGTACAGCTGAAAATTAAAAATAAGCCATGGCAGCACAACAAGGTTCTAGATGTGAGATTGAGCTTGTGATAGAGAGAACTAGCACAACCCAACAAAACCCAAGTACCAATATGAGAACAATCGCAAAGAGCTCATTATTAATGTCCCTGAATTCCTTGCTAACAAAATTTCATGCAGGTTATTTCAGGATAAGCCTCTCACTTGGCGGCCAAGCCTTGCTATGGAAGACACTCAGCTCCGTGCCAACCACCGACGACAAGAGCAATGCTCTGCGGCGCGTCTTTCATGCGCTGCACCCCACCGTTTTCCCCATACTCTGGTCTCTAGCTCTCTTTATTCTCATATTACTCTCTCTTCTTTACATCTTAAGGTGCTTGTTTTTCTTTAAGATGGTAAAGGCCGAGTTCTTGCACCATGTAGGGGTTAATTATCTCTTCGCACCATGGATCTCGTGGCTCTTGCTTCTTGAATCCTCACCCTTCATGGCACCCAAAACCGTCCCTTACCTGGTGCTGTGGTGGTTGTTTGCCGTCCCTGTGGTGATGCTTGACGTGAAGATCTACGGGCAGTGGTTCACAAAAGGGAAGAGGTTCTTGTCGACGGTGGCAAATCCGACAAGCCAGATGTCGGTGATAGGGAACCTGGTGGGGGCACAGGCGGCGGCGCACATGGGTTGGAAGGAGAGCGCGGTGTGTTTGTTCTCGTTGGGGATGGTGCATTACTTGGTGTTGTTTGTGACGCTCTATCAGAGGCTCTCCGGCGGGGATCGCCTGCCTGTGTTGTTGAGGCCTGTTTTCTTCTTGTTTTTTGCGGCTCCGGGGGTTGCTAGCTTGGCTTGGGAATCCATTGTTGGATCCTTTGATATTGCTTCCAAGATGCTCTTCTTTCTATCCCTCTTTCTCTTCACCTCACTGGTAATAATATCATAATACTGCATTTTATTAATTAAAATTATGAAAAATTGAAAACTTATCAGCAATTGTGTCAAAATAATAGTTAAGAATAAGTTAATTAAACATTTTAAATTATCTTACTATATTTAATTATTAACTTTACAAAAAAAATGACTAAATTTGAGTAATATTCTATGTACCTTCTAGCCTTCATTATTTTATTATTAAGCGATGTCATAATTTGTTTGTGCAGGGTGTGTTAATAAGTAAAAATGAAGATTTTTTTTAAGTAAATTAAATATGTAAATTTGTAAGTAAAATTATTTATAAACATTTTTGTGGGAGTTCGTTAAAAAAATCGATAATCAACTAGTGAAGTTTGAAGTTAAAATATATAAGTTTTAAATTTTTAATGTTTGGTTTTTATTTTTACTCATTTTTAATTAACCCTTATTGTTGGGAATGGATCCTCTCAATTGTTAAAAAAAAATTGAAAACGTAAAGTGTGATCTCTAACCTTTCATTGTTCTCTCTCATATTTATTCTTGATCCCACTTATAAAATTAATGATAAAAGATCACATTTTACTCTCTCAATTATTAAAAAAAATTGAGAGGGTCCATTCTCTTTGTTTCCTTATTGTTATCCTAACAATACCAATACAATTTTACCCTTTTTTTTTTTTTCAAATCTCTACTTAACAACTATTGAGCGCAGGCACACATGATGAGTTCTTTTCTAAGGTAAAAAGCCTTTTCTGGACATCATCAACTTTCCTGTACGTCAATAAGTTTGAGTAAGATTTTATATTAGGTTGGTATATAGTTTAAACTATAGATGAAAAAAAAAAGAAAAAAAATAAAGAAATTAAAGAATTGTAACCTCTAGGTGCTTCCATGTAAACAGACATAGTATTAGTCTCTCTCAAGAAGCAGCAGCGACGGCTCATTAATTACTTTATATTTAAGCCTTTTGACATCAAATGAATTCCAAAAAGAAAAGTTGCAACTTAAAAGAGACAATATTTTCCATTTGTTTGTCTATTTTATTATTATTAAGTTTGTTGTAGCTAGACTCCTTTATTCATGCATCTACCAAAAAGAAAAAAAAAGAAAAGAAGAATTATACAATTATCTTCATCCATAAATAAATGCATATACAGAGCAGTAGTCAGCGGTTGAAACTTGAATATATTGTCAATACGTATAAATATATACCCATATAAGATTGGGGACTTTGGGTATCAAGTCTCCGAGAGCAACCTTCAAGTAAGGACAAAGCCTACAGCTGGAAAGGAGATTTATTTAATTTATCGAATGGTGTCTATTAATAAAATAAAGAAATATAATAAACGAAACATTTGATTTGCTTTTAAGGATAAGCCTTTCTTATACAAAATTGGTCATACTCTGCTTCTATATATTCAATCCAATTTTAATTCCAACAGCTGATTGGATTCCGTAGAAACACATTCACTGATAGTTCGCCGCATAATTTGGCAGCTACTTGCTTCTGCTTTAGTTATTAATATCTGTATTTATACGTTATGTAATTAATGCATTGATGAGTACGTATACTGAATTATACATACGGTGAATAATGAGCAGATTTGCAGGCCAACACTGTTCAGGAGATCGATGAGGAGGTTCAATGTTGCATGGTGGGCTTACTCGTTTCCGGTTACAATGCTTGCTCTGGCTTCCACGGACTATGCTCAAGAAGTCAAAGGAACCATTTCTCACATTCTCATGCTCTGTCTCTTAGCTCTTTCCTTTCTCATCTGTCTTTCTCTAACTCTCTTCACTTTCCTCAACTCTAAGATGCTTCTGCCTGATAATGATCCCATTGCAAACTTGGTCATTCAATTTCCAGTAGCAGACTAGTGCAAGCTAATTAGTATTTTAGCCCTTCATTTCATTATTGAATTTGCTTGTATCTATTATAAATAAACAACAATTAAAATAATTAACTAGGTTCGGCGTGCATGCATGTTTTATCTATATTAGTATTATTCGTCTACAATCAAAGCTCCAAATCCCATAGTACTATCATATAACCATTATTCTCTAAGTAAAAGTCATTTTTTAATACAAATCTATATAAGTCATTTATATTCACGCGTATACGTTCTTCTTTGTGTTGTTATGACCCGTTTGATTATTGTCCATGTCTATCAAAGACATAGACACGATGACACATGTCCAATGTTTGTTGTATGAGACATAAAAAAGTGAGAGACACAGTTACACACAAGAATATATGGAATACGTATATTTTGTGTCTCTTCCAAATGGTGAGACACGAATTTTAAAGGTGGACACAAATTATATCATTTTTTTGGACAATTTCACCTTTACTAATTTTATAAAATTCCAAACACTACCCTCCTTCCTACTTCATCTCCTCCCACTTCATCTTCATCTTTTTCAGTGAATCTGAACTCTTCCATCTCCTCAGCTTTCTCTTTTTCTTCATCATGGTCTATTTCTCTTCCAGGATAGCTACATATTTTTCTCTTCCTCTTCTTCCTCTTTATCTATTCCCCTAATCTCTTTTTTTATTCTTCTTCTTCACTTATTCCTCTGCCTCTTCTACTTCTTGTTGTATTTACCTTTGTTTATGCTCAAATCCACCATTGTTACTACTCCATATCGCATCTATCATCGTCTTTAATGTCGTTAGCTTCCAGATCTACCATTCTTCTTCTCCTTTTCTCAATTTGCTTTCGCCTTTGTCTCTCTTGTTCAAGAGTTTCATCATTTTCATCATTTTTGAAATCAAGGTTACAACAATGGCTACTAGCCTTGCTGGTAGATCTTTAAACTGAAGATGGAAGGAAGACCTTGGTATTGTTGGAGGCAAATGGTTAGGACTGCTTGTTAATGGAGTGTTCTTTGCTTTTTTAAAAATAAATTATATTTTATTGGAGGCTGGTTAGGACCATTTGTTAAATATCTTGAATTATTTTATTTGATTAATTTCTTTTATTAGTTCAAGAGTGGTTAATAGTAGTAGAAAAGTGGAGGTGGTTGTTTAAATAGTGGCAGAGAGAAAATGGTGATAGTCGTGGTGATATTTTGTGGTAAGGACAATGTTGACATTTTATGAAAAATTAATTTATTGTTGTGTCTTGTGCTTACTTATCAAACAAATTTAAAAAATACGTGTATCACTATGTCTATGTCTTCAATGTCTATGTATTTTTGTCTATGTCTCAAACTACACATAAACCAAACACAGCCTTATTGCCCATTCTTCTTCTTCTCTTTTGTTATCGTCGTCACCAACATCACCTTCTCCTCCTCCTCCTCTTCCTCCTTCTTTTTTCATTAGAATTTCTTCTTCTCCTTCCTTTTCTTCCTTCTCCTCCATCATCTTTATCATCATGATCATCATCGTTATAGTCATCGTCTTCTTCTAATTATACGTATCGTCGTTATCGTTATCGTAGAATTTTTAATTTGCTATATTTATGACGTTGCCTGATTCTGTAAGTGAATAATGTTGTTTTTATTTGTGAAAATTATTGTTCATCGTTGATGGTTTGAATTGAATGTAATGTAAAAGTTTTGCATAAAAAATATATTTTTCTGTATTTGTAGCAAATTTGGGTGTAACACGAAGATATTTGGATATAACACGAAGATATTTGATTGTATTGTTTAAGAATTTTTAGTGTATGTGCTCTGATAAGTTCTGCATAATTCAAAACTCTTCTTCTCCTTCCTCCTCATCTTCTGTTACTTCTTCTTCTTCTTTTTCATCATCATCATCATCTTCTTTTTGTTTCTTATTCATCTTTTTTTTTTCTTGTTTTATCTTCTCAAGTTTCTTCTTGTTTTACTCTCTTAACAAGAATAAAAATAAAAAAATCAAAAAAGAAGAAAAAGAAACATATAATGGTACAAAATTATTTGAAAGAGGATAAACTTACATTTATTCAACTAAAAGAAAGAAAGAAATAAGGGAAAAAAGGAAGAAGAAAAAAATGTAGCATTAAAGGAAATATTTTTCTGTATTTGTAACAAATTTAGGTATAACACGAAGATATTTGGGTTAACACGAAGATATTTGGGTGTATTATTGTAGAATTTTCGGTGTATGTGTACTGATAAGTTCTGCATAATTTAAAACTCTTCATCTTCCTCCTCCTCATCTTCTGCTGTCTCTTCTTCGTTTTTTTCATCATCATCACCATCTTCTTCTTCTTTTTTTCTTATTCATCTTTTCTTTTTTGATTTACCTTCGCAAGTTTCTTCTTGTTTTACTCTCTTAACAAGAATAAAAACAAAAAAATCAAACAAAGAAGAAGAAGAAACACATAATGCTGCAAAATTACTTGGAAGATGATGAACTTACATTCATTCAACTAAAAGAAAGAAAGAAATAAGGAAAAAAAGAAGAAGAAAATGCAGTATTAGAGAAAATATTTTTCTGTATTTGCAGCAAATTTGGGTGTAACACGAAGATGTTTGGGTGTATTATTTAAGAATTTTCGGCGTATGTGTGCTGATAAGTTCTGCATAATTCAAAATTCTTCCTCTTCCTCCTCCTCATCTTCTACGGCTTCTTCTTCTTCATCTTCTTATTTCATATTCTCATAATTTTTATTGGGAGAAAAAAATCAAACAAAGAAGAAAAAATACATAATGTTGCAAAATCAATAGAAAGAGGAGGAGGAAAAAAATGCAGTAACACCACAGTAATAAAAATGACAATGAAGATAAAACACTCAAAGAAAAAAGAGGAGAAACGCAAAGAAGAAGGAGAAGAAGAAGGAAGAGGAGGAGGAGGAAGAGAAACACGGGATACAAGGAGGAACAACGTGATTTTCACACGCGCGTTATGTAAGTGAATTTTGTTGGGTTAAGGTCAACTTGTATAACTTGTATGCCAAAAAGACTTGTATGTGTAGTAATACTAAAAAAATATCAATGTCATTTGATTTCTATAATTTCAACCAATGTCATTTAATTACTTGATGTTAACTATTTAAAACAAAGGGTAAAATACGTTTTTATCTCTAACATTTTTTAAATTTTTTAAATTATTCTTAATATTTAATTTGATTCAATTTTATTCTTAATCTTTGAAATAGTTTTAAGTTTATCTCTACTATCAATTTTTTGATAGGAAACTATTAGTCAATTTTTTCTTTTTTCAATTTTAACCTTCATCATTCCTCATTTTTCTTCTCTCCCATCTCCTAAAAATCTTGAACCTCTCCCTCCTGGAAACCTTAAATTATTTATTATATATTTATTTTTTTATTTAACTGTAACACTAAATCTTCAAATTCTGCTATTCAAGTTTTTGCTCATAAACACACACACACAAAAAATAGGAAAAGAAAGAACGGAAGACCAGAAATAGAAATGAACGGCAGAGAGAATGTAAAGGAAGGGAGAATGGGGTGAAAACAGCAATCCAGGCAGAGCAAAGAGCTGTTGTTGCTGCTGCAGTCGAAGCCAGGAGACGAGAAGAGGAAAGGAACAATGAAAAAGATAAAAAAAAAAAGAACAAGGGCAAATCAAAGAGAATAAGAAGGAGAGGGCGAGGGCGGCAAGCCACCGGCAACGAAGACCACTGCTTTCGCTGTCGTCGAAAATAAGAGGGAGCATAGAGAGAGAGAGAGAGAGAGAGAGAGAGAGAGAGAGAGAGAGAGAGAGAGAGAGAGAGAGAGAGAGAGAGAGAAGGATGTGATGACAGTGAGGAGAGCCATCGCCGTTGCCGCTGCTGCTTCCGAAGCTCAGTATCAAATAAAAAAGGTTGCCAAAAACTATTTCTATTGATCAAACCACCATTTTTTTATCTCTCCCTCTCTTCTCTTCTTTTGTTCTCTTTTATTTTGAAATTTGATTTTAAAATATGTTTATGAGTGATTGTTATTGTTATTAGTATTATTGTTGTTAGTGATAGTGGTGGTGAATAGCAAGTGTCGGATGAGTGTTTGGAGGGGTGATGGCAAATGTGTGGTGGTGGAAGGGATATGTATGGTTGGAGTGAGAGGTTCAGGGTATTACGATGAGTGTGAAAAGAGGGTGATTTTGTGATGGTAGTAAGAGTGTGGTTGAGAGAGTTCAGGTGGAGTTGGAGCTCAAGTTGGGACTGTAAAAAGTGCTAATAGCATGTGGAGGGCTATGAAGTGTAAAAGATGATGGGGATGGTAAAGACAGGTGGTAGTAATAATTGATGGTGGTGAATAGGTAGCAGCGGTAGTGGGTGGTAGTTGGGAGTGATGATGATGGTATATATATATATATATATATATATATATGTAGAGAGAGAGAGAGAGAGAGAAAGATGAGAATTAAAGGTAGAATTGATAAAAAAGAGTTTGTCTGACTGTTGACTATAAAAAATTAACTTAGGGATAAAATTTAAATTTATTGAAAATGTTAGGGACAAAATTGAATCAAATTAAACGTTTAGGTATTTTTGAAAAAATTCGAAAACATTTGGAATAAAAAGCATACTTTACCTTAAAATAAAAATACTATGTGATTAAGTCTATTCCTAAACCCTAAACCCTAAACCCTAAACCCTATATATATATGTGTATATATTCTTCTTCTCTGTCTTATTTTACGTCTATTCCTATTCATTTTTTTTATTCAAAAAAAAAAAAAAACACAAAGATGAGAAAAATAAATAAATACAAAATGAAGAAAGAAAAACAAGAGCTAAAAAAAAGAAGAAAAAAATTATAGCATCACGAAAAAAATTCATGTGTTTTTTAGCTAAAATTTTGTGTTTCGCAATAAAAATTATATTAATTTCATTTTTTATAGAATTCTGCAACTTTGTATTTCATTTGTTTTCTTTATCCTCTTTAATAATAAAGATCGAAACTTTTGAAAAAAAAATATAATTTTAGCACAGAAATTATGTGTTATTTTATGTTTCTTCTTTTTTTTTTCTTTTTATTTCTATATAGTTATTTTGTGTTTAATTTTATCAATTTCTGTATCTAGCTTCATAATTTTTTGTTGTTTAATACTTATGAGTATATAATTTAACTTTAAAATTAATTTATTTAGATAAAATCCTCTATTTTTAAAGAAAAACATAAGAAGATGTAGAAATTATTTTGTATTAATAACAAAATATAAAAAAAAAAAGACATGTTAGGGAGAAAAAAATGAAGAAGAAGATAAAAAAGAAGAAGCAAAAAACGTGTTGAGAAAAAGGAAAAAAGAAGAGAAGAAAAGATGATAATGATGATGTTGAATAAAAAAATATTGTAGTACTAGAACAACAAAATTCTATGTATGGATAGTCATAATTTATATGTTTAGTTGTTAAAAATTTTTGTGCTAGTAATCTATGTCTATATTAATATAATAATATTGAAATCGGATAATTATATGCAAAAATGTATAATGAATTTTTCAGGACTTGAAATTATATGAGACCAAATTCTGGTGAAAGGTGGGCTATCTAGTTTGTTGTGTTCATATTTGAGGAGATTTCGATGATTGATGAATCAGATATGCATAAAATTTGATTGGAGTTCTCAAATATGATTTTTTAAACTATATGAATTATGGTAAAATCAAAATAATTCATGTGTTATATAATTAAAATTTGTGTATTTTTAACAAAAATTTATGTATTTTTTTAATATTCAACTAAAAAATTACATATTTTAAAATAATTTGTGTTATGCAATTAAAATTGTGTGTTTTTTAACAAAAATTTATGTAATTTTTTGTGTTATTTAACTAAAAAGCTGCACATATTTAAAATAATTTATGTATTATGTAAATAAAATTTCTATATTTTTTAACAAAAAATTGTGATTTGCTATTTTGCTATTTAACTAAAAACAATAAATTTTAAAATAATTGATGTGTTATATAACTAAAATTTTTGTGCTTTTCAACAAAGATTTTTTATGTAATAGAGTATATAGAATCAAGATTCTCAAAATTAAGTGATGTTACTTTAAGTTTAAGAAAGGTTCTTGTGATAGAATTATAGAATTGACTAACAGAATCTGTTTTTTTGTTATGTAGCACTAGCTATATATAATATATGTCATAGCTGTGTGTAAATTGAACAAATATTCACTCATTCAATTTAATTTAATCAAATTCTTCTTCTTCAACCTTTTCTACATTTTCTGCACCAATTTTGGATAAATTAGATGAGAATTTTTGTCCGTATGTACGTGGCAATAACTTTTCCTGCATGTTATCAATCCAAACGACCTATGTGATAATCTTCTTCCAAATAAGGTTGCAGAACAATTCGAATCAGATGCTATCCGTGCTCAAGGAAAAAATATGTGAAGAAGAAGAAAAAACGTGAAAAAAATGTGATTTATATGTACATCTTGTGTAAATAATTTTTGATAGATTTGCGACAACTTAATTGAACTTACTTACTAATTGTTTGTACATATAATTGTATCGTATTTAAAATTGAATAGAAATATAGAATACATTAAACTCTCCTAAAATAATTGAATAATATTGTTTTTCCAATAACTAAAAACGGACTTGAATTTCTAGAGATATAAGAGGCAATTCTAAAATTGGTTTATTTTCATGAATAACCCAATTACTATAACTTGACTAAATTCGACGTATAATTCAAACAAAATAGTCACTTCAATGTTATAATTCGACAAAAGATTAAAGCAGCTCATACTTTTCATTGGAATCATTAATCTTCATTCCTTATTTTAGTAACAGAAATTTTAAAATGGTAAAGTCATCGTTATAAACAATAACGGTATCCATCTAGTTTTCTTTAGAAAGCCAGAGATAACAAAAATTTGACATCACAAATAACTTAACCATGATCGTTTGACCTAATGGTGAGTTGATAATATATAAGTTGAAATGTCATAGTACTTGAGTTATTTTATAAGAATGTAGGTCGAAGTATCATAACACATGAGTTGTTTCATAAGAGTGCTAGCACAAGAGTTCGACTTATCATAGAAGGAGTCGAGTCGGTAACATCTAAAAATCGAAACGAGATAATCACATGAAGGCTTTATCCAGAATCACTTTATGGAACGTAGGGCTTGAAGACCAAAGTAAGAGAAGATGTAGGATGACAAACTTGGGAGTCAAGATTCTTCATGGTCAAGGCAGTGTCGTGATCTGAGAAATAGGAGGAAGCTAGATCATGGGAAGAGAAAATTACTCTATAAATCTATCCTTGTAGTCTATAAATAGAAGAAATGCAGAAGTGAAAAAAGGACTTCAATCTGAACACTACACCATCACACAAAACTCTACAAAATTTAAAGTTACGCTGACACCAAAAAGATCCATAGAGTGCAAGTGCATGTGAATGTATGGAGTCAATTTTCTTTTATTCTTGATTTTTCCTTTTATTTTCAACTTATTTCGTTTTATTCTTGAAAATTTCCTTTTAATTTCTTTTGTTCATTTATTTTAAACTTCAATTTACTTGTTATTCATTTACAGTTCTTATTTTTTTTTTATTTTCTTTTCCTTAGTGCTATTTTTGTCTTCATGTTTATTTTAATTATTTTCTTTCAAGCATTTTATTTCCAAGTTTTTACTTCGCTTTATCTATTTTCTTACTTTGCAATTTATTACAAATATTTCGACATACATAGATTAGATACTTATGCTAAGTAATTTTCGAGTCGAGACCACTCTTTTTCAGAGGAGTCGTATCTGCTCTCAGAACTAAGATCTTGATACAAACTTGATTCGACACCTTGTCGAGGTTACCAAAAATCATGTGAAATAAATTAACACGCCCGGTGGGACTCTTGGGTTAATTTAACATATCAAGCTGTGTATGCGATTATGCGGTGGCAAATTAATAATGTCTGATAGAGCCTTAACTTCGATTGATACATCGAATAGTGATACTGGAGAGCCTACGAGAGGCCCCGAGACAAAGGATGCCTTGTCAATAGGCACTTCAGGTTGAAAGATTAACCTTGTCATCACAGAGGGAATTTCATCGACGGTACCCGCTATGTGGCTCTCATATAGGTTGCCTCTAAATTATTCTCCACCATTAGAAAATTCTAATGTAGGATATATAGGAGGCACAACCACTACAAGGAATAACCCCTTGTACAATTCTCCACCTCCTCTAGGTTACCCCCCCCAGCGGATATACCAGCTAACTATAACCTAATATGACAAATTACAATGCTTATCAATATTTGATGAATAACCTTCTATATTTGGGGCCAGTTTTTATGTCACAACCTACATCAACAATGCTAAATGTCTTTTCCATACAAGGCATAGGGACAACAAGGTTACCAGTAGGTGGAACACGTACCTCGATTTTTCCAGAAATATCGAGATAAATTTCTGTTGAAACATCGTCTCCTAACACGGTCAAATCCTTGGCCGTGTTCAAACAGCAAATCAGGGATAGTCATCACAATTTAGTCAATATGCTTACTCAACAGATGGCTACAGTATTGAATCCTATGATAGAGAATAAAAATGCTAGAATAGAACAAGTCACTCGACGAATCGATGACATGCAGGAGCAATCAATCGACCTCTTATACCACTCACAGGTGGGATGAATGTTAATAATCCTCCTATAATACTAAATAGGGGATTGACTCAAACAGGAAATTGAATGAGGCTAGAGCAAATAATGCTACTCAAGCCTATAGTCAAAACATAACCTAAGCTGTCGAACAAATCTTAAATAGAGCAGGGTTAAATATAAGGGTGACAAATCAACCGTACTTCATATCTCATTTTTTCGATTATGTTTTATAAGCTGAACTCCCCAGAGGAGTCAAAACTCCAAAGTCCCTTACCAAATTTGCTGGTAAGAGTGGGGAATCGACTGTTGAGCACGTGGCTCGTTACACAGTCGAAATAGGAGAAATAACTGGTAATGAATATCAGAAAATGGATACTTTCCTTCTTATCTCACAAAGAACGCTTTTACTTGGTTTTCAAACCTACAACCCAACTCAATCCACAATTGGGCTCAGTTAGAAAAAAGTTTTTATGCTGAGTTCTTTAAAGGTGAAATAAAAGTAATGCTATCCGATTTGTTCACAGTGAAGAGAGAAAAAGCAGAGTCAATCGGCAACTACTTAATACGATTCAAGGATATGAGAAACAAGTATTTCACTCCTATTCTTGAACCTGAAGTAGTCAATATGGCCATCAACAGTCTCGATTTCAATATTCGAAAGAAGTTAGTAAGCCAACAATTTTCAAATTTCACTCAGTTAGCTGATAAAGTACAACAAATCGAAAAACTAATAAAGAAAAAGAGGAACTAGAGTCAAGTAAAAGAAAACCTTTCATTAACAAAAAAGTAAGTTATGTCGACTGTATAAGTGAGAAAGAGTCCCACAATGAATCTGCCTTTGCTACAGAATTAAAAGATGGACCCCCATATGTGTGTCGATATCTTAATATAGCAAAAGACAAAACTTCTTTGTCAGGAGGAATAAGTCATTCTTTTGATTTGACAAAATCTAAACAAATATTTGACATGTTATTAAAAGACAAACATCTTGTACTCCCTGAAGAAAAGAGAATGCCATCTGTTTTCGAAATTAGAAACAAAAAATTTTGTGAATTCCATCAAGTATTTGAGCATTATACTAATAAAGGTGTACGTTTCAAGGACTTGATACAAAAGGCTATTGATGATGGTCGACTAAAATTTGTAGAGAAGCCTGAAATGAAAGTAAATTATGATTCTTTTCAGGTCACATCAAATTTTGCTGAAATAGAGGAAATAACTTTCTCGATTAATATGGCCTTTGTCGAGCCCATGAAAAAAGATGATCAGTTCAAACTTGATATCTTCGAAATAAAAAGACCGATCTATCCAAAAGTAGGAGAAGACTTGTTGGATTTTTTGCTAAGACAAAGGGAAGAAGAAGGAAATGTTGTCATATGCCCTCAATGTAGTGCTCTATTCGACACATTAGCTGTTAAGGCTTTGGACTCTTATAAAAAGAGTATAGAGCAGGTTTACGAAGAGGAATTGAGGCAAGCCCAATTAAAGCATGGATGTAAGAGTCGAGACTCTTTTAGTGCGCCTGTCAAACAACAGATGCGCACTATCATCACAGTCGATCAAAAACTTCAAGGAGTATCAAATCAAACTAGAGTTCCTCCGTCTAATGTGTCAAATAATAAATGGGTGTAGAACAATGCTCAAAACTACTTAAGAAATTATAATTTCAACGTTCCTAGAGAAGGTTTTGGAAATTGGACTAGAAATCAAAAGCGAGGTGTTTCTCAACGAGGAGTATGCAGAAGAGGTAGTGGTCGATTCCGATCTTAATGCAACTTTCAAGATATTCCAAGTATTATCGCTCAGGCATAGGGTGCTTATATTGACACAAAGGGTCCATACCCAGAGTTGAGCAAAGAGAGCAAGTCGCTTCAAAAGCAACAACAAAAGGAGGATAAAGCATCATCGATATTGAAATCCACGAGTCAAAAGATGAGTCAAAAGAAACCATGTTAACCAAGCCGATTCCCAAAGGGAAAGAAGAGGAAGAAGCATTGACAGAAACGTTTGACTCTGGATTCGAGGATGATTTGGAGAAACTTGTTTTAGATATGTAGTCACGGTGTTTGTCCTCCCTTTCGACTTTTAGGGTAACTCTGAAGGGCTTTGGAATTGTCTTGAGGGAGATTGTGATGATGTCATTCTAGGAGACGAATGCAGGTTTGTCGAGAATAGATTATTTAAAGAAGGGTTGTTTGAGAAACCTGATGAAATCACCAAAGGTCATCTTCAACCTTTGCACACACTACAAGAAAAATCACTTTTAGCGGCCATTTATTTTATTTTTAGCGGCAATAAAAATAGCCGCTAATACATTTACCGGCAATTAGACATTAGCCGTCTTATGCTTCGCCGCTAAAAGGTTTTAGTGGCAATTATAACATTTGCCGGTAAAGACCTTTTTAATGGCCGCAAAAAGTATATAACTATTAGTGGCCATTTTTTTGGCAATTTATATGGCCACCAAAAGTAATCTAAAATTACAATGTTATTTACTTTTAGCGGCCATTACTATTGCCGCCAAAATCTATTTTACCGGCAATTTATATGGCCACTAAAAATATTCTAAAATTGTAATGCTATTTACTTTTAGTTGCCATTACTATTTCCACTAAAATCTTAAGATTTTTTTAGTTATATTATACTCATTTTCTTAGAAACAACGAACTACTTTTTTTTTCTAGAATCCCAATTATTTGTGCCATCAATTATTATTATTATGCATAATATAAATATACTGAAATTAATTACTACAAAATGAGATATTTCATTAAACTCAAAATATTGATATACAAATTTCTCTTTAAGTATACACTTGTGAGCAAGTTGTAATGAATCATAAAAACAACCATGTCCTGGATCACAAAATAATCAAACAAAATGAAACCTGTGTGATAGGTGCATATCAAAGACCATAACAGGATTTAAATGCAAAACCAAGACCACATAACTAAGTTCTACTAAAATATATAGTAACAAACACTGTGTGATCACATGCTTTGTGGGGTAGTGAGATAAACCTACCTCTAAGCCTGGATGCCCACACTGCCATTAGACATATAACGATAAACCAGAAGCTTTTCATTAGGAGTAGCACAATATTCAACTAAGCGAAGTAAATTGCGATGAACTGCCAAACTGATCATCTCCAATTCTGTTCGAAACTGTGATTCACCAGAACTTCCAATGACATCCTTCAGTCTTTTCACTGCCACCATAGAGCCGTCACCAGCAAGTTTTTCCCTATGAACATTGCCAAAACCTCCAGCCCCAAGTATGTTCTTGGAACTGAAACTATCTGTTGCCTGTTGGAGCTCTCTGAATGTGAAAGTCTTGAGATTTCCCAAGCTGACAATTCCCTCTTCCTTATATTCTGCAGCAGAGCAAAAATCATAACTAACTATTCCTCCATATAGAACTGTTATGTTGTGCTACCTACCACCAATAAACAGGATGGCCTGGTGCTGTCGTTTATGTCTATACCAAAAGATCTCAAAGAGCAAAACCATGAGAGAAGCACAACTAAGACTAAATTGTTAAGAAAGAAAAGAGAGAAGAGAACTGACGAGGGAACTTAGCGAGAACCTTCTTGACCTTTTTGTAGCATTTGTGGCATTCAAGGTCAACCTTGAGCTTCATTACAGTCACCTATATTGAATGCATGAATGTGCTCCAATTAGAAACTATAGTGACTTCAATTAATTGATTATTTATAAGATAAGATACGATATACATACCTTCTCATCCATGGTGATGGGAGTGAAATTAAAGCTTCAGATCTGAGGGTGATGATGATGGGATGCAAATGTAAAGAAAGCAAGCTGAGCACTACCGCTATTCAAACCAATGAGATCACAACACGTGGGAGAGGTGGAGCTGCTTCTGCTTGTGCTTGGATTGAGATGGAATCAGCAGAGAAGGTTGAATCCCATGTGCTCCTTTTAATTCACAATGCAAATGCATGCTCTCTTCAATCCCTATATCACTCACTCCCAATTACCATGGTTATTTAATGCCCACAACTCACACAAACACACGTGTCAACTCTACTTTGGAACATAACAAATCATGTCAAAATTCACTTTACGAGAAACACAAATACTGCTTCCACCCCTTTATCTCATATCTCACCCTCTATATTTTTCTGGCTCAATACTGTTTGTATGGTTTTCTTTTTGGATTGGACTATTTTTGTTACTCTATTAGTTCTGTCAGCAACAAAAATAATGGTTTTAACTAAGAGCAATTTCTTTCAAAGAAGCAGAAAAATATAATAATAATAATTACATAACAAATAATTTAATTAGGTATTTGAAAGATTTTTTTCCCAATGTTCATTTTTACTAATAGTGTCAGCTATTTCCATACAGTATATTAAATGAGATCATGCTTCGATCAGTAATCAGTAATCAGTAATCAGTAATCAGTAATCAGTAATCAATGACCATAACCAAACTCTAGCTGAAGAGGGTGGGAATTGAATTATGTTACTACCTAAATTATATACAGAGCAAATTAGTCCCAAACCCAAATTTCACAAACTCCCCAATACATAGCAACAAGAAACTGACTTCACATGAAACCATGTCTCTCCCAAAAGTAGTTTTATACTTTTCATGGCTCAAAAATTGTCAATTGATAGATCTTATCCCCATTCAATTTCACAATACAAAATCAAACAATCAGTTACATTCAATTTCGATAGATCTTATCCCCAAGAAAATTTCTTAGAATAAAAGAAGAATGACTTACCACTGGCAAATCGAGCACCTTGCTTGTAGTATTCAGCAGAACTTGAAGCCAATCCATCTAGCCCTTGGCACCAAGATTCATTGTTTGATCCTGGTAGTGGGACCAAGCCCTAAAAGGAGACAGAAAAAAGGATTAATTACTATTAGTAATAGTAAGACAGAATTGAAAAAAAGTCTTAATTGAACCAATTTTGCTTACATAATAATAGTAGGAGGATAAGACATTAGAAGAAAGACCCAGAACACTCTTATCAGTTGCACAATCGTAGTCCATACTCTACACTTTATTTGATATGAAAAATATATATATTATTATACAGATTACAATATTAAACATATAATTCCCCTTTAAAAATAAAAATCATAACCAAAACCAAAACAATAGTAACACCATTTGGATTCAACTCTGCAGAGTCTGCAAAGGAATAGTATAGAAAACAATCAGTTACATATCTTTGATTATTTCTACCTCTTCAACAGATAAATGTTCAGCAATCACCTGTAGCATTCATTTAAAGCAAACATAAATCACCAAAATAAAAACGTAGTATATAGATATTAAGTCATCCATTATGCATAAACCGCAATAGATGCTACTAACCTGAAGAGCTCTCTTTTTGAATCTGTTCATCACAGAGAACTGCTTAAGCCTTGTCCTCATAATATCTCCTAACGGAACATTTGAAGCTTTCTTTGCATTCTGTAGCTAGGAATATTCTGCAACCATAATGACAGCAAATATCTTGAATCACTTTCTATACTCATTAAACTGAATCTCAATAAATTAACCTTTTTTAACACAAATACACAATGAAATAGAAATATCTCCCAAAGACAGAAGTTGTGCAAATCAATTTTAAGAGGGGGGTTATACAATTATCACATAAATCCCTAAAACATTTTGGGGGACAAAATGGATGGGCCAATATCTGGAACCAAATGCAAGACAACTGAGTGACTCACCAAGAACCTGCTCTGCTGTCAACCGCTTCTTAGGATCAGGCTCCAGCATCTGCCTCACGAGGCTCTTAGCACTATCTGATATCTGCGGCTATGGCTCCCTCTTGAAGTCAATTACTCCCCTCAAAATTGCTAATGCAACCCCTTGTTCGGTCTCTGCAAAAAAAAACCCCATAAAAACAAAATTAAACTCAAAAACAAAACATGCCATGAAAATCTTTCCAAATAGACAAATACACACCTCACACAGAGTTTCTTTCGGACTTAGAAGTTAGAAGAAGACACACACTCATTTTAGCATGTTGCCAGATTCAACTTGTATTTAGAATGATGGAAAACAAGAATCAAAATCTAGATCTTCTAATCATAGAATTCAGATACTCAGTGATAAACCATTTCTCGATTAGTAGAGAGACATAGATAGACAAAACGAGAAGGAGCAGGAAGAGTAAATAAATCACCATTTGTCCTGACCAACCTCCTTCTCAAAGTTATCTTCGGTGAGCACAACAACATCGTCTGCAGAGACAAATACAAAGAAGAAAGTAAACACTACCACTCCCAACACTAAACCCCTGCTCCAGATCTGTGCACGCGTCAAAGTGTCAGAGGTGTTCAGGGTTAATTAATGGTCTAATTGTTCTGCCTATTTACAAAGATCGAAGCATAAAAGTGGAACTAGATATTACCAAGCTCAATTTCGTATTCTAATAATCCTAATTCATCCTATCAAATAAATATTTCAGAATAACAGTGACAATTGAATTTTAGCAATGTATAATGAACCAAAAAGAATTGGGGAAAAACACCAGGTTGCGATAGAACACAAATTGGGAGCACAGGAATCAGAATTGAAAGGGAGATTAAGGAACTCGTACCTGATGACTAGAGCGCGATTCAAATTTCAATCAAAATCAACACTAGCTTGTCCGAGAAATGATTCAGATTGCGATTAACATTGAGATAAAAACTTGGAAGAGATTTGAGCGATGAAAAAGATGAAATGAAGAAGAAGAAGAAGAAGAAGAAGAAGAAGAAGAAGAAAGAAGAAGAAGGAGAAGAAGAAAAAGGAATGATGGAGATGTGAGAAGAAGAACGAGAAGAACGGTGTGCGGTTCTCAGAGGGGAATGAAGTACTGAGAGTAGTTAGTGTGAGGTAGAATGGCGAGGCACGCAGTGTGGATATAATTTTGGTTTAACATTTTAAGTTTGTTATTATTTTTAAAATTTTAGCTTTTTTTAGTGGCTATAGTTTAAATTGCCGTTAAAATTTATAGTATTAACGGTAAATATACAATTGCCACTAAAAAATAATTTTAAAAAGAGAAATTATGGCAATAATATTATGGCCGTTAAAAATATTTTTTCTTGTAGTGACATTAAATCTAAGGTCAAAGAACTTATGATCAATCGCATCCTGGTTGATGGAAGAGCAGCGATTAATTTACTGCCTAAAATTATGTTACCCTTGTTCCAAAAGACAGATGAAGATATGATAAAAACAAACTTAGCTGTCATTGGATTCAATGGTAAGTCAACAACAACCTTGGGAATGATCCCACTCAGGGTCAAGGTAGGAAGTGTCAAACGACCAACAATGTTTATAGTAGTGCCTACCAAAGAAACTTTTAACATGCTGTTGGAAAGAGATTAGATCCATGGAGTAGGGGTAATACCCTTGACCCTACATCAGAAATTGGTGCTTTGGGATGAGGATGGAAGGATTGAAGAGATCGAAGCTGATGATAGTCCTCGCTATGTCGAACAGATGAACGTCAGCTTCAAAGAATAGCATACTAGTGTTCGACCACTAGATATTGAATGAGTACCTTTAACTCCACTCTCATCAAAGGTTACTATGTTGGGGCTCATGGTATGAAGTTGGTCCCCAAGGCCAAGGAGAGCTTGGCCAAAAAATTCACTTAATGGATATATCGAGCCATTGGGCTCGACTTTTAGCCTACATGGTTGAGAAGAAGCAGTGCACAGGTGAATGTGCACTATATTGTATATATGATCTCGACCCCTTACGATTTGAGAAGTCCAATTTATTTTCAGAAGATTTGCACAATAAAAAAGTTGAAGTACAAGATCCTCTCGATGAAGTCAAGATTGGTGGAGAAGGTCAAATTACTTATGTAAGTAAATGCCTAGACCCTGATTTCATAGAGGAGTTAATAAAGTGTTAAAGGAACACCAAGATTGTTTTGCTTGGTAATATGAGGAGATGCCTGGGTTGGATAGATCACTCGTCGAGCATAAGCTTCCTATCCTTGAGAACGCTCAACCTATCAAGCAAGCTCCAAGATGTTTTGCCCCTAAAATCATGCAAAAAAAAATCAAAGAGGATCTCGAATGGTTTTTGAAAGCTGGATTCATTCGAACAACCAGGTATGTCAAATGGATTTCTAATATTGTGCATGTAATTAAGAAAACTGGAAAGCTAAGAGTGTGTATTGATTTGAGGGATTTGAATAAAGCTACTCCAAAAGATGAGTATCACATGCCAATCGTAGAGATGTTAATGACTCTACACCAGAAAGCAAACTTCTAAGCTTCTTAGATGGATACTCATGATATAATCAAATATTCATATCCCAAGAAGACGTGTCAAAGACGACGTTTCGATGCCTAGGAGCTATCGGTACTTATGAATGGCTAGTCATACCATTTGGCTTAAAAAATGCAGGAAAACTTACCAGAGAGTAATGAACTCAATTTTTCATGATTTCGTTGGTAAGTTCATGAAAATTTATATCGATGATTTGGTTGTGAAGTCAGAGTCGAAAGATCTCATTTAAATAATTTAGAAACTGCTTTTAAGAGAATAAGACACCATCGAATGAAAATGAATCCATTAAAATGTGCTTTTGATATATCTACAGAAAACTTCTTTGGATTTATAGTGTAGAAAAAAGGAGTAGCCATCGACACTAACAAGTGCAAGGCTATTTTCGACTCAGTACCTCCTAAGAATAAGAAAGAACTCCAATCTTTCTTGGGTAAAGTTAATTTTCTTCATTGTTTTATTTTAAACCTTTCAGGTAAAATAAAGATATTTACTCCTTTGTTGAAATTAAAATAGGGAGAAGAGTTCAAATGGGAGGATGAGCACCAAGAAGTATTTGACCAGATAAAGTACTATTTGACTTCACCACAAATCCTAACGCCTATCAAGCAAAATCAACCATTGAAATTATACATAACTACATCAGAAACAACTTTAGGGAGCATGCTGGCCCAAGAAGATGAAGATGGTAATAAGAGAGTAGTTTACTATCTAAGTCGAATGTTGACTGATGTAGAGACTAGATATAGTACAGTCGAAAAGCTTTTCTTAACCCTTTATTTCTCTTGTACTAAAATGAAAAGTTATTTAATTGGAAGAAATGTTTATGTCGTGTCAAAATTTGATGTTATCGAATACATGCTTTCTTATCCAATTTTAAGAGGTCGAATTGACAAATGGATGTTAAGATTAATCAAATTTTCTTTATTCTACGTCCCTTCTAGGGCTGTCAAAGGACAAGTGATTGCTGATTTTCTAACAAATTACCCTTATGTTAACATTGATGATAAGATTGTTGAGAATATAACTGGATATTTAGAACTTAAGCCTTGGAGGTTATTTTTCGATGGATCTAAGCATCAGTATGGGGTAGGAGTCGGGATAATAATAATCACTCCTGATGACATGCCAACTAAATTTATGTTTTGATTATAGCCAGGATTGTCAAATAATAAAGCAGAATATGAGGCCTTGATCATTGGACCAGAGTTATTAATCGAAAAAGGGGCTCAAACAGTCAATATTCTGGGAAATTCACAACTAGTGATTCAACGGTGGCCAGAAATTATCGCATCATAAGCCAAAATTTGGCTAAGTATTTTGTAGTAGGAGTTAGACTATTAGATGCATTCGACTTTGTGTCAGTAAAGCATATAGTTAGAGAGTCGAATCAAGAGGCTAATGAATTGGTTCAAATGGCTTCTAACTATAAAATATCTCCCAATTTGATGAAAGAGTTCAGTGAAATCGAAACTAATTTAACTCCTTTGAATGTAAGAGGAGTTTTTTGTGCAAACACAATAGACCTAAGTGATTGGAGGTTCAAGATAATCGACTATCTCAAAAATCCCAATCAAAGAACAGATCGAAATGTTAAATACCTAGCATTGAGCTTTGTATTAATTGGAGGGGATTTGTTTAGAAAAAGTGTCGATGGTTCTTTACTCCAATGTATTGACATTCAAGAAGCTCATCTAGCTATGGATGAGGTACATGAAGGTATTTGTGGAGCTTACCAGTCGGGATCAAAAGATGCATTAGATCTCGTATAGACAAGAATTGTATTGGCCTTCAATGATGAAAGATTATATTGAATTTGCTCACACTGTAAAACTCCAGATTTTTGAAAATCAAGTAATAAATTATTTATAATTTATTTTATTTATTCGAGAATATATTTTCAGAGATTTTTATATTAATTGAGTATTTTCTTATTATTGGTTTAAAGATTTAGTGATTGAAAAATAATGAGGATTTTATATGCTTTAATTTGAATATTTAGATTTTAAAATTTATTTTATAATTTTAAAGGAAATTAATTTGATTATCTCTAATTATTGAATTAGAGTATTTATTTGAAAAATAAATTGTGAGTTGATAATTAAATAGAATTTTTATAGATATTATTATTGGATTAAATTTGGTTTCAAATTATTACTATGCCCCCTAATTTTATTGAAATTACTAAATTACCCTCAAACCCAACTACACAAAAATCTAACCCTAACATTTTCCTTAAACCGCCACCCCCTTTCCCTTTCTTCCCCAATACACACACACAAAACACAAATGCAGCCATAGTAGAGAAAAGAGAGAATGGGGAGAGCAGAGGGAAAGGAGAGGGAGCCGCATCGGCAGAGGGCATCACTTGCCACTGCCGTCGGACTGCCGCATGCGAGAAGCTTTCCATTTTGCTGCCATTGTATTGCACCAGGGGAGAGAGCGTCGTTGAGAGAAGAGACGCCGTGATAGAGAAACCGTGTTGCGAAGGACGAGACCTTTGTCGCCAAGGCTTCGCCGTTGCCTAGACACCATCACCGAAGCGCATGATGCCGTCGTGGTGGTAGTGTGGACTTCGCAGAGAGAGAGAGAGAGAGAGAGAGAGAGAGAGAGAGAGAGAGAGAGAGAGAGAGAGAGAGAGAGAGAGAGATGACGCGATGAGGACAAGGACCTAGGTCCATTTCTGCCGTTGCTGCCGGGCCCAGCCACTGTCACTGAGCTCTACGTCGCCACTCTGGTCGTTGGAATCAACTGTTGGAGTTGCGGCTGCTCGGTACTGGATTCCTTCCTGGTACAGTAAGTCATTTTTCTCAG
The DNA here is from genome assembly GCF_003086295.3 of Arachis hypogaea. Classification (NCBI taxonomy): domain Eukaryota; kingdom Viridiplantae; phylum Streptophyta; class Magnoliopsida; order Fabales; family Fabaceae; genus Arachis; species Arachis hypogaea. The sequence goes on along the minus strand of NC_092052.1, from coordinate 111,311,854 downwards.
AGAAATCGTATAGTTGCTATTCTGGTATATGTTACTAAGGAGTTTGCAGTGCTATTGCGATAGGGTTGAGTTTTGGTCCTTGCATGTTGCGATTAAAGTTGCCGCTGTTGCTACGGAAGTAAGACAAAGCTGTGGTTGTGGCTACCGTTATTGCATGCCGAGGAAAAAGTGTCTTTAGACGAGTTTAGTTCTGTGGGTTTCAACTATTTGAGGTAGGGAATTTTCTAAAAACTCATTTTATGTTACGTAATCGTTATAAATAGATATTGATGTGAAAGACATATTTCTGTGATTATGTGAGTCTTATGGATGTGGTTGTTTACTGAATTGAATTGTTGATTGCTTGAGTGGTGTGTGGTTGTTGATAAAAATGAATTTAAAAAGTTGTTTGCATTGAGTATTATGAAAAGCGGTTTTCTTGGTTTCAGATTTAATTGATATTGAAAAAAATGAATTGATATTGACAATGGTAGAAATTGGAAGTGGTTTGATATTGAACCTGATTTGATATTGAAATTTGGTTTAAAACAAATTTGGAAAGGATTTGATATTGGAAAATGGTTTGATTATAGAAAATGATTTGCTATTTGAAAATGGTTGAGAAGGGTTTAAGGAATGTTTGGATGGGACCCGAAAAGGGTGGCAGAGTCCGAGTTTTAGAGGAGATGCTGCCAAAATATTTATAAAAATTGGAGACTTCGTTTGAAGTGGTTATTTAGAAAGATTTAGATTTAAGGATTATTTGATTTGATTTTGAGTTATTAAGAAAAGGATTATGTTTTGAGTTTGAATTATTGATTAACGAAATGGGAGTTGTGAGAAGGATGAATGTAATAATGAGGAATGATGATGATTGAATGAGAATGAAAAAATGATGAGAATTGATGTTAACGTATGATTTTTGAATGAATTGAATGATATTGAGAATGGATTTGAAAATGAAATTGAATTTGATTGAGATATAAGACCCCGGGTAAGATGCAGTGGCGTAGTCCACTTGTTTCGGGTAAAAGTTGAGATGCTGGGTTAGATACAATGGTGTTGTCCACTTGCTCCGAATAAGAGTTTGAGACTCCCAGTAAGAGGCAAGGGTTGAGTTCTGTCACCACTTGCTTCGGGTTGAGAATTGTAACACCGCCGAGTAAGAGATAAGGGTTGAGGTTATTTCCCTGGCTCCAGGCTACGCGGGTAAGATGCAAAGGTTGTGAATTGGTCCCACTTACTCCGTGTTGTGGTGTTCCTGTCCAGGGTTCGCTATAGGACATGTCAGGTTTGGCTATATAACTGACAGATGAGACTCATTAGCCATATGACAGACATGCATCATGTGCATTTGTTGTTTTGTTTGAGTATGCATTTGTTTTAGCTTGCCTATTTGCTTAACTATAATTAACTGCTATTTGATCTATTTACTGTATCTGCTTCCTATATCTATATTTTCCTTGTAATGCTTTGTATGTGTTTAAACAACTGAGAGATCCCTTATACTGTGGTGGTGACGCTGAGGGTTGTTACTTGATGTGATGATTTTATTTTTGATTTGATTGAGTTGCTTAGGCCGGAGGCCATGATTGATTATGTGATAGGCCGGAGGCTGTGATTGGTTTATGTTTGAGGTGTAGTAAAGTATGAAAAATCAAGTTGGTTCAGCATAGACTTAATGAACCTATGCCTGGAACAGGTTAGTCATTCATACAGTCTAGAAAAACTTTTAAGATTTTTATAAGAAAGGAAAGGGTTTTGGATTTTGGATAATTAACTGAGTTTCTTTTGAAAGGGTTTTGAATTTTTGATGTTAAACCGTTGGTTTTAAAAAAGGTTCAAAGGCAAGCAACAATCACTGTATTTGAAAAACATTTTCTTTTATATATCTTGTTATAATAATTCTTAAACCCTCTATTGAGAGCCCTATAAAGGACGATGTTCTCACCCCCTACAGACTTCTCTTTTTAGGATGGACGAGGAAGCTTGCAAAGTCCTTGCTAAGTTCTTACATATGCTGTTTTTGTTTGTATACATATGTTATAGATTCCCTCGCTTTTATTATTATATTCTTGTAAGAGAGATAGGAGTTGTGATTGTAATGGCATGTATTATATAATATTTGTAAGTTGCTTGAGTAAGAAATTTTTTATATATGTATAAGCTTGTTTATTTTCAAGAAAAAGTATTTTTCCGATTTTTTCAAAGAAAACAGCGACACGGTTTCGAGTCAAAGGCTCCTATCTTATTATTAAGTATATGAAGTCGTCATAATACTTCTCGCTATCAGAGTGGTGTAGCCGGAAGCGTGACATTCTGATAGTAAGGGTGTTACACACACCGTGTTAAATGCCATAGCCATTCACCTATTCAAAGAGTCTGTGCCTCTGATTTACATGCTATAGTCAAACCTTAGCCATTTAGGGGATGGGCTCTCGATTTAATAGGAATGATTCATCCTCCTTCGACTAAGGGGCATAAATTTATCTTGGTGACAATGGACTACTTTACAAAGTGGGTAGAAGCTGTGCCCATGAAAGAAGTTACCCAAGCAGAGATAATTGACTTTATTGAGGAATTGATCATTCATAGATTTGGCATTCCCCAAACTTTAGCTATAGACTAAGGGACCATGTTTACACGTCGACAAATAAAGGGGTTCGTGTGAATCATGAGGTATTAGAATAATACATTCAACCCCCTACTATGCAGAAGGTCAAGTCGAGGTTGTTGATGCTTGAGCATCTTTCCTATCTTTTTCTTGTGAATTTGCATTTAAATTGTTGAGTTTAATTAAGAATTAATTATCTTTTAGCCACTATGGATGCTACTTTGAGTCTTGTACAATTCTGTTTATTTTAGGTAGCATTTGGTTGGATTTAATGGAGCATCCGCAGAAAAAGAGAAGAAGGCTATATAGGGCAAGAATGGCTTGGAGGATGGAGAGGAAGCTTGCACAAATGGAATTAGCACAAGAATTAAAGGAGATGACAGCAAGGAGCGACGCGTGCGCATATCTGACGCGTGCGCGTATCTGACGCGTGCGCGTATCTGACGCGTGCGCGTATCTGACGCGTGCGCGTGATTTGGAGCTTTCCATGGCGACGCGTGCACGTACCTAACGCGTACGCGTGAAAAGCAAAGTTGCACAGCGACGCGTGCGCGTATCTGACGCGTACGCTTGACACGTGAAGAAGACCATCGACGCGTACGCGTGACATGCGCCACATTCAGAAAATGCAAAAAACACTGATCTTAAATTCTGATTTGAACTTTTATTTTAAAATAGGAAAAGATATTATTTTTAGTTTGAGAAGATAGATTTTAAATTAAGGAGCATTAGATATAAGGGGAGGGGAATTAGTTAACTGAGGATTCCACCGGAGCCAAAATACATTTTATCAGAATCCTTATTTTTCTCTCTGAACCATGAGCAACTAAACCTCCAATGTTAAGGATAGGAGCTCTGTGTATTGTATGGATTGATACTATTATTTTTTTATTTTAATTCATGTATTGATTTCTATTTCAAGAATAGTTTTCGTTCTTTATCTTATGAATTTGGGTGTAACGGAAGTATGACCCTCTTTCTAATTGAGTTCTTGTATAACTTGGAAAAGCTCTTTACTTGAACAACAGCTTGAAAACAAATTCTCCTAAAATTCTAGTTTATCTAAATTTAACGGGATATGTGACATATAATCCTCTTATATTTGGGTAATTAGGATTTCTGTGGCATATAACTAGAATTGAACTTCACCCTCTAATTGGAATTAATTGACCAAGGAATTGGTTATTGATGAAAGTTAGAGGAGACTAGAAAGGTCTAAGGAATTAGGGTCTAGTCAAATATAGTTGCCAGGAATTAAATCTTACATGATTAAAATAAATTTATAAGAAAAGTCAATCCGGAAAATAGATAACTTTGAAGCCTTAACTGCCTCTCCATATTTTATTCCTAACTTATTTATTTGCCTATCTTCTGTTTAATGTTTTTTTTTTAACTCTCAACACTATTTTCTGTTTGTCTAACTGAGTAAATTAATCAACCATTGTTTCTTAGTCCATCAATCCTCATAGAATCGACCCTCACTCACCTGAGGTATTACTTGGTACGACCCGGTGCACTTGCCGGTTAGTTTGTGGTTAGAAATTCTGCATCAAGTTTTTGGCACTGTTGCCGGGGATTGACTGTGATTAACAATTATTAGTTGTTTGATTGCTTAGATTAGGTGTTTTAGTTTTAATTTTATTTAAATTTGCTTTAGTATTTTCGAAAAAAATAGCACTAATATTTTTCTTAATTTCTGAAATTAAGTTTGGTGTTGTCTCTTAGTTGATTTCATTTTAATTTTCTCATTTATTTTTCCTGTTAAATTTCGAAAATTTTTTTCTCTTATTTCAGTTATCATTTTCAAAATTTTTCTGCTTTATTTATTTAGTATCTTTTATTTTATTTATTTTACACATGTTACCTCACTGGGAATTCTCTACACTCTGACGTAGAAATTCCCATCTTTTCTTATTTTCTGTTTGTGTATCCGTAGGAACAGAGACAAGGAACCTCTCTTAGACTTTGATCCTAAACCTGAAAGGACTTTCAGGCGACGTTTGTAACAAGCAAGACTTTGCAAGGCTGTAGAATCCACTATGGATCCTAATAATGCTGTTAATGTCAATGTGGCAAATCCGAATGAGAATGAGCAACAAAGGAGAGTGCTTGGCTCTTACTCTGCTCCTACTGCAGATCTTTATGGAAAAAGCATTGTGGTGCCTCCTATAGCTGCGAACAACTTTGAGTTGAAGCCACAATTGGTCACCCTGGTGCAACAAAACTGCCAGTATCATGGTCTTCCCCACGAAGACCCAAATCAATTTATTTCTAACTTTCTGCAGATTTGTGATACTGTGAAGACAAATGGAGTGAACCCAGAGGTGTACAAACTAATGCTCTTCTCGTTTGCTTTGAGGGATGGAGCAAAGCTATGGCTAGATTTCCGACCCAAGGAGAGTTTGGATACTTGGGACAAGGTTGTTACTTAGTTTCTTACTAAATTTTTCCCACCAAAGAAGCTGACTAAGCTTAGGGTGGAAGTTCAGACCTTCAGGCAGAAGGATGGTGAAACTCTTTATGAAGCTTGGGAGAGGTACAAGCTACTGACTAGGCAATGCCCTCCAGAAATGTTCTCCAAATGGACCCAATTAGATATCTTTTATGAAGGCTTGGGTGAAATGTGCAAGATGTGCTTAGATAATTCTGCAGGTGGTTCATTGCACAAGAAGAAGACACCGGAGGAGACTATTGAGCTGATTGAATTGGTTGCTAGCAACCAATATTTATACTCATCTAACAGGAATCCTGTGAACTCTGAGGCTCCTCAGAAGAAGGGTGTTATGGAAGTAGAAGCTCTTAATGCTATTCTTGCTCAGAACAAGCTTATGTCTCAGTAAATAAATCTACTTACTCAGCAGATGGGTGGCATGCAAGTCTCAGCTATCAACACCCAAAATCCACCTCAAGAGGTCTCTTATGACATGACAGATAATTTTGTGCAAAATGATAATTGTGGTTATTCTCAATCCTCTTCTGAACAGGTCAATTACCTGGGGAGTGCTCCTAGAAATCCCAATAATGATCCCTATTCTCAGACCTAAAATCAGGGGTAGAGAAATCACCTAAATTTTGGGTAGAGAGAGCAACCTCAGAGGCCACAAAATTTTAATAATAATTCTCAAGGTGGTTTTCAACAGAAAAATTTTAATAACCACCAGTTTCAGTTATCTCAGCAAGCTGCTTCTCAGCCCCATCAGAACAATAATTTGGAAGCAATATTGGCAAGTTTTAGACAGGAAACCAGAGCATCCATCAAGAACTTGGAGATTCAGATGGGTTAACTAGCCATAAAAGTTAATGAAATTGATCAGAGGACCACTAATAGCCTTCCTGGTAACACAATTTCAAATCCAAGAGAGGAATGCAAGGCTATCACCTTGATAAGTGGACAAGTGGCAAGTACAAAAGCACAAGTTAATGAGGAGCCAATTGAAAAAGAAGATTGCAAGGTTATTCAATTGAGAAGTGGTAAAGTAGCTGGCTCTGAGACCAAGGTCAATGGAGAGTTATTTGAAAAAGAAGCTTTAGAAGAGAAGAAGGAAGAAGTAGAGCACGTCCCTCCAAAGCGTGCAAACAACCCATTCCCAGACTCTCTTGACACTTATCCTACACTGCCAAAGGCTCCTGAGTACAAGCCTAAAATGCCATATCCTCAGAGACTTTAAAAGGAGACCAAGGACAAGCAGTTTTCAAAGTTCTTGGAAGTCTTCAGAAAGTTGCAAATCAATATTCCTTTTGCTGAAGTTTTGGAGCAAATGCCTCTCTATGTCAAGTTCATGAAGGAGTTGTGTCAAAGAAGAAGCCTTTAAAGGGAGATGAGACAGTGGTCCTGACTAAGGAATGTAGTGCCATCATTCAGAATAACTTACCAAGGAAGATGCCAGATCCAGGGAGCTTCCAAATTCCATGCACCATTGGGAGCACAACCTTTGAGAAAGCATTATGTGATCTAGGAGCAAGCATCAATTTAATGCTCTTGTCTGTGATGAAGAAGTTGCAAATCCAAGAGGCACAACCCATAGAGATAGCATTACAGATGGCAGACAAATCTATGAAGCTTGGATATGGATTAGTGGAGAATATCTTGGTCAAAGTGGGTAAGTTCTTCCTCCCAGCAGATTTTGTGATTCTTGACACGGGGGAGGATGAGAATGCCTCTATAATTCTAGGAAGACCATTCCTAGCCACTGGGAGAGCTCTAATTGATGTAGAAATAGGTGAATTAATACTCAGAGTGCATAATGAGCAACTGGTCTTTCATGTCTTCAAAGATATACATTCAGCAGGTAAAGAAGAGAGGTACATGCTGACTTAGCTTATTGATCCAAACCTTCAAGAACCCCCTGATGACGGACAACAGAATCTGCAGCTCAAACCTCCTTTGGTGACAATCAATAAAATTCCTCCTGATATCAGACCTAAGTTTGGTGTCGGGAATGCATTATCCACCAAGGAGGAGGTTCCTAAAAAGAAGAAAATACCCAGGGGATGGAGAAACAAAAAGATCCCTACTGAAGGTTTCTCCCCAAGAATGAAGGTGGTGCTGACTAGGAATCCAGTATGGATTTATACAGTAAACAGAATCCTCTCTCTGGAGCATATTGAGCTAATTTATGGAGACACAGGAAAGAAGTTCAAAGTAAAGGGTGAAGAGCTGAGCCCCTATGATCCTTCTCCTTAGAGGAGCTGACCGTCAAGCTAGTGACGGTAAATAAGCGCTTGTCGGGAGTCAACCCGATAATTTCGTATCCTTAGTTATTTTTCGTAGTAGTAGTTTTCTTACTTATTTGATTTTTATTGAGTTTACTGTTTTTCTGATCATGCAGCTATCTTAGAATAGGAACCGAACACTTCAAAAAAAAATGAGCACACGACGCGCAAGCGTCACTGACGCGTACGCGTCATATATGTGTGCGTGAAAAATAAAAGTTGAACTGAGAGTTGGGCAGGAGTGGTGCTGGTGGCGTACCTTGTGCACAAGCAGGTCCACGCGTACGCGTCTCTCACGCATACGCGTCGCTTGTAGTTTCACCAGTCCATGCGTACGTGTACTCCTCGTGTGCGCGTTGTTTGTGATTTTTGCCACCCACGCGTGCACGTACCTGACGCGTACGCGTGACCCTAAAAATTGGCATCAATGAGTGTTTGGGCAGAGAGTTGTGCTGGCTTTGGGCTGGAACTGTGCTGGGCACACAAGCCCCATCATGCGTACGTGTCCCTAACGCGTGCGCGCCATTTTCCCATTCTGGCTGTCCATGCGTCAGCGTCCCTGACGCGCACGTGTCATATGAATTTCGCGCGATCCACGTCTACGCGTGCCTTATGCGTACGCGTCGCATGAGACACCCAATTAAACCACCTCAGTGCTTGATTTTAAATTATCCACCCCCCAATCCTAATTCTTTCTTGTTCTTTTATCTTTTTATTCTTCTTTCATCATACTATCTGTTTTTGTTTTCAGTTCTTCTTTGCTTGAGGACAAGCAAACCTTTAAGTTTGGTGTTGTCGCTTCGCTTATGGCTTTTCTATGGGACCAAAGGAAGGCGAATCATCTTCACTAAGGAGCATAGCCAGAGAAATGAGATGGCCACCAACATAACTGAGGTGGTTGAGTTTCTTTCATTCTATATTCCTTCTCGCTCTTACTATGTTCTGTTCCGGTTTTCTGCTCTTTTGTCTTGTTTATTGCATGATCCTTTATGAGATAAATTCTTAGGTTCTAGTTTAGTTCTACTATTTTGAAATTTTCTGTTATTTACTTTAATGTTGAAAGGTACCTCATGTATTGCCCACTGATCTTGAAATCAAAAAGAAAAAGAAAAGATGTAGTGCATGAAAAATTGAGTTTAATTTTTAGAGTAGTCTCATTTATTCAAATGTGGTGGTATTTTCTGTGACTCTGAATGCATGACATGAACAATGCATATTTAAATTTGAATCAAAGAATGTTGATGTACAAGGAACAGGGATTTAGAGAATTATTATGACTTCTTTGAAATAAACAAAAATTTAATCCTTGAAGCAAAAGAAACAGCAAAGAAAAAAAAGGATGCAAAAGCAAGGTCCAAGGCTCTGAGCATCAATGACTAGGGAGGTCAGACATGATTAAAAGCTCAAAGAGTTGTTTCCCTAGTCACATGCTTGTGGTGTTCTTGTGTCAAGTAATCCTTGAGACAAAACATTTAGAGTCGAGATCAATTGTAATTAGCAGAGTATGCCAAAGGCTTTGAGCACCACTGTCTGGGAGTAACTGAAAGAAAAATCAAAACTTAAAGAGAGTTCCCCAGTTAAGTGCTTGTGGTGTTTCTCTGTCAAGTGAAGCTTGAGACAAAACATTTAAAGTCACGGCTAGGCTCAAGGTGCAAAGCACCAAAGAAAAGAGAATCAAAGAAAAATTGCTATGTTCAAGGGTTAAATTGAGTTACAAAAGATCAAAGAATTCATAATATTATCCGGATTCTAATTCCAAATGACAGTAACATCCTTCTGATTCAAAGGAGAGTGAGATGCCAAAACTATTCAAGATTGCAGTTGTAAACCCCACTATAAGAAGAGACATGAGCTTAATCAAAATCTCATTCTCATGCAAATTCACATCCTAAGCCTATATTAGTTTGGTTGCTTCAGGACAAGCAACAATTCAAGTTTGGTGTTGTGATGCGTGAGCATCTTTCCTATCTTTTCCTAGTGAAATTGTATTTAAATTGTTGAGTTTAATTAAGAATTAATTATCTTTTATCCACTATGGATGCTACTTTGAGTCTTGTGCAATTCTGTTTATTTTAGGTAGTATTTGGTTTGATTTAATGGAGCTTCCGCAGAAAAAGAGAAGAAGGCTATATAGGGCAAGAATGGCTTGGAGGATGGAGAGAAAGCTTGCACAAATGGAATTAGCACAAGAATTAAAGGAGATGACAATAAGGAGCGATGCGTGCGCGTATCTGACGAGTGCACGTGATTTGGAGCTTTCCATGGCGACGCGTGCGCGTACCTAACGCGTACGCGTGAAAAGCGAAGTTGCACAGTGACGCGTGCTTATACCTGACGTGTACGCGTGACACGCGAAGAAGACCATCGACGCGTACGCGTGACTGACGCATATGCGTGACATGCGCCACATTCAGAAAACGCAGAAAACGCTGATCTTAAATTCTGATTTAAACTTTTATTTTAAAATAGGAAAAGATATTATTTTTAGTTTGAGAAGATAGCTTTTAAATTAAGGAGTATTAGATATAAGGGGAGGGGAATTAGTTAACTGAGGATTCCACCGGAGCCAAAATACATTTTATCAGAATCCTTATTTTTCTCTCTGAACCATGAGTAACTAAACCTCCACTATTAAGGTTAGGAGCTCTGTCTATTGTATGGATTGATACTATTATTTTTCTATTTTAATTCATGTCTTGATTTCTATTTCAAGAATAGTTTTTGTTCTTTATCTTATGAATTTGGGTGGAACGGAAGTATGATCCTCTTTCTAATTGAGTTCTTGTATAACTTGGAAAAGCTCTTTACTTGAACAACAGCTTGAAAACAAATTCTCCTAAATTTCTAGTTTATCTAAATTTAACGGGATACGTGACATATAATCCTCTTATATTTGGGTAATTAGGATTTCTGTGGTATGTAACTAGAATTGAACTTCACCCTCTAATTGGAATTAATTGACCAAGGAATTGGCTATTGATGAAAGTTAAAGGAGACTAGAAAGGTCTAAGGAATTATGGTCTAGTCAAATATAGTTGCCAGGAATTAAATCTTACATGATTAAAATAAATTTATAAGAAAAGTCAAAAATAGATAACTCTGGAGCCTTAACTGCCTCTCCATATTTTATTCCCAACTTATTTATTTGCCTGTCTTTTGTTTAATATTTTTTTTTTGAACTCTCAAAACTATTTTCTATTTGTCTAACTGAGTAAATTAATCAACCATTGTTGCTTAGTCTATCAATCCTCGTGGAATCGACCCTCACTCACCTGAGGTATTACTTGGTACGACCCGATGTACTTGCCGGTTAGTTTGTGGTTATAAATTCCGTATCCTGTTGTCAATAAATCTCTAATATATTTGATTAAAAAACATATCAGGAGATTGCCTCGAAACTAGCATAATACCTTGAGCCAAGTGTTATGGGCATATAGATGCTCACCTAAGGAGGCTACAAGATCGACACCTTACGAGCTTGTATATGGCCACAAGGTTGTCTTGCCACTTGATGAGCGAAAATTAAAGCTCATGGATACCGGTAAGTGCACCGGATTATTCAAGTAATACCACAATGGATGGATATCATTCTCATGAGAATTAATGGATTGAGACAAGAAACATCTAATTAAATATCTAATTAGATCGGTCAAACCTTAGATTTTGAATATTGAAGAAGAAATAGAAGAATAGAATTGGGAGAATGCTTGAAGTTGAGAGAAAATCAATAGATGAGGATGTTGAAAGCTTCAGAGATGTTTGATTCTTGGAAGAATAATGCTTATGCTTTCTTATTTAATTCATGCAAAATTTTTTCATAGCAAATCATTTATAACTAAATCTCAATCCTTGGTGATTTAATTTCTTTAAACCCAATTAATCACCAATCTCTTTGTCAACTAATCGAGAGAAGAGGTGAAGAACGGTTTCAATTTTATTGCCACACAATCTTCAAGAACTATCACTAGCCGAATTATATGTCACATATTTGAACTAGCTCTGGATAAGTGAAGATTATGAGATGAGTTTTAAGCTAATTCCAAAATTAATTTTTCCATATATAAAATCAGAATCCAAGACAAGTTCAAAATATTTTCCAATAGTTCTAACCCTTATTGATGAAGAACAAAACTCAATCCTGAAAAAGTAAAGAAGCATGAATTAAAATAAAAAATACTTACATTATTAATCCTAAAATAAAATAGAGATCCTAACCTTCAACGAAGGAGGTTCAACGAAGGAGGTTTGATGAGAGAGATTTGTGATCCAAAGGATCCGAGGATCCTAGATCCTGGATGATTTCTCTTGTGAACAAGTTCACTTATTTATATCCTAAGTTCTATCTAAAATTCAAATTCAAAAAATAACTCGAATCTTATCTTTTGGAAAGATAAAATAACTACCTACTTAAATTCAAATCAAACAATAATTCAAATCTAATCTAGAAACAAATCCTAACAACCAAATCTTTATCTTTTTAGAAGGAACTAATGATAATTAATCTCTTTGAATCTTGAGTCTTCAATCTTCGGATGTGATTAAGGCCTCTTATAATTTGTGTAATTGGACTTGGGTCTTAAGTGTTGCATCTTGGGAGTTAAGCTATGTTGCACGCTGGGCTTGGAGTCTTCTACTTTAAGCGTGGCCCTAATTGTATGAAGGGACATTGGGCTTAGGAGATGGCCGCTGGACATCCATGTCTTGAAGGTTGGGCATCCAGTTCTCTTCCTTTTGGGCCCGGTTGGACCATCCTTAAACTGTATTTATGTTTTCTCGCTAAAAAGGCTTTAATTTTTAGTTATTTTGAGGCAAAATCTCCTGAAAATATAAAAACACAAACAAAACTCTAAATACTTGATTATTTATGAAATTCCATTAGAAAACATAAGAAATTTGATTAAAATCTAAGGAAACAAATGGAAAAGACCCCCTTAAAACTGCTTAAGATGGCGTATCATCACAACACCAAACTTAAAACTTTGCTTGTCCTCAAGCAAAAAGAAAAGTAAACAGGGTTTATCTTAAGTGAAAATAATTGAAGAGTTTGTAAATTTAATTTTAAAAAACAAAAGTAGGATTTATGATAATCCTGGTGGTTATATTTGGCTTTTCTTATCCTTGATGAATCTTGCATACTTAGGATTTGAGAATTTCCAAAAACTTAGATCCAGATTGTATTATGAGAATTCTTCTGGGCTTATATGACTTAAAGGCAGTTACTCTCACATTTAATTCAGGAAAAGAACTTTGAAGCTTTTTTATTCTAAGTGTTCTGTCACAAGGCAGCTGTGAATGGGCTTTCAATCAATAATTCCAAGTCAGTTGACCCAAGTTACTGTGTGATAAAGCACCCCTCGGATCTAATTACCCATGCCTCTCCTTGACACAATCACACCACAATCACATAACTAGGAATTTGTTGATCGATGCCCAAAGCTTCTTTGGACTCTAAATGTTTTGTTTCAAGGCAACTCTTGAATGTAGGCTTTCAATCGATAATCCTGGGCCAGTTGGCCCAAGTTACTGGATGATAAGGGATCTCTCAGATTTACTTGCCAAAGTCTCTTTTTGAAACATAAACATCACAGGCACATAACTGAGCTCTAATCATTAGTGCTCAAAGCCTTACAAATTTTGGATTTTTTTATCTTTCCAGACTTTTTTACACTACTTCAAGGAATTGATAGTTGATTTCTCATAGTACTTTTTCAAATTTTTGTGTTTGAAGATTCTTCTTCTGTTTTCTCAAGATTCAAATATCTTGTGTTCATTAAATATAACCACATATTCTTGAGCACCACCACTTTTGTTTTGGATTCATTATTCAATTTGTTTCATTAAGATAACCTCCATACAACTGATCACTAGAGGAACAAGCAAAAGAAAAAATTTTGATGCAATAGTAAAGAAAAGAAAAGAAAAATCAGGATAGAAATATTAAAGAAAACATAATGTAAAAGAAAATAGAAGGAAAGAAAAAGTAAAATATGAATAATGCATGCTAAAATTTTAAAAATTGATTTTTGAAATTTAAAAATTCCTGGACGTTTTTTTTCTCTTTTTGTTTTAAAAATTAATTTAAAATTAAAATAAAATGCATGAAAGAAAGAAAAAGTAGGAAAAATATCTAACTAATCATCAGAGAAATATAATTCAAATTTACCACATGTTTATTTGTTTTCATTGTCCTCTTCTTGAATCGAGACATATTAGTTCCCTGAAACAATACCTTAACAGATGCAAAACAAGTTTTCCTAACCACTTTCAACACCAAACTTAAAGTTTGGCCAAGTCTTTAAGTTTGGACGTATAAGTGAGGATAGGGTGAAATATGTTGTGAAGTGAAAGGTGGGTAGAGAAGAAGAGGATATGAATGTGTAATGAAGTGAATGTGGAATATGTATAGTGTGTGGATGCATGTTTGCATGTGAATTATGACAACAGAGATAAGGAGGAGTGATATTGAGAAGGGTGACATGCATGCATGCAGTGTGGTCTTTAAGAAGAGAAACAATTATGGTAGTCATAAAGCAAAAACTTTTGAAAACTAATTTTAAAAATTAAAATTAATAAAAAAAACTATGAGTAGAGAGCAGAATCTAATAATATATATTGTGAAAATTTTTGAAAAGCAACCCAAAAAGAGGAGAATAGAAAAAAAAACATAGAGAAACAAAAAGAAGCAAAATGCAACAATGGGGTGCCTAAATGAAAAAGAAAAGAAAAAGACATTTTTTCTAGTTAATTAAAAGAAAACACTTAAATGAAGAGGAGAAAAGGATACTTACTAATTGGAATGCCTCCCACATCCTTGTTACCTTTTTGTGAACAACTTCCTTCATTGTTGGATTAAGCTTTCTTTGTGTTTGCACTACGGATTTAGAATCTTCTTCCAGTGACATTTTGTACACGCACATGGTGGGGCTCATTCCCTTAGTGTTGTTTGAGAATGTCTTCTTTGTTGAACAATTGTTTGCTGACTTCTTTTCTTTTCCTCTTTGGATTTTTGTTACGAATTAGTTAGAGCATTTTTATTGGGCACTTCTTGACTTAATGGATTAGCCAAATCACTCTTCATGGTTTCTTTTGATTTACTGAGATATAGACCCCTTGTATTAATTGCCTTGCATTCCTTCGTAGAATTTTGTTCTTCTGCCAATTGCTTGGCAATTTGTCCCGGTTGCTTCTCCATATTTTAAAGGAGATTTCTTGGTTTTTGACATGTATTCTCAGTTTTTGCATGAAATTTTGGGTTTGTTGAACAATCTGGGCAATGGATTTAGATAGTCTTTCCATAGTGAGTTCAAGAGGTGATGGTTCTTGAAGGATTTGATCTTCAACATTAAAATTTATTTGCTTGTTTGGCATGTTAAAGTATCCTTGTTCTTGTCTCCTCCATCCAAATTTTGTGTAATTCCTCCATTCAGGAAAAGATAAGTAATTTATTGGCTTTGAGGAATATCTCTATGGCTTACACTGCATTGTTCCACTTACCTTGTGAGTAAGAAAAGTTGTTAATGCAAGAACTTGTTGACTGCTAGTATTTACTCCATATAGCATCCAACTCCATCATTCCCTTAGATACACAAACAAAGAGAAGATTAAACGTACCTTGTAGAATAAAAAAAGAAGAAAGAAGAATTAAACACAGTAAAGAAAGAAAAGAAATAAAATGAAAAATAAAAAAAAAGAAAATAAACAAGATCTAAGTTAGTGATTTAACTGGATGTATGTTGTCAATCCCAATTAATCCATGGTAATGATGCCAAAAATTTGATGAGCAAAAATTAAATCTCATGGATACTGACAAGTGCACCGGATCATTCAAGTAATACCACGGTGAGTGGATATCGTTCCCACGAGGATTAACAGATTGATGAGGCAAGCAACATCTAATTAAATATCTAATTATTTCGATCCACCTTAGATTTTGAATATTGAAGAAGAAACAAAAAATCAATAGATGAGAGAAAATCAATAGATGAGGATGTTGAAAGCTTCGGAGATGTTTGATTCTTGGAAGAATAATGTTTATGCTTTTTTATTGAATTCATGCAAAAATATTTTCACAGCAAATCATTTATAACTAAACCCCAATCTCTTGGTGATTTAATTTCTCTAAACCCAATTAATCGTCAATCCCTTGGTCAACTAATCGAGAGAAGAGGTGAAGAACGGTTTTGATTTTATTGCCACACAATCTTCAAGAACTATCACTAGCCGAATTATATGTCACGTATTCAAACTAGCTCTAGATAAGTGAAGATTATGAGATGAGTTTTAAGATAATTCTAAAATTAATTTTTTCAAATATAAAATCAGAATCCAAGACAGATTTAGAATATTTTTCAATAATTCTAACCCTTATTAATAAGAACAAACCTCAATCTTGAAAAGTAAAGAAGCATT
The DNA here is from genome assembly GCF_003086295.3 of Arachis hypogaea. Taxonomy (NCBI): domain Eukaryota; kingdom Viridiplantae; phylum Streptophyta; class Magnoliopsida; order Fabales; family Fabaceae; genus Arachis; species Arachis hypogaea. The sequence goes on along the minus strand of NC_092052.1, from coordinate 111,296,139 downwards.
AATTAAAATAAAGAAAACACTTATATTAGTAATCCTAAAATAAATAGAGATCCTAACTTTCAACAGAAGAGGTTTAGTGACTCATAATAGAAAAAATACTAAGCCTAATGATGAGAGAGATTTGTGATCCGATGGATCCGAGGATCCTAGATCCTAGATGATTTCTCTTGTGAATAAAGTTCACTTATTTATATTCTAAGTTCTATCTAAAATTCAAATTCGAAAACTAACTCTAATCTTATCTTTAAGAAAGATAAAATAACTACCTACTTAAATTCAAATCAAAACAATTATTCAAATCTAATCTAGAAACAAATCCTAACAACCAAATCTTTATCTTTCTAGAAGGAATCAATGATAACTAATCTCTTTAAATCTTGAGTCTTCAATCTTCGGATGTGATTAAGGCCTCTTATGATTTGTGTAATTGGACTTGGGCCTTAAGTATTGCATCTTGGGAGTTGAGCTATGTTGCACACTAGGCTTAGAAGATGGCCGCCGGGCGTGTGTTTGGAAGCAAGTGGGGCCGCCGGGCGTAGGTTATGGCCGTCAGGCTTGTGTGCTAGCCGTCGAGCATCCATGTCTTGAAGGTTGGGCGTCATGTTCTCTTCCTTTTGGGCCCGGTTGGACCGTCCTTGAACCGTATCTATATTTTCTTACTAAAAAGGTTTTAATTCTTGGTTATTTTGAGGCAAAATCTCCTAAAAACACAAAACACTAACACAACTCCAAACACTTGATTATTTATAAAATTCCATTAGAAAACATAAGAATCTTTAGATGGCACGTCATCACCACTTGAGATAAATTTGCAAACCATCAGAGTGGCTAAACAAAATGATCTGCATGTCAAATAGTACATGTTGAGTATGATAGATGAGCTATATGAATTAGATCAAACTTGACTAATGGCTTTAGATAGATTATTTCGATAGAAAGAATCTTTAGCTAAGTCTTATAGCAAGAAAGTAAAGAAGAAACGATTTGCAGTTGGTGACTTACTTTAAAAATTAGTCCTTCCTATAGAGCAAGTTAAAGGAAAATGATCACCATTATAGAAAGGACCTTTTAAGATAAAAAAAGATATTTGATGGTAATGCATGTGAGTTAAAAGATTGGACATATAAATAGAAAATATCTCAAAACATATAATTATCATTAAATACAAGGGTTCATATAAAACGTCGACTACATACAAAAGGTTGACCATAATACAGAATCAAAATCAAAACAAAGTCTTAAATTTAAGCTTCAGGTCTTCTTGTTTTCAATCCAAGGTGGTTACAGCTTCAGAAACATCATTTTTAACCCTGTTGGCTTGAGTGATGGCTTCTACTAAAGCAGATCGACTTGATATTTTGGAGGAATGTACCTTCTTAACTTTTTCAAGTCGAAGAGTGAGAGTCGAGTTAGTTGTTGCAATTTTTCACCTACTGGCCTTCAACTCGTCTATTCCTTTTCAAGAGTTTCAATTCTTAATACTATGGTTTGCTCTTTAGCTCGACCCTCTAATAAGATTTTTTCGATTTGAGACTTGACCATTTCCTATTTCTTTAGCTACGTGTCATGGTTAGCCAATGCCTCAATTGACTTGCTCAAGTTTTCCTTGACTATTTCAAACTTATAAATATAATTGTAAATGTCTTCAATAAAGACATCTAGAGCTATATAGATCTCAGCTAGAATCTTTTGGTCCAGAAAACCAAGAGCTTCAAGGAGTCGAACCTTCAGGTCAGCGTTGTTGTTGATCTCCTCTAAAGGATGGTTGAGGCAGTTGAGAATTATGTTCACCTTCTCGACAACCAGAGGATTAGGACCTGGTGGCATTTAAGGGTAGGAGAAGTAACCTCCTCTTCATGGATCGAAACAATTGGTTCTGATTCTTGAACAGAAGGAACAACCTCTGGCTCCAGACCAAAAGAGGAAAAAACTCTTGTTCCTTCTGAAGAGTATACTTGTCGAGCTTCTGATAGAATATTGGAAACGTCGAAGTCGAAATCTTCAAAATCTAAATCTCTAGCCTCTAGTACAGGAACATGGAATGAGGGCTCTAAATCCTATTCGACAGCAGTCTAATTTGTGTCTCGAGTGAGTGTGGAAGTGGCTACAGCAGTTGTCGAAATAGTACTCGACTCTCGATGTGCTTTCGCATCACTTGGCAAAGGCATATAGCTCGCCTGTAGAAGATAGGTATGTGAATATGAACAGACAAAATAAAATATGGAAATGGTGAAGAAATTTACCATTGGAGAATCAGTTGAGGCCTGAGAAGCAACAATCGACAGACTGGACTGTATTGGACTTAAAACAGGAATGAGTGGTATGGCCACCGGTCGAGGAACTACGGGAGGAGTAGGTTGAGTCACTTTAGTCTCGATATTGAATAGGTCAACCTCTAGTTCAGAACGACAATTTCTGCTTTGACCCGAGATTTGGAGCTTTGTTTCAACTATTTAGACTGAATAGAAAAGAGTTATTAAGTATTTATGTAAAACAAACTTCGACTATAAGCTTAAAGTTGTTATAGAAATACCTTAGAAAAAATGGTGGGATATGTTTTTTGAACTTTCTTGGGGTTAGCCCCAAGAAGGATGTCGGTCTGCCCTGACCCCGTTTGGATTTGGTCTCCTTTGGAGCAGCGTCTTTCTCTGACTCCCAATTCTCCTCAACTGGTTGGGGTTGAGAGCTATACCAATTATCTCTGTAGGTCGATCAACTGAAAAGACATAGAGAATATAAGAAGACTAAAAGTTAAAGTTTTAAGAAAATATGGTACCTGTAGGATATCCAACAATCCTCATTCGACCATGAATCTTATCCCGGAAGCCCCGGTAATAGACGGCATCAGAAGTGTTTATGCCCAGGGTTTGAGGATCTTTCTTTTGGAGTCGGTAATTCACTCCTAAGGCTCCTTGAGGAGGGTCAGGTAGTCAATCAACAAGACCAAAAGGGGCATTGGGAAAACAAAGGAACTTGAATTTTCGCATAAAGTGTATTTTTTTAGCATAAGGATCTCGAGCCAAATCCTTGAAGTAACAGTCGAGACATCTATGAAAATATGTTTCTTTCTTCTTTTCCTATACCTCTAAGGCCTCGTTGAAAACATACTTTACCTTCTTGAAATGGCATTCTATCATATAATATATTTTGAATTTAAGAATTTCTTCGATATGCTCACTTTTAGTTTTTTTCGATGCTGTGGCAGCTTGTGCAATAGGAAGAACAAAATTAGAGAGTGCTTATTCAAATGATGTGTAATAAGAATTATAATAGGTCGACCACCACTTGTTGAAGGCAGGTGTCGAGAGAAAGCAAAACTTGATGTCATACTTTTGATATTGAAAAGTCACCCTTTGATGATTGAGGTCCAAAATTTTATCAAACTCTTTTAAACTCGACACCTCATAATGGATCATTTACACTCCAGGGGCGAGAGAAAGAGGAGAAAGTAATGCTTGTACAAAACCAAATTGCCTCGACACATATTGGGGAAATAGGTGACGAATTTCTTTTTTAGAGCCATGGTCAACTCATGAGGGAAACTCACAAAAAGAATTTGAGGAGTTAAGGTTTTCGACCATAGTTCATCGACAATTTCTTGATTTTTAGGTTTGCGGCTAGTTAAAGAGTGAAAATAAGAAGATTCATAATTAGTCTTGATGTTGAGAAAGAGAGTGATGAAGTAACAAAAAGCATCGATAGATGACATGATTTTTGGTTTCGGCCAAGAAAGAAAAGAAAGTTGGATACTATCAAGCTAAGCTTTTGGAACTTTAGAAGAGGAAGCAGTGAATCGAGGTTCTTGTATAGCCTTCAACCAAAGGTTTACAACCCAGAGAGGACCAAAGGGGTTGATCGAAGACTCATCTCATCGGATCTCACTAACTACTAATGAAGATGTTTCATACAATTGACCCAAAATTAGAGAAAGGAGATTGACATATTTTTTATAGTGAATCATCATAGCTAGCAGCAAATAATTGTTTTTTTTTTGGATCTGAATCAATTTTGGAATAAAAAATAAAAGCATTTAACCACAAAAGTAAGAAAGCTACATGCTCACTGTTAATCACAGGGTCACCCTTGGAACCCAAGTTGTTTTGAATGAAACCTAACACAGAAGTTGCGTCGAAGTTGATGTCGAAGACATCATCAGGGTATGTAATGGCCCATCATGCATCCTCCCCATTAGGAGCAATGCCAGTCAAAGAAGAAACATCAAGGTCGGGCCCATCATTCCATAAGGGAAATGGAAGTTATTAGTAGTTGGACACCAAAAGTACAAACTAATCACTAAGAAAGGTGCGGTATAAGACAAGTCAAAAGTGGCTAATCTAATAGCAGAAGCAATGCCTGAAGACTTCCATACAGACATGTAAGTCGAAGATAGCCTCGACATCCAAGTTGAGAATAAAGAAATAGATTCCTTAGCAGGTGCTGTTCTAAATATTCGATTAGCGAAATAGGTAGCCTTAATATTTTAGCAAAAAATCAAAGGAAGATGTTCAGGGAGAGATGGAAAGAAAGAAGAGATAGAATCGTCTTGTTCTTGAGTCGAAAGTGGCCCCAAATATAAATATAAGACATTTATAACCTGGAACGGAAGCAACACATGGCTCTTCCAGAGTTCAGAAGTCTCAACATCAGATTGGGGGCTCGCAGAGTACCATCATCGTTATAAAATTCTAACACATTGGCCGCTAGATGAGGAGGGTCTAGGACATAAACATCATCATCATCCTCTTCTTGTGAAGGAGAGACGTGAGCAGCAGAAGCTCCGCCAGGAGCATAAGCGGTAGCCACAGCGGCAGTAGTGGAAGCAGGAAGAGAAGATAATGTGGTGGCTTCGATGGTTGAGGTAGTGATAGGAACAGTGGTAGAGGTTGTGGCGGCAATGGTAGTTGAAGAAGAAGTAGAGGTAACAACGAGAGTACTGCTAGAATAAAGACCAAATCGAGAATCCATGAAAAAGACAAAAAGGGATTTCAAAGAAAAGGAGAAGGATTTTTGTAGAAATTAAGAATGATGAGAATGGTGGAAATGAACGAAGAAGTAAACCCTGAGAATGTGAAAAGGTTTAAAAAGAGGAGGCCTAGTAAAGCCCATTGAGAACGTTATGTATTCCTAGAGAAATGCACGAACTATTTCATTTCTGTATAACTGTCTTTTCAAAATTTTCAAATTTGAAAAAACGGCATGTGCAAGGCACATGATCAAGTAAAACTTATTATTTCATTTTCTAAAAAGACAAGTTTCAAGGGGCAATATGTTAGCACAAAAATTCGACATTACAGATAACTCGACCATGATCGTTTGATCTAAAAGTGAGTCGATAATATATAAGTTGAAGTGTCATAGCACGTGAGTTGTTTCATGAGAATGTAGGTTGAAGTATCATAACACATGGGTTGTTCCATAAGAGCATTAGCACAAGAGTTTGACTTATCATAGAAGGAGTTGAGTTGGTGACTTCTAAAAATCAAAATGAGATAATCACATGGGCTTTATCCAGAACTACTTTATGGAATGTGGAGATTGAAGACCAAGGTAAGAAATGATGTAGGACGTCAAACTTGGGAGTCAAGATTCTTCATGGTCAAGGCAGTGTCGTACCCTGAGAAATAGGAGGAAACTAGATCGTGGGAAGAGAAAAATACTCTACAAATCTATCCTTGTAGTCTATAAATAGAAGAAATGCAAAAGTGAAAAAAGGACTTCAATCTAAGCACTATACCATCACACAAAATTCTATAAAATCCAAAGTCACACTGACGCCAAAGAAATCCATAGAATACAAATGCAAGTGAGTGTCTGTAGTCAATTTTCTTTTATTGTTGACTTTTCCTTTTATTTTCAGTTTATTTCATTTTATTGCTTTTTATTTCTTTTTGGATATTTTAATTTCTTTTGTTCATTTATTTTAAACTTCAATTTACTTATTATTTCTTTTACAGTTCTTATTTATTTTTGTTTCTTTTCCTTCATGTTATTTTTGTCTTGATGTTTATTTTGATTTTTTTGCTTTCAGGTATTTTATTTCCAAGTGTTTACTTTGCTTTATCTATTTTCTTACTTTACAATTTATCACAAATATTTCAACATACATAGATTCAATATCTATATCTATATATTAAGTAATTTTCGGGTTGAATTCATTCTTTTTTAAAAGAGTCATATATGCTTCTCAAACTGAAATCTTGATACAAATTTAATTCGATACTTTGTCAAAATTACTAAAAATCAAGTAAACAATCTCATTCTTAAATAAAAAAACGAAACTCAAGTCCTTCAAAAGTCGAGATATATATTAAAAAAGGTTTTCACACATTAACAATAAGTATTAGAAAATACATTATAGACCGAATTAACAAAGTATATATCTAAATGTGAGTACTTTGTTACCCACATTATTAATATGAACTTTACCGAAGGCCAACAAAGTGACCACAAAATCTCTTTAGCAATTACCCTATATGAGCGTTGAGAGATCCTATGACTTTTCTTTAAAAGAAACAATACAAACCCGGAGGAAGCAAATTTGCACAAGGAAACTAAACACCGTGACGAGGTTGATGTGAACCTACCAGTAATCCAGTTGTAGTTTTTGATACATATATGGTCTTCATTAAATAAGCCTTTACCTACTTCCTTCATTCGAATTCAAGAAAGAATATTTTTTTTTCCATATCGTTCTTCTAAGTTCTATCAGATCAAGCAACATTATATATATCACTATATCAACAGGTCATTAGTTTCCACTTTCCAAGCTCTAACAGTTGTAGCCATTGAAGAATACATGCACTCGAAACTAAAATAATACCTTATTCTAATCGGAATAGTGATAATTTTTATTAAACCTGAAAATAGGACCATATGTATATTATATGCTAAGAAACAAATACTGAACGAATTAATTAAAGAATTTTAGCATGTAGGATGATGGGTCTAATTAATTTATGTTATTTAATTAATGTTTTGAAATGATGGGCAAATCACAGAGCATCGTTGAGTTAATGTTTGTGAGGTGAAAATACGGCAGAAAATCTAAACAAAATCAGGCATGTCAAGATCAAAGGGATTAGGTATAGGTTTATTTGACTTATCTAGTTTTTAATTTGCAAGATGATAAACGTTGTTTTTATTTGTTTTCTTGTATTACGGACGAAACATGAGACAAATTAGGCTCGGACTTAATTTGCCTACCAAGTCGTCCAATGAAGGCAATGAAAACATTAAGCAACAAATATTTGTATCATTCAGCCAATTAGATAGAATCAACAATGATATGTCATACTGAAGAATTAATTAGTGGCTTAAAAATTCAACTGATTTAAAATTAAAATTCGTATTAAAATTAATAGATGAAATAAAATCGATTACACCTTAACAAATAATAGTATCACCTGAATGAAAAATTGATAAAATTGTTATTTGTATAATTAATTTTGATTAAATAATTAAAAATAATATAAAATTTTAATCAAATTAAAACTAAATTTTATAGTGACAAAATTTTTAGTTTAATTTATTTCAAATTACATTTTATGAGATATAATCTTACAAATATTAATATGTCACTTAATAGAATTCAAAACAAAATTAAACTTAAAATTAGTATTGAAAATGCTAAGAGTCAAAATAATAATAATAATAATAATAATAATAATAATAATAATAATAATAATAATAATAATAATAATAGAGAAATATTAGGAAACAATTAGAATTTATTATTTTTGGTTATCACTTAGCCATCAATTCAATCCTTTTAGTCTAGTAATCTAACAACATATTTTATTTCATGCTTTTAACTACTAATAACTAAATGATAGTTAAAAATAATAAATTTTGATGCCTTCTTGCGTCTATCTATCTATCTATAATAAGTAACTAGTGCTTGATCCATTGCTCGACAAGTGTCCAGCCTCCTAATCGATACGTGGCGCAGTGAAAGGATAAGGGTATCAAAGTAAATCAAAGTTGTTTAGATGTCAAATTTAAAATTGTGCTGTGTATATATAAATAGAATGACAAAACCCTAAACTAAACATTTGTTAGCCGCCACTGTATTTCGAAATTCGAAAATCCATTCTCCTCCCTCATCAGATCTCTCTCCATCCATCTCTCCGCTTACCGGTATCGAAGCTTTGCACCATCACCGGAGCAAACACAGAAACTTTGCTCACGATGCAAACATAGGAACCGTCAGTAGAGACTTTTCATCTGTTTACGAAAATCAAAGCTCGATCCGTTTGCAGTTATTAAGAATGGATGGCTGTCGTTGGCAGTGTTGCAGAAGTAATCTATTTTTTAAGAGTTAGAATAGTTACACAAATCGTTGTGTTTATAAAAAATCAATGAAACTAAGAAAGTGTTTCTTTGGCACGGTTAATGAACTCAGAATAGATCTCAGATTCAGTTTTAGAGTTTGAATGATTCTTGATCTGTTGCTTTAATGTATGTAATCTTCAGATATGGCGTCGGCACACATTTTGTAGGAGCTCAAAGATTTGCAGAAGGACCCTCATACATCGTGCAGAACGGGTTAGCTTCCTCAACCACATCCATCTTTTTTTATTCCTTAGGTTATTTTAAAAATTATTATTTAGCTTTAACACTGGAAAAATTTAAAAAGTTTTCATTTTTCTAATCTGAGATAAGTAATCTTTAGTGCCCTTTCATTATTTCATTGATTCTCAGAGAAGTTGGTGCTTACTTTTTGGAGAAACTCTCCTATTCTTAAATATTGAGCATCTAAGGTTGTGATTGACCTGCAATTAAAATTTGTTCCTAACATTTTGTTGTTGGATAGCTTACCGTGTTTGTCTCTATTAACCATATTGCTAATTTTTTACTGTTTTTATCTCTTTAATCACATTATACATGCTTTCAAGAAGAACTATCAGTAAAGTGATTGAAATTTTGGGGTTCCCACCTGCTATCTGAAGGCTAAGCTTGAGGAAGCTATCTTGGGACAAACCCTATTTGATGAAAGACAGAAGAGCCAAAGAAGTTCAATAAAGCAACTTAAGGGAATAATAAGCACTACAAAAAAAAAAGACCTATGGTCACGGTAAAAAACCGTGACCATAGGTAGTAAAAAGGGTGACCATAGATCTATGGTCACGGTGTTGGACCTATGGTCACGGTTTTTTACCGTGGTCTATTCTCTCGTGGCCATAGGTCTATGGTCACGGTTTCTATTTTCAAAATCTGACACTTTAGGCCACGTTTTTTCACCGTGACCATAGGTTAATCTATGATCACGCGTGAAAACCGTGACCATAGCTTTATCTATGGTCACGGTTTTTACCGTGACCATAGCCTCTATGGTCACCCCTCCTTAAAACCGTGACCATAGCCTTATCTATGGTCACGGTTTTCACCATGACCATAGCCTCTATGGTCACCCCACTTAAAACCGTGACCGTAGCCCTATTTAGGGTCACGTTTTTCACTGTGACCATAGCCTCTATGGTCACCCCTCCTTAAAACCGTGACCATAGCCTTTATGGTCACCCTCCTTAAAACCGTGACCATAGCCTTATCTATGGTCACGATTTTTGCCGTGGCCATAGCCTCTATGGTCACCCTCCTTAAAACCGTGACCATAGCCTTATCTATGGTCACGGTTTTTCACCGTGGCCATAGCCTCTACGATCACCCCTCCTTAAAACTGTGACCATAGCCTTATCTATGGTCACGGTTTTTGCCATGGCTATAGCCTCTATGGTCACCCCTCCTTAAAACCGTGACCATAGCCTTTTTTATGGTTACGATTTTTTAAAACGGTGACTATAGCCTGTTGTTGTTTATGAGATTTAATTTTTTTAAATTATAATCACATTCCAAAATGATGATAACCACAAAATAAATCTAAAAATAAGAAATTCAAGAAATCTAAATCATAAAAGTTTCATTATAAGATAGATATGTTTAATTTTTAGTCTAAACAACACAAATCAAAATAGAGTGTAATTTTTCCAATTACATGTAATACCTCAAAAAGTACATAACACATCAAAATATTACATTTACATAACTAAGGTCATTGTAAGACCCATCCCATGTGATATTTGTTTGGAACATATTTTCTTCATCACATCATGTCTTCCTGCACACAAAAGAAATAAACATGTTAGAACAGAGGAAAAATACTTTTGATGATGCAGTACATATGCAGCAAAAGAAGGGAAATATTCATCCACAGCAACACTCAAGAATTATTCACAGCCATTATTTTAATATGTTGAATTTTCTTCTGAGTCAAACTTATTTTTCTTTATTCGAATTCATTTTTCACTTCCTTCTAAGTTCGAATTATGTGCTAATCAGTGATCACTAATTAAATACTATTAATTTAATAATTAGTTGGCACATAAAAGGTAGGATTCATTTTTATGTAATGTTACAAATCACCAGCAAGTAAACCTTGGCAAATATTCATATATAGACAGTTGTTATAATAACCGATAATTAAGTTCTCAAAAAAATACCAAGTGACAAGCAATTGAGACATCATGTATAAAAAGTAAAGATACAATATAATATGAACTTTTTTTTTCTTATAGTGACAATCTAGCTACCATATACACACTTACTACCTAAATAAATAGAAGATCAAATTATTTTATATAACAAGTATGATATAAACTTACTGCTTAGTTCCTTCATTTTGAGATGCCATTTGAAGTTGTTATACACTGTGCCACAATAACTAGTCAACTCCTTTTGTCTTTACCAATCCAAAAACATTATCCTGTATACAAAACAAAACAAAAAATTCAGGAGAAGGTAAATCTATATGAAGAATTAAATTATTAAACCTCCCTTCCCTGCCTCTAAATTTTATTTGAAAAAAGAAAAACTATATTTTTTTAATTTTATTTTTTTTTACATTGGAAAGAGTATGTTATGAACAGATCAGCTGATCAGGTAATGAAAAGATAGAGCATAGAAAAGTGTTAGTAGTGTCCTACGTATATGTCAAGAAGAAAATCAAATGGTTAGCCAGCTTCTGCAGTTCTACATGGGGATTCCATGGAATACACACACAGACTTCTGCAAATTAGTCCTATAATGTATTTAGCAAATCAGCAAAGGAAAATGTAAATTTGCAAAGGAAAGTAATAAATCAGCAAATAAGCACAACATATTTAGCAAATCAAATCAAGTTGGGAAAGCAGATAAATCCAGGATATAGCAAAGTTAATACACTAACATGTAAGACAGAACGGTACAAACAAACATGGTATGTATATAAGAGGTTCCATTTCTAATGTGTCATATGTATAAGATAAAGAACAAAAATAGAGTGATAAATTTATGTGACCAATGACAACTTTAAATATTATCCTTCCACTTTTATCGTTATATTTTTCTGTAGTTGACAACAACATTTGGAATACCAAATAGAAATGAAAAGCTATTATGCTAAAAGTTTCTTCTTCTACAATACACTCGCACACTTAGCTCTAGTGCAAAAAAATTAAACAAATAAGTGTCAAATAGAAATATAAGATGGATCCTTTACAAGCTTCATAACAGCAACTATAGAAGTGCTTCTTCTGCCTCTCAAGGACCATGCAAAATACCCCTTTATTGTTGATTCATTCCTGCCAGAAAAAAAAAGTAGACGAAGTGGAAAATTAGGAAACTTAAGAAAATTTACAAAACAATCTCAAAAGTACTAGTACGACCGTTTATAACAGTTTATGAGAACTCATGAAATGTAACAAATAAAAATTCTAATGAAGAGACTAAGGTAGAAGTGTTACCCAGGCAATATATCCTAGTTCAATATGAATCTATATCCAGCAGTCCCCAACACAAAAAATGGTGGGATTGGATTTTCACTAATCAAGTTTAGATTACAAATTTGGCAAGATAGATTACAAGTCACTCAGGCTTTTTGCTAGATACTCTCACTCAAATCCTAAAACTCATGCCTCTTCTTTTTTTTCAATAGAAAAGTGAACATCTCACACACCAAACACTCATTTTGATTTCTAACTCATAGTATCCCATAGAATCATTAAAGTTGAAGGATTAACATTAACATGTACAACATATGTGTGTATAATATATTCATTAGAAAAAGTCATATGGAGATAAATATATAAGCATGTGCTCAGAAATTAAATAAAAGTAAATTAGATATAAATTGAAAGAGATATATGATAATGAAGATGATGAATGATGGGTCATGTTGGTGTCTTATTTTTATTTAATTTAGAATGGTCCACAGAAGCACTGGCATATGCATGTCTAAAGAATTATCCTTTTGAATTCTTCTTCTTCTCACTGCAGCAACTGCTTATTAGGGTCCTCTCTTTTGGTCAGCCTATTTGAAAATTTGAACAAAAAATTTCAGACTAAATCAATAAATTTGAAACAAAAGAGTTGGAAGAAGATGCTCATAAAATAAGTCAGCATCAACAGGAGGTGCAGTTACTACAAGAAGAGATTAAAGAACACTTTGAGGTTGGCTCTCATACAACTCTCACTGTGACAGAAATGGTAGAGAAGATTGATGAGCTGGTCAACAAAGTGGTCAGCTTAGAATCCGCTATGAGGCTTTTGTAGCGAGATGGAAAGCACAAACTGATGAACTTAATGCTCTTATTAAAGTTCTTGAATGTGATAACAGTAAAACAAGTTAATGCTCTTATTAAAGTTTTTGACAAAAATTTCAAACTAAATCCAGCAATTAGAAAACAGTAAAACACTAAAATAGAGATGTATGTATATTGATGAAATTAGAACAACTTGGCAGAGATCAACAAAATTGGAATAAAACAAAGGTAAAAGCATGATAGTTTCAGGAATTACAAAATTGAGACCAAGACAAGAAGGATGGTGATGCTGGTGCTAGCATTCACAGCCGGAACCCTTAACAGAACGGCAGTAGCTTCAAAGGGGCTGAGACAGCAAACCCTAATGGAAGAGGGGCATAATTTGAGGATTACTAGTGGCGCTCGTGGCTCTGGCAGCAAGGACACGATACCGGTTCAACTCCAGTGACGGCGAGCTCTACTGACGGCGACTGGGTACGGCGGCCGTGACAGAATCGGCTTCCCTTCTCTCATGCGCTTCATTGGCTTCCGTCAATCTCTCTCTCTCAGCGTCGCTCTCTGAAGAAAATTGAAGATTGATGGTTTAGAAGTTATAGTAAACTCTCGTTGCAAGTATAGTTACTAAACCAAGCAATCAACCTTTCTTACAAACGTTTTGGTTGTCACAAGTAACAAACCCCTTTAAAATTGATAACCGAGTATTTAAACCTCGGGTCGTCTTCTCAAGGAATTGCAGGGAAGTATGTTCTTATTATTGGTTATGAGTCTTGTAAATTGGGAGTTTTGAAAGTAAGGAACAAGTAATTTAAATGACAAGTTGTTAAAATAATAAATAACAAAGCTCTTGGCAAGGTATAAGAACTGGAAGTCCTATCCTGGTTATCCTTATCAATTGTGATGAGAATTGGATTTTTCTCCCACTTTGTTAACCTCTAACTATGAAGGTAAGTTAAGTGGAGGAATTAATTTTGATTCCTCAAGTCCTAGTATCTCCTTGGGAAAGGCTAGAGTTAGTGGAACTTGAATTAATCCTTGAAGAATTTCAATTTTTAATTAACAATGAGTTTGATAACTTAAGAGTCTCCAATGACTCAACCAAAGCCAAAAGGGAAAAATTCAAATTATTTATATTATAAGTAAAAGAGAGTAATCATAAATGTGAAATATCTCAAATTGTATTAAGTAAAGAAAAATCAATCTAAACATGGAAGTTCATAAATTAAATTAGAAAAATAAATAAAAGGAACATTGAACCTGTGATCTCAAAAGATGAAATAATCATAAAATGAAAAGAATCCTAATTCTAAATCCTAAGAGAGAGGAGAGAACCTCTCTCTCTAAAAACTACATCTAAAACTAAAAATTATGAATTATGAGCTTATGATTATGAATGAATGGATTCCCCCACTTTATAGCCTCTAATCTGTGTTTTCTGGGCCGCAAATTGGGTCGGAAACAGCCCAAAATTCGCTGGTTGCGAATTCAAACACGCTGATTTTTTTGTCACTGCGACGTGTCCGCATGGAGCACGCGGTCGCATCACCTAACTTCAGGGAAACTATGACATATTATATATCAAATCAAAGCTTCGGACGTTAGCTTTCCAACGCAACTGGAACCGCGTCATTTGGACCTCTGTAGCTAAAGTTATAGCCGTTTGAGTACGAAGAGGTCAGGTTGGACAGCTTAGCAATTTCTCCAACTTCTTGTATTCCTTCCACTTTTGCATGCTTCCTTTCCATCCTCTGAGCCATTCCTGCCCTGTAATCTCTGAAATCACTTAACATACATATCAAGGCATCTAATGGTAATAAGAGAGGATTTAAAAATAGGGAACTTAAGGCCAAAGAAGCATGTTTTCAATCAAAGCACATAATTAGGAAGGCAAATGTAAAACCATGCAAATAGTATGAATAAGTGGGTAAAGAGTTGATAAAAACCACTCAATTGAGCACAAGATAAACCATAAAATAGTTATTTATCAACCTCCCCACACTTAAACATTAGCATGTCCTCATGCTAAGCTCAAGAGAAGCTATAAAAGAAGTGAAGAGGAATGATAGAATGTATGAAATGCAACCTATCTGTATGAATACAACTACATGCAAAACGTTTCTACCTATTTGGTTAAAATTAAATAAGCTCTCCAAGACAAATATGAATTAAATTCCACTAATTCAAATTATATAATAAAAGACAAGTAAACTTGTAAGAAGATAGCTCATGAAAGCAGGGAACATAGAATCAAGCATTGAACCCTTACTGGTAGTGTATATTACTCTAATCTCTCAAGTGTCTAGGGTTAATCACTCTACTCTTCTCTAGTCATGCTTTCTAAAACTTTGTTCTTCATCTAACCAATCAACAATATTTAATGTATCAATGCAAACATCATGAGGTCTTTTCAAGGTTGTAATGGGGCTAAGGTAAGGGTAAGGGTATATATATGGCTAAGTGAGCTTTATAAAGTGAATCCTTGATTAGTCTAAGATCTCACCTAACATATACATACTTTATGTAATTAAAAAAATGCTTTACCTAGCTACCAAAATTTTTTCCACTTTTGTATCACATGCTCATGTATCAAACTTATTTTTTTGAATTTTGTCCCATGTGCATTGATCCTTTTTATTTTGTATTTGGGGTAATATTATTTTTCTTCTCTTTTCTTTTCTTTCTTTTTTTTTTGTATCCCCTTATTTACTTAATATTTTTTTTTCAATGCACATGGTAATTTAATTATTTTGATTTCACATGAGCATGCTTCCCAAATTTTCAAATAACTTATTCAATTTAATTCCCTCTTTTTCATATCATCCTATATTCCCATAAAATTCTCCACACTTAAATTATACACAATATCTATCTTAAGCTAACCAAGGATTCAACTTGGGATTTTTATTTTGTTTTTCTACTTAAGGCTAGTAATGTGGTTATGAAATAGAAGGGGGTTAAAAAGTTCAAAGTGGCTAACAAGGGTGACATAAAAGGGTAGGCTTATTTGGGAGAAGTGAGCTAAAACAAGTAATGGCCTCAATCATATGCAAGCATGTAAATACACTAAATAGTAGACATATAGAATGGAACAAAGTAAAGATTGCAATCATAGAGAAGAAAATACACAAGAATAAAAATTTATGGTTAAATAATGTAACCATATAAATAAGCTCAAAATCTCACAGGTTGTGTGTTTTTTACCTCAAAAACCATGTTCCAAATACAACTTCAAACAAATTTAACAAAAAAATTTTCAATTTAAATTAGTGAAATACTATAAAAATTTCTTGAAAAAGAAAATATTACTTCATCTAAGTAGTAACTGATGAGCGGATAATTTATACGCTTTTTGGCACTGTTTTTAGTATGTTTTTAGTAGGATCTAGTTACTTTTAGGGATGTTTTCATTAGTTTTTATGTTAAATTCACATTTCTGGACTTTACTATGAGTTTGTGTGTTTTTATGTGATTTCAGGTATTTTCTGGCTGAAATTGAGGGACTTGAGCAGAAATCAGATTCAGAGGTTGAAAAAGGACTGCTGATGCTGTTGGATTCTGACCTCCCTGCACTTAAAATGGATTTTCTGGAGCTACAGAACTCGAAATGGCGCGCTTCTAATTGCGTTGGAAAGTAGACATCTAGGGCTTTCCAGAAATATATAATAGTTCATACTTTGGCCAAGAATTGATGACGTAAACTGGCGTTCAACGCCAGCCTTCTGCCCAAATCTGGCGTCCAGCGCCAGAAAAGGATCCAAAACCAGAGTTGAACGCCCAAACTGGCACAGAAACTGGCGTTCAACTCCACAAATGGCCTCTGCACGTGCTACACTCAAGCTCAGCCCAAACACACACCAAGTGGGCCCCGGAAGTGGATTTATGCATCAATTACTTACTCATGTAAACCCTAGTGACTAGTTTATTATAAATAGGACCTCTTACTATTGTATTAGGCATCCTGGATTGTATTTTGATCCTGTGATCACGTTTTGGGGGCTGGCCATCTCGGCCATGCCTGGACCTTCACTTATGTATTTTCAACGGTAGAGTTTCTGCACTCCATAGATTAAGGTGTGGAGCTCTGCTGTTCCTCAAAGATTAATGCAAGTACTACTGTTTTCTATTCAATTCTTCTTATTTCGCTTCTAAGATATCCATTCGCACCCAAGAACATGATGAAGGTGATGATTATGTGTGACGCTCATCATCCTTCTCCCCTATGAACGCGTGCCTGACAAACACTTCCGTTCTACATGAAATAAGCTAGAATGAATATCTCTTAGATCTCCTAACCAGAATCTTCGTGGCGTAAGCTAGAATGATGGCGGCATTCAAGAGAATCCGGAAGGTCTAAACCTTGTCTGTGGTATTCTGAGTAGGATTCAATGACTGAATGACTGTGACGAGCTTCAAACTCGCGAGTGCTGGGCGTTAGTGACAGACGCAAAAGGAGGGTGAATCCTATTCCAGCATGATCGAGAATCGACAGATGAATAGCCGTGCCGTGACAGGGTGCGTGAGCATATTATTCACTGAGAGGAGGGGATGTAGCCACTGACAACGGTGATGCCCTTGCATACAGCCAGCCATGGAAAGGAGTAAGACTGATTGGATGAAGATAGCAGGAAAGCAGAGGTTCAGAGGAACGAAAAGCATCTCCATTCGCTTGTCTGAAATTCCTACCAATGAATTACATAAGTATCTCTATCCCTATTTTACTATATAATATTCGAAAACACCATTATCACTTTATATCTACCTAACTGAGATTTGCAAAGTGACCATAGCTTGCTTCATACCAACAATCTCCGTGGGATTCGACCCTTACTCACGTAAGGTATTACTTGGACGACCCAGTGCACTTGCTGGTCAGTTGAACGGAGTTGTGTCCACACATAGAGCCACAATGAGGATTCAATACAATTATATATTGTTACTCTCACACAAGTACAAAGAACATGGAACACAATTTCGTGCACCAAGTTTTTGGCGCCGTTGCCGGGGATTGTTTGAGTTTGGACAACTGACGGTTCATCTTGTTGCTCAGATTAGGTAATTTTCTTTTTATTTTCTTTTCAAAAATTTTTCAAAAATATTTCAAAAATTTTCTCATCTGTTTTCGAAAAAAATTAAAAATGTTTTCAAAAATTTTATTCAAAATTTTTAAGAATGAATTCTAGTGTTTCATGAAGCATGTGAAGCCTGGCTGGCTGTAAAGCCATGTCTAAATTCTTTTGGACTGAGGCTTCCAACCATCAGCTCTTACACGACTGTAGGGTACGTCAGGCGTGTCATGTCTGAATTACATGCTGAAGCTTGGCTGGCCATTGGCCATGTCTAGTGTTTTGGACTGGAGCTTTCATTGAAAGCTTGGCTGGCTAGTGAGCCATGTCTAATTCCTGGACTGAAGCTTTAGACTAACATGGCAAGATTCCTGGAATTCATATTAAAAATTTTGGAATCCTTATTTTTTCTTTTTCATATAATTTTCGAAAAATATAACATAAAAATCCAAAAAAATTAGAAAATCATAAAAATAAAAAATATTTTCTGTTTCTTGTTTGAGTCTTGAGTCACATTATAAGTTTGGTGTCACTTGCATATGCATCTTGCATTTTTCAAAAATATCATGCATTCATAGTGTTCTTCATGATCTTCAAGTTGTTCTTGGTAAGTCTTCTTGTTTGATCTTGATGATTTTTTGTTTTGTGTCTTTTCATGTTTATCATATGCATTCTTGAATTCTTAGTGTCTAAGCATTAAAGAATTCTAAGTTTGGTGTCTTGCATGTTTTCTTTGCATTAAAGATTTTTCAAAAATATGTTCTTGATGTTCATCATGACATTCATAGTGTTCTTGGTGTTCATCTTGACATTCATAAGCATTCTTGCATGCATTCATTGTTTTGATCTAAAAATTTCATGCATTGCATATTTTTCATGTTTTTCATAAAAAAATTCAAAAATCACAAAAATATCTTTCCCTTTTTCTCTCATCAAATTCGAAAATTTGGATTGACTTTTTCAAAAATTTTTGAAAATCAAATTGTTTCTCATGAGTCAAATCAAATTTTCAATTTGAAAATCTTATCTTTTTCAAAATCTTTTTCAAAAATCAAATCTTTTTCAAAATTACTAGTTATTTTCGAAAATTCCAAAAATATTTTTCAAAAATCTTTTTCTTATTTTTGTATTAAATTTTCGAAAATGACATAAACAATTAATGTTTTGATTCAAAAATTTGAAGTTTGTTACTTGCTTGTTAAGAAAGATTCAAACTTTAAGTTCTAGAATCATATCTTGTGATTTCTTATGAATCAAGTCATTAATTGTGATTTTAAAAATCAAATCTTTTTCAAAACTAATTTCTATCATATCTTTTCAAAAATATCTTCTTATCTTATCTTTTTCAAAAATATCTTTTCAAAATTGGTTTTCAAAATTTGTTTCAACTAACTAACTAACTTTTTGTTTGTTTCTTAACTTTTTTAAAACTACCTAACTAACTCTCTCTCTCTAATTTTCGAAAATATCTCCCCCTTTTTCAAAAATTTCTTTTTAATTAACTAATTATTTTTATTTTTTTATTTTTATTTCAAAAATTTTCGAAAAAATACTAACAAATTTTCAAAAACCAATTTTCAAAAATCACTAACTCCTTTTCAAAATAAATTTCGAAAATTATACCTCCCACATCCTATTCTATTTATTCATTCATATCCTAACATCTCATCTCACATCTCTTCCATTCTCACAGTTGTGTTTCTTCCTTTACATCACATTCTTTATCTCCCCCTCTTTTCTTCCACTCACAAAGGGATCCCTATACTGTGGTATAAAGGATCTCTATTATTATTATCATTTTCCTGGCCATTCTTCCTTGTCATATGAGCAGGAGCAAGGATAAGAACATTCTTGTGGAAGCAGATCCAGAACCTGAAAGGACTCTGAAGAGAAAATTAAGAGAAGCTAAAATACAACAATCCAGAGATAACCTTTCAGAAATTTTCGAACAGGCAGAGGAGATGGCAGCCGAAAATAATAATAATGCAAGGAAGATGCTTGGTGACTTTACTGCACCTAATTCCAATTTACATGGAAGAAGCATCTCCATTCCTGCCATTGGAGCAAACAACTTTGAGCTGAAACCTCAATTAGTTTCTCTGATGCAGCAGAACTGCAAGTTTCATGGACTTCCATCTGAAGATCCTTTTCAGTTCTTAACTGAATTCTTGCAGATATGTGATACTGTTAAGACTAATGGAATAGATCCTGAAGTCTACAGGCTCATGCTTTTCCCTTTTGCTGTAAGAGACAGAGCTAGATTATGGTTGGATTCTCAACCTAAAGACAGCCTGAACTCTTGGATAAGCTGGTCACGGCTTTCTTAGCCAAGTACTTTCCTCCTCAAAAGCTGAGCAAGCTTAGAGCTGATGTTCAAACCTTCAGACAGAAAGAAGGTGAATCCCTCTATGAAGCTTGGGAAAGATACAAACAGTTGACCAAAAAGTGTCCTTCTGACATGCTTTCAGAATGGACCATCCTGGATATATTCTATGATGGTCTATCTGAGCTATCTAAGATGTCATTGGATACCTCTGCAGGTGGATCCATTCACCTAAAGAAAACGCCTGCAGAAGCTCAAGAACTCATTGACATGGTTGCTAATAACCAGTTCATGTACACTTCTGAAAGGAATCCTGTAAGCAATGGGACGCCTATGAAGAAGGGAGTTCTTGAAGTTGATACTCTGAATGCCATATTGGCTCAGAACAAAATATTGACTCAGCAAGTCAATATGATTTCTCAGAGTCTGCATGGAATGCAAGCTGCATCCAACAGTACTCAAGAGGCATCTTCTGAAGAGGAAGCCTATGATCCTGAGAACCCTGCAATAGCAGAGGTAAATTATTTAGGTGAACCTTATGGAAACACCTATAACTCAACATGGAGAAATCATCCAAATTTCTCATGGAAGGATCAAAAGCCCCAACAAGGCTTTAATAATGGTGGAAGAAACAGGTTCAGCAATAGCAAGCCTTTTCCATCATCAACTCAGCAACAGACAGAGAACTCTGAACAAAATGCTTCTAATTTAGCAAATCTAGTCTCTGATCTATCTAAGGCCACTGTAAGTTTCATGAATGAAACAAGGTCTTCCATTAGAAATTTGGAAGCACAAGTGGGCCAGCTGAGTAAAAGGATCACTGAAATCCCTCCTAGTACTCTCCCAAGTAATACAGAAGAGAACCCAAAAGGAGAGTGCAAGGCCATTGACATAAGTGCCATGACCGAACCTGTGAGGAGAGGAGAGGACGTGAATCCCAAGGAGGAAGACCTCCTGGGACGTCCAGTGACCAATAAGGAGCCTCCCTCTGAGGAACCAAAGGACTCTGAGGCTCATCTAGAGACCATAGAGATTCCATTGAACCTCCTTATACCCTTCATGAGCTCTGATGAGTATTCCTCTTCTGAAGAGAATGAGGATGTTACTGAAGAGCAAACTGCCAAGTTTCTTGGTGCAATCATGAAGTTGAATGCCAAATTATTTGGCATTGATACTTGGGAAGTTGAACCTCCCTTGTTCATCAATGAACTAAGTGATCTGGATCAACTGATATTACCTCAGAAGAGACAGGATCCTGGAAAGTTCATAATACCCTGTACCATAGGCACCATGATCTTTAAGGCTCTGTGTGACCTTGGTTCAGGAATAAACCTCATGCCCCTCTCTATAATAGAGAAACTGGGAATCTATGGGGTGCAAGCTGCTAAAATCTCACTAGAGATGGCAGACAGCTCAAGAAAACAGGCTTATGGACAAGTAGAAGATGTATTAGTAAAGGTTGAGGGCCTTTACATACCTACTGATTTCATAGTCCTGGATATTGGAAAGGAAAAGGATGAATCCATCATCCTAGGAAGACCTTTCCTGGCCACAGCAAGAGCTGTGATTGATGTTGACAGAGGTGAAATAGTCCTTCAATGGAATGAGAACTCCCTTGTGTTTAAAACTCAAGGATCTCCCTCTGCAACCATGGAGAGGAAGCAGAAAAAGCTTCTCTCAAAGCAGAGTCAACTAGAGCCCCCACAGTCAAACTCTAAGTTTGGTGTTGGGAGGCCACAACCAAACTCTAAGTTTGGTGTTGAACTCCCATATCCAAACTCTAAGTTTGGTGTTGGAGAGTCTCAACAAAGCTCTGCACATCTGTGAGGCTCCATGAGAGCCCTCTGTCAAGCTATTGACATTAAAGAAGCGCTTGTTGGGAGGCAACCCAATGTTTATCTAATTCTTATTTTTATTGTTTTTCATGTTTTCTTAGGTTCATGATCATGTGGAGTCACAAAATAAATATAAAAATTGAAAACGGAATCAAAAACAGCAGAAGAAAAATCACACCCTGGAGGAGCATCTGTCTGGCGTTCAAACGCCAGAACAGAGCATAGTTCTGGCGCTGAACGCCCAGAATGGGAGCATCCTGGCGCTGAACGCCCAGAACAAGCATGGTTCTGGCGTTCAACGCCAGAAATGGCAGCAAATGGGCGTTGAACGCCCAAAATGGGCACCAACCTGGCGCTGAACGCCCAGAGTTGTGTGCAAGGGCATTTTACATGCCTAAATTGGTGCAGGGATGTAAATGCCTTGACACCCCAAGATCTGTGGACCCCACAGGATCCCCACCTACCTTCACTCACTCTCTTCTCTCTTCTCAATCATCCTCTATTCCCAACAAACACTCATCCCTTCTGTCTTCCATTTACCACTCACACCCATACACCTACGTACCTTCAAAAATTCAACATCTCTTCCCCACCCAATCCCACCCATATGGCCGAATACACACAGCCATCCATCTCCTCCATATCCTCTTCTTCTTCTATTCTTTCTTCTTTTGCTCGAGGGCGAGCAACATTCTAAGTTTGGTGTGGTAAAAAGCATAGCTTTTTTGTTTTTTTTTCCATAACCATTGATGGCACCTAAGGCCAGAGAAGCCTCTAGAAAGAGGAAAGGGAAGACAAAAGCTTCCATCAAGGGTCTATAGCTCAGTGGTAGAACATTTGACTGCAAATCAAGAGATCCCTGAGACACCTCAGGGGATACATTTTCTTCCACACAATTATTGGAAGCAACTAAGGGTGGAACATCAAGAGCACTCCATCATCCTTCATGAAATCAAAGAAGATCTAAAAGCAATGAAGGAGGAGCAGCAAAGACAAGGAAGAGACATAGAAGAGCTCAAGGACATCATTAGTTCCTCAAGAAGGAAATGCCACCATTACTAAGGTGGATTCATTCCTTGTTCTTATTTCTTCTGTTTTTTGTTTTCTATGTCATGTACTTATCTGTGTTTGTGTCTTCATTACATGATCATTAGTAGTTAGTAACTTTGTCTTAAAGTTATAAATGTCCTATGAATCCATCACCTCTCTTAAATAAAAACTGTTTTAATTCAAAAAGAACAAGAAGTACATGAGTTTCGAATTTATCCTTGAACTTAGCTTAATTATATTGATGTGGTGACAATGCTTCTTGTTTTCTGAATGAATGCTTGAACAGTGCATATGTCTTTTGAAGTTGTTGTTTGAGAATGTTAAATATGTTGGCTCTTGAAAGAATGATGACTAGGAGACATGTTATTTGATAATCTGAAAAATCATAAAAATGATTCTTGAAGCAAGAAAAAGCAGCAAAGAACAAAGCTTGCAGAAAAAAAGAAAAAAAAATATGTAGACAAAAAAAAATAGAAAGAAAAAGCAAGCAGAAAAAGCCAATAACCCTTAAAACCAAAAGGCAAGGGCAAATAAAAAGGATCCCAAGGCTTTGAGCATCAGTGGATAGGAGGGCCTAAAGGAATAAAATCCTGGCTTAAGCGGCTAAACCAAGCTGTCCCTAACCATGTGCTTGTGGCGTGTAGGTGTCAAGTGAAAACTTGAGACTGAGCGGTTAAAGTCAAGGTCCAAAGCAAAAAAAAAAGAGTGTGCTTAAGAACCCTGGACACCACTAATTGGGGACTTTAGGAAAGCTGAGTCACAATCTGAAAAGGTTCACCCAATTATGTGTCTGTGGCATTTATGTATCCGGTGGTAATACTGGAAAACAAAGTGCTTAGGGCCACGGCCAAGACTCATAAAGAAGCTGTGTTCAAGAATCATCATACTGAACTAGGAGAGTCAATAACACTATTCGAAATCTGAAGTTCCTATAGATGCCAGTCATTCTGAACCTCAATGGATAAAGTGAGATGCCAAAACTATTCAAGAGGCAAAAAGCTATAAGTCCCGCTCATATGATTGAAGCTCTGTTTCATTGATAGTTTGGAATTTATAGTATATTCTCTTCTTTTTATCCTATTTGATTTTTAGTTGCTTGAGGACAAGCAACAATTTAAGTTTGGTGTTGTGATGAGCGGATAATTTATACGCTTTTTGGCACTGTTTTTAGTATGTTTTTAGTAGGATCTAGTTACTTTTAGGGATGTTTTCATTAGTTTTTATGTTAAATTCACATTTCTGGACTTTACTATGAGTTTGTGTGTTTTTCTGTGATTTCAGGTATTTTCTGGCTGAAATTGAGGGACTTGAGCAGAAATCAGATTCAGAGGTTGAAAAAGGACTGCTGATGCTGTTGGATTCTGACCTCCCTGCACTTAAAGTGGATTTTCTGGAGCTACAGAACTCGAAATGGCGCGCTTCTAATTGCGTTGGAAAGTAGACATCCAGGGCTTTCCAGAAATATATAATAGTTCATACTTTGGCCAAGAATTGATGACGTAAACTGGCGTTCAACGCCAGCCTTCTGCCCAAATCTGGCGTCCAGCGCCAGAAAAGGATCCAAAACCAGAGTTGAACGCCCAAACTGGCACAGAAACTGGCGTTCAACTCCACAAATGGCCTCTGCACGTGCTACACTCAAGCTCAGCCCAAACACACACCAAGTGGGCCCCGGAAGTGGATTTATGCATCAATTACTTACTCATGTAAACCCTAGTGACTAGTTTATTATAAATAGGACCTCTTACTATTGTATTAGGCATCCTGGATTGTATTTTGATCCTGTGATCACGTTTTGGAGGCTGGCCATCTCGGCCATGCCTGGACCTTCACTTATGTATTTTCAACGGTAGAGTTTCTGCACTCCATAGATTAAGGTGTGGAGCTCTACTGTTCCTCAAAGATTAATGCAAGTACTACTGTTTTCTATTCAATTCTTCTTATTTCGCTTCTAAGATATCCATTCGCACCCAAGAACATGATGAAGGTGATGATTATGTGTGACGCTCATCATCCTTCTCCCCTATGAACGCGTGCCTGACAAACACTTCCGTTCTACATGAAATAAGCTAGAATGAATATCTCTTAGATCTCCTAACCAGAATCTTCGTGGCGTAAGCTAGAATGATGGCGGCATTCAAGAGAATCCGGAAGGTCTAAACCTTGTCTGTGGTATTCTGAGTAGGATTCAATGACTGAATGACTGTGACGAGCTTCAAACTCGCGAGTGCTGGGCGTTAGTGACAGACGCAAAAGGAGGGTGAATCCTATTCCAGCATGATCGAGAACCGACAGATGAATAGCCGTGCCATGACAGGGTGCGTGAGCATATTATTCACTGAGAGGAGGGGATGTAGCCACTGACAACGGTGATGCCCTTGCATACAGCCAGCCATGGAAAGGAGTAAGACTGATTGGATGAAGATAGCAGGAAAGCAGAGGTTCAGAGGAACGAAAAGCATCTCCATTCGCTTGTCTGAAATTCCTACCAATGAATTACATAAGTATCTCTATCCCTATTTTACTATATAATATTCGAAAACACCATTATCACTTTATATCTACCTAACTGAGATTTGCAAAGTGACCATAGCTTGCTTCATACCAACAATCTCCGTGGGATTCGACCCTTACTCACGTAAGGTATTACTTGGACGACCCAGTGCACTTGCTGGTCAGTTGAACGGAGTTGTGTCCACACATAGAGCCACAATGAGGATTCAATACAATTATATATTGTTACTCTCACACAAGTACAAAGAACATGGAACACAATTTCGTGCACCAGTAACTAAATGCACAAAATCAAATAAACATGCAATTAACCATGCAAATGCAACAATGAACAAACAAAGAAAATAAACAATGGTGTTGAAAAGAAGAAAATAGCTAACCCATGGAGATCGGTATCGACCTCCCCACACTTAAAGATTGCACCGTCCTCGATGCATGCTGAGATGTGCAGGTGGACGGGTTGTTCCAACTGATGCTTTTCTTTAAGGATTGTGCAGATGGACTTGTTTGTCTCCCCTTTTAGAATTTTCTCCCTTTTTTCGTCTTTGGTGGCCAGCCTGAAAGAAGAGAAAAAGAAGAACAATAACCCAGAAATAAAGATAAGAAAATAAAGGAAGTATGGGTGGGTTAATGCCAAATGATAAGGGTCTCATTTACATGGAAGCTTCAACATGTACGTGAGAAAACAATAGAAGTACATGGCAAATCAAGAGTGCAAAAATTTACAACAATGGGGAAGAGAGTGTGGGTAATGAAAGTATCAATATAAGTTCATGTCAATGTAAATGAAGTGCAAGTATCATAAAAGATTGGCATTGGCAGATAATTAATATCATCCCACAGTTTAAAACAAGTCACTAAAAATAATTCAAGAAAAGATGCAACAATTGACTAAGAACATTTAACACCAATGGTAAAATAATAAATTTAGAAAATAAAAAAATAAAAATATGCACAAAATAAAAAATGCAATGAATGAAAATATGCAAATAAATTAAATAAAATAGAATGTAAGTGAAAAATGATGAGAAGTTAAAAAGATGAAGTAAAAAGAAAGTAAGAAAGGAGAGAGAAAGAAGAGAAGATAGAAGAAATTAGGAGTAGAGAAGAAAAGATAAGATAGTTAGCACTAATCTGGATAAGTTGTGGGATGCAGGCGACGCGGTCGCGTGGGTGACGCGGTCACGTGGTGCGCGATAAGGTTGGGTGACGCGGACGCGTGGGGCATGCGATCGCGTGAGTCGATTTGTGCTAGTGGCGCGAGTGCAGCCTCGCGGTCGCACAACTCTCTGTTCAAAACTTAGTATTGCCAAAATCCAGGGTGACGCGATCGCGTGGTCGACGTGATCGCGTGAGTGGCCATCATGGGGATATGACGCGGACGCGTGAGCCATGCGACCGCGTGGTAAGGCATGTGCGATCAGCACCAGTCCAGCACCACTCTCGCACAACTTTCGGTCATGCACCCTTTCTTACGTCGATTTCCAGGTCACGCGGCCGCGTGGGAGGCATTTTTCCCACATGACGCGGATGCGTCAGCGACGCTGCCGCGTCGCGTGCGTGCTTCTCTCTTTTTTTTTATGCAGGATGCAAAATGATATGGATGTTATGAGAAATTCCAGGTTCAATGAAATAAAATAAAATAAAACTCGAAAACAAACAAAACGAAATAAAATGAAAATTAAAATTGAAAAGGAACGATCATACCGTGGTGGGTTGTCTCCCACCTAGCACTTTTAGTTAAAGTCCTTAAGTTGGACATTTGGTGAACTCCCTGTTATGGTGGCTTGTGCTTGAACTCATCCAGGAATCTCCACCAATGTTTGTAATTCCAATGGCCTCCGGGATCCCAAATCTTGTTTCTACACCCGTCTTCAAGTTGATTATAATGATTCCATCTGGGTGATTCAGCTTTAGAATTCTTAGTGAAGCGTCCAAACAACTTCCTAGACCCATTCAATTGAGCTTTACACCAACATTTGCGTTTAAACTTTGAGCACACAACCAGGTTGAACCTTGCTTGATAACTCCAACCACTAGCCATCTTCCCCTTACTCTTAATGCCACAAAGAGCTCTAAGTTGACCATCCGTCTCCAGTAATGGGGTTCCTGGGAGTAATTAGGTTGGAATTGGGGTGGTTCTATATATGGTTCATATGGTTGGTATGGTGGATGAGGGTTAGGGTCATATGGAGGTGAATGGTGGAAAGGGGCTTGTGAGTATGGTGGTCCAAAGTCATGTTGAGGAAAGGGTTCATGGGCATATGGTGGTGGTTGTTGATAGTCCATTGGAGGTGGTTGTCGCCAAGAGGGTTGATCAAATCCTTGTGGCTCCTCCCATCTTTGATTGTTCCAACCTTGATGCCTGTTCTCATTGTAATTTCCTCTTCCTGCAACATAATTGTAACCAGACTCATAGCCAAAGGGGTGAGAGTTCATAGTAGCAAATAAAAATTAAAAACGAAAATAAAAAAAAATTTAAATTAAAAGGTTATTTAAATTTTGAATTTGAAAATTAAATTTTTGAAATTTGAATTTTTAAAATTTTGAAATTTGAAATTTGAAATTTGAAATTTGAAATTTGAAATTTGAAATTTGAAATTTGAGTTTTAAATTTTGAATTTTTGAATTTAATGAGGAAAGATAAAAACAATAAAATGACACTAAACTTAAAATTTTTAGATCAAAACGAAGAAAACAACTAAGAACAACTTGAAGGTCAAGATGAACACGAAGAACAACTTGAAGATCAAGATGAACACAAAGAACAAATTTTTTTGAAAAAAAAAATTTTAATAAATAAATAAAAAAACCAATAACCTCTTAATTTACGAAAAAGTAAAAATAAAAACAAAAATAAGAACAAATAAACAAGCAAAAAGCAAATATTTACAATAACCAATAATAAGGCACACGTTTGCAATTCTCCGGCAACGGCGCCATTTTGAAGAAAACTGAAGATTGATGGTTTAGAAGTTATAGTAAACTCTCGTTGCAGGTATAGTTACTAAACCAAGTAATCAACCTTTCTTACCAATGTTTTGGTTGTCACAAGTAACAAACCCCTTTAAAATTGATAACCGAGTATTTAAACCTCGGGTCGTCTTCTCAAGGAATTGCAGGGAAGTATGTTCTTATTATTGGTTATGAGTCTTGTAAATTGGGAGTTTTGAAAGTAAGGAACAAGTAATTTAAATGACAAGTTGTTAAAATAATAAATAACAAAGCTCTTGGCAAGGTATAAGAACTGGAAGTCCTATCCTGGTTATCCTTATTAATTGTGATGAGAATTAGATTTTTCTCCCACTTTGTTAACCTCTAACTATGAAGGTAAGTTAAGTGGAGGAATTAATTTTGATTCCTCAAGTCCTAGTCTTTCCTTGGGAAAGGCTAGAGTTAGTGGAACTTGAATTAATCCTTGAAGAATTCCAATTTTCAATTAACAATGAGTTTGATAACTCAAGAGTCTCCAATGACTCAACCAAAGCCAAAAGGGAAAAATTCAAATTATTTATATTATAAGTAAAAGAGAGTAATCATAAATGTGAAATATCTCAAATTGCATTAAGTAAAGAAAAATCAATCTAAACATGGAAGTTCATAAATTAAATTAGAAAAATAAATAAAAGGAACATTGAACCTGTGATTGCAAAAGATGAAATAATCATAAAATGAAAAGAATCCTAATTCTAAATCCTAAGAGAGAGGAAAGAACCTCTCTCTCTAAAAACTACATCTAAAACTAAAAATTATGAATTATGAGCTTATGATTATGAATGAATGGATTCTCTCACTTTATAGCCTCTAATCTATGTTTTCTGGGCCGCAAACTAGGTCAGAAACAGCCCAGAATTCGCTGGTTGCGAATTCAAACACGCTGATTTTTTCGTCACTGCGACGCGTCCGCATGGAGCACACAGTCGCGTCACCTAGCGTCAGAGAAACTATGGCATATTATATATCAAATCGAAGCCCCGGACGCTAGCTTTCCAACGCAACTGGAACTGCGTCATTTGGACCTCTGTAGCTTAAGTTATAACTATTTGAGTGCGAAGAGGTCAGGCTGGACAGCTTAGCAATTTCTCCAACTTCTTGTATTCCTTCCACTTTTGCATGCTTCCTTTCCATCCTCTGAGCCATTCCTGCCCTGTAATCTCTGAAATCACTTAACATACATATCAAGGCATCTAATGGTAATAAGAGAGGATTTAAACATACGGAACTTAAGGCCAAAGAAGCATGTTTTCAATCAAAGCACATAATTAGGAAGGCAAATGTAAAACCATGTAAATAGTATGAATAAGTGGGTAAAGAGTTGGTAAAAACCACTCAATTGAGCACAAGGTAAACCATAAAATAGTGGTTTATCACTCTCCCTTTCTCCTTCAAGCTCGACGGCAGCGGAACTAACGGCGGCGGTGGCAATGCATGGCAGCGACGAGGACGAACGACGTGAACGTCTCCGTCGATCTCTCTCGACACCTCTCCCTCATCCTTGTTCAACCGGCACCAGGGCGGACTCCACGGAACTGCGGCGACGTGTGTACAGGGCGCGGCGACTTCCTTCCCCTCTCTTCTCCCTCGATTCTCCCTTCTCCCTTCTCTATCTCTCTTTTTTTTTCCTCAACCTATTTTCGTTCTTCCCCTTTCTGAGGGTATGTTTGCGTTTATTGTTTGTAAAATTAGGTTAGAATTGAGTTTTAATTTGGGAAATTAGAGTTAGGGTAAAATATTCATGATAGAATAACAATTTAGAAATTAAATATAATATTATAAAAATTAATTTTGGAACACATAATTTTATTTATCAATTTATCAATGAGTTCAAATAATTATTTTCAATTTAAATTATAAAATGAACATACTAATCACATTTTATAAAATTTGGTTTAAATTCGAGAATATCAATTATTCAGATTATATGATATAATTTTTCATTATTGTTCTATCAACAAAACTTTAATTCTAATTTATATAAAATAACTAATTATAGTAAAGATTGTATATAAATATTAATTAACTTAAACTCAATGTATTTATAAAGATTAATTTAATCACTCCTAATAAATTAATCTCTAAGAGCTCAAATTAAGAAAATAAACCATAATTTATTCATAATAAAAATTTCTTAAATTTAATTATATAATACTCCCATTTAAAATTAATTGTATTCAACTTAATTTTTTATTTATAAATTATATTGAAAATTTTAATATTTAAAGTAAATTATATAAAATTATTATTAGTTTTAATTATTAAAATTTTTAAATTTTAAAAGATAAAAAATTTAAAATAATAAAAAATACATAAAAATCTTAATTAATTAAAATTCAAATGATTAAAACTGTGACCATAGACTCCTTTAAGTTACCCCCCAAAACTGTGAGCATAGACCCCTTTAGGTCACCACCCGAAACCGTGACCATAGACCCTTTTAGGTCGTCACCCTTCTGAAAAATCGTGACCATAGACTCTTTTTGGCCACTGTAAAAAACTGTGACCATTGACCCCATCAGGTCACCCCTTAAAACTGTGACCATAGACCCCTTTAGGTCACCCTTCCGAAAAACCGTGACCATAGACCCTTTTTTGTCACTGTAAAAAACCGTGACCATAGACACCTTTAGGTCACCCCTAAAACCCTGACTATAGACCCTTTTACGCTACCCCCAAAACCATGACTATAGACCCCTTTAGGTCACCCCTAAAACCGTGACCATAGACCCCTTTAGGTCACCCCCCAAAACCGTGACCATAGACCCTTTTTAGTCACTATAAAAAACCGTGACCATAGACACTTTTAGGTCACCCCCAAAATTGTGACCATAGACCAAGGTTGTGAAAACCAAGCTGTTCGATGAACCAGTAAAATAACCGGTTCAACGGTTTAATGGTCTGACTGTGGTCTAACCGGGATTCAACCGGTTTAGTTAAATATAAAATAAAATTATAAAAAATTAATATATAATTTTAATATTTAAATTTAATAAATTTTTAACTAAATAAACACAAAAATCACATACAATATAAATTACATATAACAAAATGTAACTTCAGCCCTAAAAAATATACCTTCAAATTTTTTAGAAATCCTTATGAAGTATGTTATCTCAAAAAAAAAAGCTTGCTGTAGTTATTAGCATCAATGTATAATTTAGTTTTTTAAAATCAACAAAACTATTCTAAAAAATTTAACAAAAGTACCAGCAACCATTAACAAGTCATAAAACAAAAGAATAACAAAAGAGGCAGCAATCAGATTTCCTTTATCAGTTAATCAACAGAGTTAAATAGTTAATCCAATTGAATTTTTTCTTTTACAATTACAACCATCAGAATTCAATCTATCCAACCATCAGAATCCAGAATATAAAAAATAGCAAATCATAATCATTATAATTAACAAAATAAAAAAATAAATTGAACTACAGAAGAACTCAAGAAACAGGGAGAGTAACATAATCAAACTCTGTAATTTTCTACGGCGGCAGAGTGAGCGAAGAATCCACGGCGGCAGAAAAACATTCGAACTTCGCTGTGAGTTCAACAGAGAAAAGGATCGAAGACAAAGACGGGCAAAGACGATGAGGAGAGAGACGATTTCATGGAGGCCGACGATGACATGGACAGAAGTGGCTTGACAACACCAACAATAGCTCCGAGCAGACCTGGCGATGCAAGGAGAAGGGATCTAGGAGGAGAAGAGGGGGGGGCCAACAAGGACAAGGAAAGAGGCGGGATTGACGACACCATGATGACAGAGAAGCTGAGAAGGTGACGCTACTGTTGATGGTGGCGGCGCTGGAACTCAGAGGGGTAGTGGCGGTGTTGGAACTCAAAGAGGGAGAGAGAGGGGTATTAGGGTTTTCTTCTAAGAGAGAAGGGTAACTGGGTAGTGGGTAGCTTTTATATAGGTTTTTTAATTTTTTTTTTATTTTTAACCTTTGAAATCCGTAAAAAAACCGACCGGTTTTACTGGTTCACCGGTCAACCACCGGTTTGACCAGTTTTTCACCGATTTTTTGTCAAACGGTTTTTGGCATCACCCGAACCGGCCAGATGATCGGTTCCCGGTTAATCCGGTTGAACTGACCGGTCCGGTTCAATTTTCAGAACAATGCCATAGACCCTTTTAGGCCACCCTCAAAACCGTGACCATAGACCCCTTTAGGTCACCCCCCAAAACCGTGACCATATACCCTTTTAGGTCACCCTTTTTTGAAAAACCGTTACCATAGACCCTTTTTGGTCACTGTAAAAAACCATGACCATAGACCCTTTTAGGTCACCCCTCAAAACCGTGACCATAGACCCTTTTAGGCCACCCATTTTTAAAAAATTGTGACCATAGGTACTCTATGGTCACCCTTTCAAAAAAAAACTGTGACCATAGGTACTCTATGATCACGATTTTTTACCATGACCAAAAAAACCGTAGCCATAGGCCTAAAATGTTGTAGTGAAGGAAGAAGAAGTTAAAAAGGAAGGTGCTGATAAGGAGGGTGTGAAACTAGTGAGAGAACAATAGGGAAAAAAACTGAAGCAAAGGAGAAAAGTGTTGGAGTAGAAAAGAATGTGTTTCTTTGTGGGTTACCACTTCTACTAAGCAAAAGAGATGAAGGTAGTGATATAGTTCTTCTCATGTTCTTGAGGTCTAGGGAGTTCAAGGTCAGTGATGCATTTGAGATGCTGAAGAGGTCAATTTTCATTTTTTTTTCTTTATAAATAGTAGCTCATAAATAATCTACTTTAAATTAGAAGTCACTAAAAAAATTAAAATAAAAGAAATCTACTTTAGATATGGCTGATAAACCACTATTTTATGGTTTATCTTGTGCTCAATTGAGTGTTTTATATCAATACTTTACTCACTTATTCATATAAATTGCATGATTTTATATTTTTCTTCCTAATTTTGTTCTATAATTGGAAACTTACTTCCCAAAGCCTTTAAATTACCAAAAATTAAATTTCCTCTTATTACCATTCGATGCCTTGATATGTGTGTTAAGTGATTTCAGGCTTTACAGGGCAGGAATGGCTTAGAGAATGGAAAGGAAGCATGCAAAAGTGGAAGGAATACAAGAACTTGAAGGAATTGCTAAGCTGTCCAACCTGACCTCTTCGTACTCAAACGGTCATAACTTGAGCTACAGAAGTCCAAATGATGCGGTTTCAGTTGCGTTGGAAAGCTAACGTCCGGGGCTTCGAAATGATATGTAATTTTGCATGGTGGCCATAAAGCTATGCGACTCGAACGCGTGCTTCACGTGGACGCGTTGCAGTGACGAAAATCAGCGTGTTTGAATTCACAACCAGCAAATTCTAGGCTGTTTCTGGCCCAGTTCTCGGCCCAGAAAACACAAATTAGAGGCTATAAAGTGAGGAAATGCATCCATTCATCAGACAATAATTCATACAACTTTCATATTCACAATTTTAGGTTTTAGATGTAGTTTTAGAGAGAGAGAGGCTCTCTCCTCTCTCTTAGTATTAGCATTTAGAATTTCTATTATGTTTAGGCTACTTTTCTTCATTCCAGGTTCAATATTCCTTTAATTTAATTTTTCTTCTACTTTATTTACTTTATCACTTAGTTATTTATTTTTCCAATGTAATTTATGAATTTCCATGTTAGATTTGATTTCTTTTATTTAATATAATTTGAGGTATTTCAGACTTATGATTGTTTTCTTTAATTTATTAATGCTTTCGATTTATCCAAATTATTTTCATTCAAGTAGATTTTCTTCCCTTTTGGCTTTGGTTGAATAATTGGTGACACTTGAGTTATCAAACTCAGCTGTTGGTTAATATTTGAAGTTTGCTGGTTGATTTGAATCCCTCTAAAGCTAGTCTTTCCTTAGGAGTTGACTAGGACTTGAGGAATCAAATTGATTAGCCCACTTGACTTTCCTTTATTTAGTAAGGGTTAACTAAGTGGGAACAGCGGATAATTCTCATCACACCTGCTAAGGATAACTAGGATAGGAATTTCAATTCTTATACCTTGCCAGGATATTTTCTTAATTATTAATTTAATTTTCTTGTCATTTAAATTACTTGTTCTTTATTTCAAAAACCCAAAAATTCTACCTTTTTTCATAACCAATAATAAAAACACCTCCCTGCAATTTCTTGAGAAGACGACCCGAGGTTTAAATACTTTGGTTATAAATTCTATTGGGTTTTGTTACTTGTGACAACCAAACTTTTGCACGAAAGGATTCTCTGTTGGTTTAGAAACTATACTTACAACGCGATTATATAATTTTATAAAAATTTCTTTACTCATAGAATCAGTTCGTCAAAATGGCGCCGTTGCCGGGAAATTGCAAACGTGTGCCTTATTATTGGTTATTGTAAATATTTACTTTTAAATTGATTTTTTCGGAAAAAAAAAATTTCAGATTTTTATTTTAAAATTTTTTATCTTATCTTATCTTAGTTTTAAATTTCAAAATTCAAATCGTTTTCAAAAATCATATCTTTTTCAAAATCTTATCTTATCTTATTTCAAATTTAAATTTCAAATTTCAATAAAATTCCAAAATTCGAAATTCAAAATTCAAAATTTAAATTTAAAATTTTAAAAATCAAACCTTTTCAAAATTTAAATCTTCTTCAAATCTTTATCTTATATTGTTGACTTTTTTCAAAATTCAAATTTCAAAATTTAAAATTCAAAATTTAATTTTTAAATTCAAAAATTTAAATTTCAAAACCTTTTAATTTAAAAACTTATCTTCTTTTACCTAACTTATCTTATCTTTTTTTTTAATCTTAAAAATCTTTTTCAAACATTTTCTCTTATTTATTTTATTTTATTTTCCTTTGATTGTTTATTTGTTTTTGTTTTTAATTTTTATTAGTTACTATGAGTTCTCACCCCCGTCGCTTTGAGTTTGGTTCTAATGCTGTTAAAAGGAATGGAAGCTATAACAGGAACATGCATCAAGGTCAAAACAATCAAAAATGGAAGGAGCCACGAGGATCTGATCAACCCTTTAGGCAACAACACCCTCCAAGATACCATGGACCACGACCATTCCACAATGCATGCCAAGACAATAGTTATGGTGGACCTTCTCGTGACAACCAACCCCCACCAGTTTACTATGGTTAAGAGCCATTCCGAGGTGCGTACCAAGATGATAGATATGGTGGACCCCCTTGTAGTTACCAACAAGCTCTATCATATGCCAATGAACAACCTCCTCAACATAGCTTTGAACCACTACACTCACAAGCCAACTACCACCATTCGCCTCCATATGACCCTAACTCTTATCCACCCCAATTCCAACCCAATTACTCCCAAGAACTACCACTTCCCTATGCACCATGTCCATATCCATCAACCCAAGAATCAAAGGAGCGTCTCAAGGAAACAGTGAATAAATTTTATGCAACCCTTCACCAATTGAATCAAGCAATAAATCGATTACCTTTCCGACGTTCGGACACTCAAGGAACCCCCATGGCTTCATATGGGCAATCTAATGAAGAACGTAGCATGAATGAGATATTAGAAACTCCAGTGGACAGTACGGAGCATGACTTTGTACTGGAACAAGTAGAGGAAGCTGTAATTATCGAAGAAGAAGAATTGGTTGAAGACTTAGGAGATGCTGAACCTCCATGGGAAAGTCAAGTTATAGAGCCTCCTTCAAAGACGTTTGAAATTGATGTTGACGAGGGTGTACAACCTCCGAGGCATATCATGGTTGAAGACTTTGAAGGGGATGATCAAGAGATGGATTCAATCATTGATGAATTCTTATCTACAATTGAATCCTCTCCCATTGGACTTGACATGGAGATTAAAGAAGAAGAAGCACAACCTCTCATGCCCTTAGTGGACAATGAAGAGGAGATCGAATTGGAAGAAAGCTACCAAGAGGAAGAGGTTGATATTAAAGAAGCTTACAAAGAGGTGGAAGTTGTCAAGGAAGAACCCAAGGGAATGGAACTGGAAATCACCTTGCCAAGGTTGTTGGAAACCTCTCCCCCAAAGCCCTCACCATCCATCCCTTCATTCAAGTGGGTAAATCTTTCCTCTCTAAGCTTAATTAGCTCACTTGAATATGCTTTACTTGAGACAGATGGTCAGTTTAGAGCTCTTTGTGGCTTTAAGAGTAAGAGGGAGATGGTTAGTGGTTGGCAACACAATCCTAGGTTCATTGTGGTAGGAAGCTCACTGCTGAATTATCATGGTTGGAAGAATACTAAATTGTATGGGTCTAGGAAGCTGTTTGGATGCCTCAGTGAGAATTCGGATTGCTTACCAACCGGTTGAAACAAAGATGGTCAACAAGAAGACGGGTGCAAAAGCAAGGTTTGGGACCCCGGAATTCAGTCTAGAAATCAACACTCTTGGAGCCTTGTCACTTACTTTAGATTGCTTGATGGCTGTATGCGCCTAGTTTGGGATTCCGGAGGCCATTGGAGTTACAAACATTGGTGGGGATTCATGGATCAGTACAAGCATAAGCCACCATGACAAGGAGCTCACCAAATGTCTAACTTAAGGACTTTAACTAAAAGTGCTAGGTGGGAGACAACCCACCATGGTATAATCATTCCTTTTTAATTCTTAATCTTATTTTATTTTATTTTTTTCATTCATAATCTCTGCATATAGTCTGCATTCACATTTGCATTCGCATTTTGCATAAAAAAAAAAAAAAAACGCACGCTACGCGTAAGCGTCACTGACGCATCCGCATCATAGATGCGTTCTGAAGAAAAGAGAATTGAACAGAAAGTCACACGAAAGCGTGGCTGAAGGCGTGCCTTAGGCACAAATATGCCCACGCGACCGCGTCAATGACGCGTCCGCGTCATTCTGAAAAAGAGCCTCCCACGCGTCCGTGTCACCCACGCGAATGCGTGGCTCTGCAAAATCGACGTAAAAAGGTGTATGGCAGAGACTTATGGTGGAGTTGGGCTGGAATGATGCTAAAGGCACAAGCCCTACCACGCGACCGCGTGCCCTACGCATTCGTGTCACCCTAAATTTTGGCAAAATGCATTTAATACAGAGAGTTACGCGAACGCGAGGCTGCTCTTGCCCCACTAGCACAAATCAAGTCACGCGAACGCGTGCCCTACGCGTCCGCGTCACTTGAAATTATCGCCAATCACGCAAACGCGTGATCCACGCGTCTGCGTCACCTGTGCCGCGTAACTTATCCAGATCAGTGCCAATTATCTTATCTTTTCTTTTCTAATCATAATTTCTTCTATCTTTTCTTCTTTCTTCTTTCTGTCTTACTTCATCTCTTTAACTCCTCATCCTTCTTTGCTTTCATTCTATTTTACTTAATTGCATACTTTCATTCATTGTATTTTAATTCTGTACATATTTTTATTTTCTTTTCTACGTTCATTATTTTTTCCGTTGGTGTTAAATTTTTCTATTCAAATGTTGCATCTTTTCTTGAATTATTTTGGTGCTTAGTGACTTATTTTACACTGTGGGATGATATTAATTATCTACCAATGCCAATCTTTTATGATACTTGCACTCCATTTTCATTGACATGAACTTATATTGATACTTTCATTACCGACACTCCTCCCCTTTGTTGCAAATTTTGCACCACTGGTATGCCATGTGCTTCTATTATTTTCTCACTTGCATGTTGTAACTACCATGTAATTGAGACCCTCATTATTTGGCATTAACCCACCCAGACTTTATTTATCTTTATTTCTAGGTTACTTTTTCTTCTTTTTCCTCTTCTTTCAGACTGGCCCCCGAGAAAGGAAAAAGGGAGAAACTTCTATATAGGGCAACAAACAAGTCCATCTACACATTCTTTAGAGAAAGAGCAGCAGTTATAGCTCGCAACCCGTCCACTTGCACATCTTAGCATGCACCGAGGACGGTGCAATCTTTAAGTGTGGGGAGGTCGATACCGATTTCCAGGGGTTAGTTACCTTCTTTTCAACACCAATATTCTATTTTCTTTGTTTGTTCATTGTTGCATTTGCATATTTGATTGCATGTTTGTTTGATTTTATGCATTTAGTTACTACTTGGTTGAAGTAATATTTTCTTTTTCAAGAAATTTTTATAGTATTTCACTAATTTAAATTGAAAATTTTTTTGTTAAATTTGTTTGAAGTTGTATTTGGAATATAGTTTAAAAAGCTAAGAACACACAACCCGTAAGATTTTGAGCCTAATTACATGGTTACACTATTTAAACCATGAATTTTATTCTTGTGTGTTTTCTTCCCTATGATTGCAATCTTTGCTTTGTTCCATTCTATATGTCCACTATTTAGTGTATTTACATGCTTGCATATGATTGAGGCCATTACTTGTTTTAGCTCACTTCTCCCAAATAAGCCTACCCTTTTATGTCACCATTGTTAGCCACTTTAAGCCTTTTAATCCCATTTATTCTATATTTTACCACATCACTAGCCTTAAACGAAAAAACAATTAAATACCCCAATTGAATCTTTGGTTAGCTTAAGATAGAGATTGTGTATCAACTAAGTATGGGGAAACTATAGGAACATGGGTTAATAAGGAAATGTGTTATGTTCTTACTTTGATAAAATATTGGGAATTTTGGTACCTACTAATGAGAGACTAGAAAAATTAAAAATCCATATGCATTGATATGTTACGTTTACTTTTATATTTTTAAAAGAATATATATATATATATATATATATATATATATATATATATATAATCCAAGAAAAAGGAAAAAAAAAAGAAAAAATCCAAAAATATTCAATAAATAAGTAAATAAATAAGGGGACAAAATTATCCCAATGCAAGGTTAAGTTAATAAAAAGATCAATGCATATGTGATAAAATTAAAATAAAGGTTGATGCATGAGTATGTAATGCAAAAGTGGGAATTTTGAGTAGTTAGGCATGAATTTAAAAGTATATAGAGTGTGTGTATAGGTGAGAGCTTAGGTTAGTCAAAGATTCATATTATAGCTCACTTGGCCATACATATATCCTCACCCTTACCTTAGCCCCATTACAACCTTGAAAAGACCTCATGATGTTTGCATTGGTACACTAAATTTTTGTTGATTGGTTAGATGAAGAACAAAGTTTAGAAAGCATGATTAGAGAAGAGTAGAGTGATTAACCCTAGACACTTGAGAGATTAGAGTGATATACACTACCAGTGAGGGTTCAATGCTTGATTCTATGTTCCCTGCTTTCATGAGCTATCTTCTTACAAGTTCACTTGTCTTTTATTGTATAATTTGAATTAGTGAAATCTGATTTATGTTTGTCTTGAAGAGCTTATTTACTTTTAACCAAGTAGGTAGAAACATTTTGCATGTAGTTGCATTCATATAGATAGGTTGCATTTCATAAGTTTTACCATTCATATTCACTCTCTTATAGCTTCTCTTGAGCTTAGCATGAGGACATGCTAATGTTTCAGTGTGGGAATGTTGATAAACCACTATTTTATAGTTTATCTTGTGCTCAATTGAGTAGTTTATATCAATTCTTTACTCACTTATTCATATAAATTGCATGGTTTTATATTTTCCTTCCTAATTTTGTTCTATAATTGGAAACTTGCTTCCCAAAGCCTTTAAATTACCAAAAATTAAATTCCCTCTTATTTCCATTCGATGCCTTGATATGTGTGTTAAGTGATTTCAGGTTTTACAGGGCAGGAATGGCTTAGAGGATGGAAAGGAAGCATGCAAAAGTGGAAGGAATACAAGAACTTGAAGGAATTGCTAAGCTGTCCAGCCTGACCTCTTCGCACTCAAACGGTCATAACTTGAGCTACAGAGGTCCAAATGACGCGGTTCCAGTTGCGTTGAAAAGCTAACGTACAGTGCTTCAAAATGATATATAATTTTTTATAGTGTCCGTACATCTAGGAGACGCAAACGTGTGCTTCATGCGAACGCGTCACAGTGACGAAAATCAGCGTGTTTGAATTCGCAACCAGCGAATTCTGGGCTGTTTCTGGCCCAGTTCTCGGCCCAGAAAATACAAATTAGAGGCTATAAAGTGAGGAAATGCATCCATTCATCAAACAACAATTCATACAACTTTCATATTCACAATTTTAGGTTTTAGATGTAGTTTTAGAGAGAGAGAGGCTCTCTCCTCTCTCTTAGAATTAGGATTTAGAATTTCTATTATGTTTAGGCTACTTTTCTTCATTCCAGGTTCAATGTTCCTTTAATTTAATTTCTCTTCTACTTTTGTTTACGTTATCACTTAGTTATTTATTTTCCCAATTTACTTTATGAATTTTCATGTTAGATTTGATTTCTTTTATTTAATATAATTTGAGGTATTTTAGACTTATGATTGTTTTCTTTAATTTATTAATGCTTTCGATTTATCCAAATTATTTTCATTCAAGTAGATTTTCTTCCTTTTTGGCTTTGGTTGAATAATTGATGACACTTGAGTTATCAAACTCAGCTGTTGGTTAATATTTGAAGTTTGCTGGTTGATTTGAATCCCTCTAAAGCTAGTCTTTCCTTAGGAGTTGACTAGGACTTGAGGAATCAAATTGATTAGCCCACTTGACTTTCCTTTATTTAGTAAGGGTTAACTAAGTGGGAACAACGGATAATTCTCATCACACCTGCTAAGGATAACTAGCATAGAAATTCCAATTCTTATACCTTGCCAAGAGATTTTCTTAATTATTAATTTAATTTTTTGTCATTTAAATTACTTGTTCCTTATTTCAAAAACCCAAAAATTCTACCTTTTTCCATAACCAATAATAAAAACACCTCCCTGCAATTCCTTGAGAAGACGACCTGAGGTTTAAATACTTCGGTTATAAATTCTATTAGATTTTGTTACTTGTGACAATCAAACGTTTGCACGAAAGGATTCTCTGTTGGTTTAGAAACTATACTTATAACGTGATTATATAATTTTATAAAAATTTCTTTACTAACAGAATCAGTTCGTCAATGGCGTCGGAGCGCATCTTTAATGGAGTCTAAAGATTTGTAGAAGGACCCTCCTACGTCATGCAGAACGAGTTAGCTTCCTCAACCACATCCATCTTTTTTATCCTTTGGGTTATTTTGAAAATTATTATTAAGCTTCAACATTGGAAAAATTTATTAAGTTTTCATTTTTCTAATATGAAATAAGTAATCTTTGGTGCCCTTTCATTGTTTTATTGATTCTTAGAGAAGTTGGTGCTTTCTTTTTGGAGAAATTCTCCTATTCTTGAACATTGAGCATTTGAGGTTGTGATTGACCTGCAATTAAAATTTATTTCTA
This sequence comes from Arachis hypogaea, assembly GCF_003086295.3. NCBI lineage: Eukaryota > Viridiplantae > Streptophyta > Magnoliopsida > Fabales > Fabaceae > Arachis > Arachis hypogaea. The sequence goes on along the minus strand of NC_092052.1, from coordinate 111,254,512 downwards.
ATATTTTGTTATTGGATAGCTTACTTTTTTTGTCTCTATTAACCATATTGCCAATTTTTTATTGTTTTCATCTCTTTAATCACATTATATATGCTTTCAAGAAGAACTATCAATAAAGTGATTAGAATTTTTGGAGTTCCCACATGCTATCTAAAGGCTAAGCTTGAGGAAGCTATCTTGGGACACAACCTATTTTATGAAAAGACAAAAGAGGCAAAGAAGATCAATAAAGAAACTTAAGAAAATAATAAGGAATAAGAAGTTAAAAAGGAAGGTGCTGATAAGGAGGGTGTGGAACCAGTGAGAAAATGGGAGGAAAAAAAACTGAAGTAGAGGAGAAAGGTATTGGAGTGAAGAAGAATGTGTCTCTTTGTGGGATACCACTTCTGCCAAGTAAAGTAGATGAAGGCACTGATATAATTCGTCTCAAGTTCCTGAGGGCTAAGGAGTTCAAGGTCAGTGATGCATTTGAGATGCTGAAGAGGTCAATTTTTATTTTTTTTCTTTATAAATAGTAGATCATAAATAGTCTACTTTAAATTAGAAGTTACTAAAAAAATTAAAATAAAAAAGTCTACTTTAAATATTATACTATGATATTTGTGTTCTTTCAAATAAAAAATTATGAATAAATAATATGTGAAATTATGAATCTGACAAATAAAAAAGACATGCAAAATGATGAGGTGTAGGATATAAAATGAATTTTTATATGCCGATATGTTGTTTTCTCTTAATAATTCTTAAAGGGAACTATTTGACAATAATTTTGCTTCCATTTCTTAATAGATGTTTCATAAATTGATGTTCAAGACAAAGTAATAACTGAACATTATTATTAAGCTTATTTAGTAATTTCTTCTTGAATGCTATATATTAATTATTTGCTCATGATATATATTATATAGTTCTTAATTTTTTAAAATTTAGATGATAAGTGATTTTATTAATTCACACCTTACCATGTGAAAACTGTAAATCTGTAGTAATATGAAATTCATCACTCATATTTTAATTACATAGATTATGTACTAAGAATTATATTTTATTACTATTAACACCAAAAGAGAACATACAGATAATTATGTGCTAGGAATTAAGTTTTAAATACATAGATTATTATGCAAAGTAACTAAACATTATTATTAAGCTTGATTTCTTCTTTAATACTATATGTAACACCCTACCACATAGAGTTTTAAGTCTAGAATATAAATTAGAGGTGGTGAGGTGCTACGACCTCTAAAACAAAAAATACGTAAATAGATATATATGAAGAATAGTTTAACTAAGAGCCTCAGAAGAAAGGATGATCAAGACAAGACTAAAAACGAGTCACACTTGAAAGGCATTTGTATAGAAGGCTTATACAGAAAACCAAAAGACAGATATATAAAAGTAGAATTCTAAATGATAGTTATATAATCAAGATCTAGACCTGCGAAGTAAAGATCGGCTAGAATATATATATATATATATATATATATATATATATATATAACCCCAGGAATAAACCAACAGATAAATATAAATCCTGTTTCACCAAGTCAACCTCTAAGAGGGACAAAACATAATATATACAAGATGAAGAATCTATACACATATATAAACATAAACCAAATACAAACACTAAGTTCCAATATTGTTTTTCGCTTCCAAGAGTTACCAGAATGCTCAATGCGGTGCCTCGCATCTTGCATCTGAAAACAACAACATAGATATGGAATGAGAATCGGAGGTTCTCTGTATGGTAAAGGTGCCCACATAGATAATATATAAGGTTCCGGAAAAGCCAGAGGCGATCCTAGAACTCTGACACTCAGATTTAAATCTTAAAATTTATAAATGGAAAACCATAAACATGGTAGGTTATCTAAGGTTCTTATTTCTAATTTCTTTCTAACTTAAGCCCTAATTTCCGCCTTCCTCCAATCCTCCAAAACTCCAATGCATAGACAAGCAATACAGACAAAGCAAACACAAGTAGGATACAGATACAGAGTAAATATAGCAGGTAAGCATAATAATCACATAGGCAAGCCCAATTAATGCACAATCAAACAAAACACACATATGCATATAATGTATGTCTGTCCTATAGCTGATGAGTCTCATCTGTCGGTTATCAAGCCAAACCCGACATATCCAGTAGCTAACCCTGAACAGAACACCAAATACGGAGCAAATGGGACAATGCCACAACCCTTACGTCTTACCCGCATACCCAGAGCAGGGGACAACCTCACCATTACCCGGAGCAAGTGGCGACATAACTTAGCCCTTGCATCTTACCCGAAGCCTCGAACTTTCTCAGAGCAAGTGGATAACACCACTGCATCTTACCCAGAGTCACATTCAAAAATTTATTCTCATTATCATTACAATTTATTCATATTCATTCAAATTCATAATCAAACTTAGTCCTCAACCTTCCTCTTCCTCATAAGCCAGCTCATCCTCAATCATATCTCATACAACTTCATCACTAACCTGGAGCGAGTGGACAATGCCACCGCCTCTTGTCTGGTTACATACATTTCATAATCATTCAATTCATTCAAATATCATACTTAAATATCAATCCTCCTGATCCTTCATTCACACTCAATCTCTCACTCAATTATCATTCAATTCATTCAAAAATCATACTTTAAATCATAATCTCATAATTCTTTATTCTTTTTCAATCATCATCATTCCTCCCATTCTTTTCAACAATAATTCAAACTTAAAATATAATTTGATGAGCAGATATTTTATACGCTTTTTGGCATCATTTTCATATAGTTTCTATTATGTTTTGTTTAAGTTTTATTATATTTTCATAGGTTTTAGTGCGAAATTCATATTTTTGGATTCTACGTTGAGTTTGTATGTTTTATGGTGATTTCAGGTATTTTCTGGCTGAAATTGAGGAGCTTGAGCAAAAGTCTGATTCAGAGATAGAGAAAGCACTGCAGATGCTGTCAGGATCTAACCTCCATGTACTCGAAAGAGCTTTTCTGGAGTTACAGAAGTCCAAATGGCGCTCTCTCAATGGCTATGGAAAGTAACATCCAGGGCTTTCCATAAATATATAATTATTTATACTTTGCTTTGGAAATGGAAGTCCAAAACTGGCGTTCAATACCAGCCACCTACCTCGTTACTGGCGTTTAACGCCCAAAAGGGGGTCCCTAGCCAGCGTTCAACGCCCCTAAGGGACCCTAGCTCATAGGAGACACTCAAACTCAGCCTAAACACTCACCAACTGGATCCCAGAAGTGGATTTTCGTACTATCAACTTAATTGATCTTATTTCTATAATCCTTAGTCATTAGATTAGTATATATAGACAATAGTTCACCCTTGTTAAGGACCCTTGCCCACTTGTATGTTTCCATTGTATTTTTCTATCAGCATGAGTCACTAAACCTCCTAGGTTAAGGTTAGGAGCTCTGCTGATTTTCATGGATCAATAAAAGTACTACTGTTCTATTCAATTCGTGTGTGACTCTATTCTAAGATGCATCTTCGTTCTTCACCTTATGAATGAGATGATCCATTACACTCATCCTCATTCTACATGGGTTCAGTGTGAGTCCTTGACAGGAGATCACTGAACCACAAGCTTGATTATACATCTTTTAGACGGCTAATCTACGACTTTTTTGGGGACTTCTCAAAACACTAGTTCAGCCGAGATATGGAGAGATTAAGGTCTTTGTGGTAGAGGCTAGAACCAAAGGCGCAACATTCTCTGAACCGGAAGATTCGACCTTGTCTGTGGTGTCTTGAGTAGGATCATGAAGGGGATGAACTGTAGGAACTTCACCCTCGTTCAGATTGAGCGCACACTAAACCTGGCGTTCGGCCCGAAGGAGGAAGATTGGCAGCCATTGAACCGGCGTTGATCACTTGCAGCCTGCCATGGAAGGAATCACTCACAGTTGGAGAAGACAGTAGGAAAGGTTGATCCAGAAGAATGAAGCATCTCCGAAGCCTCAACCGTACTCTTATCACTGGTTTTTACTCAAATTAAGTAATTTCATTCCTATTCCTGTTTTATGCATTTTTCACAACATAAATCTTTTCTAATTGCCTGACTAAGATCTACAAGGTGTCCATAGCTTGATTGAAATCAACAATCTCCATGGGATCGACCCTGACTCACCTCAGGTATTACTTGGACGACCTAGTGCACTTGCTGGTTTAGTTGTGCAGAGTTAATTTCCGTGCACCAAGTTTTTGGCGCCGTTGCCGGGGATTGTTCGGATTTGACAAACTACTGGATTATCTTGTTGCTTAGATTTGGTACTTTTTACTATGTTGTTTGAGTTTTTTGTTTTCTTTTTCAAAAAAAAATAAAAAAATTTTCAAAATCTTTGCTTTTCTTTATTGATATTTATCTTTTGTTTGAGTCTTTTTGTTTGTGTTCTTGTTAAAGTTTCGAACTTTCTTGTTTTCTTTTCAAAAAATTTTCAAAAATTGTGTCTTTTGTTTGAGTCTAGTGTCAATTTTTAAGTTTGGTGTTCCTTGTGTGTTCATCTTTTCTTTAAAAATTTTCAAATTGTTCTTAGTGCTCTTTCTTGGTATTCAAGTTGTTCTTGTTTCTTTTCTTGTTTTGATCTTTAAAATTTTAAGTTTGGTGTCTTTTGGTATTTTTCTCTTTAATTTTTGAAAATTTAGAGTCTTAGATCTAAAAATTTTAAGTTTGGTGTATTTTAGTTGTTTTCCTCTTTCTTCATTAATTCAAAAAAATAAAAAATATATCTTTTTCATCTTTAATCAAAATTTTCGAAAATCTTGCCTATTTGATTTCAAAAGTTTTTAAATTTGGTGTTTTCTTGTTAGTAAAGTTAAAAATTGAAATTTCAAAATCTAATCTTTTTCAAAATTTAAATTTCAATTCTTATCTTTTTAAATCTTTTTCAATTCTTGTCATATATTTTAAATTTAAAACTTATCTATCATATCTTTTTTTAAATTTTAATTTCAAATCTTTTTGGAACTTTACTATCTTTTCAAATTTGATTTTTAAATCTTTTTAAAACTTATCTTTCTTAACCTTTTTTTTTATCTTGTTTCAGTTTCAAATTTCAAAATCAAATCTTGCTCAAAATTTAAATTAAAAAATTTTCAAAATCAAATCTTTTTCAAAATCTTATCTTATCTTAATTCAAAGTCAAAATTCAAAATTTCAAATTTCAAGTTTTCAAAATTCAAATATCAATTTTTAAAATCAAATCTTTTCAAATCTTCTATCTTATCTTAATTTCAAATCTCCTATCTTATCTTAATTTCAAATCTTTCTTAATTAGTTACTTGTTTTCTCTTTCCTCTTTTTCAAAACTTTCTAACTAATTTGTCTCTCTTCTTTTTCGAAAATCATCATTTAATTTTCAAATATTTTTAGTTAATTAGTAGTCTTAGTTTTTAATTGTCTTTATTTTTTCTTTCTTTCCTTTTCTTTTTTGAATTTAAATAAAATAAAAAAATAAAAACAAAAATATTTTGATTCTAATTTCCATTTTTATTTTTAATTACCTAATTTCTCCTACCTCTCTTCACCATGAACCAAAATGGGAATGAATAGTTCAGAAGAACTTTGGGGTCTTATATGGCCCCCACTCCTGACTTCTATGGGAGAAGTATCAGTATACCCTCAACCGGAGCAAGTAATTTTGAGCTAAATGCTCAGCTCATTACTCTAGTACAGCAAAACTGCCAGTAGTCTGGACTTCCATAGGAAGAGCCAACTAAGTTCCTAGTAGACTTTTTATAAATTGCTAACACAGTACACACTGAGGGAGTAGATCAGGGTATCTACAGACTGCTACTCTTTCCCTTTGCTGTAAGAGATCAAGCAAAGAGGTGGTTAGATAACCAACCCAAATCCAGCTTAAAAACCTAGAGGCAGCTAGTAGACAAGTTTCTGAATTAATACTTTCTCCCAAGAAAGATGACTTAGTTAAGGCTGGACATCCAAGGCTTTAAGCAAGAGAATAATGAATCTCTTTATGATGCTTGGGGGAGGTATAGAAGAATGCTACGGAAATGCCCCACTGAATGTTTTCATAATGGGTGCAATTAGACATCTTCTATTATGGCCTCACAGACATGGCTAGGATGTCTCTATACCACTCTGCTGGTGGCTCTATACATATGAGGAAAATAATTGAAGAGGCTTATGAACTTATTGAGACAGTTGCCATGAACCATCATCTATACTCAGTTAATGAGACTTCCATGAAAGGAGAGGTTAAGGCAATATCTACTGACTCTAACCCTCCAGAACAAGATGGCCCATTGGCTAAGCAGCTACATGCCCTTGCACAGCAGTTGTAGGAATTGCAAGAGGCTTTGCGAGAGACTCAGGCTTCTAACAGAAATGTAGAAGCATAGCTGAGTCAAACTAGGTAGCAATTATCTAAGCAGATAAAAGAGGAATGTCAAGCTATTCAACTGAGGAGTGGGAAGACATTGAACACCCAACCTCAGTACAACCGAAAACTAGAGAACGAAAAACTGATAGAGGATAGCCAAACTGCTGTCCAAGACACCTCTGAAGACGTTGCACTCCCCAAGAAGGATGTCATTGGCGTTCAACACCAAGAAGAGGTGCTCACTCCTTGCGTTGAATGCCCAAAGGGGGGCAACACTCTTGGCATTCAACGCCAGGAAAGGAGTAATAAGTGCATTGAACGTCAAAACAGGAATGATTAGACACATACAAGTGCTGATAAGACCCCTCCTAAGTAGGCCAATAAACCCCCTGCTAATTCTGAAGGTAGTCAACCTACATCAACTAAAGTTGATGAGTACAGAGCCAGGATGCCATTTTCTCAGAGGCTCTACCAAGCGGAAAATGATAAACAGTTTGCCCGCTTTGAGGATTATCTCAAGACACTTGAGATCAAGATCCCTTTTGCAGAGGCTCTTGAGCAGATACCTTCTTATGTTAAGTTCATGAAAGACATCTTAAGTCATAAGAAGGATTGGAGGTGGGCAGAAACAGTCCTCCTTACTGAAGAATGCAGTGCAGTAATTCAAAAGAGCTTACCAGAAAAACTCAAGGACCCTGGGAGTTTTATGATACCCTGCACCTTAGGGGATGCTTGCACGAAGACAGCCCTATGTGATCTCGGGGCAAGTATTAACCTAATACCTGGATCACTAATAAAGAAGCTCTGTTTAACTCACGAAGTTAAACCGACCCGCATATATCTTCAACTTGCTGGTGGCTCTGTAAAGCTTCCATCAGGCATGATTGAGGACATGATTGTTAGGGTTAGACCCTTTGCTATCCCCACGGATTTTGTAGTATTGGAAATGGACGAGCACAAGAGTACATCCCCCATTCTAGGAAGACCCTTCCTAACTATAGGATGGATCCTTATTGACGTTCAAAAAGGGGAAATAACCCTGAGAGTCAATGAGGATGAGTTCGTGCTGAATGCTATCAAAGCTATGCAGCATCCAGATACCCTAGAGGAATGTTTGAGTAATGATATCATTGATTCCCTGGTGGAAGAAGTGAACATGGTTGAGAAACTCGAGGAAGATATATCGAAATCTTCTATGATGCTCAGCCTGATTTGGAGGAGCTAGAAAAAATGAAGGAGCCTTTAAACCATCCTAACTTCTCATAGAAGGATCAACAGAAGCCACAACAAGGCTTCAATAATAACCAAGGTGGAAGAACCCTGTAACACCCTAATTAGCCTAAGCTTTACCTCACGTCATAAAGCAAAGGTTAATCAGAGATTACGACAGTTCTAAGTTCGTACGTAATATATATATAGGAAGAATAGTATAATCTAGAAGCCCGATGAAGAATATAGCTCAAAAACAGGATTTCAAAAGCGCAAAACATACTAACGAAGATTCTAACTTAAATCACAAGATATAGATAAGGTGTATCAAAATATACTAGTGTAATATCATAAGAATCCAGCCACGGCTCGCGGAGTTTAAGCCGGCTAGCCATATACAGACCAAAAGAACCAGACAGTAAAAATAGCTCATACAATTTTGCTCTCTCAAATACTAGCCTCTAGGCAAAACCAAAATACAAAAGTGAGAGACATATATAAAATAAACCAAAAGACTTAAAAAGATGTACGGATCCTCCGCTCCTATCACCAACTAGACAACTCACCTAGGTGGGTTGCGACCTGCATCTGAAAAACACAACAGAAATATGGTATGAGAACCGGAGGTTCTCAGTATGGTAACAATGCCCAGTGATGTAGGATATAAGACCCCGGGACGCCAAAGGCAATCCTAAGCTCCATATTCATCACAAGAGTTCAAGCTTAAAGCATTCTAAAACAAATAAGCATAATATATAATCCTTAACATAAATAAACAAGGTATTCTATCTTAAGGGATTTCTATTCTAGCCAAACACTGCTGTCCCACAGGCTTCACCAGCATATCCTCCATGCGATCCCATCGCCACCGCCTTCTGAACCTCCTCAATCCCAGTAGAAAGCACAATTAATAGCAATACAAGTAATTCACAAGTAAAAGCATATAATGCAAGTAGATCAAGTAAGCAAATAGGCATGTTGTTCAATTAGGCATACAATTACAAGTCGGCAAAGCAAACAAACAGGTAGAAAATGCACATGATGAATGCCTGTCCTACTGGCTGTGATATCACATTGTTGGTTCAACTGCCAACGCGACACATCTCCATGGAGACGTCGCCCTTCGAAATTCTCATATGGGAACCCCCGAGATATAGTGCTCGGATCACTGTCCAGGTACCGGCGCCTGCACGCTCTAATGATCCGAAGGGATGAGAGCGGGATACTCTTGCCACAAACCTCACATCTCAACGCAAGAGGGACGAACCACCGCCCTTACGCCGCCGCCACTACCTCGACAGGCGGTATCCAACCCCGTCCCTGCCAGGCGCATAGCGTATCAACAATTCTAAGTATAAAACAATAGTTCAGTGGTTTTCAGAAAACATTTCTCGACATAGCATGGATCTATTATTTCATTCAGAGTCCTCGACTCATCTCAACCACTGACAATTCAACATTTTCATTTTCAAACCCAACAGTTCCTCAATTCTCATCTCATACATCAATCATTCATCACATAACATCAAACCATCCTCAGCATGCTAGAAACCTAGGCCTCCATTTTCTAAGTTTTCCAAATATTATTATCTAAATCCATTAAATTCCTTCCCATGTTTTAAATATTCAAAACTAGGCCCAAAAGTCCTAACATGGTGTTAGAGAAGCTAACAACCTTGTTGGGAAGGTAGAATAGTTGAAAACAAAGAAAAATTTGAGAAACAGGACGTATGCGTCTGCACAGGGGTGTGCGCGCGCACGCTCCTGAGAGTTTTAAAATGTCTGCGTACGTACAGGGGTGTGCGTACGCACAGGTGTCAAAATTTACAAAGTCTATTCACTCGCACAATCTGTGCCAGCGCCCTCAACAGACTGGCCTTCCCAACGTGTACGTGCGCACAGGTTGCAATTCTTCCGTAGGTATGCTCGCGCACAAGCTATGATAGCGCGGCAAACAGAACGCATTTCCCTACCTGTGTGTGCGCACAGGTCTGTGCGTGCACACAGGTTGAAAATTTTGTAGGGTTGTGCGTGCGCACAAGGCTGTGCGCGCGCACATACCAGAAATCACAAAATTCTACAACTTTGCAGAATTTTAGATTTTCAACACCGACTTTGAATGATCATAACTTCCTCTACAAAATTCCAAATTTTACAAACTTTATATCAATTAAAAGAGCTTTCAATAAAATTTAATTCTAGACCAATTTCAACCGATTTTGAAAACTGAGGCAAGATTTATGATTAGACAAAGTTCACCAAAAACTCACTTTTACCAAACTTCACAATTTCCACAATTTCTTATAAAACACAACCAATACCAAATAGAACCATTCCAAAACTCCATTTCTCATCGAAATCTACACTTTATGACATTTTGCACCATTCTTTCCACATTTTCCTTCACATATTATTCTCAACCTCAATATCACATATATCACATATTCACCAATTCAATCATTATATCACTATCAATTTTCATCATCAACTCAACCATAATTCATATTAACAATCAACAATGTTCATTCATCCAAACCCATCATATCTCAACTTTATCATTCAACCACAACAACAACATCAATCCATTATACATCATCAACCCAAACAATCATCAACAACATATAAATTTCTAACCCTATCATATAGGTCACTAGCCTAAGTGTCCATGAATATTATATACTACATAGAGAAAACCAAAACCATACCTTGGCTGATTACCAATATGAACCAAAACCCCAATTGAGCACAAATTAAGCTTTCCAACACAATCTGAGCCACCAATCAACTCCAACAAGCATCAACTCAACTCCAAAGGCTTCCAAACTCACAATAATCAAGCTATGTACACACAAATTATAACTAATCAACCTGGGTTTCATATATATACACAAAACCACAAGAGATCAAGTAGGCTCACCTTACCCAATGATGATTGGGACAAAACCCAATAATAATCAAATTCTAGAGTGTACCTAAATAATCAAAATCACAAGAACCATTCATTCACCAAAGCCAAAAACCGAATCTGTAATGGAAGGGAGAACTGGGCAAGAAACTGGAAATCCCTTACCACTTTGTCTGGATGAAATCGAAGAGCTCAACGGGAGCTTCGTGTGGCAACTGACGGCACGCAAATCGGAGCTTCGGAGAGTGAGATATGGCTCCAAGAAGAAGATGATAAATAGTGAACTTTTGGAACCCTATCTCTCTTCTCTCTTTTCACGTTGCTGCTGGTGGTGTGGTGTTAAAGTGGCTGAAATGGCCACTTAATGGACTTATATAGTGTTGGGCTTGGGCCCGGTCCAATCCGTTAGCGTTTTTAGCCCGTTTGGCCCAACTTCGGGCCAAACTTTAAAATTAATGCCCGATTTTTTACTTCTAATATTTTTCTAAGGTTTTTGACTGTTTTAAATCTTTCTCGCATAGTACCAGGCAGACTTGAACCGATTCAACTGGTTCAACTGCCGGTTCGCAATTTTTCGCAGAAAATACATTTTCTGAATCAGAAAAATCTACTAAGTCCAAAAATCATATTTAAATCCCCTAATTCTCACTCTAATTATTCGGAACCTAATTTGGATAAATAAATTATCTAATTAGGCGGTTAATTAGTTGCGGTTCTTACAAACCCAGAATAGGTTTAACAATAGACCACCATTCCCACCTTCTCAGCAACAAATGGAGACTTCTAAGTAGAGCCTCTCTGACTTAGCAACCATAGTCTCTGAACTCTCTAAGACCACTCACAGTTTTATAACAGAAACTAGGTCCTCCATCAGAAATCTGGAGGTACAAGTTGGTCAGCTGAGTAAGAGAATCCCCGAGACCCATCCTAACACTCTTCCTGGTAACACTGCAGTAAACCCAAGAGAAGAGTGCAAGGCCATCACTGTAGAAACTGAGGCCAAATCTGAAGGGGATACACTGGCATTGAACGCTAGTAAGGAAGTCCTTACTGGGCGTTCAACGCCCAAAGAAGCACCATCACTGGTATTGAACACCAGTAAGGAAGACCTTACTGGGCGTTCAACTCCCAAAATAGCACACAAGCTGGCGTTGAATGCCAGTAAGGAAGACCTTACTGCGCGTTCAACGCCCATAGAAGCATCATTCCTGGCATTGAACGCTAGTAAAAGGACACAAGCTGGGCATTCAATGCCCAAGGCAGCATAAAAGCTAGCGTTGAACGCCAGTAAAGGGACACAAGTTGGGCGTTCAACGCCCAAAGAGACACAAGTCCTGGCAGTGAATGCCACAATAGGAGTAGTTGGGTACCATAAGCCCATTGAGAACTCTCCTGTTGAAGAACTGATTAAACCTAAGGTTCATGAGGAGCCCATTGAAGTTCCCTTGAAGAACTGATTAAACCTAAGGATCATGGAATCTGAATAATACTCTTCCTCTGATGAGGAAGAGGAAACTAGGGAGGTGCAAGTTGCTCGGTACCTAGGAATTCTGATGAAGCTAAATGCCAAGTTATTTGGCACAGAGACATTGGAGGAAGAACCTCCAGTGCTCACCAAGGAACTCAATGCCTTGGTTCAGCTGAAGTTACCTCAGAAGAAGCCAGATCCTGGACACTTCTTAATTCCTTGCACCATAGGTACCATGACCTTTAATAAGGCTCTATGTGACCTAGGATCAAGCATGAACCTCATGCCTCTCTCTGTAATGGAGAGGCTGGGTATCTTTGAGGTACAAGCTGCAAGAATCTCACTAGAGATGGCAGACAAGTCGATGAAAAGGGCTTATGGACTAGTAGAGGATGTCTTGGTAAAGGTTGAAGACCTTTATATCCCTGCTGACTTCATAATTCTAGATACTGAGGAGGAAGAGGATGAATTCATCATCCTTGGAAGACATTTCCTATCTATAGCCAAGGCTGTAATTGATATAGACAGAGGAGAACTAGTTCTACAACTAAATGAGGACTATCTTGTGTTTAAGGTTCATAAACCGCAGTCTACTGCAATTGAAGGAAGCACCATCAATAAACATGAATTACTTCAACTACTCCTCTCAGTACAGAGCCTAACAGAACCCCCTTGCACCAATTCTACGTTTGGTGTGGGGTAACCATCATCAAGCTTTGAGAGGAAGGGCAGTAAGAAAGTGCCCAAAGGCTAGAAGGATAAGAAAATCCTCACTGAAGGCCTCTCACCTGGCATGAGAGTCATCTTTACTGACAATCCAGTCATTTCACACACTGTGAACAAGATCCTGTCTCTCGAACATGTGGAGCTTATCCATGAGAGAACAGGTAAGAAGTTCACTGTAAGGGACAAAATTCTGAGCCCCTATCCATCTCCGTAAGGAGCTAACCGTCAAGATAGTGACGTTAAAGAAGCACTTGTTGGGAAGCAACCCAACCATTTTTGTTTTTTTTTAAGGTTATCTAAGTTATATCATTTTAATTTTTATTTTATTTTATGATCATGTGCAGTAGTTAGAACAGAAAAGAAACAGTCAGAATTGGAAACAGAACACCCTGGAGCAGAGACCTTTATGGCGTTGAACGCCAGCCAAGGGGGCCAGAGTGCGCGTTCAACCCCATGAGGAGCAGCATTGCTAGTGTTGAACGCCAGCCAGGGGGGACAGACCTGGCATTGAACGCCAGGCAGGAGCACCATACCCGGCATTCAACGCCCCAGAAAGAGCACATAGCTGGCGTTGATCGCCAGCCAGGAGTAGGAGCTAGGCATTCAACGCCCACAAGGGGGCAGGGAACTCGAATTCCCTAGCCTCTTAGGACCAGTGGGTCCCACAGAATCTCCATCTACCCCACCTACCTCACCCTCTATCTCTCCCTCTTTCTTCTTCTCCTACTCTATTCTTCCCTTTTTGTTCTTATTTGCTCGAGGACGAGCAAAGTTCTTAAGTTTGGTATTGCAAAAGCTTTGCTTTTTTACTTCTACCATCCCTAAGTATGGCACCAAAGACTGGTGAAACCTTAAGGAAGAGGAAGGGAAATGCACTTGCCTCCACTTTCCTCACCTCATTTGTCACCTATGCAATTCTGTTGGAATTGTCATAGAAGATGACAAGCCCATCACTAAAAGAAGGATGGAGCATGTTAGAGAGTCGGCACATGGACTACAGCAAGAGCATGTGGAGCCGCCTCAAGAAGAAATCCCTGAGATGCCTTAAGGGATGTAGTTTCCTCCCCAAATTTTTTTTGGGATCAACTGAACACCTCTCTGGGAGAGTGGAGTTAAGACGTGGATCAACTGAGGTTAGACCACCAAGAGTAGTCCACCATCCTCCATGAGATAAGAGAAGATCAAAGAGCTATGAGGATAGAGCAACAGAGGCAAGGGCGTGGCATAGAAGAAAATAAGCACTCCATTGGATCCTCCAGAAGGAGTAGTAGCCGCCATCACTAAGGTGGATTCGTTCCTTTAACCCTCTGTTGCCTATGTTATTTTTTCTGTTTTCCATGTATTTTGTTTTATTGTCTGTTTCTAGTGCATGATCATCTTTATGTCCTAAAGCTATGAATTATTCCATGCATCTCTCACCTTGCTTAAAAAAAATTTTATTTGAAAAAGAATAGTAAGATGCATGAATTTCGAGTTATATATTAAGAATAGTTCAATTATTTGATGTGGTGGTATTGCTTTTATTTTCTGAATACATGAGTGAACAGTGCATATTTGATGTTGGGGTAAAGAATGTTGGCTCTTGAAATAATGATGATAAAAGTGAAGTATTATTGGTAATCTAAAAAATCCAAAAAAAAAATTATTCTTGAAGCAAGAAAAAGTAGCAAAAAGCAATAAAAGAAAAAAAAATGCAAAAAAAAATCAAAAAGAAAAAAAGAAAAAGCCGGTAGCTCTTTATACCAAAAGGCAAGAGCAAGGATCCAAGGCTTTGAGCATCAATGGTTAGGAGGGCCTAAAAGAGTTAAAATCTTAGCCTAAAGGTTCACAAGAATTGATTCCCTTAACTATATGCTTGTGGTGTGAAGGTGTCAAGTGAAAAGCTTGAGACTGAGTAGTTAAAGTCGTGATCTAAAGCAAAGAGTGTGCTTAAGAACTCTGGACACCATTGGCTGTGGATTCTAACAAAGCTGAATCACAATCCTAAGGGGTTCACCCAGTTAAGTGTCTGTGACATTTATGTATCTGGTGGTAATACTGGAAAACAAAGCGCTTAGGGTCACGACCAAGACTCTAAAGAAGCTGTGTTCAAGAATAAAAAAGAACTAAAATAGGAGAGTCAATAATATCATCTGGATTCTAAGTTCCTAAGGACGCCAACCATTCTGAGCTTCAATTGAAAGTGAGATGCCAAAACTATTCAGAAGAAAAAAGCTACTAGTCCCGCTCATCTAATTGAAACTGAACTTTATTGGAAATTCTGAGATTCATTGTATTCTTCTCTTCTTTTTATCCTACTTTGTTTTTGGTTGCTTGAGGACAAGCAACAGTTTAAGTTTGGTGTTCTGATGAGCGGATATTTTATACACTTTTTTGCATCATTTTCATATAGTTTCTATTATGTTTTGTTTAAGTTTTATTATATTTTCATAGGTTTTAGTGCAAAATTCACATTTTTGGATTCTAATTTGAGTTTGTGTTTTTTATGGTGATTTTGGGTATTTTCTGGCTGAAATTGAGGAGCTTGAGCAAAAGTCTGATTCAGAGACAGAGAAAGCACTGCAGATGCTGTTAGGATCTAACCTCCATGAACTTGAAAGAGCTTTTCTGGAGCTACAGAAGTCCAAATGGCGCGCTCTCAATGGCTATGGAAAGCTAAAATTTAGGGCTTTCTAGAAATATATAATAGCTCATACTTTTCTTCAGAAATGAAAGCCCAAAACTGGCGTTCAACGCCAGCCACCTCCCCGGTTCCTGGCGTTCAACGCCTAGAGAGGAGTAGTGTAAACCCCGGTTAAATTAGTTAATAAATTAGTTTTTAATAAGGAGAATTAGAAATGTGAATATTATATCAAAATAGGGTAGAGCTCATCGAAACGAGAATTTTGACACTAATTTTGAAGAAAACGGTCCAAGATTGGACCGAAAGGACCGAACCGGTTGAACCGGACCCGAACCGGGCTGTCGGTTCAACCGGACCAGCCCTTTTAAATGAACCCAGCTTTGTCTTCTCCCTCATTACTGCAGCAACGAAGCTTTCAGCTTCCAGGGAGAAGAGAAACGAGAAACATTCCCGTAACCCTCACGTTAATTTCCGATCCCCGTAACTTCTCCGTCCGAGCTCCAATCGCCGCACCGTTTGTGGCCACGCGTTCACCGCGTCGAGCTCTACATTTCTATCGGAACAATTTCATAGGTAACTTATTTAATCACTCTCAGCTTCATCTTCCCCCAATTTTCGAATTTTAAGTGGGAATATTGAATTTCTTTGATTTCTGATGTTTTAGGATCCAATTAGCTTGAGAGAAACGTTCACTCTTGCTTATGTGAAGCTTGGGTAAGGTGAGGATACGATAATTCTATTTTATTTTCATTAAATTTGAGCTTTGAGTATTAAATTGGGTATATATGTATTATGAATGTGTATTAGGTTGAAAATAAATAATTGGAGCTTGAAATTGTGAATACTGGAACTTGGAGGAAGCAGATTAGTTGAGTTTTGAGGGGTTGTCTTGGTTTTAAATAAATAGCTTTGGTCGTTACGTGAAAATCGGCTAAGGTATGGTTTAGGTTTCTTGCATTTAATATATATTGTTCTGTGAAAACTTAGGCTAGACGGCCATAGGATAAGTTGGAATGCAGGTGTATGTTTAATGTTTAGTAATTTGTCGATGAATATATTTGGTTGAGGTTTATTGGATAATTAGTTATTAATCTTGGATGGTGAATGTTATTGTTGATGAACATGGTTGGTTTAGTGCTAATGATTTGGTGAATTATTGATTTGAGATATTTTGTGTTAGAAGCCTAGGATTAGTGAACTATGATCCTTAGTTGAATTTTGGTTGTTGGATTTGAATATTGTATGAATATAATTGTTAATCTGAAGTAGATTTATTGTGGTGACTGTTATGATGATGAGGAAGGGTATGTTGAATTGAAAAGAAAGCAGGTTTGGACCCGAAAAGGGTGGCAAAGTCCGAGTTTTAGAGGAGATGCTGCCGAAATTTTATAAAAAAATTAGAGATTTTGTTTATATGATTATTTAAAAAGATTTAGATTCAAAGGTTATATGGTTTGATTTTGAGTTATTAAGAAAATGAGCATGTTTTAAGTTTGATTCATTTAGAAAAGAATGAATTATGTTTTGAATTGGAACTATTGATGGACGGAATGGGAGGTGTGATAATGAAGGATAAGGATTGAATATGATTGATGTATGATGATGAATGAAATGTGATTGAGAATTATGTTGATGTTGATGAATTATAATTGAATTATTTATATGGCTTGTGAATTTGAATAATCTGAGATACGAGATTCCCTGGATTAAGTGCCGTGGCTTGCCACCACGTGTACCAGGTTGAAAACTCGATACTCTGTTGACCCTACGACGTAAGTGTGTGACCGGGCACTATATAAATTCCCGGGAATGTTACCCCCATTGAGTATTATTGATTAATTGAGAAAAAACTATGCATAGACTCTTGGGGATGCACGTCGGGGGACAGTCTAAGTACAATTCAGACTTGTCGGGTTGGCTGGATAACCGACAGATGAGCCTCATCAGCCATAGGACAGGCATGCATCATATGCATATTACTTGAATTACTTGCTTGTGCTCTAATTGGGTGTGCCTATCTGTATTTGCCATGCTAAATGTATATTTGTTATCTGCAGTACTTGTAACCTTCTTGTGTTTGCCTTTGTCTGTTTAGTTGTCTGTGAAAATGCATGATGGAGTTGGAGGTATGGAGGAATGGCAGTATGGGATTTAGATTTAAGGTTAAGTTAAGTTAGGATTAAATATTTTTAGAGAACCACCCTTTATGGCTTCTGTTTAATACTTTAAGCTCTATAATCTGAGTGTCGGTGTTCTAGGATTGCCTCTGGCATTCCCAGGACCTTATATATTATGTGTGTGGCACCTTTACCATACTGAGAACCTCCGGTTCTCATTCCATACTATGTTGTTATTTTTCATATGCAGGTCGAGAGGCATCTCGTTAGGCGTCTAGACTCTTGAAGCGGAGTGGTTACTGGGATATTTTGTTATGCTATGATGTATATATATGTACTTAGTTTTCTCTCCGCATGACTTATTCTTTTTGATCCTCTTAGAGGTTTATGGAGAGGCAGGATTGTGTATATGTACTTTTGGATTTTGGATATGTATGTATATATGTGTAAATATTCTCCGGCCAGTCTTGACTTCGCAGGCTGAGTTAGGAGCTTGATATTTTGTATCTTTGGCACTCTATTCCCACTTCTGTTAGCTTATGTTTGATAGTTATGGTTTTCTTAGCACGTAAGTTAACTCGTTCCTTGAGCGTTGCGCCTTTATTGTGCGATTTTTATTTTCCCCTTTTCTTCAAGGCTCCTAGCATATTATAATTCTTCTGCTATTATATGTACTCATTTTATTTTAGAGGTCGTAATACCACACCACATTCGTTTTACGACTTAAGCGTAAAGCTTAGTGTGGTAGCGTGTTACATTATGGTATCAGAGCAGTTCGTTCCTATAGAGCCTGAAAGACGGACTGATTGTGCTTCTGTGCATTCTCTGTATATGTGTTTATGTGCTATTAGGATATCTGACTGATATATATGGCATAAACGTTTGTGAGCATGCATTTGGAACTTAAAGCATTAGACCTGCGATATTGAGACTGATCAACTTAATATCACTTGTTTGGTGTGTATAGGGACCAGATGTCGACTCGCGGACGCGGTCGCGGGCGAGGTAGAGGTAGGACAGGCACCGTTACTCCTGCTCCCATAGGGACTGATCCAGTAGACTTTATGGCTGCCATGGGAAATATGGCTGCAGCTATGCAGGCAACAGCCGAGGCATTGGGTAATCAGATAAATCAGGGTAATCATGGGAACAATAATGATGAGGACGGTCTT
Organism: Arachis hypogaea; assembly: GCF_003086295.3. NCBI lineage: Eukaryota > Viridiplantae > Streptophyta > Magnoliopsida > Fabales > Fabaceae > Arachis > Arachis hypogaea. The sequence goes on along the minus strand of NC_092052.1, from coordinate 111,235,927 downwards.
ATGACGCTTGCTACATTTCTGAAAGTTCACCCTCCAACCTTTAGGGGAACCTCAAATCCCACTGATGCAGATAATTGGATTCAGGCTATGGAAAGGGCATTACAGGCACAACAGGTTCCTGAAGAGCAATGGGTTGAATTTGGAACTTATCAGTTGCAAGGTGAAGCTCAGTATTGGTGGCAGGGAACACGACGTATCTTGCAGCCTGATGGTGCTGCGATTCCTTGGGAGGTTTTCCGGACAGAGTTCTATAAGAAATACTTTCCTAATTCGGCTAGAAATGCCAAGGAACTTGAATTAATGTAGTTAAAGTAGGGACAAATGACTGTTGCTGAGTATACCAGTAAATTTGAGGAGTTATGTCGCTTTTCTCGTATCTGTCAAGGTGTGCCTGAAGATTTTGCTGAATGGAAGTGTATTAAATATGAGGGAGGTCTTCGGAGTGATATTCTGAGCTTCGTTGCCCCAATGGAGATCAGGGTATTTTCTGAATTGGTGAATAAGAGTAGGGTGGCTGAGGATTGTGTGAGGAAGGCGGCAGCAGAGAAAGGGAATTTGGGGGTGCCTTTTCAGAGGCCTTCAGGGAGGAATTTTGCTCTGAGAGGTAGGAATTTCAAGCGTGGAGGTTTTGTTCCGCAGCAGACTCAAGGTCAAGGTAATTACAGAAGGCCGAATACTAATGCTAGTCAAGGAAAAAGGTTTGGGAAGCAGCCACAGCAAGATCTGAATTGTCAGAAGTGCGGAAGGTATCACCCTGGAGTTCCGTGCAGATTCAGACTTGGAGTATGCTATTCTTGTGGACAGCCCGGGCAGATGGCCACCAATTGCCCAGAGAAGAAGAAGTATGAGACTGGTAGGGTGCAGCAGCCAGGGAGAGTATACACCACTTCTACCATAGGTGCTGAGGGATCTGAGACACTGATTAGAGGTAATTGTGAAATGGCTGGTAAAATCTTAAATGCTTTATTTGATTCAGGTGCAAGTCATTCATTTATTACATTTGAAAAGGCCCATGAATTAGGATTGAGAATGGTGGTTTTAGGTTATGATTTGAAAGTATATAATGCTACTCATGAAGCTATGGTGACTAGGATAGGATGTCCACAAGTTCCCTTTCGAGTACAACAGCGTGAATTTGTGCATGATTTGATTTGTTTGCCTATGACTGGTCTTGATCTCATTTTGGGATAGGATTGGTTATCCAAGAATCATGTTTTACTTGATTGTTCTGAAAAGTCAGTACAGTTTATGCCGGAAGGGTCAGAAGCACCGGTTGTGGTGAATAGTTACTATTTAAATTCTATGATAGTAAACTGTTCTGGAACCGAATGTCAGGGTATTATGTTATTAACTGCGGGAGTATCAGGTGATGATCAGAGTTTAGAGTAAATTCCGGTTGTATGTGAATTTCCAGATGTGTTTCTGGATGATATTAATGAATTCCCACCTAACCGAGAGGTTGAATTTGCAATTGAGTTGGTACCTGGATCCGGTCCAATTTCAATTACTCCTTATAGGATGTCGCCTTTAGAAATGGCTGAACTGAAGGCTCAGCTGGAAGATCTGTTGGGTAAGCATTTTATCCGACCAAGTGTTTCTCCGTGGGGAGCGCCAGTGTTACTGGTAAAGAAGAAAGATGGGAGTATGCAGCTGTGTGTCGATTATCGGCAATTGAATAAGATCACTGTGAAGAATAAATATCCGTTGCCTAGAATCGATGATCTAATGGATCAGTTACAGGGTGCCGGTGTGTTTTCTAAGATTGACCTGCGATCCGGATATCATCAGATAAGGGTTAGAGACGAGGATATTCCGAAAACTGCTTTCAGAACCCGTTATGGTCATTATGAGTATACAGTGATGTCTTTCGGGTTAACTAATGCCCCGACAGTATTTATGGATTATATGAACAGGATTTTTCGACCGTATCTAGACAAGTTTGTTATTGTCTTCATTGATGACATTCTTGTTTATTCTAAGACTGAAGAGGAGCATGCTGATCACTTGCGAACTGTGCTGCAAATTCTGAGAGATAGGAAGTTATATGCTAAGTTATCTAAATGTGAGTTCTGGAAGAGTGAAGTAAAGTTTCTCGGCCACGTGGTGAGTAAGCAGGGGATAGCGGTGGATCCTGCTAAGGTGGAAGCAGTGATGAATTGGGAGCGACCAATTTCAGTGACAGAGACCAGGAGTTTCTTAGGTTTGGCAGGGTATTATCGCAGATTCATTAAGGGATTTTCACAGCTCGCCTTACCTTTAACTAAATTGACTAGGAAGGATACACCTTTTATCTGGACTCCGGAATGTGAAGAGAGTTTCCAGGCATTGAAGCACAGGTTGACTACTGCACCTGTATTGGTATTACCTGAACCAAGTGAACCGTTTGAAGTGTATTGTGATGCATCTCTGAAAGGTTTGGGGTGTGTTCTGATGCAGCACCAGAATGTTGTAGTATACGCCTCACGGCAGTTAAGGCCGCATGAGATGAACTACCCGACACACGATTTAGAACTTGCTACTGTTGTGTTTGCTTTAAAGATTTGGAGGCACTACCTCTATGGTGTTAAGTTTCTTGTTTTCTCAGACCATAAGAGTTTGAAGTATCTTTTTGAGCAGAAAGAGTTGAATATGCGTCAGAGGAGGTGGATGGAGCTTCTGAAAGATTATGATTTTGAATTGAATTATCATCCAGGAAAAGCGAACATTGTGGTGGACGCTTTGAGTCGAAAGTCTTTATATGCAGCTTGGATGATGCTACGGGAGGAAGAGTTATTGAAGGCATTCCAAGGTTTGAATTTGGGAGTTAGAGAAGAATCTGGAATCCTGTGTTTGAGTCAGTTGCAAATTTCTAGTGATTTTAAATCAGAACTTCTGAAAGCTCATCGAGACAGTGAAGCGTTACGTAAGGTATTACCAGCAGTCGAACAGGGGAAACAGTGGAGAGTGTCAGAAGGACAGGATGGTTTGTGGAGGTTTAAGAACCGGATTATTGTGCCAGATATTGGAGACCTGCGATAGAGAATCTTGAAGGAAGCTCATAAGAGCGGGTTTTTAATTCACCCACGGAGCACTAAAATGTATCAGGATCTGAAAGCGATGTTTTGGTGGCCAGGTATGAAGAATGATGTGGCATTGCATGTATCTAAATGTTTAACGTGTCAGAAGGTTAAGATTGAGCATCAGAGATCATCAGGGACCCTTCAGCCTTTGGAGATTCCACAATGGAAATGGGAGAGTATTGCAATGGATTTTGTGATAGGTTTGCCTAGAACCCGATCTGGTTGTGACGCTATTTGGGTGGTTGTGGATCGACTAACAAAATCAGCTCACTTTCTTCCTATCCGAATAAGTTGCACAATGGAAGAATTGGCTCGAATGTATATCAAAGAGATTGTCAGATTACATGGTGTGCCCTCTACTATTATATCTGATAGAGATCCCCGTTTTACATCAAGGTTTTGGGGAGCTTTTCAGCGTGCATTTGGGACTCAGTTAAGCTTGAGTACTGCGTATCACCCTCAGACAGATGGTCAGTCAGAAAGAACTATTCAGACCTTGGAGGATATGTTAAGGGCTTGTGTTTTAGACCAGCCGACGAGTTGGGATCGGTATATGCCATTAATAGAATTTGCTTATAATAATAGCTATCATGCGAGCATCGGAATGGCTCCATATGAGGCTCTGTATGGTAGAAAATGTCAGTCTCCACTATTTTGGTATGAAACTGGAGAAAGGAGTTTATTAGGGCCTGAAATGATAGCTGAAACGACTGAGCAGATAAAGAAGATTCGTAGTCGAATGCTTATAGCCCAAAGCCGCCAGAAGAGCTATGCTGATCAGAGGCGAAAGCCTTTGGAATTCGAAGAAGGAGAACATGTCTTTCTGAAAGTTACACCAACCACTGGCGTGGGAAGAGCTATTAAGACCAAGAAACTGAATCCTCGTTATATTGGACCGTTTGAGATTCTGAAGAGAATTGGACCAGTGGCTTATAGAATTGCCTTACCGCCGTACCTTTCGAATTTGCACGATGTATTTCATGTATCACAGCTTCGGAAGTATACTCCTGATGCAAGTCATGTTCTAGAACCAGAACCAATCCAAGTGAGAGAAGATCTAACACTTCCAGTAGCCTCGGTAAGAATTGATGACACCAGTGTTAAACGATTACGAGGAAGGGAAGTATCATTGGTAAAAATAGCTTGGATTCGAGCTGGTATCGAGGAACATACCTGGGAGCTCGAATCAGATATGCGAAAGGACTATCCAAATCTCTTTTCAGGTAACTAGATTTGAATTTTGAGGGCAAAATTCTTTATTAGGTGGGTAGGATGTAAACCCCGGTTAAATTAGTTAATAAATTAGTTTTTAATAAGGAGAATTAGAAATGCGAATATTATATCAAAATAGGGTAGAGCTCATCGAAACGAGAATTTTGACACTAATTTTGAAGAAAATGGTCCAAGATTGGACCGAAAGGACCGAACCGGTTGAATAGGACCCGAACCGGGCTGTCGGTTCAACCGGACTAGCCCTATTAAATGAACCCAGCTTTGTCTTCTCCCTCATTACTGCAGCAACGAAGCTTTCAGCTTCCAGGGAGAAGAGAAACGAGAAACATTCCCGTAACCCTCACGTTAATTTCCGATCCCCGTAACTTCTTCGTCCGAGCTCCAATCGCCGCACCGTTTGCGGCCACGCGTTCACCGCGTCGAGCTCTACATTTCTATCGGAACAATTTCAAAGGTAACTTATTTAATCACTCTCAGCTTCATCTTCCCCCAATTTTCGAATTTTAAGTGGGAATATTGAATTTCTTTGATTTCTGATGTTTTAGGATCCAATTAGCTTGAGAGAAATGTTCACTCTTGCTTATGTGAAGCTTGGGTAAGGTGAGGATACGATAATTCTATTTTATTTTCATTAAATTTGAGCTTTGAGTATTAAATTGGGTATATATGTATTATGAATATGTATTAGGTTGAAAATAAATAATTGGAGCTTGAAATTGTGAATACTGGAACTTGGAGGAAGCGGATTAGTTGAGTTTTGAGGGGTTGTCTTGGTTTTGAACAAATAGCTTTGGTCGTTACGTGGAAATCGGCTAAGGTATGGTTTTGGTTTTTTGCATTTAATATATAATGTTCTGTGAAAACTTAGGCTAGACGGCCATAGGATAAGTTGGAATGCAGGTGTATGTTTAATGTTTAGTAATTTGTCGATGAATATATTTGGATGGTGAATGTTATTGTTGATGAACATGGTTGGTTTAGTGCTAATGATTTGGTGAATTATTGATTTGAGATATTTTGTGTTAGAAGCCTAGGATTAGTGAACTATGATCCTTAGTTGAATTTTGGTTGTTGGATTTGAATATTGTATGAATATAATTGTTAATCTGAAGTAGATTTATTGTGGTGACTGTTATGATGATGAGGAAGGGTATGTTGAATTGAAAAGAAAGCAGGTTTGGACCCGAAAAGGGTGGCAAAGTCCGAGTTTTAGAGGAGATGCTGCCGAAATTTTATAAAAAAATTAGAGATTTTGTTTATATGATTATTTAAAAAGATTTAGATTCAAAGGTTATATGGTTTGATTTTGAGTTATTAAGAAAATGAGCATGTTTTAAGTTTGATTCATTTAGAAAAGAATGAATTATGTTTTGAATTGGAACTATTGATGGACGGAATGGGAGGTGTGATAATGAAGGATAAGGATTGAATATGATTGATGTATGATGATGAATGAAATGTGATTAAGAATGATGTTGATGTTGATGAATTATAATTGAATTATTTATATGGCTTGTGAATTTGAATAATCTGAGATACGAGATTCCCTGGATTAAGTGCCGTGGCTTGCCACCACGTGTACCAGGTTGAAAACTCGATACTCTGTTGACCCTACGACGTAAGTGTGTGACCGGGCACTATATAAATTCCCGGGAATGTTACCCCCATTGAGTATTATTGATTAATTGAGAAAAAACTATGCATAGACTCTTGGGGATGCACGTCGGGGGACAGTCTAAGTACAATTCAGACTTGTCGGGTTGGCTGGATAACCGACAGATGAGCCTCATCAGCCATAGGACAGGCATGCATCATATGCATATTACTTGAATTACTTGCTTGTGCTCTAATTGGGTGTGCCTATCTGTATTTGCCATGCTAAATGTATATTTGTTATCTGCAGTACTTGTAACCTTCTTGTGTTTGCCTTTGTCTGTTTAGTTGTCTGTGAAAATGCATGATGGAGTTGGAGGTATGGAGGAATGGCAGTATGGGATTTAGATTTAAGGTTAAGTTAAGTTAGGATTAAATATTTTTAGAGAACCACCCTTTATGGCTTCTGTTTAATACTTTAAGCTCTATAATCTGAGTGTCGGTGTTCTAGGATTGCCTCTGGCATTCCCAGGACCTTATATATTATGTGTGTGGCACCTTTACCATACTGAGAACCTCCGGTTCTCATTCCATACTATGTTGTTATTTTTCAGATGCAGGTCGAGAGGCATCTCGTTAGGCGTCTGGACTCTTGAAGCGGAGTGGTTACTGGGATATTTTGTTATGCTATGATGTATATATATGTACTTAGTTTTCTCTCCGCATGACTTATTCTTTTTGATCCTCTTAGAGGTTTATGGAGAGGCAGGATTGTGTATATGTACTTTTGGATTTTGGATATGTATGTATATATGTGTAAATATTCTCCGGCCAGTCTTGACTTCGCAGGCTGAGTTAGGAGCTTGATATTTTGTATCTTTGGCACTCTATTCCCACTTCTGTTAGCTTATGTTTGATAGTTATGGTTTTCTTAGCACGTAAGTTAACTCGTTCCTTGAGCGTTGCGCCTTTATTGTGCGATTTTTATTTTCCCCTTTTCTTCAAGGCTCCTAGCATATTATAATTCTTCTGCTATTATATGTACTCATTTTATTTTAGAGGTCGTAATACCACACCACATTCGTTTTACGACTTAAGCGTAAAGCTTAGTGTGGTAGGGTGTTACAAGTAGCTGGTGTTCAATGCCCAAAAGGGGGTCCCTGGCCAGCGTTCAATGGCCCTAAGGGACTAGCTCGTGGGAGACACTCAACCTCAGCCCAAACACTCACCAAGTGGGCCCCAGAAGTGGATTTTCACACTATCAACTTAGTTTATCTTATTTCTGTAATCATTAGTCATTAGATTAGTATATATAAATAAGAGTTCACCCTTGTTAAGGACTCTTGCCCACTTTTACGTTTCCATTTTATTTTTCTATTAGCATGAGTCACTAAACCTCCTAGGTTAAGGTTAGGAGCTCTGCTAATTTTCATGGATTAATAAAATACTGTTCTATTCAATTCGTGTATGACTCTATTCTAAGATGTATCTTCGTTTTTCAACCTTATGAATGAGATGATCCGTGACACTCATCCTCATTCTACATGGGTTTAGTGTGAGTCCTTGATCGGAGATCACTGAACCACAAGCTTGATTATACATCTCTTAGACGGCTAATCCACGACTTCATTGGGAACTTCTCGAAACACCAGTTCAACCGAGGTATGGGGAGATTTGGGTCTTTGTGGTAGAGGCTAGAACCAAAGGTGCAGTATTCTTTGATTCCGAAAGATTTGACCTTTTCTGTGGCGTCTTGAGTAGGATCATCAAGGGGATGAACTACAGGAGCTTCACCCTCGTTCAGATTAGGCGCACACTAAACCTGGCGTTTGGCCTGAAGGAGGAAGATTGGTGGCTATTGAACCGGCATTGATCACTTACAGCCTGCCATGGAAGGAATCACTCAAAGTTGGAGAAGACAGTAGGAAAGGTTGATCCAAAAGAATGAAGCATTTCTGAAGCCTCAGCCATTCTCTTATCACTGATTTTTACTCAAATTAAGTAATTTCATTCATATTCCTGTTTTATGCATTTTTCACAACATAAATCTTTTCTAATCACCTAACTAAGATCTACGAGGTGCCCATAGCTTGATTCAAACCAACAATCTCCGTGGGATCGATCCTGACTCATCTCAGGTATTACTTGGACGACCCAGTGCACTTGCTTGTTCAGTTGTGCAGAGTTAATTTCCATGCACCATAATTCATTATTTTTTTAAAAACAAATCAAATTCAAAATGTAATTCCTTTTTTTAATAACTCAAAATCAAATTATGAAATCCTTAAAAATCTAAATCTTTTTAAATAACCACTTCAAATGGAGCCTCCTATTTTCATAAAAATCTCGGTAGCATCTCCTCTAAAACTTGGACTTTTGCCACCCCTCAAGGGTCCCAACCACCAAACCAAACACTTCTCAGTCATTCGAACTATTCCTAATATCAAATTATTTCAAAATCAACCCAATTCCAATATTAAATCGTTTACAAAATCAAACCATATATTTCTCAATCAATCCATTTGATTCAATTTCACAAACCTACCATCAACCCTTAACACATTAACAATCATTATTAATTTATAGTCATCAGAATAATAATCTAACTCATACAAATTCATTCAGTTTATTCCTATCTTAAGGTCTTCTAGCCTAAGTTTTCACGTGACATTAAACATTAACTACGAGAAACTAAAACCATACCTTGGCCGATTCCTCCCTAATGTCGAAGCACCTCAATTATCTCCGTTCCTCCAGTGTCCAAAGCCCTAAATCCTCACCAAACAAAAATCCAACCTCCACGGTTCACTTTCTAGTCACCGATATCACCAAATTTGTCTCCAAAATATATATAGCTCACTCTAATTCCACATAAATACCACAAAAATCAAACTAGGGTTCAAAATCATTAATGGTTCACAAGAGTTAAAGGTTCCTTACCTTACTGACAGAGATTTGGGGCAATACCCAGTAAGCTCATAAAGCTAATTTGATCCTAACTACCAAAATCACATAATTTTTCAAAAATCAAAACCTCAAAATCATGAAACTAAAAGGGGAAGGACTGGGCAAGAAAAATCAAGTTCTTTACTGAATTGTTGGATGGGTTTAGTAGAGAATTTCGAGACGAACGCGTGGCCGCTGATGGCTTGTCAATCAGAGCTCCGGATCAAAAGTTATGTGAATTTGAAATCAAATTAGGGGTTTAGAATCAACGTTCTTCCTCCAAATGTATATCAACGTGTGTTTTCATACGAGGAAGAGAGGAAGATCTGTGCTCTTAAGTGTTGTGGGTTTTGGGCCTGGTTTGGGCCGGGTTCGAGCCCGGTTCAATTGGTTCGGTCCATTTGGCCTAATTTTAGGTCAAAACTTTTAAAATGTGTCAAAATTCATATTTTAATTATTTCTTCCATTCTAAGATATAAAATTTAATCTTCTAATTTTTTAAATAATAATTAATTTATTGGTTAAGCATTTACTAATTTTCAGGGTTTTACACTATATATTAATTATTTTCTCATGATATATATAGTTATTCTATTATATATACAAAAATAAGTAAATAATCATTTTATGATTTGATATGACCGTTATACATCGGTTACAAGTTATAACTCAGCCATAAAACATCAAAAATCAGCTGGCCATAAATGACATTAAAACGAGTATGAAAACGTCAGGTATGTAATTACTCTCCGCTTAAAACATCATTACTCAGAGACATAACAGTTACTTTTCATTTTCAGATATAAAGGAAAGGGTAAGAAGATTATTCTATTCATTGTATTCTAAGAAGCTTATTACTCACTTATTGACTTGAGCGTCGGAGTGCCTTTTACAGGTACCCATCCCCCTTGTTCTTTCATTACCGACGTATAATTCCTCCCAATGGAAAATCTTGAAGACATTCATTGACGGATGAGCTATACACCGGCTAAACTTTAGCAAGAATAATTGGCGCCCACCATGGGTCTCAAAATAAAAACCCTTCTTTCTATAGGTCCTAAAATTCCCTTCCCTAATCATGGCTGACTTACCTCCTCCCACGTTGTCTGAGCTTCTTCAGATGGTAACAGAGTTACAATAGGCCAATCAGCGCATGGCAAAAGAAAATCAACGAATGGCGAATGAAATAGCCGAGCTAACCAATGCTCGAATTGAGCATAACGATGGTCACAACGAGCGACTAGAGGATGAGAAAGACAATTTTGATCCAACACACATCTTTGAAACTCAACGACCAGAGAAAAATCAACCAAAATGATGACGATGACGAGTTGGACAACGCTGGTAGGCCATTCACAGCCGACGTTATGAATTTCAGACTACCTAGGAACTTCACCTTACCACTTACATTGACTCCCTACGATGGCATGGGAGAGCTGAGAAAGCACATCAAGAAATTCCAATCAATGATGATTGTCAATGGTGCTTCTGATCCTATTTTATGTCATTTTTCTACTTTTTTAGACAGTCCTGCACTTGACTGGTTTTCTTCTTTGCCTGCTGATGCGAACAAATTCATCGGTTGAGAATTCCTTCTCGGTAAAGGAGAATTAACCTCGTTGCAAGTATAGTTCTCAACCAATAAGTAATGCTCGATCAAAGTTTACAATTTCTAATCTAGACCGAGAGTAATTAAACCTCGGGTCATTCTCCCTAGGAATACAAATGAAATGTTACTTCTTTCGGTTGTGAAAAGAACTAAAGGGGGTTTTCAAGAAAAGATATGAAAGATCAAAAGAACGAAGCAATAAAAGAACTAAGCAATAATTAAAATTGGAAAGTAATGCAATCAACAAGGAAAATGAGGTCAAAACTAGTGAAAATGATATAAATGCAATAAGGAGAGCCTTGACTTGGGAATGAGTATCCAAGGAGTCCTATCATCGCCATAACCACCACTATGGTAATTATCATGAGTCAATCTCGCCTAGTCAACCCCAACCATCGAGGAGTAAGTCAAGCAAGCATAATTGACTTTAATCCATAAGTCCTAACTAACTTACCAAACTAGTTGATAAAAGGCTAGCGTCAATGGAAAACAAGAGCCAACTAACTACCCAAGAATTACCACTAAATGTCGGACATTATGACTTTAGTATCCTAGGAACTCAAACCACAAGCCAAGGTGGGAAAATCTACTCAAAATCTAGAGTTGGCTTTTTCACAAACACCTTGTGTGCATAAAAGTAAAACATGGAAAATTGCAAAGTAAAATGTAAAACTATAACCAACTATCAACAAAACCAATCATAAACAAGAAATCAAACATAAAGGAGGCATGAAATGTAAAATTCATCAATCAAAACTTCAAGAAACACAAAATTGCAATATGAACAAAGTAACTTGAACCAAAAGGAAGTGAAAGTAAAAGTGCTTTAATTAAAGAGAAAATTGAGAGTACTTACAATTGAAGAAGTAAAATCCAAGATCAAAGCTTGCTATAAAATGCTACAATGGAAATTGGTAAACCCTAGGAGAGCTATCTACTCTACACTACTCCTACTCCTAATTACTATGAAAACTATGTAAAAATTGCTCTAATGCCTCCCCCCCCCCCATAAGTGGTCAATTCTCCTTCATATAGCACTTCCAAACAGCAATTCAGCTTTCCAAAATGGGCCAAGAGGCCTCTAAATTCGCGCAGCACATGCCTCATTAATGAAATCACGTGCAGGGACCTGTGCGGACGCACATATGTGTGCGTCCGCACACGCGGCTAAAAATTGACCTGTGCGTACGCACAGGTGCGTGCGTACGCACACATGAAAATTCTCACTTGTGCGCGCACACGCAGGGCTGTGCGCATGCACACTTCGCTGTGTGTGCTTTTCTTTGTTTTCTTCATGTTTTCTCCCTTGTACATGCTTTCTTCTACTTTTGGATATCCATTCTTGCCTCTAAGGCCTGAAATCACTCACAAACCATATCACGGAATCGAATGACATAGAAGTGAGATTAAATTGCTCTATTAAAGCACAAAATTGCATGTTTTCATATTTAAGATCAAACTAGGGATCAAACACAAAAGTATGCTATTTGGGTGCTTAAGTGTGAGTTTATGTGCTAGAATCCATCCAAATTGAGTCAAAACATACCATCAAATATGGACTCATCAACTGCAGATTCCATTTCATGATTTCAGGAGCTCACCAAACAATTCGAAGATCAGTTCGCTGCTTCTTCCATCTATTTATACGACTCTGATTATTTGAACACTATTAAGCAAGAACAACATGAAATTTTAAAGGATTACATCACCCATTTCACCAAAGTAGCAATGACCATCCCAGACCTCTACCCCAAAGTACACCTACACATTATAAAAAGTGGACTCCGCCCAGGAAAGTTTCAAGAAACCATCACAGTGGCCAAACCCAAAACCTTAGCCGAATTTTGAGAGAAGGCTAAAAGTCAAATGGAAATCGAAGAATTGTGCCAAGCCTGGAAATCCGAGAAGAATAAAACAATAAAGATGACAATAAAACTCAGGACAGTAAGAAGTCCTTTCGACTGATGCCGCGTTATGATTCATATACCCAGTTTAACACCAAAAGGGAGGAAATCATCAAAGAAACATTAAATTTGAAGCTCACCAAACCTCCTCGAAAGGTCAGGAGCAACCAAGACACCAAGAATGTGGACAAGACAAAGTACTGTGCTTTTCACCAAAAGCACGGGCACACCACTGATGAGTGTGTCGTAGCCAAAGACTTGCTTGAAGGCTTAGTTCGCAAGGACATCTAGACAAATACATCAGTAAACACATCCAAAAGCACAACACACATCAATTTGACTTACCTTCTGCAGGTCAATCTTATCGGGACAAGGAAAAAGAACCTACAACTCAGCCGAATCAACCCTGAGGTGTAATTAATTGCATTTCTAGGGGAGCATCAAGATCTGCTTGCAAACGCACTTACCGAGCTATGCACACTGTAGAAAGTACCATCAACAATCATTAAACTGTGCCGACCTTCCCTAAAATGACTTTCCAGCCTTCGGATTTTAATTTAACTGAGCTTAATTTAGACGACCTAGTTGTTATCTCTATTCAAATGGGAGACCTAATAGTTCGGAAGGTCTTGCTGGACCCAGAAAGCAGCGCCGATGTTCTATTCTACTCCATATTTTAGAAGATGAAGTTGAGTGACAACATACTTTAGCCATCAACAAGAGACCTTGTTGGATTTTCAGGTGAATGAGTACCTATATTAGGTTCAGTGTGGTTATAAACCACACTCGGTGAGAATCCTCTATCCAAAACTTTAGATGTTCAATACCTTGTGAGTGATTGTTTCAGTCCTTATAATTTAATACTTGGCTGACCTTTCTTGAATAAGTTCAGCGCAATTGTATCTAGAATTCATCTTTATGTAAAGTTTCATGTGCAGGACAACATTGTTGCCACAATTCATAGTGACCACTGCGAAGCTCAGCATTGCTATAACATCAGTCTCAAAATGCCCAGCCGAGCTATAGGTGCACAAGTAAATGTCGTCCAAAACTCGCTTTAGCTTCTTTCTTTAGCCGAGTTGGACCCACACGCCGAGTCTCAAGATCGTCCTACCCCAATGGAGGAATTACAGAAAATCCTTTTAACTAACGATCTAAACAAGTCCACTTTTGTAGGTTCAACTATGCGGGCTGATCAAAGGGAACAGCTCGTCCTCTTCCTCTAAAAAAATGCCAACCTCTTCGCCTGAACCCTTGCTGACACACCAGGCATTGATCCTTCTGTAATATCTCATAGGCTGGCAATTAACTCGTCAGTCTGACCTATAGCACAGAAAAAGCGTAATCTCGGATTCGAGAAGAAAGAAGCATCCCTAGAGGAAACCAAAAAGCTCATCAATGCCAACTTCATCTAAGAAATTCGATTCACAATCGGGTTAGCCAACATTGTCATGGTAAAGAAAAATAATGGTAAATGGTGCATGTGCATTGATTTTACTGATTTAAATAAAACATGCCTTAAATATGCATATTCTTTACCATCCATTGATACTTTAGTTGATAACTCATCAGGATATGGCACTTTAAGTTTTATGGATGTATACTCTGGTTATAACCAGATCCTCATGGACCCATCCGACCAAGAAAAAACTACTTTCATAACTGAATATGGTAATTTTTGTTATAAAGTTATGCCCTTTGGCCTTAAGAATGCAGGAGCTACTTACCAGAGACTTATGAACAAAATGTTCGCCAAGCAAATGGTCGGAACATCGAGGTCTACATTAATAACATGGTTGCCAAAATCAAAGTCTGAAATCCCACGTAGAAGACCTAGAAGAAATCTTCGCACAAATCCGACAATATAACATGAGGCTAAACCTTGATAAATGTGCCTTTGGTGTCCAAGGAGGTAAATTCCTCAGCTTTTTACTGACAAGCCGAGGTATAGAGGCAAATTCAGAAAAATGTCGAGCTGTTTTGGGAATGCAAAGTCCTCAAACAGTCAAAGAAGTTCAACGATTAACAGGGAGACTCACCACTCTATCAAGATTTTTACCTTATTTAGCTTCCAAATCTTTCCACTTTTTTCAATCACTCAAAAAGAAAAACAACTTCAAATGGGATGATGAATGTGAAACTGCTTTTTTCGATTTAAAAACTATTCTTTCAAAACCTCCCATTTCACAAAGCTTAAATTTGGAGAAGAACTTTATCTTTATCTATCTATAACTGACTAGGTGATTAGTTCTGTTCTTGTTACAGAAAGGGATAAAATCCAATGACTTGTTTACTTCACCATCAAATCGTTGAAAAATGTAGAGCTTAGCTATCCGAAGATAGAAAAGCTCGCTCTTGCCTTAGTCTTCTCGGCTAGGCATCTCCAACCTTACTTTCAGAGTCATACTATTAATGTTTGAACTGACCAGCCACTACGACAAGTACTCACAAAACCAGAATTGGATGGCCAACTAATAAAGTGGTCTATCAAATTATCTGAGTTTGATATAAAATACCAATCCTAGGGATCAATCAAATCATAATACCTGGCTGACTTTATTGTCGAGTTTACTACTCCCAACTCCGATAATATGCCAGCAGAATGGACACTTTACGTTGATGGCTCCTCCAACCTTCAAGGGTCAGGGCCAGGAATTCTTCCAGAAGACCCAACTGGAATAGTTTTGGAGCATTCTCTGTGCTTCTCCTCCAAGGCCAGCAACAACCAGGCCAAATATCAAACACTCATTGCCGGCTTAAGGTTAGCCATTGAATTAAATATTTCTGTAATAAAGGTACACTGTGACTCTATACTAGTAGTACAACAAGTAAATCAATCTTTTCAGGTAAAAGATTCCCTTTTAACAAAATAATTGGATGTTATCACAACACTTATAACTCATTTTCAAAATTTGAAATTCATCATATTCCCAGATAATAAAATCACTGAGGCAACATCTTGTCAAAACTCGCCAATACACAATCACACACTGCTACTCTTTTACAATCCACTTTGATCACACCAAGCATCAATTTCATTAATATTTCCCACATTGCTGACAACGATGATTGGTGATGGCCTTACATCTATTATCTAAAACCTAGAAATATTTCCATTGAAATCACTAATTTGAAAAAATTCAGGAGACAAGCTTTTTTCTTTACATTGTTAAATGATAACCTATATAGGTGAGGCTATACTCGTCCTCTTTTAAAGTTCTAAGCAGGTCAGAAGCCGACCTTGCTTTAGCCGAGGTTCATAAAGGAATATGCAGCACACATATAGGAGCATGGAGCTTATCCTAAAAAATTCTCCAAGCTGGATTTTTCTAGTCGAGCTTACAGAAAGACTGCCATCAAAAGGTGAAAACCTGCACAAATTGCCAGTCGAGCTATTACATCACGCGGAGGTAAGCTGGCAATTTTAATAATGGGGGATTGACATCCTCGGCCTTTTTCCTATTGCACCAGGACAGGTAAATTTTTTAGTTGTGGCAATTGACTACTTTTTCAAATGGATTGAGGTGCAACCACTGGCCAAAATCACAACACAACAAATGATTTTCTTTATTTGGAAGCACATTATATGCAGATTTGGTATACCTCATAATGTTATTACTGACAATGGTCGCCAGTTTGTCGACCATAATTCCACATCTTTTTTACAGAATCTAAAAATCAAATAACATTTCTCCTCATTTGAACATCCACAAACAAACAGATTAGCTGAAGCTGCCAACAAGGTCGTCCTACACGCTTTATGAAAGAAACTGGATGATGCAAAAGGCCTTTGGACTGAGCTTATTCCAGAAGTCCTATGGGGTTATAACACCACTACACACTCTAGTACTAAAGAAATCCCGTTCAACTTAGTCTACAGGTCTAAAGTCATGATTCCCTTGGAGATCTCCCAATCCTCACTAAGAACACAAGCAACCAATCATGATGAAGCCCGATGAACCGAACTTGATTTAATTGAAGAAGTCCAAGACATAGCCTCTGTCCACCACCGAGTAATGCAGCAAAACATAGCTCGGAGGCACAATCACAAGGTCCATCCTCGGTTATTTCAAGTTGGTGACTTAGTACTCAGAAAGACTGAGCAAGCCAGATGATCTGTATCCCATGGAAAGCTTGCCGCCAAATGGGAAGGCCTACTCAGAATCCTTGAGGTCCCCGGAAAAGGAGCTTATAAGCTCAAATCTTTAGATGGTACCATGTTACCTAACTCCTGGAATATTTCTTCTTTAAACAAATATTATAGCTAAAAGACAGGGACAGGCTTGTACTCTTTTTCCTGCTCACAAGATTTTTTCCCAAAATGGGTTTTGTTTGGAGAGGTTTTAACAAGGCAAGCCTACTTACACTTTTGTAAACAAAGGTCATATAATAAATCATTATGGCAATAAAAAATCGATCTATATCTATTACCTACTTTTTTTTATCTATATCTACTTTTTTTATCTATATCAATCACGATCGAATACACATCAATCATCATCCAATCTATATCATCATCGGATCTATATCACCTATCCTCCAAAATAAGACTATCAATAGTAAAAAAATCTAAAAAAAATACCAATACTTATCCACTCACGATAATTGTTCAAATCAATGTCACATCGTTTTCACATGTGCAATCAAACTAAATCATCAATCAAATCACCAAACAAAGGTGAACTAATGAATTGAATCCTATCAAACCCCTCTTAGTCATGGGGACAGATACATCAATGGCAATCTATCACGACCATTGCCTAATTCATTCAAATCAAACATTGATCTACTAATTCACCAAGCAATCAGTCGTTATGCAAATGAGATCAATCTTAACCTAATAAATATTTCAATAGCCACAACAGATTAGCATCAAATTTCATCAAACAGAAGTAATATAATTAGACGATGATTATATATGCTCAAAATAAACGACAGTTCAAAAACTACCTATTACAAATCCAAAAGAGCCAAAACAATTTGGCAAGAGTAAACTATATCCAACAAATTCAAATTTCTTGAAATAAACTACAAACATCTCAATCTGCCAGGTTATCATCCCAATCCTTGGCAGCATCTTCATCATCCACCAATAATCCATCACGAAACACTTTACTCGGATTCATTGCCAAGAAATCAGCCTCGGGAGCTATCAACTTGGCCTGAGTAACAGCACATTCAAATCCTTCAGCAAATGCATCTAAAATCTCAGTCTCGCAACAAGTCTCCATATTTTTCAACTTCATAGTAACTTCAATAACCTAATTATTCAGATTTGATAGCTCATTTTCCTTTTTCTTCAACAGCTCCACATCTTTGTCATGTGTAACACCCTACTACACAGAGTGTTATGCTTAAGTCATAAAACTGAGGTGGCAAGGTATTACAACCTCTAAAAGTAAAAATATATATAATAATAGTTGAAAGGAATTTTATAACGAGGAGCCTTTGAAGGAAAGTTTAAAACAAAAGTCGTAACGCTCACGTAAACGAAAAACTTGCGTACGAAGAAACGTAAGATATATATAAGAATAATTAAAAGGGAGTGTTAAAGATACAAATATTCAAGCCCCCAGGTTCAACCTGCGAATTCAAGGTTGGCTGGAGAATATTTACATAAGTATATACAAGTCCCAAGATCTAGCATACTCAAAACAACCCTAGTTCTCCATCAAGTCTCTATGAAGCACAAAAGTAAAACATATATATAAGGAGAGTTCTATACATATAGGTATATCTACATATGGCAAAATACAACATCCCAAAGGTCCCACTTTGCTACAGAGAACTCCAGACACCTAGAGTGGTGCCTCTCGACCTGCATATGAAAAACAATAATATCGTATGGGATGAGAACCGGGAGTTTTCAGCATGGTAACAGTGCTGCATAACTAACATATAAGGTCCCGGGAAATCCAAAGGCAATCCTAGAACTTCCAACAAAAGATTTAAACTTAAAACTATTCTTTATAACCATAAATAAGCCATAAACAAAGTGGGGTAGCTAAGGGTTCAAAATTCTAACTCAACCTAACTTGATCCTTTAGCTTCTCACCTTCCTTTGTTCCTCCAGAACTCCATAACTCCATAGCACAGACAACCAAAATACAGACAAAGCAAACACAAGCAGAATACAATTACATCAGGTAGCAAATTTAGCAAGTAGGCATAATAATCACATAGGCAAGCCCAATTAATGCAAAATCAAACAAGACACCAAATGCATATGATGCATGCCTGTCCTATGGCTGATGATATCATCTGTCGGTTATATAGCCAACCCGACACGTCCTGGTAGCTAACCATGGATAGAAACACCCATTGTGGAGCAAGTGGGTTTGAGCTACAACCCCCTTGCTACTACCCACTTAACCCAGAGCCAGTGGAATAACCACTACTGCGGCTACTACCCAGCGGGTGTTTAAAAGCTCAACCTGGAGCAAGTGAGATAACCACTACTACTGTTACTACCTAGGCATCATAATCACTGACCTGGAGCAAGCGGGATGAATTATACTTCACTAACAAGATATTCCCCTCACAGTCCTAATTATACTTTATTACCAAATTTTCATTCTAAATAAGTTTAATAAAACTTAGAGGTCTGGGGGCCGAGTTATGACTCATCGAAGTTGGTCCAAAATCAAAGAGATTCTTTAAAATTCAAAACCTCAACTATCAAAACATACCAACTTTAAACATTTTAAACCCAAAACCAAAGCTTACCATCACAGCAATAAACCCTTCCAATTTAGATTTCAATCTTCCTTATTCATCCCACAACTTCATCATACACACCATCCTACCATTATATTACCATGTCAATTCAATAATCCAAATTCTCAAGCAACATTATACCAACATCATAAACAACATCAACATTTCAATATCATCAACATTTTCGTCGCCAATATTCACATCCAATATCACACATCACAACATCATAGTCTCAACCACAATCTCAACATTACTAACCCTCATACATATCCACCAAATTCAACCATCAACAACATAAATAATTCAATTCTGTCCTACGGTTGACTAGCCTAAGTCTTCATGACACATTATATTTTAGTTACGAGAAACCGAAACTATGCCCTGGCCGATTCCTCCCTAATGCTAGGAGCACCAAAAATTACCGTCGTTTCGTAAATATCTGAAGCTCCAAATAGTGTGCCAGACAGAAGTTGAGTTACCGCATCCCAAATTCAGTTTACCGACACCACCAATTACTTCAAACTTCAAATATCAAATCCAATAATATAAAATTTCATCATAATTCAACATAGGGTTTACTAAATTGAAAATTCACCAAGGTTAAGAGCTTTTTACCTTACCCATGGACTAATAGAACAACACCCAAAAATTTTTGCAAGCTAATTTGATCCTAAAACATCAAAATATCATAATTCTCAATTCTAAAACTCATGAATTTTGAAACTAAAGAGGGAGAATCTGGATGAGAAAAATTGGATTTCTTACCAAATTGGTTAGTGGACTTTGTAGAGAATTTCGAGATGAACACGTGGCCACTGATGACTTGTCAATCGGAGCTCTGGATCAAAAGTTACGTTGGATTGAAGATTTAGGTGAGGGTTTGCATGTTTCCCCCTTTTTCCCCTTTTGTTCTTCAGCGTCCTTCATTGATTTGAAGGAAGAGAAGACCTGAAGCTCTTTAATACAAGGGCAAATGGGTTGGGTCTTAGGCCCATTATGAGTCCGATTCGTTTGGTTTAGTCCGTTCAGCTCAATTTTGGGTCAAATTCTTTAAAATTAATGTCAAAATTCTTATTTTAATTAGCTCTATCTCATTAAACTATGAAATTCTATTTTCTAATTTATTTGATTAATAATTAATTTATTAACTAATTATTTACTAATTTTATGGGTTTTATATCATGGCTATTCTTCTCCAACCTCAACTCCTCATCTTTTTCAACCAATTTCTTTTTCAAATCTAAAATGACAATTTTTTTCAAGTCCAACTCCTCCTTAAGACCTACGGTTTCACCCTATTTTAGCAAAAATTTTCTATGCTTTTTCTCTTGGCTCCTCAATCAATGCAAGTCAGACGACGCTTGCACCACTTCATCAGCGACAACATTAAAAGGACACCTCTTATCCCACATCGAGGAACCATCCCCATCCTCGGCGAAAACATGCAACTTTTCTTGCTTGTTCACAAAAGTTGACAACTCTTCAAGAGGGATATCCTTCTCCTTCTTAGTCATATCTAACGAACGAATTTTCGCTAGTAAAGAATTCTCAATAAATTCTCGTTGCAAGTATAGTTTCTATACTAACAATAATCCTTTCATACAAAAATTTGGTTGTCACTAAAGCAAACCCAATAAAATTAAACCGAAGTATTTAAACTTCGGGTCATCTCTAAAGGAATTGCAGGGAAGTGTACTTATAATTGGTTATGAGATTGTATCTTTTTGGGTTTTTTGAAATAAGAAAACAAGAAAAAGTAAATGATAATGAAAATCAAATGATAAAGAGGTCTTGGCAAGGTTTGGTGGTCAAGGATCTCTATCCTTATCACTAACCACAACATGAGAATTGGCAAGGATCAATCCCATTAAATCATCCTCTAACTAGTAGTAAAGGAAAGCTAAATGAACTATATCAATCTAAGTCCATAAGTCCTAGCTCTCCCAATTCAATTAGTGAGAACTAGAGTTAATGGCTCCAATCATCAATTACTTGGACATTAGTAACTCAAGAGTTCCTAAGTTACCATCCCAAGCCAAGAACATAAAATCCTACTCTAACATCCTTCCAAGTATTTTATCAAACACTTGTGATGACAAGTCATCTTATGCTAGTTTCACAAGCATTTTTCATTTATTTCATTAGGTTTTATGCACTTTCTTGCACAATAAGTTAGTAGTTGGAGTGGAATTTCATGATTATTTTAATTCAATCAAACATCATTTATTTTATACAAAATCATGAGAATTATACAAGAACTAAGTGATTATTATTATTGATGCAAATTCTTGTGATTTTGGTGAAACTTTGATTGCTTGTTTGGTTAATTTCAGGCGAGAAAATGAAGAAAAGAAGAAGCCATGCAGTATAGCGTTGCGTTCAAATAATGAACGCCACGCTCACTTGCGACGCGCACGCGTAACGGACGCTTACGCATCAGGAATGGATTTTTGAAGATCCATGCGTACGCGTGCATGATGCGTACGCGTGGTAGTGGTTGGCGCTCGTTTTAAAAAGAACGCTACATTTGATTACTCAGCGTTTTCGGGCAAGATTTAAAAGTGGAGGCAAAATTTTGGAAACGACGCGCACGCGTGCTTGACGCGCACGCGTCGATGGTGGATTTGGAAGGAATCACGCGAATGCGTGAGTGATGCTGAAGCATGGACTTGTTATTTGCTACCCACGCGCACGTGATGAGCGGATAATTTATACGCTTTTTGGCATTATTTTTAGGTAGTTTTTAATGTTTTAGTTACTTTTTATTATATTTTTATTAGTTTTTATTCAAAAAGCATATTTTTGGACTTTACTATGAGTTTTTGTATTTTTTTTGTGATTTCAGGTATTTTCTGGCTGAAATTGAGGGACCTGAGCAAAAATCTGATTCAGAGGTTGAAAAAGGACTGCAGATGCTGTTGGATTCTGACCTCCCTGCACTCAAAGTGGATTTTCTGGAGCTACAAAATTCCAATTGGCACGCTCTCAATTGTGTTGGAAAGTAGACTTCCTGGGCTTTCCAGAAATATATAATAGTCCATACGTTTCTCGAGATTTGATGGCCCAAATCAGCGTTCTAAGTCAGCATAAAAATTTTGGCGTCAAAACGCCAGAACTGGCATAAAAGCTGGAGTTAAACGCCCAAACTGGCACCAAAGCTGGTGTTTAACTCCAAGAAAAGTCTCTACATTTGAAAGCTTCAAAGATCAGCCCGAGCACATACCAAGTGGGCCCAGAAGTGGATTTCTGCATCATTTACTTATTTTTGTAAACCCTAGGTTACTAGTTTTCTATAAATAGGACCTTTTGCTATTGTATTTTCATCTGGAGTTCATCTTGGAATCTTTAGTTCATCTTTTGATCTCTTGATCACGTTTTGGGGGCTGGCCATTCGGCCATGCCTGAACCTTCATTACTTTTGTATTTTCAACGGTGGAGTTTCTACACCTTATAGATTAAGGTGTGGAGCTCTGCTGTTCCTCATGAATTAATGCAAAGTACTATTGTTTTTCTATTTAACTCAAGCCTATTTCTTCTCCAAGATATTCATTCACACTCAAGAACATGATGAATGTGATGATTATGTGACACTCATCACCATTCTCACCTATGAACGCGTGTCTGACAACCACTTCCGTTCTACATGCAAACAAGCTTGAATGTGTATCTCTTAGGTTTCTAATCTAAGATTAAAACCTTCGTGGTATAGGCTAGAATTATTGGCGGCCATTCCTGAGATCCGAAAAGTCTAAACCTTGTCTGTGGTATCCGAGTAGGATCTGGGAAGGGATGACTGTGACGAGTTTCAAACTCGCGAGTGTTGGGCATAGTGACAGACGCAAAAGGATCAATGGATCCTATTCCAACATGATCGAGAACCAACAGCTGATTAGCCGTGCGGTGACAGCGTATTTGGACCATTTTCACTGAAAGGACGGGAGGTAGCCATTGACAATAGTGATACCCAACATACAGCTTGCCATTGAAAGGAGTATGAATGATTGGATGAAGGCAATAGGAAAGCAGAAGTTCAGGGGGAACAAAGCATCTTCATACGCTTATCTGAAATTCTCACCAATGAATTACATAAGTATTTCTATCTTATTTTCTGTTTTAATTATATTTTAATTATCTTAAACTTCATAACCATTTGAATCTGCCTGACTGAAATTTACAAGATGGCCATAACTTGTTTCAAGCCGACAATCTCCGTGGGATCAACCCTTACTAACGTAAGGTTTATTACTTGGACGACCCAGTGCACTTGCTGGTTAGTTGTGCGGAGTTGTGACAAAGAGTTGAGATTACAATTGTGCATACCAAGTTGTTGGTGCCATTGAGATCACAATTTCGTGCACCAAGTTTTTGGCGCCGTTGCCAGGGATTGTTCGAGTTTGGACAACTGACGGTTCATCTTGTTGCTCAGATTAGGTAATTTTATTTTATGTTTAAGCTTTTTACTTTTTATTTTCGAAAAAATTTTCAAAAAATAAATTATTCTATGACTTCATAATTTTTAAGAATGAATTCTAGAGTTTCATGATGATCTGTTGAAGTCTGGCTGGCTGTGAAGCCATGTCTAATCTTTTGGACTGAGGTTTCAACTTATCATCACAAGAGCTTGTTGATTTCTATCAATCTTGCTGTTGAATGTAATGATCTGCTAAAGCTTGGCTGGCCATTGGCCATGTCTAGTGTTTTGAACCGGAGCTTTCACTGAAAGCTTGGCTGGCTAGTAAGCCATATCTAATTCCTGGACCGGAGTTTTAGACAAACATTGCATGATTCCTGGAATTCGCATTAAAAATTTTGAATTCCTTATTTTCTCTTTCTCCAATTAATTTTCGAAAATTACAAAAAAATTTTAAAATCACAAAAATAAAAAAAATTTGTGTTTCTTGTTTAAGTCTGGTGTCAATTTTTAAGTTTGGTGTCCTGCATGTTTTATTTATTTCCTTGCATTTTTCGAATATATGAGTTTTGTTCTTCATTAATCTTCAAGTTGTTCTTGATGATTTCCTTGTTCTGATCTTTAAACTCTCGTGTTTGGTGTCTCTTGTTGTTTTTCATATGCATTTTCAATTTGTTAGTGTCTCTAATATGAAAATTTCTAAGTTTGGTGTCTTGCATGCGTTGTTTATTTGATCTTAGTTTTCCATGATTAGTTGCATTTTGATTGTTCCTCATCATTAAAAATCCAAAAAAATTTTAAAAACTATGTCTTTTCAAGTCAATAATACAGAGAATTGAAGATTCAGAACATTCAGCAGAGAAATTAAACAGAAAAAGCTGGGCGTTCAAAACGCCCAGTGAGGAAGGAAAACTGGTGTTTAACGCCCAGCCAGGGCCCAAAAGAGTAGTATTTTGGGCGTTAAACGCCAGAATGGATACCATTCTAGGCGTTTAACGCTAGGAGGGCACAGGAGGGAAGATTTTGTTTTTAATTCAATTCTTTTTCAAATTTTCATAATTTTTCAAAATCAAATCTTTTTCAAATCATATCTTTTCAATCATATCTTTTCAAAATCAAATCCTTTCCATTTTTTTACTATTTTCGAAAATCCTTGCTAACAATTAGTGATTTGATTCAAAAATTTCTTCCTTGTTAAGAAAGGTTCAATAACTGAATTTTAAAATCATATCTTTTAAATTTCTTGTTAGTCAAGACATTAATTTTAAAAATCAAATATTTTTTTAATTGTTTGTCAATCATATGTTTTTAAAATCATATTTTCTCAATCATATCTTCTCAACCACATCTTTTTCAAAAATGATTTTCAATCATATCTTTTTTATTCCTAATTTTAAAATCTTTTTCAAAATCACTTAACTACTTTCTCCATTTTAATTTTTGAAAATCATCAACCAAATTTTCAAAATTTCATTTAATTAATTCAAAAATTTTTTAATTTTAATTTCGAAAATTCTTCCCCCCTCCTCACGTTCTTCTATTTAAGGGACTAATACTCCTCCTCAATGTGCAATTCGGACTCCCTCTCTCTATAAGTTCGAATTCTCTTCTCTCTACCTCCTCCTTCTATTCTTCTTTTCCTCTGACACCTCAAGGAATCTCTATACTGTGACATAGAGGATTCCATACTTTCTTCTTCTCTCTTTCATATGAGCAGGAGCAAAGACAAAGGCATTCTTGTTGAAGCTGATCCTGAACCTGAAAGGACCTTGAAGAGAAAGCTAAGAAAAGCTAAAGCACAGCTCTCTGTAGAGGACCTAACAGAAATTTTCAAACAAGAAGAAGCCATGGCAGCCGAAAACAACAACAATGCCAACAATGCAAGGAAGGTGCTTGGTGACTTTACTGCACCTACTCCCGACTTCTATGGGAGAAGCATCTCTATCCCTGCCATTGGAGCAAACAACTTTGAGCTTAAGCCTCAATTAGTTTCTCTAATGCAACAGAATTGCAAGTTTCATGGACTTCCATTGGAGGATCCTCATCAGTTCTTAGCTGAATTCTTGCAAATCTGTGACACTGTCAAGACCAATGGGGTTGACCCCGAGGTCTACAGGCTTATGCTTTTTTCTTTTTCTATAAGAGACAGAGCTAGAATATGGTTGGATTCACAACCTAAGAAAAGCCTGAACTCTTGGGAAAAGCTGGTCAGTGCTTTTTTGCTAAATTCTTTCCACCTCAAAAATTGAGTAAGCTTAGAGTGGAAGTCCAGACCTTCAGATAGAAGGAAGGTGAATCCCTCTATGAAGCTTGGGAAAGATACAAGCAATTGATCAGAAGGTGTCCTTCTGACATGCTTTCAGAATGGAGCATCATAGGTATCTTCTATGATGGTCTGTCTGAACTGTCCAAGATGTCATTGGACAGCTCTGCTAGAGGATCTCTTCATCTGAAGAAGACGCCAGAAGAAGCTCAGGAACTCATTAAAATGGTTGCAAATAACTAATTCATGTACACTTCTGAAAGGAATCCTGTGAATAATGGGACAAATCAGAATAAAGGAGTTCTTGAGATTGATACTTTGAATGCCATATTGGCTCAGAACAAAATATTGACTCAGCAAGTCAATATGATTTCTCAGAGTCTGTCTGGAATGCAAGCAGCAATAGACCGTACCAAAGAAGCTTCATCTGAAGAAGAAGCTTATGATCCTGAGAACCCAGCAATGGAAGAGGTGAATTACATGGGAGAACCCTATGGAAACACCTATAATCCTTCATGGAGAAATCATCCAAATCTCTCATGGAAGGACCAACAGAGGCCTCAACAAGGCTTCAACAACAGTAATGGTGGAAGAAATAGGTTTAGCAATAGCAAGCCTTTTCCAAGTAGAGGAATGGAGAATTGCTGAATGTAAAAATAAGTAGTAAAGAAATGGATAGATAGGAATGGGGAATTTCATTGAGATTGGGAGATGTTGTCTCTTTAGATTGAATTTAGCTTATATCCTCTTCAATCATGCAACTCATTGACCTCTTGGCAATCATGATTGATTGAGCGCCAATCCTTGGTGACTCAATCTCTCATATCTTTATCAATAGCCAATTCCTTGGTCTAATTGCTCATGAAGAGAGATATGCTTGGTCCCTGATTATACCACACACCATTATAGGTCCAAGTAGAGGGAGGATTATATGTCACATATCCAAACACCAAAACCCAGATTCTACTCTAGTGTGAGAAGGGATTTCAAGCATGATTTCATGCTTTCTTTCCCAAGGTTCCCATGAAACCCAATTGCA
Source organism: Arachis hypogaea (assembly GCF_003086295.3). Classification (NCBI taxonomy): domain Eukaryota; kingdom Viridiplantae; phylum Streptophyta; class Magnoliopsida; order Fabales; family Fabaceae; genus Arachis; species Arachis hypogaea. The sequence continues at coordinate 111,209,153 of NC_092052.1, read as the reverse complement.
TTCAATCTCTTTTCCAAGATAATTGAATACTAAGCATTAAGAACGAAATTCCTTCTAGAAAATCAAAGAGAAGATGAAGAGAATAAGGAATTCACTATCATCAATCCATCAAGTACAACAGAGCTCCCTCTCTCAATGAGAGGGAAGTTAGCTACTCATAGCTCAAAAAGTACTCAAGAGTGAAGTGTAAAAGTGGATCTAAAATTGATTGCTTAACCCCCCTCTTTAGTACTCCTTGGGGGTATTTATACTACTCCTAGTAAAATAAAAGAATTACAAAAGTAAAAAAGGAAAATTACATTTTGGAGGGAAAGGAAAACACTCAATAAGCATGACTTCTTAGCTGGCGTGTGGCTGGCGCTTCTCTAGCGTGTCACGTGCCCTTCATTTCCAGCTTGGCGTGCCACGCCTACTCCTTCAAGTGGCACGCTCGTCCCTCTCTCAACCTTGGCGTGCCACACCTTCGAACTCAAGTGGCATGCCATAGTGGATTTCTTGTGTTAGCGTGCCACACCTTTGAGCTCAAGTGGCATGCCCCTTGCCTTTCTCACTTCTCTTTGCCTCTGGAAACTTGTACTGGCGTGTCACGTCCAAGGTCTGGCGTGCCACGCCCTTACTTCATGCTTGGCTAGGCTTCTCTGGAAAGTTAAACTAGCGTGGCACGCCCAGGGTCTGGCGTACCACGCCCCTTTTGTGAGTGAGTGGTTCTTCTGTTTGGCGTGCCACGCCATGAGCTCAAGTGGCACGCCCCAATGCTTCTCTCTTGAATGACACTGGCGTGCCACGCCTAGTTGCTCAAGTGGCACGCCTAAATGAAGAATAGTGAATGGCGTGCCACGCCTTCGATACCAAGTGGCACGCCCCATGTAATTGGCCTCCTTCATCCTCTCTGGAAACTTAAACTAGCGTGCCACGCCTAGAGGCTGGCATGCCACGCCCATGATCTTGTCTTGGTTCCAGTAGTTGGCGTGCCACGCCTCATTCTTCAAGTGGCACGCCATAGTGAAATGCCAAGGTTGGCGTGCCACGCCTTCGATACCAAGTGGCACGCCCAGTCCTTGCTTTTGGTCCTTTGTGCATTGGCGTGCCACGCCTGGTTGCTCAAGTGACACGCCCAGTCTTCAATTGCCTTCAGCCCCTTCTCTAGATTGTTGTACCAGCGTGCCACACCATGCTGCTCAAGTGGCATGCCCATGGATTTGTGAACTCTTCAAGCTTGGCGTGCCACGCCTGGGTTCTCAAGTGGCATGCCCAAGTGACTTTCTGGGGCTGGTGTGCCACGCCTTCGACATCAAGTGGCACGCCATAGTGAAGGTTCTTCTTGGAATGGTGAGTTGGCGTGCCATGCCCCTTTGCTCAAGTGGCACGCCCATAGTAGTTGATGGGTCAGGCGTGCCACGCCCAGCTTGGCGTGCCACGCCCCTTTTGTGTCCTCCATTGTAGCTCTCTGGAATTTTGTATTAGCGTGCCACGCCCAGTCTCTGGCGTGCCATGCCCACATGCATGCTTGGACTTCTTCTCTGGACTTCAGTATTGGCGTGCCACGCCCAGCTCCTGGCGTGCCACGCCAGTGCATTTTTGTGGCGTTTGCTTCAAGTGGCATGCCAGTTTCACACGCCCAGCTTCTTGTTTGTCTTCCACCCAATTTTTTATGCTTTTCTCACCTGAAATTCAGCACAACTCATCTCAAAGTGGTGTACCATAATATTCATCAAATAATGCATGAATTGTACTGATCAAATGAGATTTATGCTCTTTTATGGTCTTCTTGATGCAAGAAAGAAGGGTAGATGATGCAATTCATCACAACACCAAACTTAAGTTTTGCTTGTCCCAAGCAAATCAATGTGAGTAAACCTTTATAACTTGAGGCCTTGGCTTTGAGCTATTACAATACAACTAAGAGTAAGACTAAGTGTTCAACACATGTATGAATGTTTTAATGTCATGGGAAGCTCTTGGATCCTTGAGGGTTCTTTCAGGTGTAGGCCTTAGGGGTCCTTTCTATTGATTGTCACCTCGAAGTAGTAAGGGTTGTTTTGCTTTCTTAACCATGACTCTAAGTGTTTTGTCTCAAGATAACCCTTTATTTAAGCTTTCAATTAGCACTCCCAAACCAGTTGGTTTTAGAGTACTAGGTGTTGAGACACCCCTAAGAATTTACTTGTCCAGGTCTCTTCTTGACACATCTTCACCACAAGCATCTACTAAGATCTTTAATTCTCTTTGAGCTTTTTTTTTCTTTTTTTTAATGTTTCTTTTTTTTTTCTATCCCAGTAGTTGATGCTCAAAGCCTTGGGTCTTTATTGCTTACTACCTCTTGGTTCTATGGATATTCAAGGAACACCCTTTGGCCTTCCCTGGTAATACCTTATAGGACTAGTTGCTCTCCCATGACTCATTTTCTTTTTAGTTCATCCAAGGTTCTATACTTAGTTTCTTATTTCTTAGTTTGTTTGATAATCCATCTTGGCCTTGGTCTCTCTCATTATTTTTTCACAACTCATAGTGACTCTTATGGGGACAAACTCTACTTTTATTTAAGTTGAAATGAAGACTTGAAATACATGGCATTTTCTTTCTTGAAAAGAAGAACTCATAAAGACTTCAAACAGGACTTAAAACTAAGCATAAAGTATAAACTATCCTAGCATGACTATTTATTCAAAAAGTAAATAAAGCAAAACTTAAACAAGATTTCAAAATTTGGAAAGTGTCAACCATGGGACTCAACAACCTTGAGCAGCTTCATCTTTAGTTCATTGGCCCCTTTCCTTTGTCCTTCTTCTTGGAGGGGGAAGAGCCACCTTCATCTGGCTTGGAGGAACCTTCTTGAGCTTTGGCATCCTTGGGCTTCCAAAATCTTTCCCTTCTCATATAATTCCTTTCATCCTCCTTATGTTTGGCTAGGATTTTCTCTTGTCTTGCACTTAGCTCTTCCATTCCTTGCATGAAGTTTGGGTATCCTGGGTTTAGAGCGGCTACAGCGTTATACAAGTGATTCAGCTTCGCTTGTGTGTTGATGTCATACTGCCTCCTGGATATGGTTCTGGCATCATAGAGATGTCTGAATTCGGCCAAGTTCCTCTGTTGCCATTTTCCTTGCTCTGCTATTTTGTCCAGTGCACTTCGCACCTTTCCCCAGTCAAATTGTTCTTGCTGCTCCTTCCTCATATGCTCCCAATTCCCTTGGAGTTGTTGAATGTTTTGATTGACTTGGCTCCATTGTTGTTGTTGAGTTTCCTTGAGTTGGTTGACATCTTCCCTCAAGTGGTGTAGATCTCCTTTCATTTGGTGTACATCTCCTTGCAATTGCTCCCAGTTGAATCCCTCTGGAAATTACTGATATTGGTATTGTGGTGGTGGTTGAAGTGCCAGGAATTGAGGTTGCTCTTCTGCCTCTTCTTGTTGTTGTTGTTGTTGTTGTTCATGGACATGAGCTCTTCATTCTCTAGCCCTGTGGAGTGGGTGAACAGCCACCACCTTGGCCATCTTTTTGGCAGTTATGAACTTGTCTTGCTTCACAAGCACTTCATCAATGATCTTTTCAACTCCAGCCACATCACATAGCCTCTGTATAATTCTGGGGAATGCCAACCTTGTGTTGTCACTGGTGCTTTTCAGCACTTTATTGATGTTGTTGGCAATCATCTCCCCACGTTGATGTTCTCTCCTTTCATGATGCTGTAGATAAGTACAGCTCTCTCCTTGGTCACCTCTGAAGTGTTGGATGTGGAGATTAGGGATCTCCTCACAAATTCTAGCCACCCTCTAGTTTGGGAGCTCAAATCCCTTCTCCTCAATTGATTGGGTATCCCATCCTTGTCATTGATCCAATGCACATGCATCACACAAATCTCATTCAGGATCTCATCAAATCCAGGGTCTTGCTGCTTCATTCTTTCTTCATAGCTCTGAGTGGAGCTTGTCCTCTTCACCATTAGCATTGTTTCTATGCTAGAGGGACTGTAGTCAATGGACTTCCCCCTTACATAGCTAATGTAGCCATATTGTTGCCCTGTTGAGGCACTGCGTTGGCATAGAATTCCCTTACCAAGCTTTCTACCACTTTCCTTGGTGGGTTGCATAGAAGTGACCAACCTCTATTGTTGATCTCAATGTTAATTTCAATGTGCTCGTTCCTCCTTAATTGGAACCCAACTTCTGGAATGATCTCCCTCTCACTCACCCAACCATAGAATTGATTTTAGTTGAATGCGGAGAGGAACTTGTAGTCATTGAAGGAACTTGAGGATCCAGAGGTTAGTTCCTTGACTTTTCTTTTCTTTGAGGCTGAGCTTTTTGGTGGTGCCATGAGGTTGAGAGAGTGTGTTTGAAAGTGAAATGGGGATTACAAAAAAGAGCAAGCAAAACAAGGTTTTGCTCCAACACCAAACTTAGGACTTGATTGTCCCAATCAAGAAGAAAAAGAAAGAAAGAAAGTAGGGAAAGAGATGGTAAAAGATGAAAAGAGGAAGGAAGGTGAGGGCTATATGCTCTTCGTGTGTGATTGGGGTTGTTTGAAGTGGAATAGGAGATGGTGAAGTGAGGCTTTTATAATGGTTGGATGTTGTGGTGGGAAGGGTGGGAAATAAAAAGGGTTAAATGTTTTCCCACTTGGGGAGTGGCGCCTAGCGTGGGAAGAGGCGCCAACTCTTTTCTCACTGTGTCTTCTGCGTGTGTTGAGTTCCAAAGTGTAAGTACACTTTGACTTCCTTGCTTTGTGAGTTGTTTACCATGTGGGCCCCATCTTCTCTCCTGAAATGAAACTGAACCCATTAGTAATGACTAAAGAACCCTTTCACATTCCTTCTCATCAAGAGTGAATTGGATTGCAACTGATGGGTGTCCCTTGAGACACCAAACTTAATTCTTTGGCATCTTAATAAATTGGTTTTATCATTGTGTATTTAATGTGTTCATAAGAGTGGAATAACATCAATCTTTTCATTTTCTTTTGATTCTAATTCCTCTGAACTCATTAAACCACATTCATGTTCTTACCCAAAGCATTAAGTGCTTTCAAATTGGGTGACTTGGGCTACTAGATGATTCTTGGTGGTGGCCAGACCAAACTTAATCTTTGGGCTTACTCTTCAAATCAAGATATAAATTGTTTGTACGCCTAGATTAAGTTTGTGAGAAGCCACACCAAACTTAGCAATTTAGCTAGTCCTCAGCCCAATCACTCATCATGATCTATTCCTACATCAAGTTGCAGTTCCGAAAAAAAAATGTAAAGAAAATCTAGCTACCAAAGCTAAAATCAAACATTCTAATCTGCAATTGTAAACTAATCCTAATATGGTAATGTAAGATAAATGAGAGACTGAAAATTAAACTACCTAATGCAACGAATTTTTAAACTACTTCTAAGAAAAGTAACTAAATCAAAGAAAAAAAAGAAAAAAGGATAAAGTGTTGGGGTGCCTCCCAACTAGCACTTCTTTATTGTCATTAGCTTGACATTCCTTCATCTTCAGCTGAGCTTGTAGCTCACTCCCTGCTCCTCTAAGGAGCTTCCCAAGTAGTGTTTGAGTCTATGGCCATTGACAGTAAAAGTTCTCTGAGTCTTGTCCTCCATGAGCTCCACATGACCATAGGGAAACACCTTGAGTATGGTGAAAGGTCCTGACCATCTAGACTTCAGTTTTCCAGGGAAGAACTTGAGTCTTGAGTTGTAGAGTAACACCTTCTGTCCTTCAGTGAACTCCCTTCTTGCTATCTTTTGGTCATGCCACCTTTTTGTGTTCTCTTTGTAGATTTTTGCATTCTCATATGCTTGACTCCTAAACTCCTTCAGTTCATTGAGTTGCATTAATCTCTTTTCTCCAGCAGCTTGCTCATCATAGTTTAACATCTTTAGAGCCCAAAATGCTCTATGTTCAAGTTCAACTGGCAAGTGACAAGCCTTGCCATATACCAGTTGGTATGGAGACATCCCAATGGGAGTCTTATAGGCTGTTCTGTAGGCCCATAGTACATCATCCAGCTTCTTAGACCAATCCTTTCTTGAGCTTCCAACAGTTTTTTCAAGGATTCTTTTTAGCTCTCTGTTGGAAATTTCAGCTTGCCCGTTGGTCTGTGGGTGGTATGGAGTTACCACTTTGTGCTTTACTCTATCTCTGACAAGGAGTGTCTCGAGTTGTTTGTTGCAGAAGTGTGTCCCTTCATCACTAATGAGAGCTCTGGGAACTCCAAATCTACTGAAAATGTTCCTTATCAAGAAGCTTATCACAACCTTGTTGTCACTTGTTGCAGTGGCTATGGCTTCTACCCATCTTGAGACATAATCAACAGCCACCAATATGTAGCTATTAGAGTAGGAGGTTGGGAAGGGTCTCATGAAATCAATCCCGAATACATCAAATAGCTCCAACTCTAGTATGAATTACTGTGGCATCTCATTTCTCTTGGTTTGATTACCAGCTCTTTGGCATTCATCACACCTTGACACCATTTCCTTGGTATCATTGAACATTGTTGGCCAGTAAAATCCATATTGAAGCACTTTTGCTGCTGTCCTTTCTCCCCTGAAATGATCTCCATATGCAGATCCATGGCACTGCCATAATACTTTCTGCCCATCCTCATGGGATATACACCTTCTTAGGATTCTATCAGCACACTTTTTGAACAAATAAGGATCGTCCCAGATGTAGTGTTTAGCATCCTTAATTAGCTTCCTCCTCATGTGTCTATTGATGTTGGTTGGTAGTTCCCCAATAGCCTTGAAGTTGGCTATGTCTGCAAACCAAGGGGCTACTCGAATCATCATCAATTGCTCATCAGGGAAGCTTTCATTGACTGCTACTTGCTGCATCTCTTCTTCTTGTGGGATCCTTGAGAGGTGGTCAGCTACCTTGTTCTCTGCTCCGCTCCTATCTTTAATCTCAATATTAAATTCTTGGAGCAGCAAGATCCACCTTATTAGTCTGGGCTTAGATTCTTGTTTGGTAAGCAAGTATTTAAGTACTGCATGATCAGTGAACACAATTACTTTTGAGCCAATAAGATATGATCTGAACTTGTCAAAAGCAAAAACTATGGCTAAAAGTTCTTTCTCTGTGGTGGTATAGTTCCTTTGATTCTCATTAAGAACCTTGCTAGCATAGTAAATAACATGTACTAGCTTGTCTTTCCTCTGTCCTAGAACAGCACCAACGACAAAATCAGATGCATCACACATTAGTTCAAAAGGAAGATCCCAGCTTGGTGGTGCTATAATAGGTGCAGAGGAGAGTTTCTTCTTAAGTTCATCAAAGGCTACCATGCACTCTCTATCAAAAACAAAGGGAGTATTTGAGACAAGTAGGTTGCTAAGGGGTTTTGTAATCTTTGAAAAATCTTTGATAAACCTCCTATAGAACCCAGCGTGTCCCAAAAAGCTTCTAATTGCTTTGACATTGCAAGGTGGAGGTAATTTTTCGATTACTTCCACTTTTGCCTTGTCCACTTCTAGGCCATCTTTTGAAATCTTGTGACCAAGAACCACCCCTTCAATCACCATAAAATGGCACTTCTCCCAATTTAAAACTAGGTTGGTTTCTTGACACCTTTTTAGCACAAGAGCAAGATGGTATAGGCAATCAGAGTATGAGTTCCCAAATACAGAGAAGTCATCGATGAATACTTCTATGAACTTCTCAATCATGTCTGAAAAAATGGAGAGCATGCACCTTTGGAATGTTGCAGGTGCATTGTACAATCCAAAGGGCATTCTCCTATAAGCAAAGACACCATATGGACAAGTAAATGAAGTTTTTTCCTGATCCTTGGGGTCTACAACAATTTGATTGTAGCCCGAATACCCATCTAGGAAGCAATAGTACTCATGTCCTGCCAATCTTTCAAGCATCTGGTCCATGAAAGGTAAGGGAAAGTGGTCCTTCCGGGTGGCTTCATTGAGTTTCTGGTAGTCAATGCACATACGCCATCCGGTCACTGTCCTTGTGGGTATCAATTCATTCTTCTCATTTGCCACAACAGTGATCCCTCCTTTCTTAGGGACTACTTACACCGGGCTTACGCAAGGGCTGTCTGAGATGGGGTAGATTACCCCTGCTTGCCATAATTTTAACACTTCTTTCTGAACCACTTCATTCATAGTTGGGTTCAGCCTCCTTTGTTGTTGTCTTGAAGGTTTGGCATCTTCTTCAAGTAAGATCTTATGCATGCACATTGAAGGACTGATCCCTTTTAAATCTGCAAGTGTCCAGCCTATGGCATCCTTGTGTTGTCTCAGCACTTGGATGAGCTCCTCTTCTTGTTCCTTACTCAGACTTGAATTTATGATCACTGGTTGGGTGTTGTTGGCACCTAGATATGCATATTTCAAGCTGTGTGGTAATATTTTCAGCTCTAGTTTAGGTGGCTCTGCATCTTTGTTGCTTGTGATGGTTGGCATGATTGAGTTTCCCATGGTTGCTTGTGGTGATTCTCTATCTGGTGTTTGTTCCAGCTCAATGGTTCCTCCACATTGTTCTTCTTCCAAGACTTCTTGAACTATTTGTTCCATGGTGTCTACCAACATGCATTCTTCTATGGATTCCTTGGGGTAACTCATTGCCTTGAAGACATTGAAGACCATTTTCTCTTCATGCAACCTCAAGACTAGTTCCCCTTTTTGCACATCGATGATGGCTCCAGCAGTAGCTAGGAATGGTCTTCCTAAAATAATTGATGTGTTGACCTCTTCTTCCATATCCAGCACAACGAAATCAGTAGGGAAGATGAACTCTCCTACTTTCACTAGCAAGTCTTCCACCACCCCATGTGGAAATTTAAATGTTCTGTCAGCCAATTGGAGTGCCATTCTTGTTGGCTTGGCTTCCTCAATCTTCATCCTTCTCATCATGGTCATGGACATAAGATTTATGCTAGCTCCCAAATCATACAAAGCTTTTTCAATGGTGATGTCCCCTATAATGCAGGGAATTTGGAAACTCCCTAGGTCTTTCAGCTTTTGAGGCAACTTCTTCTGTATGATGGCGCTGGATTCTTCAGTCATAGTTTCTTTTACTTCTGAGTTCCTCTTTTTGGTTATAAGCTCCTTCAAAAATTTAGCATAGAGTGGCATTTGTTCTAATGCCTCAGCAAATGGTATGTTGATTTGGAGCCTCTTGAAGATCTCTAGGAACTTAGAAAACTGGCCATCCTTCCCATCTTTTCCCAGTCTTTGTGGGTATGGTGCCCTTGGCATATAAGGCTTCAAGACTGGGTTTGGTAGAGCAGGGATTTCTTCTTCGTCCTTGTTCTCATGCTTTGCTGCAACTTCTTCATGCTTGTCTTTGCTTGGGGTTCCATCTTCTACAACCTTCCCACTTCTTAGAGTAATGGCTTTGCATTCTCCTCTTGGGTTAGCCATGGTATCACTAGGAAATGTGTGTGTGGGCAGTGGAATTTTCTTGGACAAAATCCCCACTTGTGCTTCCAACTTTGAGATTGCTGCGTCTTGATTTTTTCAAATTTGACCTGTATTCCTCTTGATTAGCATCTATCCTTCTGTCAGTTTGTGCTTGTCTGTCCATGAGGGTGGAGACTGCTCCTGTAATTTGTGAGGACAGTTGTGCTATTGCAGCTTCTATTCTCTCAAAGTTACTCTTGATCTCACATGGTTGCATAGTTGAGGATGGTGTATCTTGATTGAGGTTGTTGTGTGTGGGTTGGTTACTATGGTATGATATGTTTTGTGAGTTATGGTAGGGTCTATGGTTCCCTGTTTGATGGTTGGGGTTGTGGATGAAATGCTGATTTGATGAATAAGGCTTGTTGTGGTCCTGGTTGTGGTTTTGTTGATTTCTCCACCCAAAGTTTGGGTGGTTCTTCCAACCTGTGTTGTATGTCTTAGAGTGTGGGTCATATGGTGGTCTGGATGAATTGTTCACATAATTGGCTTATTCCTAGTCAACTTCAGATTCTTGTGCATTCCCTTCTTATTGAGGAGTTTGGTCTTGAATGACTGAGGCTTGGTTGGCCTCCATCCTTTTGGTTAGAGCTGCTATTTGAGCTGCAATCGCTTTGTTCTGAGCTAACAAAGCATCTACAGAGTTGAGCTCTAGCACTCCCTTCTTCTGAGTCCTCTCTGAAGCATAGAAATACTCATTTTCAGCTACAGTCTCGATGACATCTATGGCCTCTTCAATAGTTTTCTTCTTATTGAGTGATCCTCCTGAAGAATGATCCACAACCTTCTTTGCTTCATAGGATAATCCTTCATAAAAGATGTGTAGTTGTACCCATTCATTGAACATTTCTGGTGGGCATCTTCTTGTCAGATCCTTGAATCTCTCCCAGGCCTCATAGAGTGTTTCTCCATCTTGTTGTCTGAAAGTTTGTACCTCAGCTCTCAGCCTATTGATTCTTTGTGGGGGGTAAAATCTTGCAAAGAATCTATTCACAACCTCCTCCCATGTAGTTAGGCTATCCTTGGGGAATGATTCCATCCACTTTGCTGCCTTATCTCTGAGTGAGAAAGGGAACAAGAGTAGTTTGTAGATGTCAGGGTGTACCCCGTTGGACTTTACAGTGTCACATACATATCCTCAAGAATGTGCTGAGATGTTGATTAGGATCTTCTTGGGCACTTCCTCCATATGAGCAATTGTTCTGAACAAGTGTGATGAGCTGAGGTTTCAGCTCAAAATTATTGTCATGAATTGTTGGCTTTAGGATGCTGCTGCCACAATTTCCTGGGTTTGGGTTGATGTAGGAGCCTAAGACTCTCCTTTCTTGCCCATCATGATTTACTGGGCCTCCTCTAGAATTGTGAGCTTCTTGTTCATGGTGGTTCTCCAGGTTCTCCTCCATATTTGTTTCAAAATACTCTTCCTCTTCCTCAACACCAATGACTCCTTTCCCTTTTGCTTCCCTCCTTAATCTAAGGAAGGTCCTCTCAGGTTTAGAATCAAAGGAAGTTGAAGCACCGCTTCTTCTACCTGTCATACAACCAACAAGGCAAAAAGTAAGAAAGAAAATGAATGAAGAAATTACTCTTGTTAAAGTGGATGTTAGTGTGAGTGGTGCAATTAATCAAACAGTTAGAAGAGTGAAAATATGTATATATAAAAAAACTACTCAAAGAAGAAAGAAATAGAACTCAAAATAAAAGAAAATAAAAGGTGCTAAATAAAATAAAATAACAAGGAATTTAAATTACTTAATCTAGCTCTCCAATTGATTTAATCACTGTCAAATTTAAGCCAATCCCCGATAATGGCACCATAAAACTTGATGACTGAAATTCACACCCCATTCAAAATTAGTGAATTAGTCCTTTTGGCAAGCACACCAAAATTATCGTCAAGTAATAACCCACAGTGGAGTGGGATCGTATCCACAGAGATTGGCAAATTCGAGCAGTTTTAATCAATTGATGAATTAGTTAAGCGGATCAATAGGATTGTAGAGTGCAGAATTGTAAATGACATAAATGTAAATGACTAGAATATAAAGAAAAGTAATAAAGTGCAGAAATATAAATGACAGAAAGTAAAGGGCAGAATCATAAATGACTTGAATGTAAATGGGAATGGGGAATAGCTGAATGTAAAAATAAGCAGTAAAGAAATGGATAGATAGGAATGGGGAATTTCATTGAGATTGGGAGATGTTGTCTCTTTAGATTGAATTTAGCTTATATCCTCTTCAATCATACAACTCATTGACCTCTTGGCAATCATGATTGATTGAGCCCCAATCCCTTGGTGACTCAATCTCTCAGATCTTGATCAATAGCCAATTCCTTGGTCTAATTGCTCATGAAGAGAGATATGCTTGGTCCCTGATTATACCACACACCATTATAGGTCCAAGTAGAGGGAGGATTATATGTCACATATCCAAATACCAAAACCCAGATTCTACTCTAGTATGAGAAGGGATTTCAAGCATGATTTCATGTTTCCTTTCCCAAGGTTCCCATGAAACCCAATTGCATTCAATTTCTTTTCCAAGATAATTGAATACTAAGCATTAAGAATGAAATTCCTTCAAGCAAATCAAAGAGAATATGAAGATAAGAAGGAATTCACTATCATCAATTCATCAAGTACAACAGAGCTCCCTCTCTCAATGAGAGGGAAGTTAGCTACTCAGAGCTCAAAAAGTACTCAAGAGTGAAGGGTGAAAGTGGATCTAAAACTGACTGCTTAACCCCCTCTTTAGTACTCCTTGGGGGTATTTATACTACTCCTAGTAAAATAAAAGAATTACAAAAGTGAAAAAAGAAAATTACATTTTGGAGGGAAAAGAAAACACTCAATAAGCATGACTTCTTAGATGGCATGTGGCTGGCGCTTCTCTGGCGTGTCACGTGCCCTTCATTTCCAGCTTGGCATGCCACGCCTACTCCTTCAAGTGGCACGCTCGTCCCTCTCTCAACCTTTGCGTGCCACGCCTTCGAACTCAAGTGGCACGCCATAGTGGATTTCATGTTTTGGCGTGCCACGCCTTCGAGCTCAAGTGGCACGCCCCTTGCCTTTCTCACTTCTCTTTGCCTCTGGAAACTTGTACTGGCATGTCATGCCCAAGGTCTGGCGTGCCACTCCCTTGCTTCATGCTTGGCTAGGCTTCTCTGGAAAGTTGAACTAGCGTGGCACGCCCAGGTTCTGGCGTGCCACGCCCCTTTTGTGAGTGAGTGGTTCCTCTGTTTGGCGTGCCACACCACGAGCTCAAGTGGCACGCCCCAATGCTTCTCTCTTGAATAAAACTGGCGTGCCATGCCTGGTTGCTCAAGTGGCATGCCTAAATGAAGAATAGTGAATGGCGTGCCACACCTTCGATACCAAGTGGCACGCCCCATGTAATTGGTCTCCTTCATCCTCTCTGGAAACTTAAACCCGCGTGCCATGCCTAGAGGCTGGCGTGCCACGCCCATGATCTTGTCTTGGTTCCAGTAGTTGGCGTGCCACGCCTCATTCTTCAAGTGGCACGCCATAGTGAAATGCCAAGGTTGGCGTGCCACGCTTTTGATACCAAGTGGCACGCCCAGTCCTTTATTTTGGTCCTTTGTGCATTGGTGTACCACGCCTGGTTGCTCAAGTGGTATGCCCAGTCTTCAATTGCCTTCAGCCCTTTCTCTGGATTGTTGTACCAGTGTGCCACGCCATGCTGCTCAAGTGGCACGCCCATGGATTTGTGAACTCTTCAAGCTTGGCGTGCCACGCCTGGGTTCTCAAGTGGCACGCCCAAGTGACTTCCTGGGGCTAGCGTGCCACGCCTTCAACATCAAGTGGCACGCATAGTGAAGGTTCTTCTTGGAATGGTGAGTTAGCGTGCCACGCCCCTTTGCTCAAGTTGCACGCCCATAGTAGTTGATGGGTCAGGCATGCCACGCCCAGCTTGGCGTGCCACGCCCCTTTTGTGTCCTCCATTGTAGCTCTCTGAAATTTTGTATTAGCGTGCCACGCCCAGTCTCTGGCGTGCAACGCCCACATGCTTGCTTGGACTTCTTCTCTGGACTTCAGTATTGGCATGCCACGCCCAGCTCCTGGCGTGCCACGCTAGTGCATTTTTGTGGCGTTTGCTTCAAGTGGCACGCCAGTTTCACACGCCCAGCTTCTTGTTTGTCTTCTACCCAATTTTTTATGCTTTTCTCACCTGAAATTCAGCACAACTCATCTCAAAGTAGTGTACCATAATATTCATCAAATAATGCATGAATTGTACTGATCAAATGAGATTTATGCTCTTTTATGGTTTTCTTTATGCAAGAAAGAAGGGTAGATGATGCAAGTCATCACTAAGCAGAGCCAATCTGACTTAGCAACCATAATCTCTGATCTAACTAAGACCACTCAAAGTTTCATGACTGAAACAAGGTCCTCTATTAGAAATTTGGGTCAGCTGAGTAAGAAAGTTACTGAACTCCCTCCTAGTACTCTCCCAAGCAACACATAAGAGAATCCAAAGAGAGAATGCAAGGCCATAAACACGTCCCATATGGCCAAATGAATAGAGGAGGGAAAGGCAGTGATTTCCACTGAGGAAGACTTCAATAGATGTCCACTGGCCTCCAAGGGGTTCCCTAATGAGGAACCATGGAAATCTGAGGCTCATACAGAGACCATAGAGATTCCATTGAATTTTCTTCTGCCATTCATGAGCTCTGATGAGTATTCTTCCTCTGAAGAGGATGAAGATGTTACTGAAGAGTAAGTTGCTAAGTACCTTGGAGCAATCATGAATCTAAATACCAAGTTATTTGGTAATTAGACTTGGGAGGATGAACCCCCCTTGCTCACCAAAGAACTGGATGACTTGACTAGGCAAAGATTACCTTAGAAGAGGCAGAATCCTGGAAAGTTTTCAATACCTTGTACCATAAGCACCATGACCTTTGAGAAGGCTCTGTGTGACCTAGGGTCAAGTATAAATCTCATGCCACTCTCTGTGATGGAGAAACTAGGGATTCTTGAGGTACAAGCTGCAAGAATCTCACTAAAGATGGTAGACAATTCAAAGAAACAGGCTTATGGACTTGTAGAGGATGTCTTGGTAAAGGTTGAAGGCCACTACATCCCTGCTGATTTCATAATCCTAGACACTGGAAAGTGTATGGATGAATCTATCATCCTTGGCAGACCCTTCCTAACCACAGCAAAAGCTGTGATTGATGTTAACAAAGGAGAATTGGTCCTTCAAGTGAATGAGGACTCCCTTGTGTTTAAAGCTCAAGGATCTCCCTTTGTAACCATGGAGAGGAAGCATGAAAAGCTTCTCTCAATGCAGAGTCAAATAGAGCCCCCATATTCAAACTCTAAGTTTGGTGTTGGGAGGCCATCATCGTGCTCTGAGTATCTGTGAGGTTCCATGAGAGCCCACTGTCAAGCTATTGACATTAAAGAAGCGCTTGTTGGGAGGCAACCCAATTTTATTTAATCATATCTATTTATTTTTCATTGTTATTTTATGTTTTCTGTAGGTTGATGATCATGTGAAGCCACAAAAACAATTAAAAAAGTAATAACAGAATGAAAAATAGTATTAAAAATAGCACACCATGGAGGAGAAGCTTACTGGCATTTAAACGCCAGTAAGGGTAGCAGAATGGGCATTAAACGCCCAGTCTAGCACCATTCTGGGTGTTTAACGCCAGAAACGGCACCAGACTGGCGTTTAACGCCAGAAAGGGGCATAGAGCTGGTGTTTAACGCTAGAAATGGGCACAGAGCTGGCATTTAAACGCCAGAAAGGGGAGAAAAGCTGGCGTTAAACGCCAGAAATGGACAGCAACCTGGCGTTTAATGCCAGGATTGGCAATCAAGGGGGCGTTTACATGCCAACATGGTGCAGGGATGAGAAATCCTTGACACCTCAGGATCTGTGGACCCCACAGGATCCCCACATAACTCATCTCTCTCTCTTCTTCACACCTTTCCTTAACACTCTTCCTCACCCACCATTGACCAATCACCTCAATACCTCTTCCCCAAAAACCCCCCACCTATCAAATCCTACCCTCTTCTCCATAATCTCTTCACCAATCCACATCCATCCATCATAAAACCCCACCTACCTCACCATTCAAATTCAAACCACTTTTCCTCCCAAACCCACCCATACATGGCCGAACCCTACCCCTCTCTCCACTCCTATATAAACCCATCTTCACTCCTTTATTTTCACACACCATACACACTACTTACCCCACTTGGCCGAACCACTAAACTCCCTCTATCTCCTCTATTTCTTCTTCTTATCCGTCCTTCTTTCTTCTTTTGCTCGAGAACGAGCAAACCTTCTAAGTTTGGTGTGGGAAAAGCTAAAGCTTTTTGTTTTTCCATAACCATTTATGGCACCTAAGGCCGGAGAAACCTCTAGAAAGAGGAAAGGGAAAGCAAAAGCTTCCACCTCCGAGTCATGGGAGAAGTAGAGATTCATCTCAAAGATCCATCAAGACCACTTCTATGAAGTTGTGGCCAAGAAGAAGGTGATCCCTGAGGTCCCCTTTAAGCTCAAAAAGGGCGAATATCCGGAGATCCGACATGAGATTCGAAGAAGAGGTTGGGAAATTCTCACCAACCCCATTCAACAAGTTGGGATCTTAATGGTTCAAGAGTTTTATACCAATGCATGGATCACCAAAAACCATTATCAAAGTGTAAACCCGGACCCAAAGAATTGGCTTACAATGGTCCGGGAGAAATGCTCAGATTTCAGTCCAAAAAATGTAAGGTTGGCATTCAACTTGCCCATGATACAAGGAGATGCACGCTCCTACACTAGAAGGGTCAACTTTGATCAAAGGTTGGACCAAGTTCTCATAGACATTTGTAAAGAGGGCGCTCAATGGAAGAGAGATTCAAGAGGGAAGTCGGTTCAACTAAGAAGGCATGACCTCAAGCCCGTGGCTAGGGGATGGTTGGAGTTCATCCAACGCTCAATCATTCCCACTAGCAACCGGTCTGAAGTTACTATAGACCGAGCTATCATGATCCATAGCATCATGATTGGAGAGAAAGTAGAAGTTCATAAGGTTATATCCCTAGAACTCTACAAGGTGGCAGACAAGTCCTCTACTTTGGTAAGGTTAGCCTTCCCTCGTCTCATTTGTCACCTCTGCAATTCAGCTGGAATTGACATAGAGAAAGACATCCTCATTGATGAGGACAAGCCTATCACTAAGAAAAGGATGGAGCAAACAAGAGAGCGCACTCATGAGCCTCACCAAGAGCATGAGGAAATTCCTCATCATGAGATTCCTGAGATGCCTCAAGGGATGCATTTTCCTCCACAAAACTATTGGAAAAAAATCAACACCTCCCTAGGAGAATTAAGTTCCAATATGGGACAACTAAGGATGGAGCACCAAGAGCATTCTATCCTCCTCCATGAAATTAGAGAAGACCAAAGAGTCATGAGGGAGGAGCAACAAAGGCAAGGAAGAGACATTGAGGAGCTAAAGCACTCCATAAGATCTTCAAGAGGAAGAACAAGCCGCCATCACTAAGGTGGACCCGTTCTTTAATTTCCTTGTTCTTATTTCTCTGTTTTTCGAAAATTATGCTTTATGTTTTATTTATGTTTGTGTCTTATTACATGATCACTAGTGTTTTAGTGTCTATGCCTTAAAGCTATGAATGTCCTATGAATCCATCACCTTTCTTAAATGAAAAATGTTTTTAATTGCAAAAGAAAAAGAAGTACATGAATTTCAAATTTTAAAATAGTTTAATTATTTTGATGTGGTGGCAATACTCTTTGTTTTCTGAATGAATGCTTGAACAGTGCATATTTTTGAATTTGTTGTTTATGAATGTTAAAATTGTTGGCTCTTGAAAGAATAATGAAAAAGGAGAAATGTTATGGATAATCTGAAAAATCATAAAAATGATTCTTGAAGCAAGAAAAAGCAGTGAATAAAAAGCTTGCAGAAAAAAAATATATGCGGAAAAGAAAAAGAGAGGGCGAAAAAGAAAGAAAAAAAAAGCAAGCAGAAAAAGCCAATAGCCCTTTAAACCAAAAGGCAAGGGTAAAAATGATCCAAGGCTTTGAGCATCAGTGGATAGGAGGGCCCACAGGAATAAAATCCTGGCCTAAGAGACTAAACCAAGCTGTCCATAACCATGTGCTTGTGGCGTGAAGGTGTCAAGTGAAAAAGCTTGAGACTGAGCGGTTAAAGTCGTGGTCCAAAGCAAAAGGAGTGTGCTTAAGAGCTCTGGACACCTCTAATTGGGGACTCTAGCAAAGCTGAGTCACAATCTGAAAAGGTTCACCCAGTTATGTGTCTGTGGCATTTATGTATCCGGTGATAATACTGGAAAACAAAATGCTTAGGGTCACGGCCAAGACTCATAAAGTAACTGTGTTCAAGAATCAATATACTAAAATAGGAGAATCAATAACACTATCTGAATTCTGAGTTCCTACAGATTCCAATCATTCGAAACTTCAAAGGATAAAGTGAGATGCCAAAACTGTTCAGAAGCAAAAAGCTAATAGCCCCGCTCATCTAATTAAGACTGATCTTCATAGATGTTTTTGGAATTCATTGTATATTCTATTCTTTTTATCCTAATTTGTTTTTAGTTGCTTGGAGACAAGCAACAATTTAAGTTTGGTATTGTGATGAGGGGATAATTTATACGCTTTTTGGCATTGTTTTTAGGTAGTTTTTAATATGTTTTAGTTACTTTTTATTATATTTTTATTAGTTTTTATTCAAAAATCATATTTCTGGACTTTACTATGAGTTTGTGTGTTTTTCTGTGATTTCAGATATTTTCTGACTGAAATTGAGGGACCTGAGCAAAAATCTGATTCAGAGGCTGAAAAAGGACTGTAGATGTTGTTGGATTCTGACCTCCCTACACTCGAAGTAGATTTTCTAGAGCTACAAAAGCCTAATTGGTATGATCTCAATTGCGTTAAAAAGTAGACATCCTGGGCTTTCCCGCAATATATAATAGTCTATACTTTACCCAAGATTTGATGTCCCAAACCGGCGTTCTAAGTCAGCATAAAAATTTTGGCGTCAAAACGCCAGAACTAGCATAAAAGCTGGAGTTAAACGCCCAAACTGGCACCAAAGTTGGCGTTTAACTCCAAAAAAGTCTCTACATGTGAAAGCTTCAAAGCTCAGCCCGAGCACACACCAAGTGGGCCCGGAAGTGGATTTCTGCATCATTTACTTATTTCTGTAAACCCTAGGTTACTAGTTTTCTATAAATAAGACATTTTGCTATTGTATTTTCATCTGGAGTTCATCTTGGAATCTTTAGTTCATCTTTTGATCTCTTGTTCACGTTTTGGGGGCTGGCCATTCGGCCATGCCTGAACTTCATTACTTTTGTATTTTCAACGGTGGAGTTTCTACACCCCATAAATTAAGATGTGGAACTCTGCTGTTCCTCATGAATTAATGCAAAGTACTATTATTTTTCTATTAAACTCAAGCCTATTTCTTCTCCAAGATATTCATTCGCACTCAAGAACATGATGAATGTAATGATTATGTGACACTCATCACCATTCTCACCTATGAATGCGTGCCTGACAACCACTTCCATTCTACATGCAAACAAGCTTGAATGTATATCTCTTGGGTTTCTAATCTAAGATTAAAACCTCCGTGGTATAGGCTAGAATTATTGGCGGCCATTCCTAAGATCCGGAAAGTCTAAACCTTGTCTGTGGTATTCCGAGTAGGATCTGGGAAGGGATGACTGTGACATGCTTCAAACTCGTGAGTGTTGGGCGTAGTGACAGACGCAAAAGGATCAATGGATCCTATTCCAACATGATCAAGAACCAACAGCTGATTAGCCGTGCGGTGACAGTGCATTTGGACCATTTTCACTGAGAGGACGGGAGGTAGCCATTGACAACGGTGATACCCAACATACAGCTTGCCATGGAAAGGAGTATGAATGATTGGATGAAGGCAATAGGAAAGCAGAAGTTCAGGAGGAACAAAGCATCTTCATACGCTTATCTGAAATTCTCACCAATGAATTACATAAGTATTTCTATCTTATTTTCTGTCTTAATTATATTTTAATTGTCTTAAACTTCATAACCATTTGAATCTACCTGACTGAGATTTACAAGATGGCCATAGCTTGCTTCAAGCCGACAATCTCCATGGAATCGACCCTTACTCACGTAAGGTTTATTACTTGGACTACCCAGTGCACTTGCTGGTTAGTTGTGCGGAGTTGTGACAAAGAGTTGAGATTACAATTGTGCGTACCAAGTTGTTGGCGCCATTGAGAACACAATTTCCTGCACCAGCACGCGTGGAAGACGCGCACGCGTGGGCAGCGTTCACTAAGCCAACGTAGCACTCACTAAGTTAACACTATCAACGACCCGTACGCGTGAAAAGGGCGCGCGAGCATGTTTGGAGCTGAAGACTGACTGTGACACGCATGCGTACATGACGCGCACGCGTCGATGAGCAAAAAGGCAAAAGGACGCGCACGCGTCAGAGACGCGTATGCATGGATGAATGAACGCTGCACTCACTTTGAGAATGCAACATTCCCCTGGAAGCAGCAATGAAGAGCCATTTTGATCCACTTCTTCATAGGCCAAAAAGCCCACTCCAAGTACTAGATGCCATAAGTGGAAAGTGTATAAATAAGAGAAAATTTGATATCATGGGAGCTCTCTTTTAGTTTTCATTTTAGAATTTTAGAATTGAGATCAGATCTAAATTTTTCTTTCTGTTTTACTTTCTCTTTTCTTCAACTGTTACTTTCTATTTCGGGTCTTTTGACTTTGGATTGAAGAATTCTCCTGAATTTCTTCATCTTGGAGTTTTCTTTTAATTTTCTTGTTTCTAGTTTGATGAATTGGAGATCTGATCTGAATTCTTCCTTCTGTTTTTACTTTCTCTGCAATTTCTTTTTCCTGTTTTGTTAAGAGAGCAGTTGAGATCTAAATTTCTTTCTATTTTCATTATTCTTCTACAATTGTCAATTTCTCTTTGATCTAAGTTTCTTTCTGTTTTATCTTCTTCTACAAATTCTTCATTTCTGTTTTGGTATTAAAATCCTGATTAATCTATTCTCTGTATTTCTTCATCTAAGAGTTCTCTAATTCACTGCAATTTATATTTTCTAGTTCTGTTTTGATTCCTAATACCTGAATCCCTTTTAATATTCATGCAATTTAAGTTTCTCAGCAGTTTAGATTCAGAAATTTAAATTACTTGCACTTTAAGTTTCAGTTATTTACTTTTCTTGCAATTTAAGTTTCAGCTCTTTTAATTTCTTGCACTTTAAGTTTCTGTAATTTACCTCTTCTGCCCTTTAAGATTCTGCCAATTTTCATTCTGCACTTTAGTTTACTTGCAATTTAGTTCTTGTAAATCGAATTTCACCAAAATCACCAAATATTCACTTAACTAAATTCATCACCATACTAAAGTTGCTCAATCCATCAATCCCTGTGGGATCGACCTTACTCTTGTGAGTTATTACTACTTGATGCGACCCGGTACACTTGCCGGTGAGTTTGTGTGGAACTGTTTTTCCCTCATCAAGTTTTTGGCACCGTTGCCGGGGATTGATTTAGATTGACAATGATTAAGTAGGTGATAATCTAGATTAAGCACTTTTTCTTTGTTTTTGTTGAGAATTTTAACTATTTGACATTTTGTTTCAACTAACCTTAACCACGCTCTATCAGTAGAGTGTTTTATTTTAGTTTTCTGGTTTTGTCTGTGTTGTATGCCAGGAGGGAGAAGAGGTGAATCCACCTCTTTTGATTCTGAACTAGAGAGAACACTTTTGAGAAGAAGAAGAGAAGCAAGAGGGAAAGGTGTTATTGGAGGAGAAGAATCAGAAGAAGAGGATCAAGAGATAGAGGGTAATATCCCAAATCCACCTGAGGATGTGGCCAACAACAATGGCCAACCTCAGAGAAGAGTTTTGGCCTCTTACACTATCCCCAACCCAAAGAATTGTGGGAGTAGCATCCTAACCCCCAATGTCCATGCTAATAACTTCAAACTCAAGCCTCAATTGATTACCCTAGTTCAGAATAATTGTCAATATGGAGGAAGTGCTGCTGAGGACCCAAACCAACACCTCTCTGTGTTTTTGAGAATTTGTGACACTGTCAAAACCAATGGAGTCCACCCTGACATCTATAAACTCTTGTTATTCCCATTTTCATTGAGAGACAAAGCCACACATTGGTTAGAAACCTTCCCTAAAGAAAGCATCACCAATTGGGATGATTTGGTTAGCAAATTTCTAGCCAAATTCTATCCACCCCAAAGAGTCATTAAGCTAAAAACAGATGTACAAACCTTCAGACAGCTAGAAGGAGAATCATTGTATGAAGCCTGGGAGAGGTATAAGGCTTTTATCAGAAGGTGTCCAGAAAGAATGTTCAGTGAATAGGTGGAGTTGCAGAATTTCTATGAAGGCTCGTCCCTACCTTCAAGGAAAGCTTTGGATTATTCTTCAGGAGGATCCTTGCAAATGATGAAAATTGCTCAAGAGGCACATGATCTTATAGACATGGTGGCCAACAATGAGTACTTCTACTCCTCTGAAAGGTAAGCAGCTCCAAAGAAAGGTGTGTTTGAACTTGAAGGAGTTGATACAATATTAGCTCAGAAAAAACTCATGCACCAGTAGCTTCAACAGCAAATTGAAATGATGACAAAGAGGATGGATGGATTACAACTTGCAGCAGTAAGCACAACTAATCAACCACTAGTGGTGTGGAGACAGCAGGAGGAAAGCTATGAAGAACAGCAGCCTGAACAAGTGCAGTACATGCACAATCAAGATGCTGGACCAAATGATTTCCACGGAGACACTTACAACTCATCTTGGAGAAACCACCCCAATCTGAAATGGGGAGAGAACCAGAACCAGCAACCTTGGCAAAAAAACTCTAACCAAAATAACTTTCGCAACACAAACCACCAAAACCATCAAAACACTAACCAAAACCCATACAGAAAATCACAAAACAATCAACCCCAATCCAACTTCTATCCACCCAATAACCCATCAACTAACCAAAACAACTTTCATTCCCCATCTACATCTCACACTCAACCACAACCGCCCCAAGAATCCCAAAGAATCTCCAACTTGGAGATGATGATGGAGAAAATGATCAAGCATCAAGAATTGGCCAACAAGAACCATGAAGCTTCATTAAGGATCCTGGAAAGACAAATTGAACAATTGTCCAAGCAAACAGTAGCTAAAAGACCAACCAATGCACTACCAAGTGACACTATTCCCAACCCCAAGGAAGAATGTAAAGCAATTCAACTTAGGAGTGGAAAGACATTGGAGAATAACAAAGAAGCTAACAAGAAGCCAGCAGAGGATGATAAGGCCAATAGCAAGGAAGAAGTAACAATCAAAGAGAAGGACCAGGAAGAGCTCAGAAAGAAGGATGAAGAGTCTCAAGCTTCAAAGAAGGGAAAACAAGTCATGATAGAGCCTCCACAGGAACAGAGGAAGGAAGTTAAACATTACATCCCTCCTCTGCCATACCCTCACAGATTGCAAAGAGAGCTCAAGGATCAACAGTTTCCTAAATTTCTGGAAGTTTTTAAGAAGTTGGAAATCAACATCCCACTTGCTGAAGCATTGGATCAGATGCCTCTATATGCAAAATTCCTCAAAGAGCTCATCAATAAGAAAAGAAGCTGGAATGAGAAGGAGACAGTGATCTTAACATAAGAGTGCAGTGCAGTGATTCAAAAAGGCCTCCCACCAAAACTCAAAGATCCTGGGAGTTTCTTTCTGCCTAGCACCATTGGCAATATAGTCATTGATAAGGCATTGTGTGATTTAGGATCAAGTATCAATCTGGTGCCCTTATCTATGATGAGAAAGTTGTCCATAGAAGGAGTGAAACCTATAAGGATGACCTTGCAACTTGTTGACAGATCAATGGTGATCCCTAATGGAGTGGTTGAGGACCTCTTGGTCAAGGTAGACAAGTTCATATTTCCAGCAGATTTTGTGATCTTGGATCTAGAAGAAGAGGGAGGCGATTCCATCATATTCGGAAGACCTTTCCTAGCCACAGCAAGAGCCATCATTGATGTGGAAAAAGAAGAAATAACTTTGAGAGCACATGATGAGAAGATCACTCTAAATGTCTTTAAGGAAATGCAGCATACTACTGAAGAGAAAAGCTGCATGAGAATTGAAAAAGAAGATTTGCATTGGAAGGAAAAACCCAAAGAGGCACTCATCAACTCACCTTCGAAGCAAAAGACAAACAGTGGAGAATAACAAAAGGGGAATGAAAATGTAAAGACTGAGAAGAGAAGGCAGGAAGAGATTGAGAAGTTTATCACTAGGAAAAAAAACCCTGATATAAAGCCTGTTCTCAAGACAGAAGGGCCACAAAAGAAAGGAAAGAAGAGCAAGAAAAAGAGTCCAAGAGGGTGGAGAAACAAAAGAATACCAACTGAGGGATTCTCAGAAGGAGACAAAGTGAAACTGATCTACCAACAGTTAGAGACAGGCCCTCAAACTGATGATTATTACACTGTCAAGAAGATACTCTCGTTGGAGCATATAGAGATTGTTCATCAAAATACAGGAAGAAGGCTCACAGTGAGAGGGGAAAAGCTGAGGCACCATAATCATCAGCCACCCTAACAAGGAATCAATGTCAAGCTAGTGACAATAAAAGAGCGCTCCATGGGAGGCAGCCCATGATTTAATGTTCTTGCTTTTGTTTTAATTTCAACAATTAATGGTTCTTCTAGCATGAATTTGAGCTCTCATGAGTAGATTTGATAACTGCACACATCATTTTGAAGCATATGTCTGATTCCTAAGTTTGGTGTGCCTAAAGGCACTCTAAAATGGCTTTTCAAGCATGCTGATCATATAACCATTTTAGGATATATACTCATTCAGTTTATTGAAGTATATAGCCAAACATTAAGTTTGGTGTCTACATATGCTATGAAATTCAAGAAAGTCAATTTTGCTCAAAGAGTCAAGTTCATGAAAAGATAAACCATATCTGCATCATTCTTCTGAATTTATTTTGCTAAGGTAGAAAATAAAATGCCCCTTGTAATGAATATACCAACCATAGCAGAAAACAAGTTTGGTGTTCACCAATATTTTGTTTAATTTCAAAAGGGCATATTTGGTTATTCATAAATAAGGAACAAGAGCAAATTTTATTTTTTATATATACTTTTCACTTGATAACCACCACCGTGCTACATTCAAATTTTTAGCTTACTGTTGCCTTGATTGAAATGGATAGGTGTGAAGAAGATTGAGGAAAGAACAAAAAGCATGCAAGTACGGGTGTCACAAGGAGAAAAAGTGAGTCACATGTGCTTGGGAATTGCTTTTTGGGAAGCAAAAATCTGAAAGGTTCAGCACCTAGGATACCGAACCACATGCCCAATGAAGAGGTGGTTCTTGTCCTCATCCTTTCTTACATGCACACCATTCATTCTAACTCTTTCAAAAGACATCCTGGCCATCCATTCTTCATTAAAGTTGCTATAAATAGATTCACTTGGACTATTCCTCATAACCCAACTTTCACACTCCGTGCATTGAAAGCTTTAGCTTTTGGTTTCCTTAAAGAAAGGCTCTAGTAACCGTGTCCTAACTGTTCCAACCCATACTTGTCTCCTTAAATTTTTATTCTTGCTTCACCAGTAAGCCAAATACTCATCCTAAGAGTCACATAAATCCTCTCTCTCACCATTCTTCATTTCTCCACTCGGCTCCCACCCCTTCCCCAATTAATGGCTTCATCAAGTTCCAGAAGAAGGAAAGAAAAGTAACCGGTTGAAGCTGAACCACCAACCTATGATGCCAAGAGATTTATGTCTCAATTTCATGAGTCACGATATCATAGGTTGATGGAAGCAAAAGAAGTTATCCCAAAAATTGGCTTCCGATTGAAGGAAGGAGAGTACCCCATCATGAGAAGGATAGTTGAACAGAGAAGATGGGAACTCCTGTGTGAACCTCTCACTGACATAAGTGCAACCATGATAAAAGAGTTCTATGCAAATGTTGTAAGGTCAAGCAAAACAAGCCCTCCCTACAAGAGCTATGTTAGCGGGGTTGATGTGGATTTCAGCCCATCATCTATCATGAGGGTCTTGCAGATAAGGGTGATACCCTTTGGAGAACCTAGCTTTGACGAAAGAATGAAGGGTGAGAATGATCCTCATGAGCTACTAAATGGTTTATGCTTGGAAGGCAAAGACTGGGAAAGGGATTCAAATGGGGACCCAAGCTACTTAAAGAGGATTGATCTCACACCTGAGGCCAAAGGTTGGTATGAGATAGTGAGAAGATCCATACTTTCCACTGGAAATACATTAGAGGTCACAATAAAGAGAGCAATTCTCACATACTGCATACTCAAAGGAGGAGAAATCAATATCCCACAAATCATAGCAGACAGCATCCAAGAGATGGCTGAGGACAGCGGTAAATCAAGCAGACTTAGTCACTGATAAACCACTATTTTATGGTTTATCTTGTGCTCATTTGAGTGGTTTTTATCAAGCCCTTACCCACTTATTCATATGATTTGTATGATTTTACAATTTCTTCCAAGTTTTGTTCTATGGTTGAAAACTTGCTTCCTAGAAGTCTTTAATTTGTGTATTTTAATTCTCCTTTATACCATTCGATGCCGTGATCCGTGTGTTAAGTGTTTCAGGCTTTATAGGGCAAGAATGGCTTAGAGAATGGAGATGAAGCTTGCAAAAATGGAAGGAACACAAGAAACTAAAGAGATAACCAGCGAGCATCGACGCGCACGCATGGCTCACGCGAGCGCGCGATATGGAGAAATTTGCAGTGATGCGTGCGCGTGTCTGACGCGTACACATGGATTGGAGTTTGCACAAAGACGCGCACGCGTGGATGACGCATACGCGTGACACGCCAAAACGACCAGCGACGCACACGCGTGACTGACGCGTACGCATGACATGCGCGATCTGCAGAAATAACAAAAAATGCTGGGGCGATTTCAGGCCGAGTTTTGACCCAGTTTTTGACCCAGAAACACAGACTAGAGCCAGGGAACATGCAGAGACTCAACACACATTCTCATTAGCATAGTTTTAGTTTTAGATCTGAATCTAGAGAGAAATTACTCTTCCTCTAGGTTTTCTTTACATTCATAGTTTATTGCTTTTGCTTTGGATATTGAAGGGTCATCACCTCCGTTGAAGATACTATTCTAGTTTGTTTTCTTACTCTTTTATTATTCCATATTCTTAATTCTTGTTTAGAGTTACAATTGGATTATTTTTAGAATTATTTAATACAAAGAATTACTTTTATTTTTAATTAATTTGTAGTTATTGTCTATCATTTCTTCCTTTTATTCCTTATTTAATTCTATGCAAGTACTTCTCATGTCAATGGAGTAGATTCCCAACTTGACATGGGGGTTGATTAAAAGGAGACACTTGAGTTGGAATGCTCAAGTGATTAGTTAAATTGGAAGTTGTTGGCTAATTCTGTATTTACTAACGCTAGACCTTCCCAAGGAAGAGGACTAGGATTTGCGAATAAGAGTTAGCTCAATCACTTGACTTTCCTTTATTTAGTAAGGGTTAACTAAGTGAAAATAACAACCTCTTTATACTACACTTGAGAGTATTCCAACAAGGATGGAACTTCCAATTAATCATTTTCCCAGTCAAGGCCTTTTATTTAGAATATTATAAATCTCTTTTAATTTTCACTGCTTTAATTTACAATTATTTATTTGCCCATTGTCCAAACTCAAAATTACCCAGAAAACTCCTGATTAATAAGATAGCACCCTTTTTGTCAACTCATTAGGAGATGACCTGGAATTCATACTCCCAGAATTTTTATTCTAAACTTTTGTGACAACCTTTCTAAATTGATGAGGCGGATTTTAGCTAGTTAAGAACTATACTCACAACGCTATTTCTATATTGAATTCTTAATTAGTCATACTTCCGCCTGCCGTCAATTTTTGGTGCCGTTGCCGAGGAGTTGCAATTGTCTGCTAAATTATTAATTAGTGTACGTATTTTTAATTTTTGCATATTTTATTTTATTTTATTACCATGAGCTGTATGTTTCTTTCATTGAATGACGCGTTCACTGCCTGATCTGAGCTTAGCTGTATTTGATCCTGAAATTGAAAGAACTCTTTCACGTATTAGGCGAGCTCGGCGTCGGTTAGCCTCTAAGGGTGGTGAAGTGATTGTTATCGATTCACCAGTCTCATCTGAGGGCAAATTTAAACCGCCATCTGAGGGAGAAACAATCTCCTTTACTATTGATTCAGTTGATTCATGTACAGATAATATGGCAGCACCTAGGAGGATTACTCTCCAGGAGGCAGGAGCCCCAGACTTTACTCTGCAACTGTATCAAGTGCGTCATCCAAATCTGGCTACAGATTTTGAACTGAAGACCACACTAATCAACTTGATGCCCAAGTTTCATGGCTTACCTGCTCAAGAGCCTATCAAGCACCTAAGAGATTTTTAGACAGCCTGTTCTACTGTTAAGCGTCATGGTGAAAATGAAACTTCTATTCTGTTAACTGCCTTCCCGTTTTCTCTTGAGGGAAAGGTGAGGGAGTGGTACTACTTCCAACCTGAAGCAACTGTTACTAACTGGGATACGCTCAGGAGAGAATTCTTGGAAAAATACTTTCCAGCTGAAGTTACAGATAGATTGAGGAAAGAGATCTCATGCATTGTTCAGGGTGAATCAGAAACTCTTTATGAGTACTGGGAGCGCTTCAAGAACCTTCTAGACGGATTTCCCCATCATATGATTGACAAGTTGGTGTTGATCAGCTACTTCACTCAAGGCATGAAGCCTCGGGATAAGACTACATTGGATAGTGGCAGTAATGGTTCTCTAAAAAAGTACAAGACCACATATGAAGCATGGCAACTGATCAGCGACTTAGCTGAGTCTACTCGAAATCACAGGCACAGGAACAGCCACTCAAAGGCTGTTGCAGAGGTTTCCTCTAGCAGTGAGACTACTGCCGTCACACAAGCTATATGTGAAATGACCAACCTACTGAAGCAGATGCAGTTGAATCAACAACAAACTCAGTCTCCCCCTCCACAACAGAGCCAACAGTTGGTACCCCAAAGAGTATGCGGAATTTGTGCTGATTATAGTCACTACACTAATGAATGCCTGCAGCTCCAACAAAAAGACAACACTGTGGCAGCTACTCATACCTTCTATGACCACCCGAATCAAGGATACAATCAACAAGGTGGCAACTACAACCAAGGTGGGAACTATAACCAAGGGTGGCAGGACAACTCCAACCAGGGTTGGAGAGATAATTCCAACCATGGCTGGAGGGATAACTATAATAGAGGAAGCAGAGACAACAATGAAAATCAGAGGTGGAACAACAACAACAGACAGCAGAATCAGAACCAGTCTTATAGAGCACCTCACCTAAGGTAGTCCCAAGGACCCCAGCACAACCAACAACAGGCCCCTCAGATCACTTATCCTCCTGCCTCATCAAATGACGAGATACTTCGTTCTCTTGCACAAGGACAACAAGACATGCAGACTACACTGAACTCTACTCTAAATGGTCTGAATGCAACTTTATAAGCTCTCGTCTCCTGGATAGATTCATTATCTGCTTCCACCAACTAGCCTTCAAGCTCAAGTGGAATTTCTTCTCAACCCTTACCTAACCCCAAGGGTGACATCAATGCTATCACTTTGAGGTCCAGAACCACATTGCAAGAGAGGAACCAGGAGGAGCCAAATCCACAAGAATACGCCCCAGTTGAAGACTTAGTTGAAGTGGAAGATGCTGAAGAGGAAGAGGAAGTACAAGACATGGTTGAAGAAGAAGTAGTTCAGCCAAGGAATAGAGCACTAAAGGACACAGAAGCTCCAAGTGGCACCATTCCTATCCCATTTCCACACCTTGCAAGGAAGTCCAGGAAGCAGATGGAACTTGATCCCAAAATGGTAGAAATTTTTAAAAAGGTTGAGGTAATTGTTCCCCTTTTTGATGTTATTCAACAAGTACCTAAATATGCCTAGTTTCTAAAAGATTTATGCATACATAAGGATAAAATTAATGAATTAGAAACTATTCCTTTAGGTAGTTCTATATCTGCTTTAATAGGGGGTATACTTGAAAAATGTAGTGACCCAGGTCCATGCATGGTTAACTGTACCATTGGAGGTGTAATATTTTCTAACTGCATGTATGATTTAGAAGCGTGTGTTAGTATAATGTCATTGTCTATATATGATGCTTTGAGGCTCCCTCCCTTAAAAAGGTGGGCAGCTCGTTTTGTGTTAGCAGATAAAAGCATTATTACAGTAGTTGGAATTGCTGAAGACGTGCTAGTGAGCATTAAGGGGTTCACATTTCTCATTGACTTCTATATCTTGGAAATACCCCCTAATGACTCAGGAAGACCATCATCAATCCTGCTTGGAAGATCATTCCTGAAGATTTCAAAGTTCAAGCTGGATGCATTCTCAGGAACTTACTCCTTTGAGATAGATGGCAGAACTGTGAGTTTCAGTTTAAATGAAGCTTTGAAGCACCCTCCAGAAGATCATTCTATCTTCCAGTGTGACATTATTGATGAAACTGTAGCTGAAGTTCACCAAGAAAAAGCAGAAGAGAAGCACATGGAGCAAGGTCCAAGTGTGGGGACACCTTCTGAACACAATGAGGACACTTTGCCATTATCACTAGCTCCAGATGATCCAGAGCCCAGCCATGAGCAGAAATTGGAATTAAAACCCCTTCCACCCCCACCTCAAGTATGCTTACCTTGAGGATAATCAGAAGCTCCCAGTTATCATTGCAAGGGAACTCACTTCCTAACAGGAGGAGCAGCTGCTCAGCATGCTGAGAAAACACAAGAAAGCAATTGGGTGGAGCTTGGCGGATATAGTAGGCATTAGCCCTTGAGTTTATGAGCACAGAATATTCTTAGTAGAGGGAGCAAAACCTATCTGTCAACCCCAAAGAAGATTGAATCCCACCATCTTAGAAGTTGTCAAGAAAGAAGTGACCAGGCTACTTGAAGCAGATATCATTTACCCCATCTCAGATAGCGAATGGGTCAGTCCAGTAGAAGTAGTGCCCAAGAAGTCTGGAGTCACAACAGTGAGGAATGAGCATGGAGAACTCCTGACAACTAGAGTGTAGAATTCATGGAGAGTTTGCATTAATTACAGGCGTCTCAACCAAGCTACTCGCAAGGATCACTACCCCTTGCCATTTATTGATTAGATGCTTGATCGCCTGTCAGGTAAATCCCATTACTGCTTTTTAGATGGTTATACAGGCTACTTTCAAATTCATATAGCTCCTAAAGATCAGGAGAAGACTACTTTTACATGTCCCTTTGGAACGTATGCATACAAAAAGATGCCTTTTGGCTTATGTAATGCACCTGCTACTTTCCAAAGATGCATGATGAGTATCTTTTCAGATCTTATTGAGAACTGTATGGAAGTATTTATGGATGATTTTAGCATATACAGTGATTCATTTAGCCTTTGCTTGGATAGTTTAGCTAGAGTATTAGACAGGTGTGTTAGTTCAAACCTTATATTGAATTTTGAAAAATGTCACTTTATAGTAAAACAAGGTATTCTACTAGGACATGTTGTCTCTAATACTATTATTTCTGTAGATCCAGCAAAGGTAAATGTCATTTCTAGTTTACCTTACCCCTCCTCCATGAGAAAAGTCCGTTCGTTCCTTGGCCATGTAGGTTTTTGCAGAAGATTTATTAAGGACTTCAGTAAGGTAGCATTACCTTTATCCAGACTGCTGCAGAAAGACATTGAGTTCAAGTTCAGTGAGGATTGCATGCAAGCATTTGATAAGCTGAAGATCGCCCTGACTCAAGCTCCAATTGTGAGAGGACCATACTGGAGCCAGCCTTTTGAGATTATGTGTGATGCCTCCAACCATGCAGTAGGAGTGGCGCTGGCTCAGCGTGAAGATAAGGATCCTTTCGTAATTGCTTATGCGTCTAAGACCTTAGACGCTTCTCAGTCTAATTACACCACCACTGAAAAAGAGCTTTTGGCTATTATTTTTGCTCTGGATAAATTCCGAGCCTATTTACTTGGTAATAAGGTGGTAGTGTACTCGGACCATGCAACTCTAAAATATTATTAGCTAAAAAAGAGTCCAAACCAAGGTTGATACGTTGGATACTGTTGCTGCAAGAATTTGATTTAGAAATTAAGGATAGGAGTGGTAACCAGAATTTAGTAGCAGACCACTTGAGTCACCTTTAGCATATTAAGGATGACTCAACTCCTATCAATGATGTTTTTCCATTTGATAGCTTGCATGCAGTATCCGAAGTAGTTCCTTGGTATGCACCTATAACTAATTATCTAGTTAGCCATACTTTCCCTCCTAATTTTACTAAGCATCAAAGAGACAAGCTGAGAAGTGAGTCTAAATATTATATATGGGATGACCCATATTTATGGAGGTGTGGTGTTGACCAGGTAATTAGAAGGCGTGTGCCCCAATCAGAATTCCAGTCCATTTTAGAGGCTTGCCACTCTTCTAAGAGTGAAGGACATTTTGGCCCTCAAAGAACAGCTAAAAAAATTTTAGACTGTGGATTTTGGTGGCCTACTCTTTTTAAAGATGCTGCTGCATTTTGTAAATCTTGTCCCCCATGCCAAAGATTTGGTAATATATCCAAGAGGGATGAGATGCCCCAACAGATTATGCTTTTCTGTGAAATTTTTGATGTTGGGGGCATTGACTTCATGGGTCCATTTCCAAACTCTAGTGGTTACCTTTATATACTGTTAGCTGTAGATTATGTTTCTAAATGGGTATAAGCGATTCCTACCTGTACTGATGATGCTAACACTGTTGTTTCCTTTGTCAAAAACCATATTATATGTCGCTTTGGATCACCACGAGCAATCGTGAGTGATCAAGGCACTCACTTCTGTAACAAGAGATTAGCAGGATTACTGAAGAAGCATGGGATTGTTCACAAGGTAGCAACAGCATACCATCCCCAGACCAATGGTCAAGCAGAGGTATCTAACAGAGAAATAAAGTGCATTCTATAAAAGATAGTAAAGCCTCATAGGAAAGACTGGAGCACCAAAATTGTTGATGCGCTCTGGGCGTATCAAACAGCGTACAAGACACCCATTGGGATAAGCCCCTTTCGCTTAGTGTACGGAAAGGCTTGCCACCTTCCAGTAGAGGTGAAACACAAGGCTTTCTGGGCTGTGAGGGAGTGCAACATGGGATTCGAGCAAATTGGTGATGAAAGGAAGCTGCAACTGGCAGAACTGGAGACCCTTCGACTCGAAGCATATGATAACTCCAGATTATACAAAGAGAAGATGAAGGTTGTGCATGACAAGCATATCAAGAGAAGAGAGTTTAGACCAGGAGATCTGGTTCTCCTTTACAACTCCAGGCTAAGACTCATGCCAGGAAAGCTGAGATCCAGATGAGAAGGCCCCTACAGAGTGGAGAAAGCAGAGCCATATGGAGTCTTCCACCTGCGTCATCCTTCAAGTTCCAATTGCATCAAGGTCAATGGACATCGCCTAAAGCTTTATCATGGTGAGAAGATGAAGGATCACAAAGAGTTAGAGGTCTTCCTCGTAGAAGACCCACCAACAGAAGCAGAATGAGCCTGAACACCATCCAACTTAAGGACGTAAAAGTAAAGTGCTAGGTGGGAGACAACCCACCATGGTATGATCATTCCGTTTCAGTCTTAGTTTTGTTTTATTTTATTCTGCTTTATTTTTCTTAGTGAATCTTCTCATAATCTCTGCATATAGTCTGCATTTACATTTGCATTCTGCATAAAAAAAAAAAAGAGCAACATGCTACGCGCAAACGTCGCTGACGCGTATGCGTCATACGTGCATGCGAAACAAAGGAGAAAGAAACAGAGAGTTGTGCAGGAGCATGGCTGGAGGTGTGCCTTAGGCACAAACACGCCCACGCGAACGCATCCCTGACGCGTCTGCGTCACTTGGAAAAATCAGCCTTCCACGGGTGCATGTCACCCACGCGAACGCGTAACCCTGCAAAATCGACGTAAACAAGGTTTGGGTAGAGAGTTGTGATGCCTTGATGCTGGAATGGTGCTGGGAGCATGAGCAACATCACGCGTGCGCGTCCCTGACGCGAACGCGTCATTTTTCCCTCCAGGCCATCCACGCGTGCGCGTCCCTTGTATGCACGCGTCGGTTGAATTTTTGGCAAATGTGCGAATTAAACAGAGAGTTGTGCGTACGCGAGGCTACTCTCGCGCCAATAGCACAATTCATTTCACGTGTACGCGTCCCCCATGTGTACGCGTCACTTGAAAATAGCACAACTCACGCGAACGCGTGATACACGCGTCCGCATCGCATGCGACGCACAGTTTAATTAGATCTGCACCAGAATTCTTATCTTTTCTCCCCCAATCCTAATTCTTTCTTCTCCCTTCTTATTTCTTTCTTCTTCCTTCTTTCTTCTTTATTCTTTCTTACTTTCTAATACTTTCTTCCATCCTTCTTCATCTTCTTCATCAAGGTTCTTTTCTTCTTTCTCTTTTTCCTTTTCCATTATTATTTTGATTTATGTTTTCTTCTTCTTTTTCTTTTTAATTTCATAATCTATGTTTTCTAAGTCTTTCTTTTTCTTTTTACATCCTTTTAATTGGTGTTAGAAATTTAATTGGGTGATTATTTTCTTCTATATTTTGCTTGTGGATATATTGAAGCATTGTTTGACAATTAATATTAATTCTTAGGGTTGCTTGCATGTTCAAATCCAATACTTTCAATAACATATTTACCATGCATGCTAAGTGTTTGTGAAAAAGCCCGTATAGTATTATGCATTTTTAAATTACTCTATCCTTCTACTCTAATGCCTGTTTTTCACATAATCCCTTAAATATTTTATTAATTAAATATAATTGTCAATACAAACGTGATGGTCAATTTGTTACGAGTGATATTACAATTTAGTTTTTTATGCTTGATCTATGCTACTCATGCCTTTGCCGGCATGCTAATAAACATCTTGCATCTACTTTCCATAACATGCACTTGCTATATTTTCATTGATGAACTTATCACATGTAGTCACGACCATGTGTTAACGACATCCTTCTTTACCGTGTAATGATTATCACTTGTACCGTCCTCTTCCTTGCTTTAACCCTTAGCTTTACATGTTACTCTCCTTTTTCCTTTTCAGGATGGCCACCAAGAAGGGTAAAGAGAAAGCTACTCCCAAACCACCAGCAAGGAAAGGAACAAAAAGAGCACTAGCTGCAGAACCATCCTCAACATCAGTAAAGCCCTCAACAAAGCGAGTCAAGAGGATCATTAAGGTCGATGAAAAAGAGAAAGCCTTTCCAGCAAAGGACACTACGCGGTTCACTAACCGCTATTGTGAGCAGATGTTCCCTATTCTGGCTGAGCAGAACTATAACAATGAGCACCTACTCATCCTCCCGACCCACATTGTTGAATTTGTTGAGCCCCGTAGTGAGCGAAGACAATGAGGATTCCTACGGAGACAGCCATGGCAGGTCAACCTTTCATGGGTAGTTGAATTCTACTCCAATTTCCACATGCCAACCCTACAGTCTGTTTATGTCCGTCAAAAGCAAGTCCCCATAACTGAAGAAGCCATTCAGTGAGCTTTAGATCTTCCCCCTGCTCCAGAAGGATTGGACGCATACCAAAAAGTATCTTTCAAGCGCCAGACATACCAATTTGACTGGGACACCGTCCTCAGAGTTATAACACAACCTAGCAGCAGATGGATCTATGGATACCATCGATCCCGACCTAAGGGAATATTGGCTTCATCACTCACCTTAGAGGCTCGAGTGTGGGCACAGATTATGTCCTATTACGTCTTTCCGAGCACTCACGAGTCCTCCTTCACTGCAGATATAGCTGTTCTTCTTTGGTGTATCCTTAGAGACCAGCCTCTCAACTTACCAAGACACATCCAGAATGCCATGGGACACGTACAAATTACGGACAACCTACCTTTTCCCACCTTAGTTTCAGATCTAGTCTCAACAGCCGGAGTTTCCTACAGAGCTAGGGACACCAAGGCCATGATTCCACGAGATGATCAGTACGTCCCCAACGGGAAGTACATCAGACCTCCAGCAGCCACTATCAATCGGACCACAGAACCGGCAGAATATATCCCTTCTCCTTCCAATCACAAGACCCTTCAATAAATCAGTTACTCCTACAGTTAATTCAGAGGTTAGACCGGCAGGCAAAGCGAATGGAGCGCCGTAACAAGCACCAATTTACATACCTCAAGGAGCTGATTATTGGCAACCACCCACCTGAAGAAGACCCAGACACTCCGGACTCCACTTCATCTACTAGCACAGGGAGCCATGACCATCCCAACTATGGAGATGCTGCTACCAGCCCCCTTTTGTTCCTGACTGATGGCACCGAGGATGGTGCCAAGCTTTAAGTGTGGGGAGGTCGGTCAGTACCTGACTTCCGGAGGTAACTGCTCTTTCTCAACACCAATAGGTTATTTTTCTTTTGTTAGGATAGAATAGACTGCATAGTAATAGGTATTTGCATGCATGTTTTAATTGGTTGAAAAATAATAAGTTTCTTTTTAAGACCCTATTTTTGAAAATTTTCACTAATTTAAATCAAAACTTTTGAGTTAAAACTTGTTTGAAGACTGTAAATTGGAACATGGTCTTTGAGTTAAAAAACACACAACCTGTGAGATTTGAGCTTAATTGCATGGTTACACTATTTAACCATAATATTTTATTCTTGTGTATTTTTTCTTTATAATTGTAATCTATATTTTGTTCCATCCTATATGTCCAATGTTTAATGTGTTTATATGCATGCATATGATTGAAGCCATTAATTATTTTTGCTCACTTATCTCAAATAGCCTACCCTTTTAAATCACCCTTGTTAGCCACTTTGAGCCTTTTAATCCCATTTGTTCTATATTTTACCACGTCACTAGCTTTAAGCAGAAAAATAATTAAATACCCCAAATTGAATCTTTGGTTAGCTTAAGAGAGAGATTGTGTGTCAACTAAGTGTGGGAAAATTGTGAGAACATGGGTTAATAGAGAATGTGTCATGATAATATATTGGAAATTTGGGTACCTACTCATGTAAGACCAGAAAAATTAAAAATCCATGTGCATTGATATATTATGATTTGCATAAAAAAATCTAAAAATATTCAACAAATAAGTAAATAAATAAGGGGTCAAAATTACCCCAATGCTAAGTTAAGTTAATGAAAAGATCAATGCATATGTGATACAAATTAAAAGAAGAGTTGATGCATGAGTATGTAATGCAAAAGTGGGAATTTGGGTAGCTAGGCATGAATTTAAAAGTATATAGAGTATGTATAGGTGAGAGCTTAGGTTAGTCAAGGATTCAATTTACAGCTCACTTAGCCATATATATATACTCTCACCTTTACCTTAGCCCCATTACAACCTTGAAAAGACCTCATGATGTTTGCATTGGTACATTAAATATTTGTTGATTAGTTAGGTGAAGAACAAGGTTTAGAAAGCATGACTAGAGAAGACTAGAGTGGATTACCCTATACACATGAGTGACTAGAGAGCACATATACTATCAGTGAGGGTTCAATGCTTGATTCTATGTTCCCTGCTTTCATGAGCTGTCTTCTTACAAGTTTACCTGTCTTTACTGTATGATTTTAATTAGTGATATTTGATTTATATTTGTCTTGAATAACCTATTTATTTTTAACCAAGTAGACAAAATCATCTTAGCATATAGTTGTATTCATACATAGGTTGCATTGCATTGCATGAGTCTTACTTTTTTCTACTAATTTATTTTATCTCCTTGAGCTAAGTGATGAGTGGACAATTTATACCCTTTTTTGCATTGTTTTTACATAGTTTTTAGTATGTTCTAGTTACTTTTTATTATATTTTTGTTAGTTTTTATGCAAAAATCACATTTCTGGACTTTACTATGAGTTTGTGTGTTTTTCTGTGATTTCAGGTATTTTCTGGCTGAAATTGAGGGACCTGAGCAAAAATCTGATTCAGAGGCTGAAAAAGGACTGTAGATGCTGTTGGATTCTGACCCTCCTGCACTCGAAGTGGATTTTCTGGAGCTACAGAAGCCCAATTAGCGCGCTCTTAATTGCTTTGGAAAGTAGACGTCTTGGGCTTTCCAGAAATATATAATAGTCCATACTTTGCTTGAGATTTAATGGCCCAAACTGGCGTCTAAACGCCCACCAGAGACCCTTTTCTGGCGTAAAATGCCAGAACTGGCACTAGAACTGGAGTTAAACGGCCAAACTGGCATCCAAGCTGGCGTTTAACTCTAGGAATGGCCTATGCACGTGTAAAAGCTCAATGCTCAGCCCAATCACACACCAAGTGGGCCCCGAAGTGGATTTCTGCACTTAGTTACTGATTTTCTGTAAACCTTAGTAACTAGTTTAGTATAAATAGCACTTTTTACTATTGTATTAGAGAGCTTTATGCCATATTTCATGCTTGGAGGGGCTGGCCATTCGGCCATGTCTAGACTATTTTCTCTTATGTATTTTCTACAGTGGAGTTTCTACACCTCATATATTAAGGTATGGAGCTCTGTTGTTCTTCATGAATTAATGCAAGTACTATTGTTTTTCTTTCAATTCACGCCTACTTCTTCTCCAAGATATACTCTCATACTTAATTCAGTTAAGTCAGAATGAAGGGGTGACCCGTGACAATCACCCAATCTTCGTTACTCGCTTAGCCAAGATCCGCGTGCCTGACAACCACAAGCGGTCTACATGATATTCAACGTAGTCATTGGACGACAGCTGGAGTATACTCTCTTGGATATCTAATACACGGACCGAGTCCGTGAGATTAGTATCTTCGTGGTATAGGCTAGAACCAATTGGCAGCCATTCCTGAGATCCGAAAAGTCTAAACCTTATCTGTGGTATTCCAAGTAGGATCTGAGAAGGGATGACTGTGACGAACTTCAAACTTGCGAATGTTGGGTGCAGTGACAGTGTGCAAAAGGACAAGGGTCCTATTCCGACGCTAGCGGGAACCGACAGATGATTAGCCGTGCAGTAGCTGTACTTGGTATTTTTCATCCGAGACGAGAAATCCGACAGTTGATTAGCCGTGCAGAGATCGTACCTGGTATTTTTCATCCGAGAGGATCATACATCTTGTCATGGAAGGGAGCACGCATGGTTGGAAGAAGACAATAGGAAAGCAGAGGTTCAGAAGTAACAAAGCATCTCCAAACGCTTATCTGAAATTCCCACCAATGAAATACATAAGTATCTTTATTTTATTTTATGTTTTATTTATATATTAATTATCAAAACCTCATAACCATTTGAATCCACCTAACTGAGATTTACAAGATGACCATAGCTTGCTTCAAGCCGACAATCTCCGTGGGATCGACCCTTACTCACGTAAGGTATTACTTGGACGACCCAGTGCACTTGCTGGTTAGTTGTGCGGAGTTGTAAAAAGTGTGAATCACAATTTTGTGCACCAAGTTTTTGGCGCCGTTGCCGGGGATTGTTCGAGTTTAGACAACTGACGGTTCATCTTGTTGCTTAGATTGGGTAATTTTATTTTATGTTTAAGCTTTTTATTTTTATTTTCGAAAAAAAACAAAAAAATATTTAGTTTTCGAAAAATTCAAAAAAAAATTTCTAAAAAAATGTTCTTCAGAATTTTTAAGAATGAATTCTAGAGCTTCATGAGATATATTGAAACCTGGCTGGCTGTTAAGCCATGTCTAATCTTTTGGACTGAGGTTTCCACTTTTCATTGTAAAGAGGATATGCTTGTATGTGTTATGTTAAAGCTTGGCTGGCATTTGGCCATGTCTAATTCTTTTGGACCGGAGCTTTAGAATAACATTGCATGAGCCTTTGGATTCTCAATTAGAATTCTATGCTGAAGATTGGCTGGCCATTTGGCCATGTCTAATTATATTGAACCTAAGCTTTAGACTGACATTACACGAATCCTGGAATTCTTATTAAAAATTTTGAATTTCTTTATTTTCTTTTTCCAAAAAAATTTTCGAAAAATACAAAAAAAAATTTATAAAATCATAAAAACAAAAAAAAAATTGTGTTTCTTGTTTGAGTCTTGTATCAAATTTTAAGTTTAGTGTCAATTGCATATTTTAATTTTCTTAAAATTTTTGAAAATATATGTATTGTGTTCTTCATTGATCTTCAAGTTGTTCTTGATGATTTTCCTTGTTTGATCTTTAAATTTTCTTATTTTGTGTCTTTTCTTGTTTTTCTTGTGCATTTTTGAATTCATTGTGTCTAAACATTAAAAATTTTTAAGTTTGGTATCTTGCATGTGTTTCTTTTCTTAAAAATTTTTCAAAAATATATTCTTGATGTTCATCATGATCTTCAAAGTGTTCTTGGTGTTCATCTTGACATTCAAAGTGTTCTTGCATGCATTATTTGTTTTGATCTTAAATTTTTATGTCCTGTGTCATTTTGTTATTTTTCTCTCTCCTCATTAAAAATTCAAAAATAAAAAATAATATCTTTTCCTTATTTTACTCATAAATTTCAAAATTTTGGGTTGACTTAGTCAAAAATTTTTAAAATTTAGTTGTTTCTTGTTAGTTAAGTCAAAATTTCAATTTAAAAATTCTATCTTTTCAAATCTTTTTCAAAAATCAAATCTTTTTCATTTTTCTTTCATGTTTTCGAAAATCCCAAAATTAATTTTCAAAATCTTTTTCTTATTTTTATTTCATATTTTTGAAATTAATGCTAACAATTAATGATTTGATTCAAAAATTTCAAATTTGTTACTTTCCTTTTAAGAAAGGTTCAATCTTTAAATTCTAGAATCATATCTTTTAGTTTCTTGTTAGTCAAGTCATCAATTTTAATTTTCAAAAATCAAATCTTTTTTTAATTTCTTTTTCAAATCTTTTTCAAAATAGATTTCAATCATATCTTTTTCAAAACTTAATTTCAAAATCTTTTTCTAACTTCTTATCTTTTCAAAATTTATTTTCAAATCTTTTTCAATTAACTATTTGACTTTTTGTTTGTTTTACTATTTCTTATCTTTTTCAAAACCACCTATAATCCTTCATGCAGGAATCATCCTAATTTCTCATGGAAGGATCAGCAGAAGCGTAATAAAGGCTTCAATAATAATAATGGTAGGAGAAATATGTTTGGCAATAGCAAGCCTTTTCCATCATCTTCTGAACAACAGACAGAGAATTCTAAACAGAGCCTCTCTGACTTAGCAACCATAGTCTCTGATCTATCTAAAGACCACTCTCAGTTTCATAACTGAAACAAGGTCCTCCATCAGAAATTTGGAGGCACAAGTGGGTCAACTAAGTAAAAGAGTTACTGAAATCCCTCCTAATACTCTCCCAAGCAATACAGAAAAGAATCCAGAGAGAGTGCAAGGCCATCAATATAACCAATATGGCCAAAACTATAGAGGAGAAAGAGGCAGTAATTTCCAGTGAGGAAGACCTTGCTGGGCGTCCACTGACCAATAAGGAGTTCCCTAATGAGGAACCAAAGGAATCTGAGGCTCATACAGAGACCATAGAGATTCCACTGAACTTACTGTTGCCACTCATGAGCTCTGATGAGTATTCTTCCTCTGAAGAGGATGAAGATATTGTTGAAGAGCAAGTTGCTCAGTATCTAGGAGCAATCATGAAGTTGAATGCCAAGTTATTTGGTAATGAGACTTGGGAGGATGAACCTCCATTGCTCATCAATGAACTGAATGCTTTGGTTCAATTGAAATTACCTCAGAAGAAACCGGATCCCAAAAAGTTCTTAATACCATGTATCATAGGCACCATGACCTTTGAGAAGGCTCTGTGTGACCTGGGGTCAGGAATAAACCTCATGCCACTCTCTGTAATGGAGAAACTAGGGATCTTTGATGTACGAGCTGCAAGAATCTCACTAGAATTGGCAGACAAATCAAGGAAACAGACTTATGGACTTGTAGAGGATGTCTTAATGAAGGTTGAAGGCCTGTACATCCCTGCTGATTTCATAATCCTAGACACTGAGAAGGATGAAGATGAATCCATCATCCTTGGAAGACCCTTCCTAGCCACAGCAAGAGCTGTGATTGATGTGGACAGAGGAGAGTTAGTCCTTCAATTGAATGAGGACTACCTTGTGTTCAAGGCTCAAGGATCTTCTTCTGTAACCATGGAGAGAAAGCATGAAAAGCTTCGCTCAATACAGAGTCAAACAGAGCCCCCACACTCAACTTCTAAGTTTGGTGTTGGGAGGCCACCATTAAGCTCTAAGTCTCTGTGAAGCTCTCTAAGAGCTCACTGTCAAGCTATTGACATTAAAGAAGTGCTTATTGGGAGGCAACCCAATGTTATTTAATTATATTTATTTATATTCCATTGATATTCTATGTTTTTTTTTAGATAGATGATCATGTGAAGTCATAAAAACAGCTGCAGAATTAAAGCAAAATCAAAAACAACATCAAAAATAGCACACCCTAGAGGACAGGCTTACTGGCGTTTACCATGAAAGCCAGAATCGAAGCCTGATCTAATGACTGATCTCCGATAGCTGTCCGGAGATCTTACCTGCATGTAAAAGATCTCATTCCTATTCAAGTGGTTTGGACCAAGTTAGCCCTCAATCTCTTTCTGACACAAGGCTGAGCCCGAGTTCGATCCCACAGCTTCATGCCTTATCACTTACCCCTGATCAGAGCTAGGATTTGGCCTTCTACTAGCAGAGACTCTTGGAACTGCTGGAGTAAGCCCAGATCAGATCAAGGGCGGTCCATTTTTATCAAATAGAGGAACAAGTCAAGCGTAGGCTCCTATCTCAAATAAACTGGATCCCACTAAGCATTCAGCTCTGATCCAACTACTCAATACAACGATCTATTATCCAAGCTGGTTGAATATTAATTTGAACTCTATTCTTGTATTCCATAGCTGTAAAAAAACCGGCTGCTCTTACAGAGAATTCCATAATGAAAATTCCGGCTTTCAATTCTTTCTTCTCTTACGATATTTCGAAGGCGTTTAACGCCCAGTCTGGCAGCATTCTGGGCGTTAAACGCCAGAAATGGCAGGCAGACTGGCGTTTAATGCCAGAAAAAGGTATCTGGTGTCTGGCTGGTGTTAAACGCCAGAAAGGGGTAGCAGACTGGTGTTTAACACCAGGAAAGGTAGCAGAGCTGGCATTAAACGCCAGAATTAGCACACAGAGAGCGTTTAAATGCCAGAATGGTGCAGAGAGCAGAATTCCTTGACACCTCAGGATCTGTGGACCCACAGGATCTCCACCCACCCCACCACTTCTTCTCTCTCCTCTTCACACCTCTCCATAACACTCTTCCCCAAATACCCTTGACCAAATACTATTCACCTATCAAATACTACCCTCTTCCCCATATTCTCTTCACCACTCACTTCTATCCATCATAAAATTCCACCTACCTCACCATTAAAATTCAAACCATTTCCCTCCAAACCCACCCCTTCATAACCGAACTCCCTCTCTCTCTTACCCTATAAATACCCCTCCTTACAACCTTCAATTTCACACCTCATACACACTTAACCCCCATTGGCCGCATTCACTACTCCCCTCCATCTCCTCTATTTCTTCTTCTTCTACTCCTTTCTTTCTTCTTTTGCTCGAGGACGAGAAAACCTTTTAAGTTTGGTGTGGGAAAATCTCTGCTTTTTTGTTTTTCTATAACCATTAATGGCACCTAAGGCCGGAGAAACCTCTAGAAAGAGGAAAGGGAAGGCAATTGCTTCCACCTCCGAGTCATGGGAGATGGAGAGATTCATCTCAAAAGTGCATCAAGACCACTTCTATGAAGTTGTGGCCAAGAAAAGGGTGATTCCCAAAGTCTCCTTCATGCTCAAAAGGAGTGAATATCCGGAGATCCAACGTGAGATTCGAAGAAGAGGTTGGAAAGCTCTCACCAACCCAATCCAATAAGTCAGAATTTTAATGGTTTAAGAGTTCTATGCTAATGCATGGATCACTAAGAACCATGATCAAAGTATGAATCCGAACCCAAAGAATTGGCTCATAATGGTTTGGGGGAATTACTTGGATTTCAGTCCAGAAAATGTGAGGTTGGCATTTAACTTGCCAATGATGAGAGGAGATCCTCATCCTTTCACTAGAAGGGTCAACTTTGATCAAAGGTTGGACCAAGTTCTCATGGACATCTGTATGGAAGGAGCTCAATGGAAGAGAGACTCAAGAGGCAAGCTGGTTCAATTAAGAAGGTTTGACCTCAAACCCGTGGCTAGGGGATGGTTGGAGTTCATCCAACGCTCTATCATTCCTACTAGCAATCGGTCTGAAGTTACAATAGACCGGGCTATCATGATCCATAGTATCATGAATGGAGAGGAAGTAGAAGTTCATGAAATCATACCTCTAGAACTCTACAAGGTGGCGGACAAGCCCTCCACTTTGGCAAGGTTAGCCTTCCCTCATCTCATCTGTAACCTATGCAATTCAGCTGGAATTGTCATAGAGGAAGACATCCTCATTGATGAGGACAAGCCCATCACTAAGAAGAGGATGGAGCAAACAAGAGAGCCCACTCATGGACCTCAACAAGAGCATGAGGAAATTCCTCATCGAGAAATTCCTGAGATGCCTCAAGGGATGCACTTTCCTCCACAAAACTATTGGGAGCAAATCAACACCTCCTTAGGAGAATTGAGTTCCAACATGGGGCAACTAAGGATGGAGCACCAAGAGCACTCCATTATCCTCAATGAAATCAGAGAGGACCAAAAGGCCATGAGGGAGGAGCAACAAAGGCAAGGAAGAGACATAGAGGAGCTCAAGCACTCCATAAGATCTTCAAGAAGAAGAACTAGCCGCCA
The DNA here is from genome assembly GCF_003086295.3 of Arachis hypogaea. Lineage (NCBI taxonomy): Eukaryota > Viridiplantae > Streptophyta > Magnoliopsida > Fabales > Fabaceae > Arachis > Arachis hypogaea. The sequence continues at coordinate 111,164,730 of NC_092052.1, read as the reverse complement.
TCACTAAGGTGGACCCGTTCTTTAATTTCCTTGTTCTTATTTTTCTGTTTTTCGAATTTTATGCTTTATGTTTTGTCTATGTTTGTGTCTTTATTATATGATCATTAGTGTCTAGTGTCTATGTCTTAAAGCTATGAATGTCCTATGAGTCCTTCACCTTTCTTAAATGAAAAATATTTTTATTTGCAAAAGAATAAGAAGTACATGAATTTCGAATTTTATCTTGAAATTAGCTTAATTATTTTGATATGGTGGCAATACTTTTTGTTTTCTGAATGAATGCTTGAACAGTGCATATTTTTGAATTTGTTGTTTATGAATGTTAAAATTGTTGGCTTTTGAAAGAATAATGAAAAAAGAGAAATATTATTGATAATCTGAAAAATCATAAAATTGATTCTTGAAGCAAGAAAAAGCAGTGAAAAGCAAAGCTTGCGAAAAAAATGGTGAAAAAAAAATAAATAATGATAAAGAAAAAGAAAAAACAAGCAGAAAAAGCCAGTAACCCTTTAAACTAAAAGGCAAGGGTAAAAAGGATCCAAGGCTTTGAGCATTAATGGATAGGAGGGCCCAAAGGAATAAAATCCTGGCCTAAGCGGCTAAATCAAGTTGTCCCTAACCATGTGCTTGTGGCGTGAAGGTGTCAAGTGAAAAGCTTGAGACTGAGCGGTTAAACTCGTGGTCCAAAGCAAAAAGAGTATGCTTAAGAGCTCTTGGCACCTCTAACTGGGGACTCTAGAAAATCTGAGTCATAATCTGCAAAGGTTCACCCATTTATGTGTCTGTGGAATTTATGTATCCGGTGGTAATACTGGAAGACAAAGTGCTTAAGGTCACGGCCAAGACTCATAAAGTAGCTGTGTTCAAGAATCAACATACTGAACTAGGAGAATCAATAACACTATCTGAATTCTGAGTTCCTATGGATGCCAATCATTCTGAACTTCAAAGGATAAAGTGAGATGCCAAAACTGTTCAGAAGCAAAAAGCTACTAGTCCCGCTCATCTAATTGAAACTAATCTTCATTGATATTTTTGAAATTTATTGTATATTCTCTTCTTTTTATCCTATTTTGTTTTTAGTTGCTTGGGAACAAGCAACAATTTAAGTTTGGTGTTGTGATGAGCGGACAATTTATACCCTTTTTGGCATTGTTTTTACATAGTTTTTAGTATGTTTTAGTTACTTTTTATTATATTTTTGTTAGTTTTATGCAAAAATCACATTTCTGGACTTTACTATGAGTTTGTGTATTTTTTTGTGATTTCAGGTATTTTCTGGTTGAAATTGATGGACCTGAGCAAAAATCTGATTCAAAGACTGAAAAAGGACTACAGATGCTGTTGGATTCTGATCCTCTTGCACTCGAAGTGGATTTTCTAGAGCTACAGAAGCCTAATTGTGCTCATTTTAGTGGTTTTTATCAAGCCCTTACCTACTTATTCATATGATTTGCATGATTTTACAATTTCTCCCTAGTTTTGTTCTATGGTTGAAAACTTGCTTCCTAGAAGTCTTTAATTTGTGTATTTTAATTCTCCTTTATACCATTCGATGCCGTGATCCATGTGTTAAGTGTTTCAGGCTTTATAGGACAGGAATGGCTTAGAGAATGGAGAGGAAGCTTGCAAAAATGGAAGGAACACAAGAAACTAAGGAGATAACCAGCGATCATCGACGTGCACGCATGGCTCACGCGAGCGCGCGATATGGAAAAATTTGCAGTGCCGCGTGCGCGTGCCTGACGTGTGCGCGTGACACGCCAAAACGACCAGCGATGTGCATGCGTGACTGACGCATACGCATGACATGCGCGATCTGCAGAAATAACAGAAAATGTTGGGGGCGATTTCGGGCCGAGTTTTGACCCAACTTTTGGCCCAGAAACACATACTAGAGCCAGGGAACATGCAGAGACTCAACACACATTCTCATTATCATAGTTTTAGTTTTAGATCTGAATCTATAGAGAAATTACTCTTCCTCTAGGTTTTCTTTACATTCATAGTTTCATAGTTTATTGCTTTTGCTTTGGATATTGAAGGGTCATCACCTCCGTTGAAGATACTATTCTAGTTTGTTTTCTTACTCTTTTATTATTCCATATTCTTAATTCTTGTTTAGAGTTACAATTGGATTGTTTTTAGAATTATTTAATGCAAAGGATTACTTTTATTTTTAATTAATTTGTAGTTATTGTCTATCATGTCTTTCTTTTATTCCTTATTTAATTCTATGCAAGTAATTCTCATGTCAATGGAGTAGATTCCTAACTTGACATGGGGGTTGATTAAAAGGAGACACTTGAGTTGGAATGCTCAAGTGATTAGTTAAATTGGAAGTTGTTGGCTAATTCTGTATTTACTAACGCTAGACCTTCCCAAGGGAGAGGACTAGGATTTGCGAATAAGAGTTAGCTCAATCACTTGACTTTTCTTTATTTAGTAAGGATTAACTAAGTGAAAATAACAACCTCTTTATACTACACTTGAGAGTATTCCAACAAGGATGGAACTTCCAATTAATCATTTTCCCAGTCAAGGCCTTTTATTTAGAATATTATAAATCTCTTTTAATTTGCACTGCTTTAATTTACAATTATTTATTTGCCGATTGCCCAAACTCAAAATTACCCAGAAAACTCTTGATTAATAAGATAGCACCCTTTTTGTCAACTTGTTGGGAGACGACCTGGGATTCATACTCCCAGTATTTTTATTCTAAACTTTTGTGACAACCTTTCTAAATTGATGAGGCAGATTTTAGCTGGTTAAGAACTATACTCACAAGCTATTTCTATATTGAATTCTTAATTAGTCATACTTCTGCCTGCCGTCAGTCACCCAAGCACTATATTGAGGCTGTGCAACAGAGTAGGGGTAATCTTTGAAGATGCAGATACAGATCGGGTAAAGGGAGGCAGAAGAATCACTAAGCAAAGAATAGACGGCATCACTGACACCCAAGAGGAGAGAAGATCCCAAGGAAGAAGAAGGAGACCACAAATGGAGGAGGGACAAGCTTCAGGTGCAATGGACTTAAGCCAAATACAAAGAGCCATTAAAAAAATGTCTCAGCAATATATGAGAGCATAGGAGCAACAACAAGAGCAATACTTGAGGCAACAGGAGCAGTACTTGAAAGCCCAGGAGCAATAGGAAAATTGGGAGATGAAGATGATGGAACAACAAGAAAACTTCCAGCTCAAGGTTTTGGATCAACAGAGATAATTTCAAGCAAGAACTTTGGATTGGCAAAGGGAACAGTCGGCACACTTTCAAGAATCATTTGACAAATTGTCACAACAACAAGCCAAGCAAGAGGAGTATATCCAAAATCTTTATCAATGGAAGAACATATACCACACAATTGGAGAGCATAGGCACATGGACAGGATCGAGTATGATATAGAAACTCAAGCAAAGTTAAACTATGTAGTCTGTGGCATGCCAATAGTAAACCGAGAGATCAAGCCATTTATTCAGTGCCAAAAATTGGTAAACCATCAGAGAGCAAAAGCCCAGAAAAATATAGAACACATGGAACAAGGGTTGAAGGATGCTGGACTCTGGGATCAGGTAGACCACATTTGGGATCGTAGATGCCCTGTTGAAGAACCCCAAGAAAAAACAAGAAAAGGAAGCAGGAGCCAAAGAAGAAAGGAGAGTCCAGCAAAGGAAAAAAGCACAAAAAGTAGAGGTGGTGGAGTTCCTTCATAATTTTAATAAATGAGAAAGATGCATATCTACAAATTGATATGCCTTCCAAGTTATGCAGTTTTTATGATTAAGATTTTATGTTTTGCATGTCTATGTTTTGAATAAGTTTTGCATTGTCTTATGTCTTTTCTTTTATTATTCAATTAAGTGATCTAGCCAGAATGTTTGTTTCATTTTCATCCTACTTAAATATATGTCTTGTTCCCCTGCATAAATAAGAGAAAATATTGAAAACAGAAAGTGAATGTCCAATGTGGTAGGAATGATAATAAAGTTCTATGGTGGTAATTGCTTGATTAGTTAGTAAGCTCAAAAATAAAAGCTGCAGGATAGGATGTCCCCTTGTAGTGTGAACTTAGTTGCTGTTGTAAAGCCTTCAATTAATAATCATCCTTGGAAAAAGAAAAAGCAAGAAAGGAAAGAAAGAAAAGCCAAGAATTGGCAACAAAAAAAATGAAAGAAACAGATAATAAAGCTAGACACCAATAGCTTGGACCTTAGGACACATGCCTGTGATGCTATTGTATTAGGATCTGCTTGGATTATTAGGTTCTGAAGAGTATGTTAAAACTTGGTAACTTGGATTAACTAATCTGGGATTACCAACCGAAAATCCACCATCAAGACCAACCTAATTACAAAGCATTTAGTGACCCAAAGAGGTGCTGGGCATCAATGTCTTAAGATGAATTGTGAGCCAAGTGTCTGTAGTAAATAGGTGTTGAATTGAGCCAAAGAGCTTCTGCAACACTTAGCTACAATTGAAAAACAAGCTTTTGAAGCAAAAGAAAGAAAGAAAAAGTTAACAAGGATCAATAAAGAATAAGGCATTATAGCAGCAATTCTAGTTAACACTCAAAGAGACATTTCTTAATTGGAAGCTGATAATAATTGAGCTGCATTCTGTCTGCATAAAACCCTATGAACCAAATTCAATTACCTGCTAAATAAGGACATATAGGCTTCTCTGTTTTCTCTCATTTCTTCTCATGTTTTAGTGCTTGCTTGGGGACAAGCAAGATTTAAGTTTGGTGTTGTGATGATAAGTCATCTTATGCTAGTTTCACAAGCATTTTTCATTTGTTTCATTAGATTTTATGCACTTTCTTGCACAATAAGTTAGTAGTTGGAGTGGAATTTCATGATTATTTTAATTCAATCAAACATCATTTATTTTATACAAAATCATGAGATTTATGCAAGAACTAAGTGATTATTATGATTGATGCAAATTCTTGTGATTTTGGTGAAACTTTGATTGCTTGTTTGGATAATTCCAGGTGAGAAAATGAAGAAAAGAAGAAGCCATGCAGTATAGCGTTGCGTTCAAATAATGAACGCCACGCTCACTTGTGACGCACACGCGTAACGGACGTTTACGCGTCAGGAATGGATTTTTGAAGATCCACGCGTACGCGTGCATGACGCGTACGCGTGGTAGTGGTTGGCGCTCATTTTAAAAAGAGCGCTATGTTTGATTACTCAGCGTTTTCGGGCAAGATTTAAAAGTGGAGGCAAAATTCTGGAAACGACGCGCACGCGTCGATGGTGGATTTGGAAGGAATCACGCGAACGCGTGAGTGATGCTGAAGCATGGACTTGTTATTTGCTACCCACGCGCACGCGTGGAAGACGCGTACGCGTGGGCAGCGTTCACTAAGCCAACGTAGCGCTCACTAAGTTAACGCTATCAATGACTCGTACGCGTGAAAGGGGTGCGCGAGCATGTTTGGAGCTAAAGACTGACAGTGACGCGCACGCATACATGATGCGCACGCATCGATGAGCAAAAAGGCAAAACGACGTGCACACGTCAGAGACGCGTACGCGTGGATGAATGAACGCTGCGCTCACTTTGAGAATGCAACGTTCCCCTGAAAGCAGCAATGAGGAGCCATTTTGATCCACTTCTTCATAGGCCAAAAAGCCCACTCCAAGTACTGGATGCCACAAGTGGAAAGTGTATAAATAGAAGAAAATTTGATTTCACGGGAGCTCTCTTTTAGTTTTTATTTTAGAATTTTAGAATAGAGATCAGATCTAAATTTTCCTTTCTGTTTTGCTTTCTCTTTTCCACAACTGTTACTTTCTGTTTTGGGTCTTTTGACTTCGGATTGAAGAAATCTCCTGAATTTCTTCATCTTGGAGTTTTCTTTTAATTTTCATGTTTCTAGTTTGATGAATTGGAGATCTGATCTGAATTCTTCCTTCTGTTTTTACTTTCTCTGCAATTTCTTTTTCCTATTTTGATAAGTGAGTAATTGAGATCTAAATTTCTTTCTGTTTTCGTTATTCTTTTGCAATTGTCAATTTCTCTTTGATCTAAGTTTCTTTCTGTTTTATCTTCTTCTACAAATTCTTCATTTCTGTTTTGGTATTAAAATCCTGATTGATCTATTCTCTGCATTTCTTCATCTAAGAGTTCTCTAATTCACTGCAATTTACATTTTCCAGTTCTGTTTTGATTTCCAATACCCAATCCCTTTTAATATTCATGCATTTTAAGTTTCTCAGCAGTTTAGATTCAGCAATTTAAATTACTTGCACTTTAAGTTTCAGTTATTTACTTTTCTTGCAATTTAAGTTTCAGCTCTTTTAATTTCTTGCACTTTAAGTTTATGCAATTTACCTCTTCTGCACTTTAAGATTCTGCCAATTTTCATTTTGCACTTTAGTTTACTTGCAATTTAGTTATTGTAAATCGAATTTCACCAAAACCACTAAATATTCGCTTAACTAAATTCATCACCATACTAAAGTTGCTCAATCCATCAATCCATGTGGGATCGACCTCACTCTTGTGAGTTATTACTACTTGATGTGACCCGGTATACTTGCCGGTGAGTTTGTGTGGAACTGTTTTTCCCTCATCAACTTGGTAGGCACAAAATAAAAGCACAGAAAAGTAATAATAGAATATAAGATCTAAAGCCAACAATTGCAAGATCAATGATAACCAATAAAGGAAGAAGCAATAAACATGAAATACCTCAAATTGCATTAAATATAAAATCAAATCTAACATGGAGTTTATAAATTCAATTAGAAAGATAAATAAACTAGAATGCTAAGACAATTAAAAGTAGAAGAGAAACTAAATTAAAGGAATATTGAACCTGGAATTGAGAAGAAATAAACCTAAAACTAAGAGAAATCCTAAAACCTAGAGAGCGGAGAAAGCCTCTCTCTCTAGAAACTACATCTAAAACCTACATTGTGTGTAAATTGATGAATGAATGAATAATGATCGAATGATGTGTTATTCCCCCATTCTGCAGCCTTTATTCTGTGTTCTCGGACTTGGAATTGGGCCAAAAAGGAGCCCAGAAATCGCTCCCTGCGCTTTCTGCAACTTTCTGCACGTGGCGCATGTCATGTGTACGCGTAGGTCACGTGTGCGCGTTGTTTGGCGATATTCCTTGTCGCGCGTGCGCGTCGCCTATGCGTGCACGTCACTGCCAGCTTCTCAAAACTTCATTTTTCGCATTCCTTCCACTTTTGCATGTTTCCTTTCCATCCTCTAAGCCATTCCTGCCCTATAAAGCCTGAAAACACTGAACACACAGATCACAGCATGGAATAGTAATAAAGGATAATAAAATTTGACAGTTTAAAGGCCCAAGAAATATGTTTTCAACTATATCACAGAATTAGGAAGGAATTGTAAAACCATGCAATTTATATGGATAAGTGAGCAAAAAATTGATAAAAACCACTCAAATTAGCACAAGATAAACCATAAAATAGTGGTTTATCAATATCATTACCCAAATTAATTACATCGGCTTTCCTTTTCTTAAAAACAAAGTTTTTCTTTTTAGGAGGTGGTTGGTTAACCTCGCCTTCCCTATCCATTTTCTCAGGGTTAGAAGAGGACCCTTCAAAATTCTTTGTCTTCAGCTGAGCTCTCAAACTCACGGCCGATACTCTAGGATACTTTCCACCTACAAACCAAAACAAAACAATATCAAACAGATAGCAAAACTAACAATATACTAAACAAACAACTTAACACACTCTCACCGAGATAATTCACCACCAATGATCTATCTTCCTTCCATGGAAGCAAGTCAAAACAAAGATCAAATCCTCTTTATCAACAACCTTAACAAGATACCCTGTTATACACTCATTCCGAGGAGTAATCTACTCTGGACCAAGTATATGTTGTGGCTGTGCGCACCAATACATCGGGAATTTTTTCCCTAAATGCTCATCTAAATAAAACAGAAAATCCTCATCCACCGACTTCACTTTCAAAAATATTTTCTTAAAATCCTTAAAGAACGACTTATACAATTTGAAAACCAAAAAATATGGGGCACTATTCAAATTCACCCAGATCCCATTCTAAACCCATTTAGCTTAAAACAAAGAGAAAAACAGTTTAAGAGATGGTTTTATCTCCAAAAAATTCTATCAAAATCTAAAAAAGGCCAACCATTAGGATGGAGATGAGATGGAGCACAGTTATGTTATTCCAAGATATCACAATCAAACATTGTAAATGGCACTTTCACATGCAGTTCTTCAAGAACGCAACTAAACATATAAAAATTTTCAAAGTCCTTCTTTCTATGAAAAACACACTCAGCCCTCGTGCATGGCAGTAATTCTATTTGAAACCCACACCTCACTATCTTGGAAACATCTATTTCACTCATACTATCCTTATTAGTAAATAGAGACCCACGAATCTTAACGTCCTCATTCACCTAATTATACAACCCATTATCATCAACTTTCAGCAGACCCCTTCCCTTTTTCTCACCCATTGTTACCCAAGAACAGAAAGGAAGCAAGCGAGGAAACAAAATTAGAAAAACAAATGAGAGTAAAAACTAACATCTTTTACTCATCCCTTGATCTTCAAAAAACCCGTTTCAATAACAGTAAACTAGCTTTAATAAAAACTTCTAGGATTTCAAAATACTTTAACAAACATTTAATAAAACCCATTCAGTTCCAAGCAAATCAAAGCCATTGTTTCCCAAAGCCAACGGTAATAAAAGATCATTGGAAACTGAACAAAATTTTAAATGACAAGACCCTTCATTTTCCTTTTTCTTTTTTTTAATAAAAATACAACTATTGCATTTATTTGTTCTCAATACTTTTTAATAAAACACATTAAACTGAGGGCTCCTTACCCTTATAAAATTGCCAGGTTATAACTCATTCTCTAAAAGCTCAATCTGTTTCATCAAAAATACCACCAGGCAAGCTTGGAAGCTGTGATATAACTGTTATACATCAGTTACAAGTTATAACTTGGCCATAAAATGTCATAAGATCAGCTAGCCATAAATGACATTAAAATGAGTATCAAAACATCAGGTATGCAATTACTCTCCACTTTAAACATCATTACTCAGAGACATAATGTAACACCCCAATTACCCTAAGCCTTACCTCTACCCGTAAAGCAAAGGCTAATCAGAAGTTACGACAGTCCTAAGGTTTATTGACGAACTGATTTCTGCCGGTAAAGAATTTCATAAGAATAACCGCGTTGTAAGTATAGTTTCTAAACCAACAGAGAATCCTTTCGTACAAAAGTTTGGTTGTCACAAGTAACAAAACCCAATAAAATTTATAACCGAAGTATTTAAACCTCGGGTCGTCTCTCAAGGAATTGTAGGGAGGTGTGATTTATTATTAGTTATGAAAAAAGGTATATTTTTTGGTTTTTGAAATAAGGAACAAGTAATATAAATGACAAGAAAAATAAATTAATAATAAAGTAAATTAATTATCATGAAAACCATTGCAAGGTATGAGAACTGGAAATTCCATCCTAGTTATCCTTATCAGGTGCGATGAGAATTATTTATTGCTCCCACTTAGTTAACCCTTACTAAATAAAGGAAATTCAAGTGGACTAATCAACTTGATTCCTCAAGTCCTAATCAACTCCTATGGAAAGACTAGCTTTAGAGGGATCCAAATCAATCAGCAATTCCCAATTTTCAATAAACCGCTGAGTTTGACAACTCAAGTGTCACCAATTACTCAACCAAAGCAAAGGGGGAAGAAATCTAAATTATTTATATCATAAATAGAAGAAAGCAATCATAAATCTGAAATACCTCAATATTGCATTTAAACATAAATTCAAATCTAACATGAAGAGTTCATAAGCCAATTTGGCAACATAAGTAATTAACAAGTAAAAGTATTAGAGTAAATAAAAGTAGAAGAGAAACATAAATTAAAGGAACATTGAACTTGGAATGAAGAAAATAAACATACTCTAAGAGAAATCCTAATTCTAAAACCTAAGAGAGAGGAGAGAACATCTCTCTCTCTAAAACTACATCTAAAACCTCAAATTATGAATAATGAATGTTGTATGAATGTCGTACGAATGTCTCTTTCTGATTCCCCCATTCTCCAGCCTTTATTTTGTGTTTCTGGGCTTGGATTTAGGCCGAAAATGGGTCCAGAAATCGCTGGGAGCGTTTTCTGCAATTTCCTGCACGTGGCGTGGATCACGCGTGCGCGTCGTTTGGAGATTTTTCTTGCCACGCGTATGCGTCAGTCACGCATACACGTCGTTTGTGCTCTGCGCCAGGCACGCGTCCGCGTCATCCATGCGTGCGCGTCGCTGCCATTTTTGCGTGTTTCCTTTCTGTCCTCTAAGCTATTTCTGCCCTATGAAGCCTGAAAATACTTAACACACAGATCACGGCATCGAATGGCAATAAAGGATAATTAAAATAATTATTTTTAAGGCATAGGAAACATGTTTTCACATATATCATAGAATAAGGAAGGAATTGTAAAACCATGCCATTTCTTATGAATAAGTGGGTGAAGGATTGATAAAAACACTTAATTGAGCACAAGATAAATCATAAAATAGGGGTTTATCAACCTCCCCACACTTAAACATTAGCATGTCCTCATGCTAAATCCAAGAGAAAAGAGAAGAGTAGAATGGTGGAATCTTATGCAATGTAATCTATTCTAAATGCAAGCTACCTAAATGAATCATGCAATTCTAATTGAGTTATACTATCCACTTATATATATAAAGCTTACATGTGGTCAAATTGAGTTAAATTCTTCAAGGAAACATATATGTATAACCCATGCCAAAACATATTCACAATTGAGTTGAGTTAATCAAAAGATTTTACAAACTTGCAAGACAATTAATAATTAAACATGGATATATGGAAATGAGCTATTGAACCCTCACTGGATTTGTGTTTACTCTCTAATCACTCAGTGTTTGGGGTTAATCACTCTATTCTTTTCTAGCCATGCTTTCTAAAACTTTGTTCTTCATCTAACCAATCAACAAATATTTAATGTACACATGCAAACATCATGAGGTCTTTTTCAAGGTTGTAATGGGGCTAAGGCAAAGGTGAGGATATATATATAAGGCTAAGTGAGTTATAAATTGAATCCTTGATTAGTCTAAGATCTCACCTAACATATACATACTCTATACAATTAGAATTATGCTTAGCTTCCCATAATTTTTCCATTTTCTTATTACATACTCATGCATCAAATTATTTTTAACTTTATCCTATGTGCATTGATCTTTTTACTAAACTTATTATTGGGGTAATTTTGTCCCCTTATCTCTTTATTTAAAGGATATATATATATATATATATATATATATATATATATATATATATATATAAAAGAATATAAATCTAATTGAATTCAAATAGTTATAAAATTAATTTAATTATTTATAGTAAAATAATTTTTAAAATAAGAAACTTCAATTTATAAAATAAATTATAACTTATTTATATTTATATTTTAAAAAATGTGGGTGGTTACAAAATGTGAGAAGCTCTCTAGCTCGAAGATGAAATCACGCGAATTCTATTGTTTATAGATAGATTTATAGATAGATTATTATTATTATTATTATTATTATTATTATTATTATTATTATTATTATTATTATTATTATTATTATTAGAGTAATTACCCAAATCAGTCTTCAAGGATTTTAAAATTGGACATTTTAGTCCCCAAGAAAAATTAATACATAGATCAATTCCCAATATTTTACTCCGGCAGACAAATCAGTCCTCGGTTCATTTTCCGGCAGAGTAATTACCTAGATAAGTCTCCAAAAACTTTAAAAACGGACATTTTAGTCTCCAAAAAAATTAATATACAAATCAATCCCCAACGTTTCTCTCCGTTAGACATAACAGTCCTCCGTACAAAAATAAAATAAAATAAAATAATAATAATAATAATAATAATAATAATAATAATAATAATAATTATTATTATTAATAATAATAATAATAATTATTATTATTATTATTATTATTATTATTATTATTATTATTATTATTATTATTATTACACAATAATATTGTACTATATTTTTTTGTATTTTTGAACAAAATAATGATAAATTTATTTATTAGATTCTTTTTTATATATATAGTCACTCAATAATAATAATAATAATAATAATAATAATCAATAAAATTATTAGAGATTATTCTACAAAAAATTCAAGGTTAAAACCATTTGATATTTTTGTATTTAATATAATGGGTTAAGTACGATTTTGGTTCCCAACGTAGAGGCCGAAAATCGATTTCGTCCTCAGCCTTTTTTTCGCTACAAAATGGTCTCCAAGGTTTCAGTTTGTTTTAAAATCGTCCTTTGGACGAAAATGCCCTTTCCCCTTCTTCCCCAAAACGCAGAACCAGAAGTAGAACCACCACCACCTCCTTTACTCCCACAAAATACCAATAATCAGATTCAAGATTATTCAAATGCAGAAACTAACAACATCAAATTTAAAAACAAAATCAACACACAATAACAATAAAATCAGAAAAATAACAAATCAATATCAAAATCAAAAGTAGAATCAGAAGTTGAAGCAAAGCAGAAACAAAAGCAGACACAGACGCAGAAACAGAAGAAGAAGCAGATCCAGATACAGAAGCAGAATCGGAAGCCGAAGCCAAAGCCGAAGCAGAAGCAGAAGCTGACGGTAGCAATAGAGCAGTGGCGGAGAAGGAGGAGGAACAGAAACGGCAAGTGGCGCGCAAGTGGCAACGGCAGTACGGTGATAAAGCGGTGCGGTGGTACGACGGTGCGGCGATACAACGGTACGGTCTCCCCTTCCCCCTGATTCTCCCTCCCCCCATTCTCTTTCTCCCTTCTCTCCCCCCTTCTCTTTCTCCCTCCCGTGGCTTTCTTTCTTTTTTTTTATTTTATTTTATAATTTTTTAATAAAAGGTAATTTAGTAATAAAAAAATAAAATTAGTAAAAAGGACGATTTTAAAACAAACTGAAACCTTAGGGACCATTTTGTAGCGAAAAAAGGGTCGGGGACGAAATCGATTTTTGACCTCTACGTTGAGGACCAAAATCATACTTAACCCTAATATAATTAAAAGATGTCCTATGTAAAAAAAAATATGTTTGTATTAAAAAATATAATACAAATATTTTTTAAAATAAGACATTTTTAATTATATTAAATACAAAAATATCAAATGATTTTAACCTTGAATTTCTCGTAAAATAATCTCGGATAATTTTATTGATTATTATTATTATTGAGTGACTATATATATATATATAATAAATAAATTTATCATTATTGTTGTCCAAAAAATACAAAAAATTATAATACAATATTATTATACAATTAATAATAATAATTATTTTATTTTATTTTATTTTTGGACAGAGGACTATTTTATCTAATGGAAAAAAAATTGGGGATTGATTTGTACACTAATTTTTATTGGGGACTAAAATGTCCATTTTTTAAATCTTTGGAATTGGCTAATTATTTTGTCGAAAAATGAACTAAAAACTAATTTATTTGTCAGAATAAAATCTTAAAAATTGACCTATGTATTAATTTTTCTTAAAAACTAAAATGTCTAATTTTAAAATAATGATTTGACTCTTATTTATTATTATTATTATTCAAAGCAAGGTTTACCTCAGTCTCAGATAGTCATATCTCACCGGTGGGCGCCCCTTTTGGATAAAAATCAAATCTTTCCTCGATTTTTTTCACTCTCTCTTTCTCTTCTTTCTTTCTCTTGCTCTCTCTCTGGTTGATTTTCTCTTATCGTCTTCTTCGTCCATAACGAGGACGTGGTAGAAGTATTGGACAAGTCACAGGTGAGAGAGTTGAAAATCATGAAGAGGAGTGGAAGATCTAAGAGAAGAGGAGACGGAGGAGGAGAAGCAAGCTTCAGGAGCAGAGGCGAACAGAGCTTTCACGGTGATTTCAGAGGCGGCAGAGTGGGGAAGAAGCAGCACAGCAAGGATAGGATGTTCATCATAACCCCGTATAATAAATATGGGTAACACCCCATCACTGGAGCTCCCCTCAACTTTCAACAAGAATTCTGAAGGTTTTTGTCTTCAGAAGGTTTTTCTCATCGCACACTCTCCTCACTTTCACTGCATTGAAATGCTATTCTTTTGCTTTTTCTTTGTTAAACCTCGAGCTTGAGCTGAATTGTGAATTTTAATTGCATATTTCTTTGTGTGTGGTTTTCTTCATTTTTTTAGGAAAGAATATTCATGATTGTGGAATCGAGCTGTGTTTGATTATTAAACCGTATTATCATTGTGATTGTTCATCAGCCACTTATTCAATGTAGCTTAAATATTGCTGATTAGGTCCTGGATGCAATTCAAATATCGATATATATACTTTTACATGTAAAATATATAATTCCTTTTAATATCATTGGCCACAGAAAAAATAATTAATTGCTTCCCTTTACTTAACTGCAATCAAAAGCCAGAGAACCACCAGTATAATTGTTTTAAGGACTGTTTGCTGTGATATCGGTTTTCAATCTCTTGGATATGAGTCTTTCATCTAATATTACTATGTAAGGCTCTGAACTTACATATATATAGTGAAAATTGTTGTATTCCTTGAAATTGGGATTGAATCAGAGTAAATGAGCTTTGTTTTTGAGAATGTTGATGCAATCTACATATGTTCTCCATGTATTTTTAATTTTCCATCTTTTCTTTGTTGCCTGATGTGGTGTGTGTTTTATTCTTCCATGAATTGACCTCTTTTTAGATTAACTTTATGTAAACATTAAATTGTTCTGCAGTGTCTGTTGAGGGTCCTTAAGAAGGAGAACCCGAAGTTATTAATGGCTGATACATGTATTTTTGTCAGATTAAAGTGATTTTTATCAGATACTAAGATACATGTATTTCCAGTGTTATAATAGTGATAATGACTTTCGTGACCAAAAGCACATATGGTAGTATTCACTTCTAAAGCTCATACATTCTCTCAACTATTCATCTAAAATCGTGTTTTGAGATCTGTCTTTTAAAATTCATATCCTTGACTATATATAATAATACTATTAAAATTGAGAATTTCTGATCTGTCCTCTGATCAAATGATAATGGATTATGGATAAAATTTAACTTGTGCATTTGATAGTTGTTTATTTATTTTTGTTGTTGGATAGCTTACAGGGCAGCCAGAAGCACCAGACAGGGCAACGTCTCAATGGCATCTCTGGAAGGGCGTAGTGGCAGAATGGTCTGCCGCACTTGAAGAAGAGAGATTAGGAGATGTCGATGTTGGCAATGGTGGAGCTGGCAGCATTTTCCTATCCTTGCCAATGACACCTATGGAATGATGCGACAAAAGAGGGGAGCACACAGACAAGCTTTTGGTGGTTTGAAGTCACTCTCTCAAAGCATCAGAATGAGTTTCCACCAGCTTACTCTATCCAGTCAGATGCAGTTGAAAATGAATCATATCAAAGCTCCCCAAAGGTATTATTCTATCATTTCATTTTTGGATTTTGATTAAATTTTGTTATACTTTTTTCTATCCTCTTCGGTACTCTTGATATTTCTATTTATTTGGGTTTGAGGCCTGCAGTCAACAGCCCTTATTGAATAACATATAGAGAAGAAAGAATAAAAATTTGTATGTTATATCCATTTCATTTTAACTAATTGGATCCAAGACTAAAATATATTTACGTATTCTGGATTTGCACCCACCATCACATTGTTAGAAATTCTTTCATTTGGTATGTCAATCCTCTCATCACTAACACTTCACATATGCCAATATAAATTTTCTCGAAAGATGTTTCGAGTTCTTAATTTATTAGCTGGAATTGATTTGAGTAAAAAGGATTTGTTTTTGGAAATTCTAAAAGATAATTTTCAGTAATGAAGATCATCAAGTAATGCAAAAAATAATTCTGTAAGAGATAATATTTTCAAGGTTTTTTGTTTGTGTTTTACAACTAATTTAAGATTAGTGTAGCTGCTCAGTTTTTCATCTTTTATTTTTGTTCTTCATTTGGTCAAAATTTGTTCTCCTGCAGATCATGCATACCCTTTCTGTTTTACTTAATAAAATCGGAGATCTTAATTCTTAAATATTATGATTAGAACCTACAAGCTTCAAGATCTTATTATTTATGGTCTTTGAAGAACATTATAATATCAAGCGTAATACAACTGCCCCAACTCAGGTTAGATACAAATGTTTTGCCGATCTGTTATTTTCAATGGCACTTTTGGGGTTTTTGAGTGCTAAATTTCTAATTTTCATTTGAGAAGTTACATTTTATTTATTAACTGCTTTATAAAATTAATAAACAATTTAATTTGAGTTTTGAAATGATATAATTTGAGTACCAATTAATAAACCTTTGTATGTTATTTCCATTTCATTTTGACAAATTAGATGCAACACTAAAATGGAGTTGTGTTTTGGAAATGCATCCACCATCACATTGTTAGGGATTCTTAATTGATCAGTTGGGTTTTGTTAATTTATCAGTTGAGTTTTGTTAATTGCATTCATTAAGCTTTGCCTCGACAAATCTTGGATTTGTATTTTTCTAATGCTTTAAAATTTAGCCTACATGAAATAGTGATATATGGTAGGGTGCTAGAGTTCAGATAAAGTGTGATGGGATTCAAAGATCCCAGGAATAAGCTCATCCATTCTTATTCCCCTGCTCCTATAAAATTGGTAAATTAAGAATTTATATGTATTTAGCTTATAATAAACCCAGTGGTGAGTTTATTGTCCCTTATCGTTTCATCTGTAGCTTTGGTCTATATAAATTTAGCATTGTGGGTTATCAAATCTTACGCCTTATAGGCTTTTTTTTTTGTTTTGGTAAGTTTGGATGGTATATGGACGGAACATCTAAAGAGGAATAAAAGAAACTACAGAACACATATTGCTGGCATTAAGAACCATATTTTGAATGATTTATTGTCAATCAAATTGATCTCTTTTCTTAAAGCATGCTGTTGGTGCACTTTTGAATTTTGATATTGCAAAAGGAACTTTCTCCAATTCAAGACTTAAGTAACATGTGAAGTTGTTCTACTTCAAATATTGATTTTTGTTTTGTGATATAGCATTTGGTTAGTCTTAGACATTTCTTGCTTTTAATCACTATTTATGTCATTACATGATCAAATCGGGAAGCCCTTGATTTCTCCTTATTATGAACTATGAAGCTTATGATTGACGTGAAAAACAATTTTCATAGCTGCATAATTTGCTATATTTATTGGGGATGTTATAAGAATGAACAATATGTAACACTTTGGGTGGTATATGTGCAGAACATCTAGAGAGGAGTACAAATTTATTTCCATTCAATAGATCTGCAAAGTTGAATTATTTTTTAGAAATTATGTATTTATGTTTAATCTACTTCTCTTTTTCTTTTCTTTTTTTTCATATTTTTTTCAGGAATCTTCATCTCTTAGGAACATATCTGTAGTGATTTGTTACAAATGAAAGTGCATTCAAGAATTAGCAGGTAACATGAGGAAAGAATTTTTCAAACATTTCAATTAATGAATCTGTGAATTATGAAGTACTTCATTGGTTAGCATCCAAATTTCTACTAAATGATCACTGAAAAACAAATAGTTGGCAACTATAGTTTAAAAAGTTCATAACTTTTGAAAGAAGTTTGTATTTTTTTTATAATGGGAAAGAAAATGAAGTTGAGAAATAGAATAATCTTGATTTAATCAAATAGCAAAGGCATCATAGCCAGACACAGTTTCCAGAAGAATTATATGGCGATTTGACATGGTACAAGATTTTAATCATTACATGGATTAATGCTGATTTTAATGGATTAATTGATAGAGTACGTACAAACTCTCTTAGTTGATTTTTAATTCTTATGTGTTTCATTTATTTACATTTTGGTTTTATTTGTCTCAAGATATATACATTGATGATGTTTAAATGTGATTGTAATTGTCCATTTTGTAGTGTTCAAGTTGGCGCTTTGTTGTGGTTATGTATAAAAATGACAACTATAAATAAAATAGCAGAGCATAACTAACAAGTTAATGGCTAAATGCATGTTTGAGTTTAAATAGAAGAAGCTTGATTTATTCCATTATGACATATAGTTATCATTGTAAGTAAAGCATTCCAATAGGGAATAATATTAGTGTTTCTTAAGGCCCTTCAACGATTTGCTTTAATAAGCATTTTTAAATGAGTATTTTTTAAGTAAATCATTCTATGCTGTTTTGATTAATGACATTGTTGCAATGTAGTTTAATTAAGAAAATCATTCTATTTTGCCTTTGAAAATCTTATGATTTTGATGCTTCTTTCTAAATCAGAATATGCATAACTAATATTATTAATTTGAATCAGAATATGCCCTTTTTACCAATGTTTCATTTTGAACTATTAATTTTCTTTCTTTCTTATTTTATAGATACTAGAAATGGATGTTGTAATAGTAGTGCATATTGGAGGTTGTTATTGCAAGATTGTGAGGTGAAAATTGATTGTTATTGTTCCTTCAAGTATTGTTGCATGGGAATGCAAATGCTCAAACTGCTCCATGAGAGCTATACCCATTTTGTTGTGCCTGCTGACAAATTTTAGCTTTTATGGAATTCTTCCAAGTTTATTATAACTTATAGTCTTATACCTTCGGTACTCACCCCAGCACCACTCACACTCAGCACCCTGAATTCATACTGCGTTTTTAGTCCTTTCATGAGATGTTATTTGATATTTAGTGTTCTACATTTAGATTTGCTCTTTTGGATATCATTTAACATGAATAATTTTATGTTTCTTGGCCCCGTGAGGTAGTTTCTGAGTTGTCTTTGCCATTTTAGTTCACATTTTACTATTTATTCGTAGTTTGGTTTGTTTTCATGAATGTATAATTAATAATTTGTTTCCTTTTGCTGTTTTTCATTATTTTTTATGTATTTTTTGTTTGTTTTAAACATGTAATTGAAGCTTAAAATCTATTTTAGTAACTATAAAGATATGTACTTCATCATTTAAATATATTAAGCTTAAACATGTGATGCTCTAATGAAATGGCATCACTGTGATTTTAGAATTTATATATTGAAGATTTTTAACACTTATGCATGCTCTCACTTTTGTTTTAACCTAGTACTTTGTTTCTTTCTCCCTCTAGCAGCTACTTTTGATCATAGCCAACTCCCTTTGAATTATCTTATTTTGCAATTGTTTTTTAATCAACATTCATCTTAAATTTAGCTATCAGGAGATGTCCTTGCAGTAATAAAGGTTTTGGGGAGATAGGTTGTCAACTAAGGTGTGGTAGTTAACTTTTGTATAATCTCTAGTGTGTTCAGTATATCCTTGAAACTTATATTGTTCTCTCTTGTACGTGACATTATATATCTACTCAATGTTAAAGTTTTAATTTTGAAAATGGTTAAAGATCTTTGTTTTGTTCAGTTTGTGCTTATCTTCAAGAGGTTTTGGTAGTTTTTAAGTGTCAGAAGAAAATGCTGAAAGATTAGGAGAAAAAAATAGTTTGGTTTCTTGTTATTAATGGGAGAATAACATGGTTTGGCAATATAATTTTCTTGTCCCTCTTGATTTGTGTTTTATGCATTTAGTTTTCGTGCAAGATTGAATTTCTTATCTAAATGCATATATTACATTTTTTTTTGTGATAGTGTGATATTATTGGTACATTAATTTCTTTTGTCCTTTGTTAGCAAAATCAAAATTTGTCTACTAATATAATTCCTTAGCTTATGAAGACAGTATATCATCACTTCATGTTTATTTTGTTTGCTTGACTGTTGTATTTTATGAAATTTGACCAGTACCAAGAATGAAATTCCACCAAGAAAACTGTTCAAGGGTTGATTGTTGGTTTAAAACAAAATTTTGACTCAGGTTCATAATCAATCTCTTCCCAACTAGGAGTACTAGAGGTGCAAAGATTAAAAAAAAAAAAAAAGAAAAATTATTCTAAAGGATTATTAGGAAGATTTAATTATTAAAAAGGACCTTTAATACTAAAATTATTAAAAAAGGATCAAATACGGTGGTAAATACTATAGTAAAGATGGCGATGAAGTTAAAACTTTCTCATGTAGAGCTTCCTTTATCTTAGAAGAAATTTAAGAGTATTCTTAAAAAAGACTATAAGCAGATCCTTTGTTTTGTTTTTCTTTGTTTAATTTATTTTAGTTACAAAAAATTTTTTTTTTATAATATTTAAGAAAACGAATTAAATCTTTTTATAATATTTAAGAAAACGAATCAAATCTTTTTATAAGGAGATAAATATATCTTTAATTATTTTTTATTTATTTTTTATAATTTTTATGTTGATAAATTTTATTTCTCTTAAAATTTTAGTAATTTTTATTAATTATTTATTTATTTTTATGATTTTTACCTAACGAAAAAAGACAAAAGATTATAAAAGTAATAAATAAATAAATAAATAATAAAAATTATCATAATTTTAGAAAAAATAAAAAATTTTAATATAAAAATTATAAAAAATAAATAAATAAATAGTTAAGAATCAATATTTTAATAATTAAATCTCTCTAACAATCTTTTAGAATAATTTTTTTAAATTAATTAACTAATTAATCTCAAGTGAATATTCATAAATATCTATATAATATTGTAAATTAAATAGTATATATTAAAGATTATACAAAATAAATAAAAAAATAATTAAGAATATATTTATCTTCTTATAAAAAGATTTAGTTCTTCTTTTTTTTGGTCCTTCTTAATAATTTTAGTATTAAAGGTCCTTTTTAATAATTAAATCTTTCTAATGGTTTTTTAGAGTAATTTTTTCTAAAAAAAAAAATGTAATTTAGTGATAACATCAAATATTTAAAAGAACATGAAGTGAAGTTATTATTAGTTATTTAGCTGTGAGTTAGTAATATTTGTAGCCGAATTTTAAAGCATTTCAATCAAGTTGATTATAGTATTTGTAGTAAGCAATAAAATCGAACCATGAAATTGGATAATGAAAGTGGAGTTATAATATATCAAGTTTGGTTATATTTTTAATATGATCAATAACAACTCTAATAATCAGGAGACATATAGTACTCCAATAATAGTATTCTTAGGAATTTAAAAAATTATCTATTATAGAAATGGTAGATTAATTTAATGTTTTTGAAAAATTATTATCTATTATGGAAATGATAGATTAATTTAATGCTTTTGAAAAATTTAATTTTATTTGTACTTTGATAATAGTATTGAATTTAATTATATAATCCAATTTTTAAAATTTTAAATATTTTGTGAGTAATATTAAAATTTAAATTAATTTAATTTTTTTGTTAATAGATATTTAATTAGAAATTTAAATAGTTAATAGATATTTATTTACATAAATATATAATATTTATAGGATAAGATGTCAAAAATATATTATTATAATTTTTATACAATCTACTTGCATTTGATGAATTGTTGCCAATATTAAAATATTTGAATTTTAGTTTAAACATGTATTTGCTGTTTTATTTAGAACAAATCCTTAGCACAAACTACCGTTGAAGGAGTACACAATTCGTAAGTAGCGCGAGTAGTATTTTAAACTATAGGAAAACTATGATTTGATTAGAAATGTAAACTTCAAACATCTTTGGTGGTATTTCAAAGTTTATGATTAAAATATTTTAGGTTTAATTACTTGAGTAGTCTTTATAATTTTATTGAATTTTTAATTAGATTTTTATATATTTTTTTAAAGTTTATCAAATTTTTAATTAAGGACTCAATCGAAAAAAAATAAAGTATAGGAATTTAATTGAAAATTCAGTAAAACTATGAGATTGATAAAGTAATTAAACCAATATTTTATTAAACTCATTTTATTTTTTGTTATGAAATAAATCTATTATGAATGATCATACAAAAAGTTAGTTACTTATTTGGATTTTATAATAAATATAAATATAAAATGTTGATACAATTTTTTTTAATTAACTTTTGATCATGTTATTGAAAACTAATATCAAATTCATATACCTTAGTTTAATAATTAAATTTGACAATAGGAATTTGATGCATTGAACATTATCAAAATTTTTTGTAGATTAATCTAATAATTCAATTTTTATCAATAGTATCTTAATATTAGTTTTCAAATAGTTAACACCGTATATAAGATTATTATTGTTCACATACAATAATTAGTAAATAAAAAATATAATTTTTAAATATTTTTTATACAACACATTTGTTTTGAATAAATTGTTGCATATAGTTATTTATTTAGTTTATTATATTGATATATATTTCTTTTATTCATTAGTAATTAATGCATAACAAAATATTATGAAATTGTTATATAGTAATAACAAAAAATACTACCTAACTAATTTTCAAATTAATTTGTTAAGTTGAGAAATAAAATTTTGTACTTATATTTTTAAATTTAGTTATTGTTTAAATATAATCTGAATACTCAAATCCTGTATATTTTAGAATCAATACAGAGTAAATTATTATATAGAAGTTGTAAAATCAAATAACAATCCCCGCGCAAGCACAAAGTTTGTACTCCCAGCACACACGAAATTAATTTGACAATAGAAAAATAAATATAATTTGAGAAATAGAAGTAGTAGAATTAAACGTGAGAATAAAGGAATTTATTTTTCAGAAATATCATCTGGAAATAATATCTTTGGTTTAAGTTGGAGGTTTCCCTCTGAACGTGACAGAAAATACAGTTGCCAACGTTCAACTGATGTTCATCCAAATGCTGCTGTTAGTACCTAGCAGCTGGAGCGGCTTATGAGATTCCGGAGTCAGGAGATTTTGAAACTTAAGTCAGTCTCTCAATAGAGATAGTGTCTTACCTACTGATAGTGTTCCTGTTTTATATGTTGAGCATTCATTACGTTGGGATATACATTTATCTTTGTCGACCTAGAGTTATTTTCATACCTTGCTCTTTGCATAAGCGTTAGTAACACACGATTTCATATTGTCATCGGATTCTCCCTATTCATTGTTGTCCAGAACAGTTGCATAATAAAAAAAAATCTTACTTTTATGGGCTTGAGTAAAGAAATATCCATCACTTTTTACTTTCTTAGTTATTCTTATTTCATAATTTCATTATATTTTCAGAATATATTTACAGTACAGTATTTGAATATTGATATTAATTGATCTGGAATTTTGGTATCTATAGTGGACATTGGACAGGTATCTATGATCATGTTGGTTATGGAAAAATCGCTCGTGTCCTTTTTCTTTTATTTTTTATAATTTTGGACCCATGATCTAATAGCCTCTCAAATGACAGAATTTAGTGGATACAAAAAAGTTCTGTGGTGTGAAAACCCAATCAAAAAGTCCTTCAAAAAGCCATGTATATGACCCAGCAAAGCTTTCCAAAGTTATATTTAAACTTTGAATAAAGCAGATCAAAGAGAAAAAAAAAACTTTTAATAAAGCATCCTGCATTAACTAGTTTTTTAAAAAACGAGAGTTGGTCTAAGTGGTAAGCAGTTCAAATTTGCATAAGCAATTCTCCAATGTGAAAACTAGTTTATACAGATATTTTCACGCACCAAAAACTAAGAATGCAATTCGAATTGGATTAAGATTAGTCCGAGCAAGTATCATAGATATCAATAAAAACTATCTCATAATTTGAATTTCACCGCATCCTAATTTCTAAAACAAAACAAAAAAGCGTGTTTTTTTTCCTTCTAAACGCCCAACAAAAGAAAATGTTGTTAGCAACCTTTGTCTAACATCATTTAGAGGAGTGATATTAGAGAAATAAATAGTAAAAATATTATTTATATATCAAAATCAACTATTAAAATCAATTGATATATTTGTATATAAATATATATAGTTTAACTTATTTTATATTAATGATTAATTTTGGTGTGTATATTATAGAATAAATAAATATGAAACAATGATAGATAACATTAAAGCGTAATTAAAATTTGATTATTCAACGAGGAAGGAAATTAAATGGGAGAAGAAAGAAGTAATAGTAATGATGATGAAGCCCTAATATAACTGGCGTATCACAGATGAGAAGGTGGTTGAGTACTTGAGTTGGATCACGGGTAATGTGATGTATGTGTGTTAGAGGTTCCGTGACGGAGTAGGACGGAAAGTAAAGGGCCCTCCAGTCCCAAGTGGCGCACATGGAATGACATTGACGATGAAACCACAAACACCGTAACGACTCTTATAACAAACTCTGCAACACCTTTCGTCAATTTGGCAAAGAGCCTTCCATTTCTGGCAATGCACCCTTCTCTTTGAATACCCACCACCCACATCCTCTTTAATCAAACTAGTTCCATTTCCATTCCCTTCTCCCTTTCTTTATTACCTAGCTAGCTATTCACAGGAAAGAAGGAAGGATCCAGAAGCAGGTAGGTTAAGAGATGGCTCGAGGGAAGATCCAGATCAAGAGGATAGAGAACACTACCAACAGGCAAGTCACATACTCCAAACGACGCAATGGACTTTTCAAGAAGGCCAATGAACTCACCGTTCTCTGCGATGCTAAGGTTTCTATAATCATGTTCTCTAGCACTGGCAAACTCCATGAGTACATTAGCCCCTCCATCGCGTGTGTATTCTTATTCTTAATTACTTCACTTTCAAACCCTAAACCCCCTATATACCTAGATTTATTAATTATCACTCTGTCTTCTTTTTTCAGAACTAAGCAGTTCTTCGATCAGTATCAGATGACCGTAGGAATTGATCTCTGGAACTCCCACTATGAGGTCCTTCCTCTATTCAGTCTTTTCAAGGAAAAAAATATTATTTTCAAATATTATACCTAGGAGAAATTTTTCTTTTTAATGAAAATTTTAAAATAACTCTCGATAAAAACTACTCTCTAACTGCTTTTATCATAACTATAAGTAAAAATAAACATATATTACTAAAGTAATATGATAAACTTATTTTTTAATGGCAGTTGTTTTTTTTCTCTTTTTTTTCTCAGCATATGCAAGAAAACTTGAGGAAGCTGAAAGATGTAAACAGGAATCTTCGCCAGGAGATTAGGTATTTAACATCTTCTTTAATTTTTTTTAATTTCTTTTCATATGTTCAAGTTGTTATGCCTATGGCACAGGCAGAGGATGGGAGATTGTCTGAACGATCTGGGCATAGAAGAGCTTAAACTCCTTGAGGAAGAAATGGACAAGGCCTCTAAGGTTATTCGTGAGCGTAAGGTTAGTAATAAAATTGCGAGAGTACTTAATAAAATTGAGAGAGTACCTAATGAGAACTTGCTTACAAATATATATACATATTGATTGAATATTTTTTATAAAGATATTTGTTTGTGTTCATGATTTTTGCCTATTTATCGTTAATGAAAAAAAATTGACAAATTAACTTTTCTTTAATGATTGCAAAGTATATAAATACTTAGCTTCAAGTGGCCACAAAAGAAAGTATTATTATTATATACCCATACACAGAATTGTCGTAATGAAAATAAAGTGTGTTTATTTTAAAATTTTGCTAAATATTTCATTCAACAGTAACCTAGCTTTATATAGATACAGCAATTTGCTATACCTCTTATTTTTTTTTTTTTTTTGGTGACTGCTATACCTCTTATTGTGCATTAAGAAATAAAATTATCCAATTCTAGTTAGGTAATTAAAATTTTCAGAAGAGATAATTTTGGAAATACTATTAAATCTTTCAATAATTAAACTTTTTATAATTAATTTGAATTAGTCGATTGATCAGTTCATTTGTCTGTCTAATAGAGTATTTTTAGAACTTTAAATATAAAATTCATAAAGAGCAAATCTTTTTTAAATTTTATTTTATAATAAAGATGATTGATGAAATGAGATCAGTCTTTCCATAAAAAAGTAGATAATTTTATTTTAGTCAACTATCAATTAAATTTTGTTATTTTGTATAAATTTTAAATAGAATTGAAATCAAATATTAGAGTCACAAATTTTACGTTTAATTTCAAATCACTAATTATAACATATAATCTCACAAATGCTAATGTGATATTTTGTGAAACCTAAAATAAAATTGATCTGATACTGAATATTGCTAAAGCCATTTATTATTTGGAAACAAAAGTATGAAGTATTGTATTTTAAAATTGTGAGCACTAATTATGAACAAAAATTGTGATCAATAAGGTAAGATAATTTTTAATAAAAAAAATTTCAGGATAAGCAATTTTAGTATATATTTATTAGTATTTTTAGTCAGTAATTCAACCTATTTAATCTAACAATTTAGCACTATTCGGTGCTGAGAATTTTTTTTATCGAATATATTTAATAACAAAAAAAAATTAACCAAAATCAGCTAAAATTTATTTACCATTTATTAATTGTTATAATAATTAATAAATATTAAATAAAAATAAGTCGTGACTACTATTTTTTTATTTCCTTACCATTTTTTTATTTACCCAATATATATGGTAAGTGGAAAGTGATGCCAACTTGCCTGAAATTTTTGGGACCTGGCCCGTAATGTGATTTGGAGGCCAGTTTTGTATTATTAAAGTGATATTTAATCTCAAATTATTAATTATAATATATGATGTTTATGTGATATTTTGTAAAATTTAAAATAAAATTGAACTGAAATTGAATATTGTTGAAGTCATCTATTATTTGGGAACAAAAATTAAGAGCACTTAGTATTGTATTTTAATTTCTTTGCAACTTGTGATCAATAAGGTAAAGTAATCTTTTAATATAAAAAGAAAAATTCAAGGATCAGTAATTTTAATATATATTTGTTAGTATTTTTGGCCAATAATTCAACACAATTAATCTAGCAATTCAGTACTATTCAGTGCTGAGAATTTTTTTAATTTACCCAATATATATAGTAAGTGTAAAGTGATGCCAAATTACCTCAAATTTCTGGGACCCCGTCACCGATGTGGTTTGGAGGCCAATGCTGTGTATTATTTCGATTTGAGGAATCACCGGGGTCCATAACCAAATTGAAAACTAAAGAATCATCTCTGTATTGATTTTAGGTAAAAACTCACGTCCAATCAATTTGTCTTAAAGTTGAGAACTGTTAAATAAAAATTTATCATTTAAATCATTTAATAGCTCTCAACTATCAACTTTAGGTGAAATTGACTGCACTTGAATTTTCACTTTCCTATTATTGGTGAAGGCGGATCGGGTAGACTTGTCACCTGCGTCCCTATCCCAATTTTTTTACTTGATGGATAGGATCTTCATCAAGTATATATGATAACGTAAATTTCGTAAATCGAAAGTTAACCATTACATACATTAAACACTTGTGTCAATTAATGCAATCAGTAGTTGTTTTTCACTTTTTCTTTTTCAGAGAAAAAGGAAAGGAAACATTGCTACTTGACTTATTTGTCATACTGTTTAAGATTGCGAAAATACTATATTATATTCTGTTCCGTATGCTAACGAGTTCCTTATCACAATGGTGGACAGTACAAGATGATCACAAATCAGATTGACCAGCACAGGAAGAAGGTATGTAAAAATGGTTACTAATTTCCTTATGTATATTCTGCTAGTTTAGTAATATATTCTTTTAGAGGTTGCTTGGTTAACTTAATTTAACTTTTTTACCTTTTTTTTCTTTTGCAGTTTAACAACGAGAAAGAAGTGCACAACAGACTCCTGCGTGATTTAGTATGTATTTCTGCACATGCTTTTGTAGATTACATATATGCTTAATATAATTGAGTAATGCTATACATCCAAGTATTTTTATGAACTAAATTCAACCAAGTTAAACAATAAAATTTAGAGCAATGTTATTTATAATTGATTTTTGTTGATGTTAGACCAATTTAGTTAGACTTAGTTAACAAAAATACTTAAATGTGTAACATTATAAGTCTCTCTCTATATAGTATTTGTTCTTGACTTCCATCTTCTAAAGTTAAATTAAATAAATATACTCTGTAACTGCAATGATATGGTTGATTATTATTATTATTATTATTATTATTATTATTATGAATGTAGGATGCAAGAGCAGAAGATCCACGTTATGGATTGGTGGATAATGGAGAGTATGAATCTGTCATAGGATTCTCAAATTTAGGTCCTCGTATGTTTGCATTGAGCCTACAACCTAGCCATCCTAATGCACATAGCGGAGGAACAGCAGCCTCTGATCTTACCACTTACCCTTTACTTTTCTAGTAAGCAATATCAAAGCTCAGCTCTCTGCATCAACAAAAGGAAATACTACCATGTTCCTTCACTTCCCAATAAATTATTAAATGACTACTGAAATTTATGTTATTACTATTCTGTTTAATTAAACAATGCACATGCCCATGCAGTTAAGTGTGTATCCATAGAACACTACATACTGTATGTCACGAATCTTTATGTTCCAAGGTAAGCTCATGGGTGATGAATTATAGCTGCTGAACTATTGTTATCTTATAATCTGAGTACTGCTGTTTAGTGATGCTTTCTTTTGTGAAACATTATTGTGTATGTTCTCATAAGACCAGTATAACTTAGATACTATGTTTTAATTAGAAAAATGATATATATAGGTAAGGTAAAATGCTTTTTTTTTTTTGTTCATTCTTTTATTTACATATTTGTAATGGGATAATTAAACACCCATAAAAATAAAGTCGAAATAAGTCCTGTTTTACAAAGGTTAATCCAGTTATTTATTAAAATCGTTGCTAACGGTTTTGCAATATCCAATATTAGAGTGGTTGACATTTTATTGCTAACCGTTTTGTGACAATGTAAAACTACCACTATCTGCCAACAATCTTATAGGGCATTATTATATATATAGAGCATAATAAAAGGTGTGATTTTTTTTGGAAAAGAAATATAGTGTAGATGTTAACAGAAGAAGTAACACATAATTATAAAAAAAAAGTTATATTATTTTTATTCTTTTAAAGAATACATAAAGAATAAAGAAATAAAACAGCAATAAGAAACCTGATTCCGTTAAATAACTTTTCTTATTTTGCTTATAAATCATTCACCTCTCTATGCATTGTTGGATACTAGGTAGAATAATGCACTAAAAATTTGTGGATCGAAAATGAATGAAACTGAACTGATAAATTTAGACATCAGTAAAAATAATATGATTAAGTGATAAATTAAATTATAATTTTTGAAAATATATAGAAAAATCTACAATCCTTTCATTTATATTATGAAAATAACACTTATACAAAGAGATTATATATATAAAAAACTTTACTACTATTTTTTTTTCTTAATGTTTACTCACAAACTTCTTATAAAATTTGGCATGCATGAATATCCTAAACCTAACCAACCTATTTATAACAAAGCTAATGGAGGCAAAAGTAAAATCTTCCACAACCAACTATTAGTTAATTGAACCCAATTTGTTTTCGACTAATAAGTCAAAAGCAAAGTTCATCTTTCTTGTTTTTATACCATACATGTATATATAGTATTATCTTTTATCAACTTCTATCTTGATAAAAACTGCATCATACTTTGACTCTAACTAAAATTTATTTGACTATAATATTCTTTGATTTTCTTTACATTTCAACAAGGATATGTGTCTTCTCCAAATATCAAAGAGTTCACACCTAAAAAAGTAAAAATACTCATCATAGATAGATTCCAGAGCAACACATGAACCATTCACAATACATCCAAAATCAGCAAGATGATTAACCTTAACAATGTTCAAGGAAGGAGGCTTCCAAGAATTCAACAACAACGATGAAGGAATCGGATTTTGCTGAGCTGTCGTACCTTGAGAGAATTCATTAGCAGCATGACGAATTAGCATACTCACTTTCTCTTTTTGGGTTAAGATTTTGTTGGATATGGTTACACACACTTAAATGCCAGAATTCATGATATCTAATCTTCTTCAAAATCTAAAGTGTGGGATCTAGGCAATATGTGCATAGTAACTTGAGTTATTATACAGTTGGAAAAATTGGACAAAAAATGCGTTTTTGACTGTCATGCACAGTGATCCGAATTATTGTGCATGTTTGAAAGTTTGATCGAACGAAAAATTTAATTTTTTGAAACGTTATACATAGTAAGTTACTGTGAAAACTGAAAATAATAGAATTTTTAGGTTATGCGCAAAATACATTTGTGCAAAGGTGGCCACTCTGATAAAGTTATCAGAAACATCTTTTTTTAAAGACGTTACATGTGTCACATTATTATTGGACGAAATATTAAACCGGTCAATAAAATATTTTGAATAAACCAAAATAAAATTGGTTTATTATAATTATCAGATCCGATTTGATTCGATCAGTTTACATAATCTGAACCAAATCATATTTAAATCTTTGATTAAAATGATAAATATATCTTTAACTTTTATTTCGCAGACATTTAAATTTATAGAAATATAAAATTACAATTAAGTCCTTTTTTTTGGTAATACAATTAAGTCCTTAAGAAAAAAAAAATCCTAAACTCTTGGTAGCCCAAGCCCAAGCCAAGGCAAACCCAATCTCAATGGCTCACCAATTTCTCAATCTAACCCCAAAAAAGCCCTAGCCCCAGCAATAAGCATCTCCTTCGTCTCCTTCGTCTCATCTCTCTGCTCACTATCGCGATCTCAAGCTTTCTCCCTCTCTCGTCTCGGGTCTCGCTCTCAACGTTTTCGTCGCTCTCCGTGTCGTCAGTCGTCACCATCTCGCACTCAGTCGCACTCGCACGCCTTCCCTGAGCTCGTTGTCGCCGGCGGCAGAAGCACCCAGACCCGGACTGGTCGTTGTCGTCGTCGCTCCATGGCTCCTCACCGTCTCGCACTTAGTCGTGCGCCTTCTCGCGCTTGTCGTTTCCGGCGGCAAAAGTAGCCGGTCCCGAGATTGATCATCGTTGTCGTCTTCATACTTTGAATCTCGCCGTCAGCTTCTTCCCTGCCCTCAGATTCCTTTGCCCAACCAGAAACTGGTCCCCGATTTGGTGATTTTCAATAAATTCCTCTGGTCTTTTTTTTTTTCCATTTTTGTTGCCCTAATTCATCACTGCACTTTGATTTGAATTTGTTGCTGAAAATATAACTGAACTAGTTTTTATTTTTGCTGAAAATCATCATAGTCGTGAATTTGTTAGTATTTATTACCACCGAACCTTGAATAATTTGTTGAGCTAGTTTCTTTGTTGCTTAAAATCATCACTAAGATGAATTTTGTACTGATTATCATCAATGAAGCTTGAATTTGTTGCTGTCATGCTCAAATAATTACTTAGCTAAATGTTTTTGTTGCTGGAAATGTGAGTTGAATATATTAGTGATTGCACCTTGAATTTGTTGTTGTCTTGCTAAATAATCACTTAGTACATGAAAATGAATGTTAAAGGGAGATCGCTGCCAGAAATTAATATTTCTCCTTTTTTCGATGATTTACTGTGTAATATCATGCTTACTTATGCTTAGAGCAGGACAGATTTGTATGGTTGTTCATTTTTTTCGATAATTTGCTATTTGTTACATGTCTTTGGTTGCTACAAACATGAGCTAAATACATATGATTCATTGGTTAAAACATTTTCTTATTTTTTCTAAGCTTCCTCTAGTCTTTACGGCGATTGTTTACACTTTTGTAGTCTATATTTGTATCCCATTGATGCCGGTCTTTCCTGGTATTTATTGTTTGCTTTTGACATGTGTTCTAAGTCTAAGTTTTGATCTTCATCTTAAACAGAGATCCTGCAAATGTCTATTAGTTTTTAACCTGATTGCTTATAATTCTTAGCATAATATACCTCTCAAATCTATAAGCTGCTGTTCCGTTGCACAAAGTTTGTTGTAGTTCTTTTTGTACAACTTTTCGTAGGACTTAATAGTCTTTTCTTGGTCATGTAGGACTAATACTATAATGGTCTGAGGTTCTGTAGGTAGTTCTTATCAAATTCCTTATATATAATAACACAAACTATAGTCAGTTAGATGAAAATCAAGACTTAGAACTATTTAAGTAGCTATATAGTCACTTCAAACTAATTGTTCATTGAACTGAATGTGGAATCCAATTGTTAACAATTTCTGCCTTTACCAAGTTTGAATTAATTTATGGTACCTATATGCTTGTTGAACTATCGACATCTCCAATTTTCCAGGGCCATTATGTCTATAATAACTTACAACGGCCAGTTCAAAGAATACAACTTAAGCCTTGATGCCCACAATGATCTAACTTGGTCTCTAGGACGTGAATTCAATCTTTTGACAGTGACTCTGGACAAGGCTGTCATTTCATGAGTGGCAAATAGTGGATGCATGTTAGCATGATATAGTTAGAAAAACTTGAACTACCCTTGCCGCTCTTTTTCTATCCAAGGAAACAATCTACATTTGCTGACATGACTGTCATAACATATATGGAGGAATTATCGTTGTAAATTTGTTCTATTTTTCCTCCCCAAAAATGTATATTCTCATTTTTCTGAGATACAACTCGGTCGCAGCTGATGATATGTTGTATTTACGGAGTATAAAATTATATATAATAAAGAATTTTACTGGCCTCAATTAACGAAATATGGCGAAAGTGCCTCCATTCAATATGAGTATAGTTATTTGGTTACATCTTGTGGTTAATGTTGTTAGCCTCTTGTCTAAAACTCTAATGTAAAGCTTTGAATCTTTTAATTTGTTAAATCATGTAAAGGGAAATCAATTCAGTCAGTTATAAGATTTCAAGTGTGATTAAACAAAAAGGTGTACGGTGTATTGACGTTTTCTCAAGAATCGCGTTTAGAAAAAAAAAGGAGCGCTTACAAAATTAGAGATTGCTTTATTTTATACGAAAGTAAAAGTGTAAAACTCAAGACTAAAATACAATTAATTCTCATAATAACTGGAAATTACCTGAAAATTACAGAGCGATCGCATCCGTTTTAAATATTTTTGTTGTTACCTAACTAGATGTACACTCGAACAATACAAAAACCTAGTAGTCATTTATTTTTAAAGGAAACTTATTGATACAATGACCAATATCCGACTACACAGGGAAATTTTTATTTTAATGTAAGTATAAAGTTTTTTAAGATTAAAAAAAATTATTGATTAATGCAATAATGAAGAATTAAAAATAAAATCATATCATATCTAACACATTAGGAAATAAAATATCGGTACAACTATATCACAATTGTCTTCTATTCCTGCTATAATGAA
Source organism: Arachis hypogaea (assembly GCF_003086295.3). Lineage (NCBI taxonomy): Eukaryota > Viridiplantae > Streptophyta > Magnoliopsida > Fabales > Fabaceae > Arachis > Arachis hypogaea. The sequence goes on along the minus strand of NC_092052.1, from coordinate 111,131,512 downwards.
AACCACTTTTAAGTGGCCCTGAATTTTTTATGGCATAACTATAACGTTCCATCACGATAAATGAAATGGCCACACACAGTTTCAGTATATTTCTTACTGACCCTCTAAGATAATTCAAATCTATACATATATTATATATTGTCCAAAATATTGTATAACTATGTTTCAATTTAATTATGTGCCTAGCACAACTAACAAAATTCAATTGCAACTTGAAGAGAGGATGCAAGTGAGGAGAGCAAAAAATGGGATCCATGAGGTTGATGGAAAAGACAAGAAAGCTATAGACATAGCATTGATTAGTATATATTCAGAGTAACTTAATATCACATAAGATAAATCAAATTCTATGAATCCATAGGAGATAATTTCATGTGACTTTGTTAAATTCAATTGGATCAATTGGACTAGTTATAACATCTTTAAATTTAACATTTTATACGAAAAATATTTTAGTTTAATAATTTAAACCAATCAAACCTTTTCATTAAACAAAAAAATCAGTCATTTTTAATGTAAGAATCTTTTTTTTTATCTAATGATTTTGCTAGTGTATATATCAATTTTGTGTTGTTTTACTTAAATCATGGATTATTAATTGAGATCCTTAATTACTTTTTTTTCTTTGAACGATGATCAATCTTTAAGAATGAAATCACATAGTTTTTATGTCAAATTTTTCTTTCCTTTTTCTAATGATATCATCAATTTTAACTATATATGAAATGAAAAATATATATAACTTTTCTTTATAAAAATGACCAATATCCGACTACAAGTGAAAATTTTTATTTTAATGTAAGTATAAATTTTTTTAAGATTAAAAAAAATTATTGATTAATGCAATAATGAAGAACTAAGAATAAAATCATATAATATCTAATACATTAGGAAAAAAAATATCGGTATAACTATGTAAATTACATTAATCACGATGTAAGACCCAGAATTTTTGAAAAGTCTTATTATGATCAAGTCTCAAATCATATAGTTATTTATAGCCTTAATTTCAGAAATTATTTTATTAAAGATAATTAAGGCAAGTTTTGATTTATTGGATTTGAGATAAGTTATGATTATTATCCAATTTTATAATTATTGGATTATTTTCTATATTTAAAGTATAAGGTTGATAGTTATGAAATAATAAGGATTTTATATGATTTGGATTAGATAAATAATATTTTAAATATTATTACTGCTATTTTGGAAAATGAAGAAATTAAGTATACTATTTCTAATTTTTAGATTTGGGCATTTTATTGAAAATAATTTGTGAAATTGGTGAGCAAATAGTATTTTCTATATATAATTAGTGTTGGATTTAATTTAGGTTTCAATTACTATATTATTCCCAATTTTAAGTGAAATTACCAATTTACCCCTAACCCTAATTTCACTCAACACCTTAACCTCTCTAGCCCTAGCAGCCGCCACTGAAACCTTCTCCCAAAAAATCCAGTAGCAGCTGTGGCACACAAACACGGTTTCCCCCCTTTTCCCATGGAAGAAACGAAACAAAATCAAGAGAGAGGGAATAGCGTGCGACAGGGAGAAGGAAGAGAGGAGAGAGAGAGACGCCGTCATCCTCGTCGCCGGAACCGCAAGGAGCGTCGCCGCCGAGCCCGTCACCGTGTCGTTGTCTTCATCGACGCCAGCTGAAGAGAGATGCGACGGAGAGAGAGAAAGGGCCCGCGGAAGAGAAGTGTCGCCGTTCCCTGAGGCAGCACCGTCGTCGCTGTCCATGGTGACCCACGAGCCGAGAGTGCGAGCGCGGGTGGAGGGCGGCACTGTTGTTGCCGCCGTTTCTCCCAACGGCGCTGCTATCACCGCCGTGAATCGCGATCCGGAGAGGGAGGAGATGCGAGCCATGGCCGGAGGGGAGAAGACGCCATATCTGGAAGCCGCCGTCGTCCTCTCTGCGCCACCGTCGTCCTTGCCACAGGGTCAGCCGCTGTCATGTATGGCAGAGCCAGAAAGAGAGAGTTCAGGAGCAGAGCAAGAAAGAGAGAGATTTTAGGCTGAGCTGGGAGTCCAACCACCGTGTCCAGCCGCCGTTTGTGTCGCCGGTGCCGCCTCCGCCGGAGCTGCCGCCTCCGCCGGAGCTGCCGCCATCAGAAAGGGGTTCAGTGCCGCCGCAGGTGTCGCTGCCAGAGAAGGGAGCTGCATCTCTGTGATTCCGACCGCCAGGAGTGGTTTTGTGACGTTAGGGACCACCGCCGGAGCTTCTGGCTACTGCTACCGTCGCCGGAAAAGGTTGCCGGTAAGGGTTTTAATTGTGGTTTCTATCTTTTTTGAATTCCGGGAATACTATAGTCGCTGCGTGTTGGTTTCAGATGTCGTGATCGGAATTTGTCGCCGCAGCCGCTTGAGGTGGCTGCCGGGCTGTTGCCGAGCCAGCCCGGAGAACGCCGCTGTTTCGGTTCAGCCGCTCTTTCTTAGTTTCGGTAAGTATTTATGTTTCGGAAAGCCACGCGTTAGTATTCTGTTGTGTTCGGTTAAGGAATATGAGTTTTGATAACGTGGGGTTGAGTCCTGATTATTATATGTTGCGAATAGTGTTGCGATGGTTATTGCGAAAGTGGCTGGGAGCTGAGGTTTTGGTTGCCGTCAGTTCGGGTTGAGGCGGAAAGGACTTGATGAGGCGTTTAGGTTATGGAATTGCGTTTTGAGGTAGGGGCGCTTTTCAAAAACTATGTTTTATGTATTGGAATTATTACATATGGATACTGATGTGAGACAATTGGTATTTGGTGATTGTATCTGCCTTGTGTGTTATTTGATTGTCTCGAATGGTTATGGATGTTTGTTTGGATGAATTATTGTGCGGCTTGTGAAATATAATGTTTTGAAGTTGATTCTTTAAAGATTTGAAATCTGAGTTTGATCCGTTGAGGATTGATTTGAATTGAGTCAATTATTTTGATAATGTGAAAAGTCGGACGCACTTTTGAATTCAGCCTGGTTTACTTTAATTGACTTAGTTTTGGACAAATGATTTGTTATTGAGCCGTTTCTTTAAAGCTTTGGAAATGAGTTAAATCGGTTGAAATTGATTTGATTTTGAAATAGTTTTCTTGAGATATGCCGCTGAGGCGACTGTTGGATTTAGCTTGCCTTGAATTGATTTCTGGTTTTGAGCTGTTGAAAAGGAATGAGAAACGGTTTAGTTGGGACCCGAACCGGGTGGCAAAAGTCCAAGTTTTAGGGGAGGTGCTGCCGAAATTTCTACAAAATTCTAGTATTGTTTGTAAAGTTATTTAAAAAGGGTTGGATTTGAGAAATTATATTAATTGATTTATTAAGAGAATATTTATGTTTTCAAGCTTAATTTATTTAATGAACTTTATGCGTTGAGTTCGGCTTATTTAAAAACGAACTATTTGTACAGTTTGAATCACTGAAGGAAAGAATGATGCTCTAATATTGATTTCAATATAAAAAGGAGCTTTTAGTGATTTTAAAGGAATTTAGACTTTTGATTGAGTAATCAAGTTTGAGGCATTTTGGAAGAGTTAGGAAAATGGGTTCCAAAAAGAAACCTGAAAGTGGTTTGATTCAAATGAACCGGTTCCATTTCAAATGAGTTAATTTTTGGACCGGGTTGGAACTTGTGATTTTGTATGATCGGTTTCATAATAAATTCAGTTTTATTTACTTGAACCGGGAATCTATGATTTTAAAAGTTTCAATGAATTTTAAGAAATTTATATAAGTTGACCTTCCCTAAAGACTTGGGACTCTGCCAAGAAACTTTTGTTATGAAATCCCATTGTTGTATGGGTGATTTTGAATACTTTGAAATAAATCCTTAACTTGTCATGGTTATGGAAGTTTTGGAAAGAGAATGCCGAGAGTGGCTTTGTTTTAAAAAGGGAACTCACTTTGAGTAAATTTGGCTTATGAGCCTGAGATGATTTGAGAAATGAGATCTTTAAAGCCAAGGCTAAAAAGAGTTGAAATTTGATTTCAAAGTGAAATGGCTTGAGAAAAGTTATTTATGGCTTAAATGTCGGTTTTATGAATTTGATGATGTTGAATGGTGGAAGTGTTGTTTTATTGTGAGCCGGAATGGCCGTGTACGCTATTGAACTATGGCTGATTGCCGAATGAGTTGTGAGCCGTATGGCTGATTATGAATTATGAACTTAAACCGAAGTGCTGTATTTATTGATAAATTGGCTGGTTCTGGATTGAACCGTGAGCCGGATGGCTGAGATGGATGGTGATCCATGGTTGAGTACAAATGCATGTATGCAATCGAATGAATTATGAATTTAAGCCGGATGGCTGAGATGAATGTTGTATGCGAGTATGCTTGTGTTTTCTCTCTGGTTGTAAGGGTGACAAGGCACCGATACCCTCTAATGGCGACAGGGCGCAGATACCCTCTAATGGCGACAGGGCGCAGATACCCTCTAATGATAATAAAGCGCAACAGAGAGACTGTGTCCGGGTTAGCTACCGGACACGTCAGGTTGGCTTGGTAACCGACAGATGATATCATCAGCCACTAGGGACAGGCATGCATCATATGCATTTGTGTGACATTGGTTGGGTGTGCATATTATACTTGGTTTGCCTATGTGATTAATTGCTAATTGTTCTACTTGTAATAACTGTTTGTTTGTGCTTGAACTTCCTATCTGTGTTTGCATCTGGGACTCTGTTGGATTGTGGTGATTGGTTGTTAGTTGGATTGTTTGGGCCTAGGGCCGTGGTTGGAAAGAGATGAACTGACGGTTGATTTCGGTTTTGTGTTTCTGGTTTGGAATAAATTATGAAAGGCTATTTTGGTTCCGCATAGATAAACCGTTTTGAAAGGCTTTTGAGTTTTTGAGAATTGAACGGTTCTTCTTCCCGAAAAGATTTCCGACTTTACTTTTATTGTAAACTGTTGTTTTTGAGAAGAGGCATAAGACGGTTATGAATCACTGGTGCGGTTATCTTCACGTATCCTATTACAGTAATTCCCAAAAACCCTCTACTGAGAACCCTTTCGAGGATGATGTTCTCACCCCCCTACATTTTTCCCCTTTCAGGATATGGGCGCAGAAGTTACGAAGAGTTTATTTAGTTGTTGAGATGCTCTGTATTGTTTTAGTTATGGTTTATTGAACCCTCGCCATTATCTTGATATATTCTGTAAGAGGGATAGAAATTTGTATTGGTTAATGCTTGTAAAGTTATTTATATATATATTTATGTATATATATATGGATGTACTCTTTATGAGTTATTGTAAGTTGTATGGCATTTATAGATGTATGATATCGGATGAAAGTATTTTTGGATCGGTATTTCGGTTTAAAGATTTAAACAGGCTCATATTTTAGTATTAAATAGTATAAGTGTCTTCGTAATGTCCGAGCTATCAGAGTCGCGCAGCCGGAAGTGTGAGCTTTGGTAGTTAGGGTGTTACACACAAGATTTTGAAGCATGAATAAAATTTAAAATATTATTCTATTCTCAAAATTCAATCTAAAAATTATGTTTAATAAATTAATTCACTTAATTAGAGTATATTCATTAGAATTATTTTTGTAACAATAGCTAATGAAAATAAATTTATTCAGGATCAAGTTTAAAATAAAATAATAGTAATTAATGTGAATTTAATCAAGTATTAAAATAAAATAATGATAAACAATTGTTGTATTAATAATTTAATATAGTGGCATCCTGAATTTGATTTGTTTATAGATTTATAACTGAGTCAAGGAAGAACGATAGCCAACTCGAACTTACCTCGTTAACAGTTTGATAAGTTAAAGTGATGATGTTGATGGCAGATTTTGAACTTTAATTTGAACTTATATATTAATGTGAATTTAATATGGTACTGAAAGAAAATTAAGATTTTTTTTATGACATAAAAGATAGCCAAAGTAAGAAAAAGAGAAAACAAAAATTTCATATCTAGGACGAAGACTGGAAGACTGAGACTCAGTATCATATTTGTTAGTTCAGAAACTAGTACTAAAATTTTAGTCTCTGTTCCCAAAATTTTAGAAGTACCTCCAAAAAGTGGGGACAGGAGATTGAAATTTGGTGGGACGAAGACTGAAACTTTAATAACATTTTACACCTAAAATATCATCATTTCAATTAATTAATTTCAAGTTTACTCTGTGTACAAATTAAATTAAAGCTTTATTCTTATTTTAGTCTCTGTCTTCCACTTTACACCAAATACAATACTGAGACTTATTTCAATCTCGGCCTTTCAGTCTCTGTCTCTCAATCTCAGTCTCTCAGTCTCTGTCGCTCTTCCAAACGCTACCTAACATAAGCGCTGACGAAAACAATGATGAATATTATCTTATCCGCACTGTCATCGCATCGGATAAGATCCACACTCTAAAAGGATCGGTGTGGTTGTAGGACGTGGCAAATTTTCTGTTGGTCTAGGATGGATACCAATCTAGAGATACCATTTTATCAATACTCTAAAAATATATTTGTCTCTTGAATATGATAGAAAAATAGAAAAAAAAGGTTTAAAATAAAGAAATAAATAAAAAATAACCTAAAAATATAATTTTTTACAAAAAAGATTAATATATATATATATATATATATATATAAATAAAAATAAAAATAAAAATTTAAAATATGAGATTTTATTAATAGTTATAATATTATATTCTTTTAAAAAAAAGGTAATACGTCTGGGTTTGGTTTCTATAATTATGATTTTTACTTGTTAGCATTCTCTACATCATATCTTAATGACATCAATACATGTTCAAAATATAACCATTCAAGATTTTTATTTCTCGACTGTATGACTGAAGTTAGAGTTTTTATCCATTTCTATCACTGGATTAAAAAATTGTGTAAAATTGAATTTAAAAAAATATAATAAAAGACTATCAGAGATATTTAATTATCAAAAAAACCTTTAATATAAAAATTATTAAGTGAGAATAGTTTTTATAATATTTATAAAAATTAATTTTTTAAAATTTCAAATGTATTTGTAAACTATAGCCCACTTATTATTATTATTATTATTATTATTATTATTATTATTATTATTATTATTATTATTATTATTATTATTATTATTATTATTATTATTATTATTATTATAAGTTAATGTTGCCAATTTTTTTGTAAGGATTTATACATATTTTTAAGTTGATTTGATTATAGGATTTTACAATGTCAGACATAATTAGTATGTTATAATTGAATTGAGTTCTTTTCATAATTTTCTAAAAATAATAAATAAAAATATATAATTTAGATGTAAATTTTGAATAAAAAAAATACTTATTTATTAATATGTATTCGTTATATTTATTCATTAGTATTTAACTCTAAATTATAATTAAGAAAATATTAATTGCTATGTTCGATTATCTAAACCGATCAGTCGCGGATAGGTTTAATTACTCTATTGGTCCCTATAGTTTCGTGAAATTTTCAATTAGGTCCCAATTCTTTTTTTCTTTTCAATTGGGTCCCTGCACTCATTTTTTTTCAATTAAGTCCCTCTTAGTAGTGATTGACTTAATTTTATAGGGACCCAACTAAAAAAAGAATTGGTATAGGGACTTAAATAAAAGGAAAAAAAGTGTAGGGACCCAATTAAAAAAAAATTTAGTGCAAGGACTCAATTAAGAGGAAAAAAAGTATAAGGACCTAATTGAAAATTTTGCGAAACTATAGAGACCAATAGAGTAATTAAACCTCACAGATATGTACCTGCAGATCTGATCTGCAGGTCCACATATTCACACACCTAATAAATGAAGAGTAAATTATTTGTTCAATTATAGTATAATTTATATTTAGTATAATTTGTAATAAATTAGAATATTATCTTTCTCCGAATAATATAAGAGTTTATATATCTTGTACTCATATTAAAGTTACAAAATTAGAAAGAAAATCAAAAGAATATTATATCTAATAATTAATTTGTTTAGATATCCAAATATCAAATAATTTAATATAATATTAATTATTTAATATTAATATATGAATTGGTAGTATAATTGATAAATAAGTAAGACTATTTAATTTATTTAATATTAACTATATAACTTGATTTATTTAAAATTATAAGTCTTAAATGTTCTAATATTTTCATTCTTTTATCATTATATTTATTTATTAGCATTTAATTTTAAATTATAATAGAATTGTCTTAATTTAATTTTAAAATAAATGTATAAATAAAAAAAATGCATTAGTTATTTGGGAAATTATGAAACCCTACTAGCTACTAAGCTCTTTGTTTTCATCGACGACTGTTTCATTTCTTCATTTCTACTTTCACATTTTCCTCTTTTCCTTCCCCTCCCATCCACTTCTCAGATCTCTGAATCCCCAATCTACTTGACCATCACCACTGCCGTTTTCTCTTATCCGGTCTCGCATTCCCAATGCCTCCCCTACAATAAATCCAATTTCCGCAGCTGCTGTCAGCAGTGCTGCACTTTTAGAAAGGGCCCCATCTGTGGTAGCTATGGATGGACTGCACCATTTTTCTTGCAGTTCCTCTTTTGAAATTTATTTATTTATTTATGTAGATTTTTGAAGCTACCTGAGAATGTACGAGTAACTAAGGTATGTTCTTTACCTTAGGCATACAATATTAGAAGTTTAGTGAAACTTTAGTTGTTTTATAAATCATTTTAATACCTGGATATATTTCCCTTTTTTATAAAAAAAATTTTAGTATGAAGAGAAGAAAGGAAAAATAAAAGAAAAATAAACCTCACATGCAATTTCCTGGATAAGTGCTATCTTTGGTGGATAATGTTAAGCCCTCCCTCGAGTTTCCTTCTTCTAACCCCCTTACCTTTTTCAAACTAAGTAATTTGATCATCTCTATCCCTATTATGACAGATGTCAAGGTTGATATACACTAATTCAGATTCTGGCATTAGCTTCAAATGCCATTCATCTGCAACCTTTCTTGCTTTCCATCCTCAGGATAACAATATCATTGCTATAGGCATGGATGATTTTTCAATTTAGATATATAATGTCCGTGTAGATGAGGTATGATTGCTGTTCATAAACTGTTTCTGCTAACTTATGATTTGTGTAATTTGGTGTTTATGCATAGCTTTCTTATTTGCAGGTTAAAAGTAAACTCAAAGGCCACACTAAAAGAATCACAGGTCTTGCTTTCTCTCATGTATTGAATGTCCTAGTTTCTTCTGGGGCAGATGCTCAGGTAATAGTCGTTCTGTGTAGATTTGCCTCCACAATCTGTTGATTAATTTTGCCTCCAGAATCTGTTAATGCCTTGTTTGATGGATGTTTTATCTAAGTTTGCAAGACATTCCTTTCCTTGCATTATTAATTTGTTTTAGTTATAATTTTGGAAATACAGAACATTTTATAGGTACAAATTTCATGTAGAATTGTTTAATTTATAATCGTTATTCATTCTCTATTGGAAGCAAGCAACTTGATACTCTGCTTTGAAGTCCTTCAAAGTCCACAATAGTTATATATGTGCTGCAAGAGACTTATGTGAAGATAATTGAGTGAAGATATTCCAAATTGTTTCGGTAACAGCTTTTCAGGCTGCCTTGAGCTTCCAATTCTAAGCTTTTGAGTTTCATTGTTTTCACTCTAAAATGTCTGTTGAATTTAGAAGTTAATTATCATTGACAAACATTGGATTGAAGTAAATTATCATTCTGTATTATCTGTGTATTGTGTTTCATCAAAAAGAAAGTTTTGATGAAAGCAACAATGCACCAATTAGAATGCAGCAAGGAGTCTCCCAATGACGAGGATTGAATACAGCAAGAATGCAACATTACAGCCTTCTATAAGTAGTTGAAGCTCTGAAGAAGTAAAGAACAAGTAAAGAACAAGTACAAGTAAAGAAGAAGCTTTGTAAGCCATTAGAGATAAGATTTTGATTTTGATTTTGTTTTTGCGTGTTGAAGCTCTAAAGGAGTGGCTGCATTTTATAGTACAATTACTTTGGTGTAACTATGGCGGTGAGTTAAATGTTTCTCGTGGAATGCAATGGCAGTTGCCAACGATTGTGTGATGGATGGAGCCTCTTTGTCTTTGGTAGTTGTTATTTGGTTAAAATGGTTAGTGTTATATGGCCTTAACTTGTATTACCTGCTATTTTTGGAAGATATTCACCAATGTCATAGTGGCTACTAAATGTAACATTCACATGGCTGAGTTGTGTGCTGTAAAATATCAAGAAAACTCTGAATCTTGTACCTCCGGGTACAAATCTAGTTGTGAAAATGGTGAAAAAATAGTGTTCAAACAACAGCTGGAATTATGTAAATCATGCACATATGCAGAAACAATCTTTTTATAAAAATACCGAGTGAAGAGTACTGTTATTTGAACATCTAAAATTTAGTGAAGCTTTCAATGTACCTAGATGATTAATCCAATATTGAGTTCATATTAATACTCAGTTTTGTGTAAAACAGTGTCATGCAGCATTTCATTTAAAAAAAAAACACAAGAATAGCATTATGTTGTTGCTGAATTCATTTCGTTTAGTGACATAACTTGAGCCTAGTTTTTTACACTTGAGTAACTAAATAAAAGAGCATCAAAACCACTGAAAGATTTTCCTCCTTGAATTCCCTGTTTTGACAAAGGTATTACAATTTTATAATGTTCTCATCAAACCAATAAATATTCTATGAGGCTTGCTTTTGCTTTTCCTCAGAAAATCTAGGAAGTTGGACCAATGAGTTTTCTCGGGTGACACCTTCCAAACCCGACCAATTTTGATCTTCAGCTGCTACTGCTGCTGAAGCTCCATCCTCATCCTCAACTTCATCGGAAAAACCTTTGCTTTTTATGTTTGCCGTTACATTTTTCTGAATGTGCCAACCACATAATTGGTGAGTTGCATTTGGGAAGATTTCTTGAATTGCTGCCTTCATTGCCTCATCACCATCTGTGACCACAACACTAGGAGACTTGTTCAGCATGACATCTAGAAAGTTTTGCAACAACCACGTATATGTTACCGTTTGTTCGTTCTCTATCAAGGCAAAGACAAATATGCATGTTTGACGGTGATGGTTACAACTCGAGAAGATAACCAACGGTCTTCTGTACTTATTTTTCCGATAGGTTGTATCAAATGCAAGCACATCTCCAAAGCACTAATAATCCGCCCTACAAATGCCATCTGCCCAAAATAAATTCGCCAGCCGACTTTCATCAGTAGCACTGTACCTTGCCATGGCCATGGGGTCAACATCGGCTTTTCCAAGTAGATAGCTAATTGTTGCATTAGAATCCCCACCAATGAGCTTTGCACGACGAGTTCTTTCAATGTGGTTATCCAGATCCTTCTTTGTGAACCCGACATTAGCATAACCCCTGGCTTGGCCTACCATTAGTCCCATTATCTTAGCGCTTGGAAGACCATTATCGTGCATGGTGTTTGCCTGAGCTTTTTGAGCCTCATTCATCCCACAGTGGTTTGGAATTAGGTGTACCAAGCATTGGGGGACAAGATCGTGGTTGTGCTTCTCAACTAATTTTTTAACTCTCCAAGCTGAAGTTTTGGTGTCAAAGTACACCGCAAGCATGGCTTCACAACCCGTATGAGTCAGCGCTTTATGCTCCCTCTTCCTGTTCAAATTAGAGATGTATTTATCGGCTCTCTTTCCTTCCTTGTTGCAAAAAAAAATTGCCTTCTGCGTTGTGTTCCATCTTTTCCACGCGCTGTATCACCCTTGCGAACTCCGAACCCGACACACCTTGCATAACGCACATACAAGTGATAAGCTGCATCCGATGTTTCAAATGTCTGGTTTATAATATCATCGGCCGTCACAACAACACACTTGCTACTGCTGCAACCGCAATCACAAGTGCAATTTACATTCTCTTCCACATCGGTCATCAAGCAATCTTCAACATTCTCTTCTGAATTGAGTGGTTCTGAATCAACATCCATTGCACCCAGACTCGTTTTCTTTCTAATTCTATATATGTAAAAAAGTGAAAATTTTACCCCCTAAACAAGAACAGGTAGTAGTTGGAGATACACATAATTTTCTACTTCTTCAAGACACCTTAGAATTGTATTTTGCAGACCTCAGTATATTTAATAGATTCAAATTCAACTCTAGTATTTTATCCAATATATTTCAAATAATTTGATTAAGAGCATAATCTTAATTCAGATACAAAATAAATACCGAAAAAAATGACAAGTCTAAATCAACAAAATATACTTTAAATTTAGGTTAAATTTCAACTCCGTCTAAGTTTTGCACACCCTTACCAAGTTACCAAGGTTTCTCAAACCAAACAAACATCTAAGTAATCATTTATGACATGTTTATATTTTTTGATTCAAGTGTTGTGTGAGACTGTGAGTATTATTGTTCTTCTTCCTGCCACTAGAGAATTATGTATATTATTATTGCTAAGTTGTAAACTTGATGTACCCTTAATTATATGATTATAAATAAATGAAGAGTTATTTACACTATCAATTTAAAATACCAGCTTAAATTAGATGGTTGCACACTAAATTAACAAAAAAGTCAAGCTTAGGCACTAATTTAATTGCAGAAATATCATTTCTTCAAAAGTAAACACTAACACGTCCAATGTCATTTACAGTTTCATTTAATTAAGAAAAATGAAATTGGTCAACCAAACATGGCAAGCACTTAACCCAAACATGCAAATATGAATTTAACATAAGTGAAATGTGAAATGGAGAAGGAAATGAAAGAAGGTTGACAGGAAAGCATGAAACAGCCAGCATAGACACATTCTCTTGGGTATTGCTTGAAATTACCTATTGCTTAAAATTCGAATTTAAAATTTAGAGTTCAACAGAACTCCTACATTCTTGATCTATTTCGTCAGAACAAATGATCATTTGTGCTATATATATATAAAAGGAAATGAGATTTTTTTTATTATCTTCTTCGTTTTTATTTATATTTGTTGGTTTCTTTCTTGACTCATCTATCTACCCTTTTGAGTTTTAAGGTATGTGTAACTGTGTCCACAACAATGTTATACACTATACTTATTTTTTCAGTTTGTGATCAGACACGCAGGTCAATGCTTAATTGTTATTGTTAATGGATAATCTTAAGAGTAATTGTAAAGCTTTAAATGATAATAAACTTTTCCATCAACGTATAAGTTTTGTTAGCACACAATGCAATTGAGCTTAACCCTTGATATTATTAATTTATTTTTTGGTTTCAATGAACCTAAATAAACCCTTTTATTGGTATAACTTTCTTTTTCTCTATACATATGTACACACTCAGAAGTTATTCATATTCATACTTCATTTATACACTGCTTTTGACAGAGAATTGAAGGATGGCAAAAAAACAAAAGGGTCCTGCAATAGGGATCGATCTTGGAACTTTATTGTTAAAGCTTAAGACAGTAATAAAGCAAGAATTTTATCTTCTATGGAAACGTCCTAATAGCATTGAACTTGCAGGGAGTCGCTAACCGTGGTTGCTCAATTCGTGTGGGAAGAGACACAGAAAAGAATGGCAAAGGTAAGTTTCCAGTAAAATTGCAGTAGGTTGAGTTGAAGGAATTGTAACATTAGACTACCTATTCCTTCTTTAGAATATTTGCTTTGCTAAATGATAATGTATCAACTTGAATTTACTAATGCTAATGCCACATATACTGCTATGAAAAAATGCTATGCATCCCTTGTTTATTTGCCCAAAATCACCCCGTTAAGTAGGTAGTCTATAAAAATATAAAATCCTAAATTTTTGTTGCATCTTTCTAGCACTTTAAATTCGGACAAGAACTCTAGCTATGTAACATTGTTTTTCTGGTATTACTTTTCTCAATTGAATTTTACTTCATTTCCTTTTCCGTTCCAATTTTACCTCTGCAATTATATTTTTTTATATTACTGTTTCCCTTTCATCACTACTTCTTATTTCAAAATCAATTTCAATTTTAGTTACCAGTTTTTTGCATAACCCATTTAATTCTGTTTGATACCAATTATACAATTATTAATAAAATAGTAAAAAATCCCAATTTTGGCTTCAATCATTCATATAGTTCATCTTTTTATAAATATCCATGTGCCCATATTGGTGATCTTCACTCAATGTGATTATTTTTGACAAAAAAATCAAACACAGCAACCAAACACAAAACAGATGAAGAGAAAAATTTGTTGAAAACTCACCAGATTGGGACCAGGTTGTGCGAAGGAGGCCGAGGAGTTGCTAAAGGCGAGGAGGAAGTCGGGGACTTGCTGCTTCTGTCTCGGCGTCGACGGGCGCAATGACGGCGCGAGACTGACTACGAGGCAGTGACAAGACACGGAGCGGCGACGACGTCCAGGTCCAGGAGCTGCTGCTACTGCCGCCAGTGACGACGACGGCAAGGAAGGCACGCGAGATCGGAGCCGGGAGAGACCGACGACAAGCTTGTCGTATGATGCTGATAGAAGGAGAAAACTTGGGTCAATGAGATATGAGAGATGAGAGAGCTTCTGTGAAAGTGACGTTGAGGGAGGAAAAGGGATTATGAAACGATGTAGTTTGGTGGACTGAAGAAAAGGGCAAAAAAGGAAAAGATTCGGACCGGTTTATTTAAACCAGCTAGGTCGAACCGGATTTAAAGTATCTGGTTTAAAAATAAATTTTATTAACCGATTTTATAAAACACCAATCATAAAGTGACATGTCAGCAACTTTAAAAAAAGTTGTTTTTGTCAACTTTATGTGAGTCTCCCCCTTGTGCAAAATAACCACAAAGTTGAAAATGCGTAAAGATTAAAAATTTTTTCAATGATGCATAATAAAATTTATTGTGCAACATTTAAAAATGAACAAGAACCTCACCTATAAATAGTGAGGTTCCTTCGGTTTATTTTCATCAAACACAAGTAAGAGAAAAATAGATGTGTGAATACTTCTCAAAAAATTATAGTGTGTAGGTTTATGTATAGGAGATATTTTTGGATATTATCTCTATTATTCCTTGGTACTATAATTATCATAAAATTATAGTATTTAAATAGGAAAGAGATCTCACTGAAAAATAATATATGTACATCTTGAATGTGTAAGAGTGTGGAGAGGATATTGTATGATTATCCAAAAATATAGTAAAATTTTTGTTAAGATCGTCTAACTCGTAATTGTTATACGATTTTTGAGTTTTTCATGTTAAATATTTGTGCAAGTTATTATTTATGTAAAAGTATTGGTACAGTATTATTTGCATATATTGTACAGTACTATTTACAGAGACATATATTGATGTCCATATTATACTGTACACGTGTATGATTACTGTTGATCTATACGACTATTATTCATTTGTACGGTTAGTATTTACAAATAAATTTTTATTTTTATTTTTACATTGCGCTGTGCTCGTTGGCAAATTTAATTCTACAAAGACTTCTTAATTTATCGTCACATTTAGACTCCTTATAATTAAAACTATATATTCTATTTATCCTAATAAGTGGTACCATAGACTGTAGCTTAGGTGGACTTCTGGTTAAGGTGGAGCCTAAGGCTAGTGTAAAGTTTAATTCTAAGTATGTTATGTAGTTGCAGTGTTACTTGATCTTCCACATCAGAAAAAAATTATTCTTGGTTGTTCATCAGTTAACCTTGGGTATTGGAGGAAGTATCACTACAATAAATAAGGATTTTTGTAACGGTTAAAAATTATTGTCGTAGATTAGAATATCGTTGATAAAACTTTAGTCAACGCTTTGGCAACACTTTTTGACCTGTGGTATATATATTCGTTACCAATGCTAATAGACAACGGTTTTTTATATAAGGCAATAGCAACAAAAAAAATCGTTGCCTTTGTTATCTTAATAGACAACGGTTTTTACAATAATTTTTAAATAATAATTTTTAATGTTGTCAGTCATTATGCAATGGTTTACAATTATAACACGATAGGCAACGACTTTACATCATTGTAGCTTTGTTACTAGTTTGGAGAATGGTTTGAAAATCGTTGCCTTTTATTTTTTTTTTTTAAACAACGATTTTAATACCATTGCTATTTTGTAGTTACCTTTGACAATAATTTTAACGTCATTATTTTTTGTGACTTTTGACAATAATTTTTTGTAATTATATATTTTTTTATTTCCAATGGTTTTCTAATGTTGCATTGAAATTACTATTTCAACTATTTTTTTAATTTAGTGTCAATAAATAACCTTAAATATTTGAATTAAATTTCTAAAGAAAACTAATAGCACATTTACTATCAAATTCAATTTATAAAGTATTCTATAAGATCACACACATTACATCATCATTACAAAATACCATATACTAGTCTAAATCATAACAACCTCTAACTATTTTTTTTGAAAGTAAAATAGCTCAACACACTGGAGTGGATCAAACAGTATCAAACAAAACAAAAATACAGGCAACCCCAACAAACTCCTAGACCAAAGAAACAAAATCCCCACGTCATCTCCGGCATAGCCATCAACAACCCTAGAGATGCACACCTCTCCACTCGTTGCAGCTAAGGATGGTCATTGTGATGATATCTTCTACGCCTTTCATTTGGTTCTGAAATATCCTCCTATTTCGCTCCATCCAAATGTGCCAAATGATCGCACAGAAACACCTCAAACGCTGCTGTCGATCTTCTTTTCTTCGCGGCTCATCTGTCCAACTCAGGAAATGGTCCTTCACTAACTCCAGGAAATCCCAGAGCCGGCCAAACATAGATATCCATGCACTCCGCACCTGCCTAGCAAAATCACAGCCAAGAAACAAGTGATGGATCTACTCAACATCCTTATTACATAAAACACAGCTCTTATCATCCTGGCTAATAATCCCGATCCGACTTAGCCGTTCTTTGGTATTCACCCTGCCTACCAGGACAAACCAAGCAAACAGCTCCATCCTTGGTGGAACCAAACCTTTCCAGATGGTCTTTGTGAAGCTGTAACTGGTTACATCCTCTGATAGCATTCCTTCTTGTAGTACCTGCACAAAAGAGTTAGTCAAAAAAATACCAAGTCTATCATATTTCTACACAACTCTATTCTCCCTATTATTCGCTAGCCTCACAGGTCTCAAAGCCTCATGTAGCTGACTCAGAAGGTCTAACTCCCACTGAAAGAGCTCACGCCTCCATTGGAAGTTCCAAACCCACTCTAGCCCATTCAAAAACCCACAATCCCCAATAACTGAACCCACTCTAACTATATCGTCAATGCAAAATATTCAATAACAAAAAGGAAGTAATTAATTAAGTAGCATATAGGTTTATCATCATGTCCACAACATCATAACTTTTACTCTCTAGTATTTAATCTTCAAATTTTGTAACATTAATTAAGTTCTTTTTCCCTTTCAAAATGATTTTTCTGTGAACAAAAAAAATAGTAAATCAAATATGAAACTACACATTTTTAATGCTAATAATACTTGCTAAGAAAAAAAAAGCAGAAGAAGCTTAGTTGCATACTTGCATTAGTCAACAAACCAAGTTATAACTTATGAGAATGAGATTAGGTGCATGCTTTAAGACATACAATACAAATCACTAGAAAAAATGGGCAAGTGTTTATGCATGAAAACAAGGGTGCTGCTTATATTTAGTTATAAGGTGTCAAAACATATTTAAAGTTAACAGCTACTAGAGGTTTATGATAACAAGGTTGATATTAAAGCACAAAATATCTTACATTCAAGGAACAAGAATAAAGTCCCAAATACTCAACCAAGCACACCAGACTAAAAAATTATTTTCTTAACTTGTAGAGTTCTTTTTCTTTGACGAAGATAATACGCGTAATATTAAATCAGAGCCAATATTACATTCTTTAATCATAGTAGACTGAATTATATTAAGAACCTTTTCCATCCAATTAAAATCAACATTACAAGCATATTTAGCCAGCATATGTGTAGCACAATTTCCAGCTTTTTAAGATGTGTGAAAGAGTAATTCTAGAGTTGGTCTCCCAATTAAATGCAATCACTATCTATAGATTGATGAGCAAACTGAGTAATTCAAAGGAAATGGTCATTCTCTCAGTCCATATCTAAGTGGCATCCAGTTTTTCTGAATGAAGTTTAAGAAAGGGAAAAAAATACATCAATATGGAGGAAAATTTCCGACTCAGGGAACATTTCCTGCGGCCAAACCTGCCTTATCAAGCTTGGGAAAAAGGAAAAAAGAGCCTAAGAAAAAGGAAGAGCAAAACTCAGAGAAGCCCTGAAGATACCACAACTATACTCCCCTCCGAGTCTCTCTAGTGGATGTCTATAGAGAGATAGGCCACATGGAGAAGCTTCCACCTCCTCGTCCGATCAAACATAAGAAGGTAGGAAGTCGGACAGAATATTGTGAGTATCAATGAATGTTACGACTTGAAGAATGTTATAGAAAATTTGGCCAGAGAAGGCCGGCTAGACAGATACTTGGCTGACAGATTGGGCGACCCGAGAAAGAGATAGAGGGAGGAAGAGGAAAGACGACAAGAGCATCCACCTCAGACCCGCCCAGAGCAACATATACACATGATCAATGGGGGATTTGCCAGAGGAGAAATGTCAAAATTGTAACACCCTACCACACTGAACTTTACGCTTAAGTCGTAAAATAGAGGTGGAGTGGTATTATGACCTCTAAAATAAAATGTGTACATATAATAGCAGAAGGATTATAATATACTAGGAGCCTTGAAGAATAGAGGAAATAAAAATTGCGAATTAAAAGCGCAATGCTTAAGAAACGAGTTATCTTGCATACTAAGAAAGCTATAGCTGTTAAGTATAAAGTAACCAAAAACAGAAACAAAGGGTCAAAGATAAAAAGTAATAAGCTCCTAACTCAGCCCGCGAAGTCAAGACTGGCCGGAAAATATGCACACACATATATATACATATCCAAAACCCAAATATACATAAACAAAATCCTGTCTCTCCATAAACCTCTAAGAGGATCAAAAAGAACAAGTTATGCAGAGAGAAAGCTAAGTGTGTGTGTATATATATATATCTCACTGTACAACAAAATAACACAGTAACCACTTCGCTTCAGGAGTCCAGACGCCTAACAAGATGTCTCTTGACCTGCATCTGAAAAACAACAACATAGTATGGGGTGAGAACCAGAGGTTCTCAGTATGGTAAAGGTGCCACACACATAAGATATAAGGTCTTGGGAATGCCAGAGGCAATCCTAAAACGCCGACACTCAGATTATAGAGCTTAAAGTATTAAATAGAAGTCATAAAAGGTGGTTTTCTAAGAGTATCTAACCCTAACTTAACTTAACCTTAAAATCTAAGTCCCATACTGCCATTCCTCCATACTTCCATCTCCGTCAGCATTTCACAGACAAATAAATAGATAAAGGCAAGCACAAGAAGGTTACAAATACTGTAGGTAACAAATATACATTTAACATGGCAAGTACACTTAGGCACACCCAATTAATGCACAAATAAGTAATTCAAGTAGTATGCATATTATGCATGCATGTTCTATGGCTGATGAGGCTCATTTGTCGGTTACCCAGCCAACTTGACAAGTTCAAAAACCTTAGACTGTCCCTCGACGTGCATCCCCAAGAGTCTATGCATAGCTTTTTCTCAAATAATCAATATTGCTCAATGGGGGTTAACATTCCCGGTAATTTATAAGTGCCCGGTCACCCTTACGTCGTAGGGTCAACAAAGTATCAAGTTTTTAACCTGGTACATGTGGTGGTAAGCTACGGTACTTTACTCAGGAAAATCTCGTATCTCAGATCATTTAATCATTCAAGCCAAGTATCATATATGATCATTCATTTAATTATCAAGCCAAGTATCATTCATAATCATCCGTAACATTTCATAATCAATTCATCATTTTCTTTTTGGCTTTACTTCACCTCCAAGTTATCTCCATTTCCTAGCTTCATCTGACTGTCAGGCTTAACACCACTTTTTATGACTAAAGGAATGAAAATAGAGGTTTAGATATTTGAAATAAGGTTTTAAAACTCAAAAATCATGTTTGCTAGAACAGGTGCCACGCGCACGCGTGGCTCCCGCGTACGCGTTGGAGTGTGAAGATGCAGCTCGTGCGCTCGTCCCTTGTCATGCGTATGAGTAGGAAAAACTTCATGTCACGCGTGCGCGTGGGTCACGCGTACGTGTGGATATGCTTGTTAGCTCCTTACGCGTACGCATAGGACCAGTCACGTACGCATCGCCAAAACCCATGCCACGCGTGCGCGTGGGCCACGTGTACGCATGGATGTACGTTCTTCAAAAAAGGAATCAATCAGAGAGCTGCATAACTAGAGAAATACCACCTGCATATTAACAAATTCCACACCAAAATTTCAAACGGGCATAATTCAGTCGTTTTAAATCGTTTTTCTTCCGTTATTCGAACGGCATAAACTTCATGAACCCAATTTTCATTTAAAATAAATTGGAATCAATTTGGGATTCCAGAAGCCAAGTTATAGCCTACCGAAGTTTGGCCCAAAACCAAAGTATTGCAAATTCTTTAAACCTCATGTTCATTCAAAGTTTCCATTCCATTCAATATTAAACATGTCAATACCAATACAATTGCCAACAACAAACCTCAACAAAACTCTACACCATTCCATTAACCACCATTCAATAACACTAAACAATCTCATTTCTCAACAATTCCATCAAGCTTCCATTCAATATTCTTGTAAACATATAATCAACAAGTCAACCATATTTCTTTCTAACATCAATATAAGTAACAATCTCCACCACATAATCAAATCACCAGTTATCCAACAAACACTAACCAAACATGTTCATCAATAAATTACTAAACATTCAATATACACATGCATTCCAACTTATCCTATGGTCATCTAGCCTAAGTTTTCACAGAACATTATATATTAAATGCAAGAAACCTAAACCATACCTTGGCCGATTCCCCACGTAACGATCAAGGAAATTTAAATAAAACCAACACAGCCCCAAAACATCAACTAAACAACTTCCTCCAAGTTCCGGTATTCACAATTTCAAGCTCCAATTATTTATTCACAACCTAATACACATTCAGAATACATATATACCCAATTTAATTCCCAAAGCTCAAATTTAGTGAAATTAAAATAGAATTATGGTATCCTTACCTTACCCAAGCTTCGCATAAGTAAGAGTGAACGTTTTTCTCAAGCTAATTGGATCCTAAAACATCAAAAATAAAAAAAATTCAACATCTCTTCCAATTTTCAAAAAATTGGGGGAAAGGAGTATCTGGGAGTGATTAATAACTTACCAATGAAATTGTTCCAATAGAAACGTAGAGCTCGACACGGTGGTCGCGTGGCCACAAACGGTGCGACGATCGGAGTTCGGACGGAGAAGTTACGGCGAGTTGAAGGTTGTCGTAAGGGTCGAAAACGTTTTCTCGTTCTCCCCTTCCCTCTGCTCGCTGGAACGTGTACTTGGGAAGAAAGGGGAAATTTTTGGGTTTCATTTAATGTCCTTTTGGGCTGGTTTGGGTCCACAGGCCCGGTTCAACCGGTTCGGCCTGTTTAGTCTAATCTTTGACCGATTTCTTCAAAATTAGTGTTAAAATTTTCGTTTCAATGAGCTCTATCCTAATTTGTTATAATATTCACATTTCTAATCTTCCTTATTAAAAACTAATTTATTGACTAACTATCTACTAATTTAACGGGGTTTACAAAAATCATCACGGAAAAGGCATCTCAAAGAGGTATACCAAGTCGGGGAGGAAAATAGACTGCCCGACTTACCTACCATTTCGTTCACTAAAGAAGACGCTCAAGGGATAACACCTGGGCATGATGATCTCGTGGTGATAACAATGATCCTCACAAATGTAAACCTCCATAGAACCCTGATAGACCAGGGCAGCTCGGCAGACATCCTATTCAAACCCGCCTTCGACAAACTCAGGTTGGAAGAAAAATACCTAAAGGTCTATCCAGACAACCTCTTTAGACTAGGGGATACTCCAATCCGACCTCTTGGGTATATCTCCTTATACACCACTTTTGGAAAGGGAACAATGTCGAAGAAATTGAGTGTCGATTACATCGTGGTCGACGTAACATCGGCATATAATGCCTTAATAGGTCAGACCACCTTGAATCGATTTCCAGCTGTTGTCTCAACACCTCACCTATGTATGAAGTTCTCCACAATGGAAGGAATTGCCACTATTAAGGGGGACCAAAAGCTAGCATGTAAATGCTACAATGAAAGCCTTAAATTTAAAAGGCAACCTGCGGAGCAAAAAGGTCAACACAATTGAACCGGGGGGGTATCCGAATTTGAGAAGAACTGCGCTCCCAACCTAGAGGCAAGGTAAAGGAGTACAAATCGGAGACCACCCTGACAAAATAACAAATATCGGGGCTAATCTGGAGGAAAACCTAAAGGAACAGCTTGTTGATCTACTAAGAAAGAACTCCAACCTCTTCGCCTGGAAAGCCTCTGACATGCCCGGCATAGATCCCTACCTGATGTCCCAAAACTTGTAGTATGTCCGGGCTCCCGACCTATTCAACAAAAGCATCGAAAGCTCGAACCAGAAAGGACATAGGTCATGGAGGAACAAGTGCAGGCCTTGCTAGAGGCAGGGTTCATAAGGGAGGTAAAATATCTATTGTGGCTAGCTAACATTGTTTTGGTGAAAAAACAAAATAGAAAATAGAGGATGTGTGCAGATTACACCGACCTCAACAAAGCTTATCCTAAGGATCCATATCCCCTCCTTAGTATTGATGCTCTGGTCGACTCAGCCTCAGGCTATAGATATCTGTCATTCATGGACGCTTACTCGGGATACAACCAAATCCTGATGGACAAGCCAAATTAGGAAAAGACCTCGTTCATAACTCCAAAGGCTAACTATTGCTATATAGTAATGCCTTTTGGGTTAAAGAACGCAGGGGATACATACCAGCGACTAATGAACAAAGTATTTTTCTCCCACTTGGAAAAAATTATGGAGGTATACGTAGATGACATGCTCATCAAGACCAAAGAGAACGCAACACTGTTGTCCGATCTCTCCGAGGTGTTCTCCATAATAAGGAAGCATGAAATGAGGTTGAACCCCTCAAAATGCACCTTCCCAGTAGAAGTAGAAAAGTTCTTGGGCTTCATGTTAACTCAAAGAGGTATAGAAGCAAATCCAGACAAGTGTCAGGCTATACTCAACATGAAGAGCCCGACTTGTGTTAAAGCGGTCCAACAATTAAATGGAAGATTGGCAGCCCTATCCAGATTCCAACTCGAATCAACTCTGAAATCACTTCCCTTTTACTCAATCCTAAGAAAAGGAAAGAAATTTGAGTGGACCCCAAAATGTGAGCAAGCCTTTCAGGACTTCAAGGCATTTCTGGGACGGCCCCCTATACTTACCCGACCTATCAAAGAGGAAGAGCTCGTGCTGTACTTGGCAATAGGAAGCTAAGCTATAGCTTCAACCCTGATCTGAGAAGATAAAAAGGGACAGCAACCTATCTATTTCATCAGCAAAGCCCTACAAGGGGTAGAGTTGAACTATCAAAGAATAGAAAAGTTTGCTTATGCCCTTATCCTCACATCTCAAAGACTCCGACCTTACTTTCAGGCTCATACCATCAAAGTCCACACTAATCAACCAATGAAACACATTTTACAAAAGACGGACTTGGCATGGAGGATGCTACAATGGGATGTGGAACTGTCCAAGTTCGACCTAAAGTATAAAGCTCAGACCGCAGTTAAGTTGTAATACCTTGCTGACTTTATCGCTGAGTACACCAAAAGTCCAGGAGATCCAGCTACATGGAGCCTATATGTAGGTGGGTCATCAAATAAATCTGGAAATAGGGCAGGTGTTATTTTAGAAAGCAACCAAGGAACTCGGATAGAACTCTCCCTAAGGTTTGAGTTTCCTACTTCTAACAACCAAGTAGAGTACGAGGCCTTACTTGCTGGCTTGAAGCTGGCCAAAGAAGTAGGGGCGGAAAGATTGATGGTGTTCAGTGATTTGCAAGTAATAACTTCGCAAATTAACAGCACCTATCAACCAAAAGACCCCATTATAAAGAAGTACTTGGATGAAGCCCGAGAACAACTGACACACTTTGCAGAAGGAGAGGTCCGACATATAGCTCAGGATCCAATGCCCGAGCTGATGCCCTCTCCAAATTAGCCAGCATCAAGCCAGGGGGCAACAATAGAAGTCTTATTCAGGAGACTCTGCAAACACCATCAATATCAAAAGAGGAGGATAGTTCAGAGGTATTGACCATATCCAATCAAAACCTAGGATGGATGACTCATATAATCAACTACCTTAAATTTGATGTCCTCCCCAAGAATGAAAAAGAAGCCAGAAGGCTTGTAAAAGAGGCGCAAAATTATACATTGGTCCACAATATTCTATACAAAAGAGGGATCTCAACACTCCTCTTGAAATGTGTCCCGATCTCTAATACAAAGAAAGTCTTAAAGGATGTGCACAGTGACATATGTGGAAATCACTTGGGAGCTCGGTCACTGGCAAAAAAAGTGATCTGAGCCGACTTCTTCTAGCTGACCTTACAATAGGAAGCGACTGAGTTCGTTAAGAAGTGTCCACCTTGACAGAAACATGCCAACTTCCATGTTGCGCCACCTGAGAAACTTATTAGCGTTACCTCACCATGGCCATTTCTAAAATGGAATCTCGATATGCTCGAATCATTTTTACAAGCACCAGGACAAGTCAAATACCTCATAGTAGGGATTAACTACTTCACTAAATGAATCGAGGTAGAGCCTTTAGCAACTATAACCGCCCAGAGAAGTAAAAAATTCATTGTATAAGAACATTGTCACAAGGTTTGGAGTTTCTCACTCCATCACCACGGACAATGGGACTCAATTCAATGACTCAACCTTTAGGAATCTGGTGGCCGACCTAAAAATAAAACACCAGTTCACATCAGTAGAGCACCCCCAGGCCAATGGACAGGTAGAAGCTGCCAACAAAGTCATACTGGGTGGGTTAAAGCGCCGACTATAAGACGCGAAACGGGCTTGGGCTGACGGGTTCCCTCAAGTCTTGTGGGCATATCGGACCACCCCGTATTCTACAATAGGGGAGTCACCTTTCTGACTTGTTTACGGAATGGAAGAAATGATCCCCATAGAAGTAGCTGAAGAATCACCCAAAGTCATATTCTACAACGAAAGAGCTAACTCCCAGGCACAAAAAGAAGAGCTCGATCTCCTCTCTGAAGTCCGAAAAAGAGCTCAAATTAAGGAGGAAGTCCTAAAGCAAAGGATGGCTCTAAGATACAACCAAAAGGTGATCAAGAGGAGCTTCGCCACCAACGACCTCATCTTGATCCGAAATGACATTGGAGTACAAAAATCAGGAGAAGGAACGCTTGCTGCTAATTGGAAGGGACCTTACAAAATAGTTGAGGTCTTAGGCAAATGTTACTACAAAGTGTCCAACCTCCAAGGGTGGGAGCTCCCGAGGTCTTGACACGCATGTAATCTAAGAAAGTATTATAGCTAGACAGCGAAACCTTGTGCATCGGTGTACTCTTTTTCCCAATTTTAGGGTATTTTAATGAGGCATCAGCATAGAGACTAGGAGTACTCAAGCCCCTAATACGTAGATTTACTTAAAGGAATTTCTTTACTATTAATAAAATTTCTACTTCTTTCTTTAAAGGTTTCCTATTAAAAATACATTAATTTAAGCTCAACAAACCACAAAAGTCATTACCCAACATAAGATGGTCAGCAAGATGAAGTGACGAGGTACAAATTAATGTAAGAACTTATATAAACAACTACTGAAAACGGCCTCAATTGTTAGGCCAGGTAAAAAACGAGCTGTAAAAGTAACTTAATAAAGACCGACTACTCGAAGCCGGAATTAGGAAAGGAAACTCATAAAAGAACTACTCATTTGACAAAGTTGCTAAGATTCAAAATCAGGAAAACTATATTCGACTTCAAAAACCTAGCTCCATTTCAAAAGCAGAAGTGTTATTTGAGATATAAAGAAAATAACTTGAATAGTACTTTATAAAAGTTGTGGAAGCAACTAAAACAAAAGGTAAAGTGTTCAAGAAATTACCAAATATTACAAAAGAAAGTAAAGTGTTATAAGACCCAGCTCGGGTCATTCTAAATATCTAAAACAAAAACAAAGAGAATTTAAGGTTTCTCGCTGAAGAGCGAAATTCTCGCGCGATCTAGAATTTTCACGAATAAATTTCCGTTGTAAGTATAGCTTCTAGACCGACAATAATTCCTTTCTTACAAAAGTTTGGCTGTCACAAGTAACAAAATCCAATAAAATTTATAACCGAAGTATTTAAACCTCGGGTCGTCTTCTCAAGGAATTGCAGGGAGGTATGATTTATTATTGGTTATGGAAAATTGTATATTTTTGGGTTTTTTAAAATAAGGAACAAGTAATTTAAATGGCAAGAAAAATAAATTAATAAATTATAAAGAAAAATCTCTTGGCAAGGTATAAGGACTGGAAATCCTATTCTAGTTATCTTTATCAGGTGTGATGAGAATTGTTGTTGCTCCCACTTAGTTAACCCTTACTTTATAAAGGAAAGTCAAGCGGACTAATTAAGTTAATCCTCAAGTCCTAGCCAACTCCTGTGGAGAGACCAGTTTTAGAGCGATCCAAATCAATCAGCAACTCCAATTTCAATCAATAGCTGAGTTTGATAACTCAAGTGTTACCAATCACTTAACCAAAGCCAAAGGGAAAATAAATCTAACTTAAATTGAAAGCAATCATAAACAGAATAAAACAATCATTAATCTGAAATACCTCAATTAATATTAAATAGAATATTCAAATCTTGACATGAAAAGGTTTGTAGGATAAATTGGAACATTAACAAGTAAAAGCATTGGAATAAATAAAAATAGAAGAGCGACATAAATTAAAAGAACATTGAACCTGGCATTGAAGTAAAGTAGCCTAAACCTAATAGAAATCCTAAATCCTAATCCTAACAGAGAGGAGAGAGCCTCTCCCTCTAAAAGCTACATCTAAAAACCTAAAATTATCAATATTGTATTTGTTACTAAGTTGTTATTTGATTCCCCCATTCTCTGGCTTATATTCTGTGTTTCTAGATTTGGAATTGGGCCAAAAAAGGGTGCAGAAATCGCTAGGGGCGTTTTCTGCAGATTCTTGTACGTGGCATCTGTCACGCGTTCGCGTGGGTCACGCGTTCGCATCATTTGCGTTCTGCTCAAGGCACACGTCCGCGTCGTCCACGCGTTTGTGTCGATGCCATTTCGCGCTAGGCACGCGTTCGCATCGTCCATGCGTTCGCGTCGCTGCCTTTTCTTCAAAACTCCATTTTTGTGCTTTCCTTCTATTTTTGTATGTTTCCTTTTTGTCCTTTAAGCCATTCCTGCCCTATGAGACCTGAAAATACTTAACACACAAATTACGGCATCAAATGGTAATAAAGGATAATTAAAATTAATATTTTTAAAGTATAGGAAACATGTTTTACATATATCATAAAATAAGGAAGGGAAAGTAAAACCATGCAATTTACATGAATAAGTGGGTGAAGGATTGAATAAATAACTTAAATTGGGCACAAAATACATCATAAAATATGGGTTCATCACTCGCCAAGCAGCGGGTTGAGATCCTCGCCCGTAGCAGCATCTTTTCCCTTGACAGGAGGGGTCGGAGGATGCATAAAGATCGGCACGGTTGGGATAGACGTAGATGGTGAAGAAGAGGCCTCCACATTGACAATCTCGGGTTGGACCTCGGACGGTGCAGAAGCTTGACCGACTTGGGGAGCAGAAATCTTCGAGTCGAGAGGAGGCCCCTCATCCTCATCAGGGGCCGGCACAATCTTTCCGTCAACAACAATGTTATCTTGACTAAGTTGGGAAAGGTCTAGGTCGGGGGCAAGGACTTGGACTTGAGCCTTTAAATTTTCAAACATCTCATCCATCCCCCTGACAACATTCTCCTAAAGGGCCGCATACTCCTCCCGAGCTGCTTTCAATTCATCCTTGAGGTCAATAAGCTCCCCGTAAGTCCTAGTGTAACTTTCCTCGGCCTTATTCTTCATCCCCTCTGCCATCAATGCTGCCGCCTCAGCCTTTATTGCTCGAGAATGAGCTTTCTCCAAGTCAGACTTCAGCTTGGCGTTCTCCTCCTCTAACTCCTCCTTCAAGCCATTTAACCTTTCCACTTTAGCTCAGGAAGAGTCAAGGAAAGCCTGAATAGCACGGACATGAGTCTTTCCCAGCTTCTTAGCCAAAGCAGTACTCACCCCGCCATACGGATACAATTACGGGTCATATGGTGGAGGTGATTCTAGATAGCCACGTCATCCATAGCTATTTGACTATGGGGCAAGATGTTCTTTTCACTCTAAACGAACCCGTCAAAATCCTTATCATTAATGCCCGACTCCCTAGTAGTTTTCTATTTTTTGGGAGGAGGCCCTGGCGGTAACGGGGAAGATGAAGCACCCGAGCTCTTAGAAGATGGGTCAGAAGGTATCAACCAAACGGAAGGAGTTGGGATGACCTTTTTCTGGGCTATGGGGCCAGGGTCCGACTTCTTAAGGGAAGGTCGGGAAGAAGCACCCCTAGCCTCCTTATCTTGAAAGCCCCCGAGCCACAACCGTTTTTCGGGTTTGACGCAAGTATTTCATGGACGAAGTTTTAGAAGCCATTGTCTCTGTAAAAAAACAAGAGGCATATTAGAACAACAAATACAATTTGAGAAATCATAAAGGCTAGAGGTCGGAAGACTACCTAGCTTGGACCGAAGCTGACTGGGGTCCCCTAAGAACCTCTTGGTGTCTAAATGAGGAGCCCGACCCCAACACTCTTGCAACACGTCCACAAAACGTCTTTCAACCTCATCTAACCTATCCACAATATACTTGGCTATAACAGGCTCCTCTTGGCAATAAAAGGGAAAGGAGGGTTCGTCATTCTCATCTAAATAAAAAGGTTGGACACCTACAGATCGGTCCTTAAAAAAAGTAATTTTTGAAGTCATGGAAAGGCTCATCAAAAACAGAAAAAATCTTTCTACCGTAAACAGCTCGGAAAGAAAACCAAGAATCCTTCCGCTTTAATGTCCCGGGTGTGGTTAGCACAAACAAATAAAAGAAAACCGAGGCAGAAGGTTGGACCTCGAGTTCTCGGCAGAGGAGTTGAAAAATTTTCAGAAAAGCCCAAGAATTTGGGTGCAATTGGGTGGGAGCAACATTACAAGACCAGAGGATATTCGACTCAAAATCCGAGAAGGGAAGAGAAATGCCCAGCTTAGAAAAAAAACAATCGTAAGCGTAAAAGAAAAGACGCTCCGAGTTATCTAAAGGAGGGAAACAAACCATCTCCTCAGGGTCGAGTACTACCAACTCATAATTCCTCTTGTCCTCTCTATTCTCACAAATATTATGATGGCTACAGAAGGTATCACAGTATTTCCTATCTACTACCGAAACACAAGAAAGAACAATGGTATCTACCCAAGTTAGAATGCTAGGGGGAACCTTAGTAAACATACCGAGAACAGCAAAACAAGACATAAAGTCTATACCTATAAATGCAAAGTAAAGAAGTCGTTACTGATAGAGCTCGGACACCATCCAATATAGGTCGGGCAAAAGCAAACAAACCAATCAACACAGTTCTACGACTCTTCTATACACAGAAGGACTCGAAATGGCGCCCCTCATATTCCATCAGTAACCACAACATCATATAGCAGGGACACCATTAGGGGTAACATAAATGTAATTGATAAACCAAAACGATTACAGTATTTAGCAATTCCAGAAAAGCAATTCAAGACAACAAAAAGGAAAAACTTCAGGCTATGTAACAGTAGCCAAACAAAAGGAAAATTCCTAGAAAAAAGCAACATCATCAAAGATCCAAGTACCCAACAGTAACCCATTGTCAACAATCAGAGGTCATTCAAGAATAGCCACAAGAACAAACAAACAATGCAAGACTATTAAAAATGATGAGACACTAACCTCAAAGGGGGTTTGAAATGAAGAGGGGCACATCAAGCAGCAAGACACGAACAATCCTCTTCAAAGAACTCTTCCGAGAAGAACGAGATTAGGAGAACCTTGAAAAATGGAGTCTCAAAGTAAGACGAAGGAAAAGAAAGGATCTTTTCTTCACAATGATAGCAAATGAAAAGACTTTCAGAAATAGGAAAAAGGAGAAGAAGAAAGGCCACGGTGCTTTTATAAGAAACAAAGAGTAACGTGCCTATTTACTCCTCTTTAAAACATGCGCACAATTCAAGAAAACTGCCGTGCCAACTTAGCCCCTCATTTAAAGGGAGGCACCATTCAAATTTTCAAGTACGTTGAGTACTTGATCTTTGGAAAGACGGGGCACCCGACGTCTAAGCAAAAATTACGAAATGCTTGAGCTCGACCTATAAAAGGCTCAAGACTCAAGCAGGGGCACTGCTCATACTCTGCCCTAATAAGCAAAGCCAGGTCAAACAAACAAAAAGGTCCACCAAGAAAAATGGCCTCTACAAACATACCCGGCCTCTTTAAAGAGGTCAGATACCGACAAAAGAGCCCAGCTCTACATGTCCAAAGCAGGTAACTGCCTCCGCCAATCTCTCCTACAATTTCTATCTTTACTAAAAGATAGATTCCAACAAACTTCCAAGATAAAGGAAACAGTTATCCATCAGAAATGATGGAACTACTCTAACAAAGGTGGTTATCGACCCCACTATAAGTACACTGACATCCCTCAAGTATAATTCACATTCTAATCTACTAAAAGCCTGCCTACAGCCCTTGCTAACTTAAACATCGGAGTCTCTTGTAGGTACCACCTCCAACTCCTCACGAAAAACTCGAACTGACGGTATCTCAACATCAACAAATCAGATGCTGCCATACAAAGAGATCCGAACCTCACGTCCCGTCCCAATTCAATGTTTTAAGTAACATTTGCAACAATTTTTATTCTTTTAACAATTATCACCATCATCATGTAAACAAAATTTTGAACTAAATCATTACCAAAAATAAAATATATTTCATCATTAAAAATATAATTATACTAAATATATAATAAAATTAATTATTAAAGTAAAATATATGATAAAATTTAAAATATATATTAAAAATAAATTAAATATATATATTTATTATAAATATATAATGATTGATTTTGACGTATAAATAATATTTTTACAAAAACTACTATAAAAAATTGAATCACAGAATATTGGATTGTTTACACGAAAATGTTACATGGTACGATTTAGTTATTAATTTATTATAATGAAAAGGAAAAAGTAAAAGAAATAAACAAGTATCTGCCAAGAAAGAAGAATGTAACGTAATCCCATTTTTCCATGCGGTCTGTTATACTAATTAGTTATTATTATGCTTTTATTTCTACCGTCTTAAAAAGGAACTAAAACCCTTGTAAACACTAAACAGCATTTCAACTTTTCCGAGTGTATATTGGGGTTTTGTGTTCTGTGATAGTGTGATGTGAGCTAAGAGCTCTTAAGTCTTACACACAAAGAAGAAAGAAAATACCAAAAACTCACAACAAGACGACGATAGACTGTGTCAGTGGTGGTGCCGCCGCTGCCATGGGTGCTCTTGCCACTCTGCCTCCTTGGATTTCCGAGGACGACCCTCTCCTCAAGAACGCCGTTGAGGTTCTCTCTCTCTTTCCAATTCACTCTTAGCTTTCGACTTCAACCTCTATTCCTAATCTTTTGTTGCCTTTGCATCCGCATGTCTGCTTAATTTGCCATCTACCTAATGTGCTTTAGCGCCTTTTCTGATGAATATTAGTTGCACTGTTAGGTAAAATTGGCGCGTACGTTAAAAGCCAGGAACGTGTGTCTTAGAGGCTTCTTAGGTTGGGATCAACGAGTTATATTCATTGCACATTCATGCTATTTATCATATTAAATGTGGATTATTTGAGGTCTTGGGGATAGTAGACACTCGTATCATGGGGCAAATGTGTTAGTCCTTCACATATTGAAGAGTGAATCTGTTTGTGTACGATTCTGAATGTTGTGGTTTATGTATGTCAAGGGGCAATTGCTCTGAATTGGATAGATGTTTGTTCTTGCCGTCTGGTTTGAGTTTCGAAGGGGGACTCCATGTTTAGTCTTTGACTTGTCTATTTGCAGGCCGGTGCTTCTTTAGAGTCACTAGCAAAAGGTGCGGTGCAGTTTTCTCGAAGATATAGTTTTAGAGAAATACGCGATAGATGGTACTCTATCCTCTATGATCCTATTATTTCTGCGGAAGCATCTGCAGGCATGACAGACTTTGAGATTTCTACTTCACCTCTCCCATCGAAGTTCATCAAGTTTGGAAATACAAGAGAACGCAAAATTGATTCTGCAAAAAGAAAAGCTGAAAGTGTACGGACTTCCTATTATGCTATGCGGAAAAGAATCCGCAATGACGCATTTAATTCCATGGACTTAGGTTTCCTTGTGGATCCTGAAAATGACAATTATGGTGTAAATGGAAGTGAGAGTTTGCCTAAAAACTGTTTGGCCGAAGGTGAAACGTCCAATCATTTTGGTTTCCATGGTTCACATACTGATCCTGCTCAGTATTCTTTTCCTGAAAATATGATGAATGGTGGTGCTATAACGAATGGAGTTACTATCCATGCATATTACACCGGAGCTAAGGATCCAGTTCAAGACAATATACCTGCTGAGCAACAAGATGTACTTAGAGAAGAACCTCAATTTCTTCGAGGTGATGTTTCCAATGGAGCTGCAGAGGAGATGGGTGTTCCAGAAGAACTAGCCATTGATAGCTTCATTGATGACGATAATTTAGAGACCCCATTTGATCAGATCAACAGTGACCCTGGAAACCTGTGTTCTGAGTTTGATGGAAATGATGTATTTGATTCATCTGAAATGGAATGTGGTACATCATTTAATAGCTTACATTTGTCTCCACTCCCGGAAATGCCAGTGTGGAAAACACATGCGAGCATTCAAGAACCTGAAATGCCATGTGGTGATTTTAAGGATTCTATTGCTTGTGGGGAGGCTTACCTGGCAGAACTGTCCAATTCTCTCTTAAACTTCACAAATGAGGAAGAACTCTATCTGATGGATGTTGATGGAAAAGACGGGATTGATAAGTCTTATTATGATGGTCTGAGTTCACTTCTACTAAGTTCTCCTAATGATGTTAGCCAAGATCAGTTGCCTGAAAAGGCTGAGGCAGAGTCTTCAGTGGCCTCACAAGCAAAAGTTTCAAATCTGTCAGTTTCATGTCATGCAAAAGTAGATGATAACAATAGACTACAGTCTAGCGATGCCCAAACAGTTCAGAAATCAGATATCCAAGTATCATCTTCTGTCTCTGTTAAAGATCCTCGTTTTCCTGAACTAATTAATGGAGTTGTATTCTGTGCTCTAAACACTGAAGAACCAGAAGTTCCATGCAATGTTGATGTTTTCTTACTACCCGTGGATGTGCCTCCTTCAACATCTCCATATTCATCTGAATGGGTGTATACAGAATCCAATAAGCCAATTTCATCATATGTTCAGGATTATGGATTTAGTAACCATAAAGCTCTTGAAAGAAGTAGAATGATAAAGGTAGAACAGAAAAAACCCGCAGAATTTCGTGGATCTTCTCAGGTGATGGGATCTCCTCCCTTTCCAGGGGTACAGTGTGAATTTTCGAATTCTCATGCATCACACATAGCGTCCAGGAGTGCTGTGACTGTTTCTGGTGGGTTAGGTGGAAATAAAGCTAGCACAACCAATGCTATCATGCATGCAAACCCAAAGGACACACCTATCAATGTAGGCTTGACACATTGTCTAAATAGTCGTGTGACAAACTCTTATAGTGAGAAACCAACCCTTGGGTCTAATGGCTTCAGAAATCATCCTTATTCTGATGGCTCTGGCATGAAACAGGGAAAAAACTTACCCTTGCCAATTCAAGATCGTCATTGGCAACATGCTGAAGTGGGGTCTTCAGATGTTCCCAAGTCTCATCTGGTGGCAATTCCTCCAACTTTAGATGAAGAGCAATATATGGAGAGTGATGATGATGTTCCTTGTTATTCTGATATAGAGGCAATGGTAAGGCGTGCGGGGCAGACCTTTCAATCAACAGTAACCTTAACCTTGTTTCATAACTGTAGCTATTTTCTGAGTTATTCCTTCATTTCCATCTACAGATACTTGATATGGATCTGGATCCAGATGATCAGGATTTGTTTTATAACGAGGAAGGTATTACAAAGAAGTTACTTTTGTCATTGCTTCTTGCATGATGCTATTTGCATCTTTTATATTTTGTTTATTTGGAGTACAGATAATTAATTAATGTCCCAACTGAATAACATTTCTGTTTTGTGGTGCTTGTCTTATTCTGCCTCATGCCACAGAAGCATGGCTCAGTTACTTGGGATAGTCTCATAAAAAACTCATTTTGCATCCTTATGGTTGCCTATTTTTTATTTAGCTGTTGTCTTAACTTATTATAGTACAGTGATAAAATGTGATAGACCCTTGGGCAGGTGATACTTTTTAATAGTATTTTTTCTTTTTGAAGAAGCTTGCAAAATTTGATGCTTTCCCCTGATGAGTGCCAGTTCACTAGTGACATTTTAGAAACATGCTAGTAGTTATGAGGCATATGGGTGAGCTCTTTGTTGTGCATTATGGACCAGACTTCATGTCATGATGTTTGATGCATGACCATGAGTTCTGCACTTCTGCTACTTGTTTACATAATTTATGGAACTTGGGCAGTATATATGCAGCTTATGTGTGCCTTTGTATGAATATGCTTTCCTTGATCAGCAGATATTCAGTAAATATTCTGTTTTTAAACTCTCCAAGTAGTAGTTTGATTACATTATTTATCATATACATCTAAGATAAATGGTTGGATATTTTTCTTTTGTTGTTGATTTCACTGTGTATTTTCTTTAATAATAGCTTAACAATATTATATTCTGATTGCAATATAGTATCAACATATCAACATGAGGAAACTAAGCGGACTATCATAAGGATGGAACAGGGTGCTCATTCCTATATGCAGAGAGCCATTGCTTTACATGAAGCAATTGCCATTTTATATGGTCGCCATTCAAAGCATTATATTAAGAAAGCCGAGGTATTTTACATGTGTGTGTTTTTTAATTTTGGGTATATATTGAATTTATTTCCACTATAAGAACTGAGACACACAACATGTGTCTATGAACAGATATTTAGTTGCTTTATTCTGATTTTGTTTCTGATTTGAGACAGTGATTTGATTGTAAATTATGGAGTGAACTGTGGTGAAGGTATAATAATTAAAGAATAGTTGGACAGATCTGTTCTGTGCCCTTCAGTGAAATCCATTTCTATGTTTGTGTGCGTGTTAATCTTTGAGCCTTTAAATGTCTAAGCTGTGATGGTTCTTTTTGGAAGTAACACCCACCAAATGATGCGAGGAAAGTAACTAAATTACTATTCTCTAGGAGGCAATTTACCTTTCCATAGAACAACAATCAAGTTAAAGTGTAAGACCTAGGAAAAAGTGATCTTGGCTCTGAAAGAGTTCACTTAGCTTAGCAGAGATCTGGGTTTACAAGTATGTAAAAGAGAGAAGAAAGAAAAGAGGAGGAGGAGGGGGGGGGGGGGGGGGGATCAAAATCAAGGAAGTTATAGCTAGTGTACCATTAAGGGACTCCACTTTGAAGATGTAAGGGGGACAGAGAGAGCTTATCCAACTCAGATAGGATAGTAGCGAACCAGAAAAATCCCAGTAGATTAATATGGTGGACGTTGAAAACTTTCCAAC
Source organism: Arachis hypogaea (assembly GCF_003086295.3). Classification (NCBI taxonomy): domain Eukaryota; kingdom Viridiplantae; phylum Streptophyta; class Magnoliopsida; order Fabales; family Fabaceae; genus Arachis; species Arachis hypogaea. Next base: position 111,095,659 of record NC_092052.1, on the reverse strand, counting down.
AGATAATATGGAATACTCTTATCAAAAGACGAGCATTGTTCTCGTTTTTGGGGCAGAAAGATGCTAACTTGGTTTCGGGCTAATGGAATGACAATTACCATAAGCCTCCAGAAAGAAGACAGGGAGGGGATTGCTTATGAATTTCATTCTTTGAAACTACGCGTTAGGCTAAGAATCCCTCTATTTTTATATCTTTTATGGACACTTCAAAGGGTCTGACATGTGAATTACTATCAAACCATAATGATGATGGAAATTGAATCTAAGACTTGGATAATGCTTTTAGTGATCTCTCAATTTCTCCTGCAGGTTTTACTTGGACGGGCAACAGAAGGTGTTCCAGTAGATATTGACTTGGGCAAAGGAGGTTATGCAAATAAAATATCTCGACACCAGGTTTGTCATATTACCAAATTTGACTTGGTTCATGATGCAAGAATGATTTTGGTGCATTCATATATTTTCTTAAGGACATAGATAGTCTGCTCCTCATTTCAGATTCGTACTATGTTGTGTTTGCATTAGCAAATTAGTTATGATATACTAATCAAGTCAGTATGCTTTATGAAATACATAGAACAATTAGGCACTATTATAGCCTCCACCCCGCCAAAAGAAAAAAAATATCAAAGTTTTGGCTTCAATGTGAAGTCTCTGCCATACAAAAGTTGACCTGTCGACATATAAATGATGTTTCTTCCTTTGCTAACTTTCAGGCAATTATAAAGCTGGACAATGATGGATCTTTCTACATTAAAAACTTTGGCAAGACTTCAATATTGGTGAATAACAAAGAAGTGCAGAGGGGTCAGTCTCAAAGACTATACTCCAATTGTTTGATCGAGGTATGATTCTATAGCCTGTATTTCAGATTTGGTTATTCACTTGAATAACCTCATATCCTCTTTGAAAAAGTTTTCCTGCATGCATGTACACATGCTCTTAGTATTTGTGCATATGGATAAAAGTTTTTTACTAGTTCTCAACCATGCGTTGTCCACAATCAAAATGAGTCTCAGATTTTGATTTTGGAGTTAATAGGTGCTGGATGGTCTGCAAATTCCGTTTTTTTTTTTTTCTAGTTGTTGGTGGAATTAAGTGTCATGGAATCTTTGTGCTACCAATATCCTTAGTAGGAATATAAAAACACAGTTTTTGTTATGAGAATGAGCATGTTATTGTTTGCTCATTTCGATTCCATCCCTGCTTTCTTCCAGTTTACAAAATAATCAAGTATACGTAACTCACTACCAGTATTTTCTAAGTTGAGGGAGATGTAGGCGGTTGGAATTATAAGATGCCCTTTGGATTAGTTATATAAAATAGGAATGAAGTCTTAATTAAATTGCTACAGTTATCTAGAAATATGTGTGAAATAAAATACAATTTGTTTTATTTTGCAGTTGAGGGGGATGTCATTCATATTTGAGACAAATCCTAGTCGTGTGAAGCAGTATCCGGATCAGCATATTACAGACAATTCATAAACCTTGTAGTGTCGAATGTAAATGTTAGCAAGAGATCCACTAGAACAGAAAGTGCTTATTTTTATTGCACTTTCTGAATTTTGGTAAGGAAGCGGTGATGATGTATGTCAATGCTTTTGATGCTATAATGGTGTTTCCATGGGAAATGGGAATGGGCTTCTGCAGCTAAGTGCTCTCCTTCCCCCATGTTTCTCTGCCGACGCAAGTAAATAGTTAATTTAGCAACACTTTTGTATTAAGTCAAATTTAACCCCTAACCTGGAAATGCTTGCTCACTCGCTGATGCTGAATCTGAATCTCATGACTACCTTGCATTACGCAAGGTAGCCACACATTCTTTCCTAGAAACAGCATTCTTAATCTATTTTTAAAATTATTTTTTTAATTAGAAGATAATTAGGAGGATAATTTAAAAATCTAATTATTTATCTTTTATAATTTTTTTTATCTTATTTTCTTACGGGTTGCTTCCACTTAATATATTATTGTGGGTTAAAATCTCAAAATCCGTTAGTTCATCTTTGTAACTAGGCTTTTGAATTCTGTGTTTACAAAAATTCGTACAAGTGATTTGTAAATTACAAAAAATCCCATTTATGAAGGTAGAAATTTACTTATAATCAACTTCATATTGGCACGTGTTATTATTTGATTTTAAAAAAATCAGTTTATTATATATATAAATGGTTTAATTATTGGACTCAACAATTATTTTCTCTCATCTTTGTTATGCTCTTGAAATTCGTTATCTTCCAATTTTTCATAACTAATTTCAAACTTTTAATTGGATATGTTTTTATTCGTATTTTTTAATCAAATTTTTTATTTCAAATGTATTCCTTAATTTTTGGTTTTATTCAATTTTATATGAATGATGAAAATCATTTAATAAATTAGTAATTGTTCATCGTGAGTTTTGTTTTGTTTTATTTTGTTTTGTTTTTTTCAGAATACGAAACTTTACTTTTTTAAACAATCTGTATATATATATTTCATGAGAATTAAATAAATAAAAATAAAAGAAAAATTTGGTCAAGAAAGATGAAGACGTATTAAATTTATCATTTAGGGATAATACGCAGAAAAAATTTTAAAAAGTCTTTAAAAGGTGGTTATTTGATCTATCTAAATCAATTTTTTTAAAAAAATTATTTGTATAAAATAAACCAATTTTTGTAACAAACCAAATAATAACATGTGTCAGTAATCTAAAAACAACATCATATGAAATTGACTGGAGGTAAGTTTTCATTTATCAAAGTATCATCCAGTTGTTTGTAGTATGGTCAAAAGATGTGCGGTATTCTTTTGTCCACCTAGATGAAACCATCCTGGTCTCAAATGTGTCTCTTTTTCTTGCATTCCTTGAATATCACTCGTTTTAATTAGTATTTACTGAAAGGTTGTTGAGATGTATAAGCGTGATAAACACATAGTTGAATGTTGAATAAAAAAAGTAAAATGAATAATTTTGTAGTTAAGTTTTAATGTTGGATTTATTTTCAAGTTAGTATGCAAATGTTTGGAGTGAAAGATGTTGGTAATTGGTAAGGTTGTACATAACAAGTTTCAAAGGAAATTAGGTTTCTTTGATGCATTATTGAAAAAAAAAAGTTAAGATAAAATATATTTTTATTTTTAAGGTTTGTAACTCTTTTTCAAAATATTTTTAACGTTTAATTTTATTTAATTTTATCTTTAACATTTTTTATTTATTCAATTTTATCTCTAACGTTTTCAATGCAAATTGAAAATATTAGAAATAAAATTGAATGAGATTAAATGTTAGAGATATATTTGAATAAAATCACAAACATTAGAGATAAAAAAATATATTTTATCCAAAAGTTAAATTCTAATAAAAATAAACCTCAAATATTTAATACTTTTAAATTCAACAAAAATAGTAAATTAACACGAGAAAAATGATTTCTTTTGGAAGGTTAACGAACTAAAAATGCTCATTCTATTATAAAATGGTTATTATTGTGGATGTCTTATCATGAGTATTATCATACATAATGGAGTATGAAATATTATCAAGTATAGTTGTCCTATCATAATGGAGTATGAAATATTATCAATTAATGAGGCATAGAGGTAAATAATGTCCTACTATTATTTAATTTAAAGACTTTATTTATAAATAGATCCTAAAGAGAATATTTCAATACACCAAGAATAACACATAGAAGAGAATACACATAACTATATTTGAGAAGAATGTTACATATGCAATATTGATGTGAATGTGTTATGTTATATTAGGTAGTGTTTGGTTGATGTCCATGTCTCAACACAATAACACATGTCTTATTTTGTTTAGTAAGACACAAATTTTTAAAGGACATGGGAGGACACAAATGGACACTAAGACACTAAATTTGTATACCTCCAATTTGGTGAGACACTAAGACACAATTTGTGAGACACTAATTTTTTACTCTTTTACCCTTATTCAATTTTTAAATTTTTAGAATTTGTCCTCTTATCTCCCCAAAATTTTCTACAACTAAATTTGTCTTCCTGTTTTCTTCAAGAAAAAAATTGTACATTTAATTTTTTATTTATTTGAATTTTAAAAAATCTTTGATAAATTTTGGGCTTTGCTTTTCTATTTTTTTTAAAAAAAAATTGTATATTTAATATTTGAATGATAATTTAAAATAATATTAAAAGAAATAAAAAATATTGAAAGAAATAAAAATTCAATGGTGATGACATGTAGTGTCTGAGGTGATGGGTGTGCAGTGGTGGTAGTAAAATTTGTGGTTGAATGAAGAGTAATTCAGTCTTTTTCAAATATTTGTGTGTCTTGTTCATTATTTTTGCCAAACACAATACATACACAAAAATATTTTATGTCTATATCTTTAATGTCTGTGTCTTTATGTTTGTGTCTCATCCTACACATCAACCAAACGGAACATTAAGTGACACATATTCAGAATTAAAAACAAAGTTCTCTTATTCTCTCCAATAATTTTTTAGCTATTTATCTTAATTTTACAACACAATTTTTTAGGTAGAAGGATGAGGCTTAAGCCCAAAAAGAGAATACTACAAATTCAAAGAGTTGAGGGGTACACTCATCTATTTTACATCACTTGCTAACAGATCACCTAATAGTGCTGGCGGGTTATCCAAAAATCTAAATTCCAAACTTTGACTAGTGTTGACATTTGCTAGCCAATTAGCGTTAGCATTTGTTTCTTTATTTATGTGTGTGAAAACTTCAACTCCCAAAGTCTATGCGTGAAGGCTTCAACCTCTCGAAGAAGGATGTTAGGTACTGTGTTGTTATCCTTTTTGCATATTTTCTCTTAGACTTTCATAGAATCCATCTCCATTGTTACTCTTATCATCCCTAAATTTCACGCTATTCTCAATCCATGAATTAATCCCTAAAATTCTCTTGTGTGATCGGACATGACCCAGATTAGCTTTAAATCCTCCTATCCACTCCCCTTTATAACTTCGTAATAATCCTCCACACTCTGCTTTCCTTGCCTCCTTTCTTACTGATTCATCAACGTTTTTCTTGGGTGGGAAGACTCTAGATGCTTTTTCGATTACTAGAAATTTTGATATTGTCTAGCATAAGTCTTCTCTTGTGAGTTTCTTTGTTCTCTTTTATGATCTTTCTGATGATGGAAACAACATTTGTTGGCCTAATATATGGTGAGGAGAAGAGTTCCTAATTTCTCCATTGCCATATTCTCTAACAAGTGAAGAAAAATTCATCCCTCCAATCATATGTCTCTGACTTTCTAAGTTTGTTTGTATGGTTGATCTTGATCCAGTCCTAAAACTTATTCCAAAGAAGATTGCTATAGTCGCAGGTTGTACCATATGGATCTAGATTTTTGCTGCCATTGGACAATCCCTCAAGGCATGGGTGATAGTTTCTAATATTCTTTGACGGTGGTGGCAATGAGGATTTGCTCCCATCATCCTAGCTCTTCAATCCGTAGTTAGCAATTTGCCATGAATAGTTCACCGTATAAAAACTTTGACTCTTTTAGGCCTCTCCACTTCCAAATCACTTTCCACACCAAACTTGCTTCCATGTCATTTGCTATTGTTAACCTTTTGTAGGCTGATTGAGGCTACTGTTAGTTCTCCACTTGGTGTATGGTCCCATTGTATAGTATCATGTCCTAGGTCTTCTCTTGGAAGTGGTATTGATCTGATCTTCTCAATGATGTGTTTAGGAATTAACGATCTCAGCATCTCCCAATTCCATTCACCCTCATCATTAGTATAGTCAGCCACTTTCTAATTCCTTTAGTTTAAAGAAACAAGGTTGGTAGCAGTTTCCATTAGGCATGTTTCATTGTGAACCCAAGCATTGTTCTAGAACTCAATTTTCTTCCCATTTTCTATGGCCCATGAGCAATTCTATTTTACCCACGGCAACAATTTTAACAATTCTTTCTATAGTGTGGAGTCACCCAATTTATTGGATATGTTTTGATCCTCTATCAAGTTCACTGGATACCTATGAGAGAATACTTGTGCCCACAGAGCTTGTGACTCTTTACACATCCTCCATAGAACTTTGGAAGAAAAGCCTCATTTATACTCTAAATTCTTTTCATCCCTAACCCCTTTCTATTTCGGTAGAGTTAGAGTGTTCCAGCTAAGATGATGAATTCTTTTACGATCTAGACTTTCAACTATATAAAGTCTCTCTGTGTTTTTCCTAACTGATTGCAAATCCCTTTAGGTAGTTTCAAGTGTTGCATTTTAAAATTCATAATGGGGCTAAGGATAGACTTTGCTAATGTAATCCTCCCTGCTAAGGATAAGCATTCCTTTTCCACCATTGTAGTTTGTTCTCCATCCTTTTAATGATGTTCTTGAACTTCTTGTTATTTCTTCTTTGATTAGTTAAATGAGCTCCAAAGTATCTCCCTAGGTATGGCTTCTCTTAATACCGGCATTTATCACAAATAGCAATTCTATCCTCCCTATTACCTCTAATGTGCATGTAAACATATTATATTTTTGATTGTATCAAAACGATGTCTAAATCTAGATCTTTCTAAAGAATCCATATACCACCACCATAACCATTCGCCTTTCCTATATGATAGAAGTTAAAACCAAAACTTCTAATAGCCTTAACAATTTTATTTCTATTGCACCTTATTTTTTGATGTTTTCGCATCTTTAGTAGTTTTTCTTGCATTATTTTCTTATTTTCTTAGGTTTAATCATAGTTTCTTCCTCTAATCTAATCGCTTTTAAGTATTATTTGCTAATAAAGTATTTTCTAAGAGTTTTCAAGGAAATACAGGATTAAGAGAGAAAAATTAAGTAGCAAAGAAAGCATAATCAAAGGGCAAGGGATAGGGAAAGGCATGCAATCAAAGTACGTAACGTTCAGAACCATACAAACCATGTAGCAGCTAGGCATGTAACACTTAGTGGAGGGCGTGCAACACCCTGGAGCAAGAAGCATGGGGTGTGCAACGCCATGCAGGGCGTGCAACCCCCCATAGAGAGCCAAGAGATGGCGTGTAATGCCTAGTAAAGGGCGTGCAACGCCCAAGCAAGCCCTGGAAAAAGAATCAAGGGCGTGTAACGCCTAGTGGAGGGCGTGCAACGCCCTGGAGGAGAAGCAAAGATGGTGTGCCATGGCAAGGAGGGCATGCAACACACCTTGAGAGGACAAGTGCCATGCCATGCAGGGCGTGCAATGCCCCTAGAGCAAGATGAAGCTGGCATGCCACGCCATAGGAGGCGTGCAACACCTCTGGAGGACACCAGGCATGGCGTGCCAAGCCTTGAAGATAGTTAGGTCCTTGGAGAGCAGCCCAAGCCTGGCGTGTAATGCTACTAAAGGGGCGTGCCATTCCCTGAATTCGACAAAGGTAGCATGCAACGCCCTAATGGGGCGTGCAACGCCAGGCCCAAAAATTAAAGGTGGCGTTTAACACCACTGCTTGGCGTTAAACGCCCAAGCTTAAAGATCGAGCCCAGTTACACACCACCAAGTCCAGTGCAACACCAATGATGAATTCAGCAAGGTCCAACCTCAAAGATGTGATTCCTAATTGAAGATTGAAGAAGATTCTGTTATAATTTGATTTGAATTTGATTTAATTCTATTTTAATTCTTGGATTTGAATAATTAGACATGATCTTATTTTGATTAAGATAAGATTTAGTTTTTGAATTTAAATTAGAAGAACCTTAGGTATAAATAAGTAAATGACATTCATAGAGAGGACATTGAGTTTCCTCCGCATAGTTTCTTTTTGTCAAAGGGTTAGGATCTCTATTTATGTTTCCATGGATTATTACTCTAAGTTTTCTTTTATTTTAAAGTATTGCATCGATCTGTTTCATGATTTAGTTATTCATTCCTCATCCTTAAAAGATTAGTATCCGTTTTAAATTTGTTTATTGCTTTGACAGATCTAATATCCAAATTATGCTTGAAAACTCTTTCACGTGACTTTTTGAATTTGACTAGACATAGTGTTTCAATTAGTATACGACAATACATGATTTTCAATCACTCTAATTTTGATTACATGACATATCATTTGGATTAGAACAACTTTTGAAAATTGTGTCTTCTCATAAGGTTCAACTGGATAGGACTAGCTTGGATACGTGACATATAATCCGACCTAAGGACAACTTTTGAATCTTATGAGGAACTGAATTGGATTTGTACTTAACCTCTTCAATTCACTGATTGACCAAGACATTGGTGGTTGGTTAATTGAGGAGAAACTGAGGAACTAAGACATTGGAAATTAGTTAATTAAGGTTCGTCGTGAAAAGATATCTGCATGCTTTAGAATAGGTAAACAAGGTTTGATTTTTCTAGAGTTTAAACATCTCCGAAACCCTTGACATTCATCATTATTATTCTCTCTCAATCAAGCATATGTTCACTGTCCTCTTTCTAGCATTCAACATTCAAGCATTCTAGGTTTTAGCATTCATCAATCCAGATTTTATTTGATCTAATTAGAAATTTAACTCGATATTTGCTTGCTCAATCCTTTAATCCTCGTGGGAATGATATCCACTCACCGTGGTATTACTTGAATGATCCGGTGCACTTGCTAATATCCGTGAGCTTTAGTTTTTGTTCATCAAGTTTTTGGCCCTGTTACCGGGGAGTAACTAAGATTGGCAACATACATTGGGTTAAATTACTAAATTAGATCCTGTTTTACTCTTTCGTTTTGTTGTTTTGTTTTCATTCCTTTAGCTTTCTTTTTTTTACCACTGGTGCCTTTGATCTATTTCTTTGTGTATGCAAGGGAGTGACAATTCTAAACCTCTTCAGTATGATCCTGAGATTGAATTAACTCTATTCTGATTAAGAAGGCAAGCAAGAACTAGGAAAAAAGAGAAGAAAAAGATGGCCAAGGGACAAAAAATGCAAGGAGAACCCTTGGAGGCTTTACCACACCCACCACTGACAGTTGTGGCAATAGCATAGTGAGACACACTATGGAAGCTAACAATTTCAAGTTGAAACCTTCACCCATCTAATTGGCACGGCAAGACCAATTCATTAGTAATCCTCAAGAAGATCCAAACATGCACATATCTAGCTGGTGCACGAATCCCCACACTTTTATACATCTGTACCAGCAAGTACACTGGGTCGTCCAAGTAATACCTGAGTGAGTCAAGGTCGATCCCACGAAGATTGTGGTTTGAAGCAAGCTATGGTTATCCTGCAGGTCTTAGTCAGGCATATTCAGAAGGTTGTTGGATTGATAGAGTGAAAAAGGTCTAATATAATAGGGTGCTAATACTTTATGAATTAAATGGAATAATAATGGGAATATAGTTGAGGATTGGAGTTGCTTATCCTTTTTGAATTAATTCTGGTATTACTGTCTCCTTTGCCTATGAGTGATTTCTTCTATGGCAGGCTGTATATGATTGACGCCTTTTTTGAGAGGTCATCAATAATCATTCGGATCTGAACCCCATGGTTAGTGCGGATCCATCTCTTTGAGGGTGAAGCTCGTACATTCCATTCTCTTTAATGATCTCACTCAAAGCGCCACAGACAATGTCGAATCTTCCGGATAGGAGGAATGCTGCGTGATGAGCGGATAATTTATACGCTTTTTGGCATTGTTTTTAAGTAGTTTTCAGTATGATTTAGTTAGTTTTTAGTATATTTGTATTAGTTTTTAAATAAAAATCACATTTCTGGACTTTACTATGAGTTTGTGTATTTTTCTGTGATTTCAAGTAATTTATAGCTGAAATTGAGGGACTTGAGCAAAAATCTGATTTAGAGGCTGAAGAAGGACTGCAGATGCTGTTGGATTCTAACCTCCCTGCACTCGAAGTGGATTTTCTAGAGCTACAGAAGCCCAATTGGTGCGCTCTCAATTGCGTTGGAAAGTAGACATCCAGGGATTTCCAGCAATATATAATAGTCCATACTTTTTCCGAGTTTTGACGATACAAACTGGCATTCAAACGCCAACTTCCTGCCCTATTCTGAAGTTAAACGCCAAAAACAGGTTGCAAACCAGAGTTAAATGCCAGAAACAGGCTACAACCTGGCGTTTAACTCCAAAAAGAGTCTCTACACATGAAAGATCAATGCTCAACCCAAGCACACACCAAGTGGGCCCGGAAGTGGATTTCTGCATCAATTACTTATCTTATGTAACCCTAGCTACTAGTTTAGTATAAAAACTACTTTTAGTGATTTATTTCACATCTTTTGATCATCTTTTGAACATCTTTTGGTCATTTTTGAGACTATCTTTGTATCACTTTTGATCATTGATCACGTTTAGGGGGCTGGCCATTCGGCCATGCCTGTACCACTTTCACTTATGTAATTTTCAACGGTGGAGTTTCTACACCTCATAGATTAAGGTGTGGAGCACTGCTGCTCCTCATGAATTAATGCAAAGTACTATTGTTTTTCTATTCAATTCAAGCTTATTCCTATTCTAAGATATTCGCTTGCACTTCAACATGATGAATATGATGATCCGTGACACTCATTACTATTCTCAACCTATGAACGCGTGCCTGACAACCACTTCCGTTCTACCTTAGATCGAGCGTGTATCTCTTAGCTTCCATTCCAAAAGATCAGAGTCTTCGTGGTATAAGCTAGAATTATTAGCGGCCATTCCTGAGATCCGGAAAGTCTAAACCTTGTCTGTGGTATTCCGAGTAGGATATGGGAAGGGATGACTGTGATGAGCTTCAAACTCGCGAGTGTTGGGCGTAGTGACAGACGCAAAAGGATCAATGGATCCTACTCCAACATGATCGAGAACCGACAGATGATTAACCGTGCAGTGACAGTGCATTTGGACCATTTTCACTGAGAGGACGGGAAGTAGCCATTGATAACGGTGATGCCCAACATACAACTTGCCATGGAAAGGAGTATGAATGATTGAATGGAAGCAGTAGGAAAGCAGAGGTTCAGAAAGAACAAAGCATCTCCATACGCTTATCTGAAATCCCACCAATGAATTACATAAGTATCTCTATCTTCTTTTCTGTTTTAATTATATTTTAATTATCAAACTCATGAACATTTGAATTCGCCTGACTGAGATTTACAAGATGACCATAGCTTACTTCAAGCCGACAATCTCCGTGGGATCGACCCTTACTCACGTAAGGTTTATTACTTGGACGACCCAGTGCACTTGCTAGTTAGTTGTGCGGAGTTGTGACAAAGAGCTGAGATTATTTTCGTGCGTACCAAGTTGTTGGCGCCGTTTTAGAGATCACAATTTCGTGCACCAAGTTTTTGGTGCCGTTGCCGGGGATTGTTCGAGTTTGGACAACTGACGGTTCATCTTGTTGCTCAGATTAGGTAATTTTATTTTAATTTTAAAGCTTTTCGTTTTTATTCTTTTTATTTTCAAAAAAAAAAAAAACCAAAAGTTGGATGTTTCTTGTTTGAGTCTAATGTCAATTTTTAAGTTTGGTGTCAATTGCATCTTTTTAATTTTTCTTAAAAATTTTTTGAAAACTTATGCATGATGTTCTTCATGATCTTCAAGTTGTTCTTGATGAATTTCCTTGTTTGATCTTTGCATTTTCATGTTTTGTGTCTTTTCTTATTTTTCATATGTATTTTCAATTTATTAGTGTCTAAACATTGAAAATTTCTAAGTTTGGTGTCTTGCATGTGTTTCTTTTCTTAAAAAAAAAATTTCAAAAACATGTTCTTGATGTTCATCTTGACATTCAAAGTTTTCTTGGTGTTCATCTTGACATCAAAGTGTTCTTGCATATTTTTCTTGTTTTGATTCATAATTTTCATATTTTGAGTCATTTTGATATTTTTCTCTCTCCTCATTAAAAATTCAAAAATAAAAAAAATATCTTTCCCTTATTCTTCTCATAAATTTCGAAAATTTGGATTGACTTAGTCAAAATTTTTTAAAAAACTTAGTTGTTTCTTATGAGTCAAGTCAAAATTTCAATTTAAAAAGGTTCAATCTTTAAATTTTAGAATTATATCTCTTAGTTTCTTGTTAGTCAAGTAATCAACTTTAATTTCAAAATCAAATCTTTTTAAATTTCTTTTTCAAATCTTTTTCAAAATGATCTCCAATCATATCTTTTTCAAAACTTAATTTCAAAATCTTTTCTAACTTCTTATCTTTTCAAAATTGATTTTCAAATTTTTTCAATACCACTTAACTTTTTGTTTGATTTTTAAATTTCTTATCTTTTTCAAAACCATCTAACTATTTTTCTCTCTCCAATTTTCGAAAATCACTAACAATATTTTCAAAAATCTCTTTTTATTTAATTACTTCATTCAGTTTTCAAATTTTATTTTATCTCTTCTTTTAAATTTCGAATTATAACTAATATTTAAAATAAAAACAAAAATATTTTTATTTTATTTTATTTAATTTTCGATTTCTTCCCTTTCTCATCTTCTTCTATTTATTTATTTATCTACTAATATTCCTCTTTTACTCATAATTCGAACCACCTCTTCTCCTCTATGTTCGAGTTCTTTTCTTCTCCTTCTTCTATTCTTCTCTTCTTCTACTCACATAAAGGAATCTCTATACTGTGACATAGATGATTCCTCTTCTTTTCTGTTCTCTTCTTTTTCATATGAGCAGGAACAAGGATAAGAATATTCTTGTTGAAGCTGACCCTGAACTTAAAAGGACTCTGAAGAAGAAGCTAAGGGAAGCTAAGGCACAACTCTCTGGAGAGGACCTGACAGAAATTTTCGAAAAAGAAGGAGACATGGCTGAACCAAATAACAATGGTGGAGATGCAAGGAAGATGCTTGGTGACTTTATTGTACCCTCTTCTAACTTCTATGGAAGAAGCATCTCAATTCCTACAATTGGAGCAAACAACTTTGAGCTTAAGCCTCAATTAGTTTCTCTAATGCATCAGAATTGCAAGTTTCATGGACTTCCAATGGAAGATCCGCATCAGTTTTTAGTTGAATTCTTACAAATCTGTGACACTATCAAGACCAATGGAGTTGATCCCGAGGTCTACAGGCTTATGCTTTTCCCTTTTGCTGTAAGAGACAGAGCTAGAACATGGTTGGATTCACAACCTAAGGAAAGCCTGAACTCTTGGGATAAGCTGGTCAGTGCTTTCCTGGCCAAATTCTTTCCACCTCAAAAGATGAGCAAGCTTAGAGTGAAAATCCAAACCTTCAGATAGAAGGAAGGAGAATCCCTCTATGAAGCTTGGGAAAGATATAAGCAACTGATCAAAAGGTGTCCTACTGACATGCTTCCAGAATGGAGCATCATATGTATATTCTATGATGGTCTGTCTGAGTTGTCAAAAATATCATTGGACCATTCTGCAGGAGGATCTCTTCATCTGAAAACCCCTGCAGAAGCTCAGGAACTCATTAAAATGGTTGCAAATAACCAGTTCATGTACACCTCTGAGAGGAATCCTGTGAACAATGGGATGCCTCAGAAGAAGGGAGTTCTTGAAATTGATACTCTGAATGCTATATTGGCTCAGAACAAAATATTGACTCAGCAAGTCAATATGATTTCTCAGAGTCTGAATGGATTGCAAGCTGCATCCAACAGTACTAAAGAAGCATCTTCTGAAGAAGAAGCTTATGATCCTGAGAACCCTGCAATGGCAGAGGTGAATTACATGGGAGAACCCTATGGAAACACCTATAATCCTTCATGGAGAAATCATCCAAATTTCTCATGGAAGGATCAACAGAAGCCTAATCAAGGCTTTAATAATAATAATGGTGGAAGAAATAGGTTTACCAATAGCAAGCCTTTTCCATCATCTTCTCAGCAACAGACAGAGAATTCTGAACAGAGCCATTCTGGCCTGGCAACCATAGTCTCTGATCTATCCAAGATCACACTAAGTTTCATGAATGAAACAAGGTCCTCTATTAAAAATTTGGAGGCACAGGTGGGTCAGCTGAGTAAGAAGATTACTGAAACTCCTCCCAGTACTCTCCCAAGCAATACAGAAGAAAATCCCAAGAGAGAGTGCAATGCCATAACCATGACTAACATGGCCGAACCTGGAGAGAGTGAGGAGGACGTGAGTCCCAGTAAGAAAAGCCTCATGGGACGTCCTCTGGACAGAAAGGAGTTTTCCTTTGAGGAACCAAAGGAATCTGAGGCTCATACAGAGACCATAGAGATTTCATTGAACTTCCTTCTGCCATTCATGAGCTCTGATGAATATTCTTCCTCTGAAGAGGATGAAGACATCACTGAAGAGCAAGTTGCTAAATATCTAGGAGCAATCATGAAGCTGAATGCCAAGTTATTCGGTACTGAGACTTGGGAGGATGAACCCCCTTTGTTCACCAATGAACTGAGTGCATTAATGAGGCGGACATTACCTCAGAAGAAACCGGATCCCGGAAAATTCTTCATACCTTGTACCATAGGCACCATGACCTTTGAAAAGGCTCTGTGTGACCTGGGGTCAGGGATAAACCTCATGCCACTATCTGTAATGGAGAAACTGAGAATCTTTGAGGTACAAGCTGCAAGAATCTCACTAGAGATGGCAGACAAATCCATGAAACAGGCTTATGGACTAGTAGAGGACGTGCTAGTGAAGGTTGAAAGCCTTTACATCCCTGCTGATTTTATAATCCTAGACACTGGGAATGATGAGGATGAATCCATCATCCTTGGCAGACCCGTCCTACCCCAGCAAAAGCTGTGATTGATGTTGATAAAGGAGAGTTGGTCCTCCAGTTGAATGAGGACTACCTTGTATTCAAGACTCAAGGTTCTCCTTCTGTAACCATGGAGAGGAAGCATGAAAAGCTTCTCTCAATACAGAGTCAAACAAAACCCCCACATTCAAACTCTAAGTTTGGTGTTGTGATGCCCCAACAAGCTCTAAGTTTGGTGTTGAGAGGCCACAACACTGCTCTGATTATCTGTGAGGCTCCATGAGAGCTCATTGTCAAGCTATTGACATTAAAGAAGCGCTTGTTGGGAGGCAACCCAATGTTATTTAATTATATCTATTTATTTTCCCTTGCTATTTTATGTTTTCTTTAGGTTGATGATCATGTGAAGTCACAAAAATAACTAAAAAATAAAAAAAAAAACATAATGAAAAATAGCACTAAAAACAGCTCACCCTGGAGGAAGAGCTTACTGACGTTTAAACGCCAGTAAGAGTAGCAGAATGGGCGTTAAACGCCCAGTCTGGCACCATTCTAGGCGTTTAACGCCAGAACAGAGCATCTACTTGGCGTTTAACGCCAAAAATGGGAGAAAAGCTGGCGTTAAATGCCAGAAACAAGCAGCAACCTGGCGTTTAATGCCAGAAGTGCACTCTAAGGGCGTTTTGATGCCTAAATGGAGCAGGGATGCTAAGTCCTTGACCCCTCAGGATCTGTGGACCCCACAGGATCCCCACCTACCCCACCTCTTCTTCTCTCATCTTCACACCCTTTCATAACACTCTTCCCCAAATACCCTTTACCAATCACCTCCATATCTCTTTCCCAAATACCCTTCACCAATCACATCCATCCACTCTTCCCCAAAAACCCCACCTACCTCCAAATTCAAATCCTTTCCCTCCCAAAACCTAACTCTAATACACGAAACCTAACCCTTCCCCCACTAAAGAACTGAAGATTGACGGTTTAGAATTCAGAATAAATTCCCGTTTCAAGTATAGTTTCTAAATCGAGCAATCAACCTTTCTTACAAATGTTTTGGTTGTCACAAGTAACAAACCCTTTTAAAATTGATAACCGAAGTATTTAACCTCGGGTCGTCTTCTCAAGGAACTGCAGGGAGGTATGTTCTTATTATTGGTTATGAGTTTTGTAAATTGGGGTTTTGAAAGTAAGGAACAGGTAATTTAAATGACAAATAAAATAAATAAATGACTATAAAATAAACTCTTGTCAAGGTATAAAAATTTGGAAGTCCTATCCTAGTTGTCCTTATCAATGGTGATGAGAATTATATTTTGCTCTCCACTAAGTCAACCTCTAACTATGAAGGTAAGTCGAGTGGGTAAATCAATTTGACACCTAAAGTCCTAGTCAATTCCTAAGGAGAGACTAAAGTCATAGGGAATTAAATCAATCAGAAAAGATAATAATTATCAATCACGATGAGTTTGACAACTCAAGATTTACCAATTAATCAACCAAAGCCAAAAGGGGAAAATCTAAATTATTAATATAAATGAAGGAAAGCAATCATGATTTTGAAATACCTCAAATTATATTAAATAGAAAATAAAATCTAAATGTGAATGGTTCATAAGCCAAATTGGCAGCAAAAGTAATTAAAGAAAATCATTAAAGTATCTGAAAGTAAAAGAGGAATATAAAGTAAAAGGAATATTGAACCTGATAAAGAGTTGAAATTAAAAATCCTTTAAGAGGAATCCTAATCCAAAAACCTAAGAGAGAGGAGAGAACCTCTCTCTCTAAAAACTACATCTAAACTATGAAAAGTGAATAATTGAAGACATGATAATGAATGGATGCATTCCCCCACTTCATAACCTCTAATCTGTGCCTTCTGGACTTGGATCTAGGCCAAAAAGGGTTTCAAAAATTGCTGGGAGCATTTTCTGTAATTTCAGGTGCATGGCGTCTGTCACACGTCCGCGTGGGTCACGCGGTCGCGTCATCTGGAGTTTTCCTTATCAAGCTTTCGCTTCGGTCATGCGTCCGCGTCATCTGTGTTCTGCTTAAGGCGTGCGTCTGCGTCAGTCATGCGTTCGCGTCGCTGCCTTTTCGCGCTGGGCATGCGGCCGCGTCGTCCATGCGTTTGCGTCGCTGCCAGTTTCTTCAAAAACTCCATTTCGTGCTTTCTTTCTATTTTTGTATGTTTCTTTTCCATCCTTTAAGTCATTACTGCCTTAGGAGATCTGAAACTACTTAACACACAGTTCACGGCATCGAATGGTAATAAAGGGTAATTAAAATAATTATTTTTTAAAGCATAGGAAACATGTATTTCACATATATCACATAATAAGGAAGGAAAAGTGAAACCATGCAATTTACATGAATAAGTGGGTGAAGGGTTGAATAAATCACTTAAATTGAGCATAATATATATCATAAAATATGGGTTTATCAACCTCCCTACACTTAAACAATAGCATGTCCTCATGCTAAGTCCAAGATAAAGAGTAAGGTAAGGTTAAAGTGGTGGAATCTCATGCAATGCAATCTATCCTGAATGCAAGTACTTAAATGAATCATGCAATTCTAATTGTTATTCACTTGTATATAAAACTTACATGTAGTTAAATTAATTCACATCCTCAAGGAATCATATATGCATAGCCAAACCCTAGATAATGTTAAAGCACTTTTACAATTGAGATGGGTAAAAATATTTTACAAACTTGCAAGATAATTAACAATTCAAGTAGAGATATATGGTGATGAGTTATTGAACCCTCATTGGATTTTGTGTTTACTCTCTAGTCACTCAGTGTTTATTGGGTTAATCACTCTACTCTTCTTTTTATCCTTACTTTCTATAACTTTGTTCTTCATCTAACCAATCAACAATTATAGAATATAGGCATACAAAAATCATGAGGTCTTTTTCAAGGTTATAATGAGGCCAAGGTAAAGGTAAAGGTATATGTATAAGGCTAAGTGAGCTAATTAAGTGAATCCTTGATTAGTCTAAGATCTCACCTAACATACATATTTTGTAATTCCAAGTTTCTTAACCTATTTGCCCAACTTTTCTCACTTTGTATTGCAAGCTCATGCATTAACTTTAATTTTGTCCCATGTGCATTGATTCTTTTTATTTTTGCAATTGGGGAATTTTCGCATCCCCTTAATTAAATACTGAAAATAATTTTTTTTAATGCACATGGTAATTCAATTGTTTTGATTTCACATGAGCATGCTTCCCAATTTTTATTTTGAAACATCTTTATTCTTTTTAACTTTCTACCTTTGTTTCTATCATCCATGTTCCCATAAAGTTCCCCACACTTAAACAATACATAATTTCTATCTTAAGCTAACCAAGGATTCAATTTGGGATTTTTATTTTGTTTTTCTGCTTAAGGCTAGTAATGTGGTTCATAGAACAAGAGGGAATTAAAAAGCTTAAGGGGGCTAACAAGGGTGATGTAAAATATAGGCTAATTTGGGATAAGTGAGGAAAAATTTGAATGATGGCCTCAATCATCTCTTAGTATGTATCTATACTCTATAATTGGACATATAGATTAAAACAAAGTAAAGAACACCAGAATAAAAAAGAAGGGAAAACACACAGGAATAAAAATTATGGTTTGAATGTAACCATACAATTAAGCTCAAAACTCACAGGCTGTGTGTTCTCTAGCTCAAAAATCATATATCAGTCATACATGTCATGCAAGTAGAAATTAAGAGTTCCCATTATTCTCAATGTAAAATTTTTTTGGGTGGCTTTAAAGTTTTAGTGTTCCTCCTTAATGAAATGTTGTTAACTAACTAACATGTTATGCTCTATATACAAGGTGTGTTGATTGTTTTTGATTATGTTAAAGTCTCTAGTTTACTTTCTTTTTACTTTCAATTTAAACCAAACTATCATATGCTAAAGGGGTAAACTATACTAATTAATCCACATATTCTATAACTAATAAGTTTAGAATTGCAACTAAACTAAATGGCTAAAATATAAACTAAAGTGCAAAATGCGGAAATAAAGTAAAAATACAGCAAAAGAACAATGTATAAGTACTGAAAAATAAAAATAAAGATAAAAATACAGAAAAATAAACAAAATAAGATAGAAAGAGTCTGTAGTGGTTCACCAAAAAGAAATACGCTAGGGATGGCAACCTCCCCACACTTAAAATAAAGCATCGTCCTCGATGCTCATTCAAGCTAGTGTGAAGGAGTGTCATCACTGAAAGGATGGGCTGCTGGAGTCTCGGTGGTGGCCTGAGGATCTGCAGACTGGATGAGGGTAGGAGGATCTGTCTGCTACAGTAGAGGCTTTGACTGGATAGGAATCTCCGAATCTGCAGCCTGAATCTGGTGTGGCACCTCCTGCTGTGGCGCAGCCTGCTTTGGTCCTGCCTGTGCAGCTTGGGTAGGTGTCTCCTCCTCGTGATCGTCCTCCTCCACCTCAGATGTATCAGAAGGGATGTCAGGCTCGGAGGAAATGTCACCGCCGGATCGGATCATCAACTTGACGTGCTCATAACGTCGCTTGTTGCGACGCTCCATACGATCCAAGCGGGCGAATAGTCGATGCACCAAATGGTAAATAGGCTCAGGAGCAGCTGGAGGTGCAGTGGGTAGGGCTGGTGCAGCAGTGGAATAAGAAGGGACAGCTGAAGGCGTGGCTGTCTCATCAGAAGCAGTAAGGAATGGAGGTCTGTAGCCTAAAGCCAGAAACTTCTTGCTGTGAGGAATGATCTTCTTGCAGTTTGCAGCAGTCGGCTTCGCATCAGCATCCTCCTAAGGCATGTCAGCTCGACGGCCTAGCTGGGTAACCAGGTAAGGGAAAGGAAGGGTGCCTCTGACATGGACCCTGGCCATAAAGTGCCGGATGAATCGTGGGAGGTACAGGTCCTTACCCTCCATCACACACCAGAGAAGGGTGATCATAGTGGCAGGCAGCTCTGTCTCATGAGTGCTCAACATAACAAAGTTGCTCAGGATCTGGTGCCAGAGCCGAGCCTCATCATTCAGATACATCAGCTTGATTTCTTTAGGCATTGTGGTGTTCTTACCCATGACCCATAGGACAGTCGGATCAAGGGCTATCCTCTGCTTGACAGCATCCCAGTCAAATCTCAGAAAGTGCATGTCCTCTTCAGCCTTTTGGTAATCGTCAGGCTGATCTGACTTAGGCTGAAGCTGCAGAATATCCTCAATGGCCTCTTCAGTGACCAGTATCTGTTTCCCTTTGAGGTGCACTGCATCCAAGGAAGTCTTGAAATAATTGCAGTAAAACTCTCTTACCCAGGAAGCATTGACCTCTGTCAGGTTTCTCTCCAAGAAGAACCAGCCTCTCTGTTTGATCTGATCGGAGGTGTACTGTTGTAGTTCTTTTGGAATTTTCAAATTCCTCTCCAGGTACAGATTTCTGGAGGTAGCAAACACTGGATATTTCAGCTCACAGTATCGGTTTGCAAACTTAATTGGATCATTGGCAGGGAGGAGCTGGTCAGCCTTCTCCTGCGGGGTAAAGTGCTTTTCCCGCCAGGAGTCATCATGCATAATCTCCAGGATAGACATAGAGGATTCACCTCTTTTCCATTTGCCATTTGTTGCTTTGCCTTTGCCCTTACGCTGAGGGTCAAACATCCTGAAAAACAGAAATCTAAGATATAATAAAAACAGGAAAACAAGTAGGCAAATAACAAGATAAGCACATAGTGGCAAAGGAGCAGTTGAATTATGAAATGAGTTGAATAATTGTGCATTTTGGATTGTTTCAGAGTTAAAAAGCTGAGATGAGAAATTACAATCCAAAATATGTTATAAGTAGAATACCTGTTAATTAGGAGAAACAATAATCATGTCATGAGTTAAAAAAGTTGAAAGAGTTAGTAAAAAAAAAAAACAGAGGGGGAAGTTAGAAAGTGAAAAGTGGTTAAAATTGAAAAAGAGGTTAGAAAGCGAAAATCAGTGAGTTAGTAAAAAGAAAGTCAGAGTAAGTGGCATGATGATCGGTTTCTAAGTTACAAGAATTTCACAATTTTAAGCAACAGTCAACTTATATTCAAGAAAGGAAATCAGGTTGTTGATGATTCATATAGATATAAAAATAGCAAAAAATTAAAATCGAATCATCAAAAGTGCAATTTATTAACCAGGAAATCGAAAGGAATAAGAATGCGGGCCCGTGCATTCATGAAGTGGTTTGGGGAAAGCTAAGTAATGCCAAATTCAAATTGCCAAAACCAAAATATGAATGAAAATCAAAACAATTTACAGAAAATTGGGCAGCATTCCGGCTAAAATTGGATGTTCCCGGGTAATAAACAGCAAGCAGAACAGTTCATATAAATTAAAATAAAGCTGCAATTACATATACGGAATATGAACATGAAAAAGCAGTGTAAAAAGTAGCATGAAACAGTAAAGAACAGCATATGAACATTATTAACATCACAGCAACATCAGAATTGCGAAATTGATAAAACAAGAAGCACGAACAGCGCAATTATCAGGCTTAAATCCACTAACCACATGCTAGCTACCTAACCTCCTAGAATCCACTACAAACATGCATCTCTAACTAGCCTAGTTTGAACATAAACTGAAAAATATGCAAGTAACTACGAATGGGAGAAAAGTGGCGTTCGGCAGAACCTGGTGGTTAGAGGCACAAGAATGGAACTAAGAGAGGTGGTGGGAGTGGGGTGGTGTTGGTGGTGGCGCGGCAGTGACATAGGGCGGTGCAGCGGTGAACCTTGGTGGTGGCAGGGATAGTTTGTTGGTGCTGGGTTAGGGTTGGGGTACAGGGAGGGAAGGGAGAAGTTCGAGGGTTGTGGGGCGGAGGGTGGTTGTGATGGTGCGGTGGTGGTTGTGGGTGGCCAGGAGCAGAGAGGGAGCAGTGGGGGGTTAGGGGGGAGAGAATGGGGCGCGATGGGGGTAGGGTTTCGCGTCACTGGGGGTTAATGAATTTGAATCCACGCGAACGCGTGGGGCACGCAATCGCGTGGCTAGGGTGGAATGAGGTTGACGCGATCGCGTGAGCGACGCGATCGCATGGAATGGAGAAAAGGATGAATGGCGCGGTCGCGTGAGGCATGCGACTGCGTCGCTGGAAATTGTGCTAAACGCACAATTCCAGCATCGTTTCAGCACAACTCTCTGTCTCCATTTAGGGTGTTGTGTAATCCACGCGACGCGAACGCGTCGCTTACGCTTTCGCGTGGGATGGGTGTTTTGCAAGTGACGCCTTCGCGTCAGGGACGCGAACGCGTGGGCCGTTTTGTGCTAAATGCGCACCAGCCACACGATTCCAGCCCAGATTTCTTGGCGTTGGATTTTTACGCTGATTTTCAGATCACGCTTCGCGTGATTGACGCGGACGCGTGGGAGGTGGTTTTCGCAACTGACGCGAACGTGTTAGCAATGCGGTCGCATCGCGCCCTCTTCTCTTTTTTTTATGCAGGTATGCAATTATGCAGTATGTGATGCTAATGCAAATGCTATGAATAACATCCCGGTTCAATAAAAATAATATCACATAAAATCAAACAGTACAAAATAAAAATTGAAGAAGAAACGACCATACCATGGTGGGTTGTCTCCCACCTAGCACTTTTAGTTAAAGTCCTTAAGTTGGACATTGGATGAGCTTCCTGTTATGGCGGCTTATGCTTAAATTTATCCAGAAATCTACATTAATGTTTTGAATGCCAACAGCCTCCGGGGTCCCAAACTAGGCATGTAAAGCTGTTGAGCAGCTTCAAACAGGTTCTCAGGCTCCCGGGGTGATGAATGTCAGAATAGATTCCAGGATCCCAAACTTTGCTTTTAAATCCGCCTTTGTCTTGATCTATATTCTTCGATCCAGGCGGTTTAGAAATTGTATTCTCACCAAGATGACCAAACGTCTTCTGAGATCCATTCAATTGAACTTGATACCAATCCTTGCACTTCGAATTGAAGCGTGGAACCTTATTGAATCTCTTACACCAGCTCTGAGTACGAGCCATTTCCCTCTTACTCTTAAAGTCGCAGAGAGCTCTAAGCTGGCCATCTGTTTCAAGCAAACCATATTCAAGTGGAAAAGTAAAGATAAAGGTTAAGGATTGTACCCACTTGAAGGTTGTATTAGGTGGTAATGGCCTTGGGATAGGTGTTTCCAGTGGTTCTGTAAGTTCTACTCCCTCGTAATCTTCTGTGAATTCCTCCACTTCTTTGCAAACTTCTTCAACTGCAACCACATCTTGATCAAAGTCTTCGATATCTTCCGCATCACTCAAGTCATAAGTTGGAGGTTGAGAAAAATCTACCTCAACATCATCTTCATATTCGCTTGGATAAGGTTCTTCAGTCTCAGAGAATTCACGTGCGGATGCGAGTTCATTACTAGGAGAACTTGACTTGAGACTATCATCATCAAGGAAACTTGCGTCTTGGGTTATTCTGTCTAGTTCTTCATGAAATACCTGCTTTGGGGGTTGTGCACTATCCTCCTTAGCATCAATTGTAACGTCCTTGACGGAATTTTTCACAACTCTGGATTCCCATGGAGGTTCAGCATCTCCTAAATCTTCAATCAGTACTTCTTCTTCTTGGATAATTTGAGCTTCCTCCAATTGTTCCAGAACAAAGTTATGCTCATTACTGCCCATTGGGATTTCTAGTGTCTCCTTCATGCTATGTTTGTCATTAGATTCTCCACATAAGACTATTGGAGTTCCTTGAGTGTCTAAACGTCTGGAAGATAATTGTTTTATTGCTTGCTCCAGCTGATGAAGGATTGTATGAAGTTGATCTACTGTTTCCTTGAGGCGAGCTTGTGATTCTCGAGGTGATGAATATGGACATGGTACATAGGGAAGTGGTGGTGTTTGGGAGTAATTGGATTGGAATTGGGGTAAATGAGGATCATACGGTGGTGAATCGTGAAAAGGAGCTTGTGAGTGTGGTGGTTCAAAGTTATGTTGAGAGGATGGTCTATAGGTACAGGGTGGGGCTTGTTGGTAGTTACAAGGTTGTCCACCATATCTATTAGCTTGGTATGCATTGTAAAGTGGTCCTCGTCTGTGATACTGTGAAGGGTGTTGTTGCCTAAAGGGTTGATCAAGTCCTCGTGGCTCCATCTATCTTTGATTGCTCTGACCTTGATGCATGTTCCTGCTATAACTTTCGTTCCCTTCAACAATATTAGAACCAAACTCAAAGCGAGAGGGGTGAAAATTCATAGTAGCTAATGGAAATAAAAGGAGAAAATGAAAACAAATAAACAAGTAAAAGAAAAATATTTACAATAACCAATAATAAGGCACACGCTTGCAATTCCCCGGTAACGGCGCCATTTTGAAGAACTGAAGATTGACGGTTTAGAATTCAGAATAAATTTCCGTTGCAAGTATAGTTTCTAAATCAAGCAATCAACCTTTCTTACAAATGTTTTGGTTGTCACAAGTAACAAACCCCTTTAAAATTGATAACCGAAGTATTTAACCTCGGGTCGTCTTCTCAAGGAACTGCAGGGAGGTATGTTCTTATTATTGGTTATGAGTTTTGTAAATTGGAGTTTTGAAAGTAAGGAACAAGTAATTTAAATGACAAATAAAATAAATAAATAACTGTAAAATAAACTCTTGGCAAGGTATAAAAATTCGGAAGCCCTATCCTAGTTGTCCTTATCAATGGTGATGAGAATTATATTTTGCTCTCCACTAAGTCAACCTCTAACTATGAAGGTAAGTCGAGTGGGTAAATCAATTTAACACCTAAAGTCCTAGTCAATTCCTAAGGAGAGACTAGAGTTATAGGGAATTAAATCAATCAGCAAAGATAACAATTATCAATCACGATGAGTTTGACAACTCAAGAGTTACCAATTAATCAACCAAAGCCAAAAGGAGAAAATCTAAATTATTAATATAGATGAAGGAAAGCAATCATGATTCTGAAATACCTCAAATTATATTAAATAGAAAATCAAATCTAAACGTGAATGGTTCATAAGCCAAATTGGCAGCAAAAGTAATTAAAGAAAAGCATTAAAGTATCTAAAAGTAAAAGAGAAATATAAATTAAAAGGAATATTGAACCTGATAAAGAGTTGAAATTAAAAATCCTTTAAGAGGAATCATAATCCTAAAACCTAAGAGAGAGGAGATAACCTCTCTCTCTAAAAACTACATCTAAACTATGAAAAGTGAATAATTGAAGACATGATGATGAATGGATGCATTTCCCCACTTCATAACCTCTAATCTGTGCCTTCTGGACTTGGATCTGGGCCAAAAAGGGTTTCAGAAATCGCTGGGAGCATTTTTTGTAATTTCAGGTGCGTGGCGTCTGTCACGCGTCCGCGTGGGTCACGCGTTCGCTTCGGTCATGCGTCCGCGTCATCTGTGTTTTGCTTAAGGTGCGCGTCCGCGTCAGTCACGCGTTCGCATCGTTGCCTTTTTGCGCTGGGCATGCAGCCGCGTCATCCATGCGTTCGCGTCGCTGCCAGTTTCTTCAAAAACTCCATTTCGTGCCTTCTTTCCATTTTTGTATGTTTCTTTTCCATCCTTTAAGTCATTCCTTCCTTAGGAGATCTGAAACTACTTAACACACAGCTCACGGCATCGAATGGTAATAAAGGATAATTAAAATAATTATTTTTTAAAGCATAGGAAACATGTATTTCACATATATCACATAATAAGGAAGGGAAAGTGAAACCATGCAATTTACATGAATAAGTGGGTGAAGGGTTGAATAAATCACTTAAATTGAGCACAATATATACATAAAATATGGGTTTATCACCCACCCCTATATAAACCCCTCAACACTACCTCATTTTCACACATCACAAACACTTCTTTCCCCCCTTGGCCGAATACACACTTACCATCCATCTCCTCCATTTTCTTCTTCTTCTACTATTTTCCTTCTTCTTTTACTTGAGGACGAGCAAACCTTTTAAGTTTGGTGTGGTAAAAGCATTGCTTTTTGTTTTTCCATAACCATTAATGGCACCTAAGGCCAGAGAAACCTCAAGAAAGAGGAAAGGGAAGGCAATTGCTTCCACCTTTGAGTCATGGAAGATGGAGAGATTCATTCCAAAGGTCCATCAAGACCACTTCTATGAAGTTGTGGCCAAGAAAAAGGTGATCCCTGAGGTTCCTTTTAAGCTCAAAAAGGGCGAATATCCAGAGATCCGACAAGAGATTAGAAGAAGAGGATAGGAAGTTCTCTCCAATCCTATTCAACAAGTCGGAATCTTAATGGTTCAAGAGTTCTATGCAAACGCATGGATCACTAGAAACCATGATCAAAGTATGAACCCAAACCCAAAGAATTGGCTTACAATGGTTTGGGGAAAATACTTAGATTTCAGTCCGGAAAATGTAAGGTTGGCATTCAACTTGCCAATGATGCAAGAAAACGCACGCCCCTACACTAGAAGGATCAAAGGTTGAACCAAGTCCTCATGGACATATGTGTGGAAGGAGCTCAATGAAAAATTGACTCAAGAGGCAAGCCGGTTCAATTGAAAAGGCATGACCTTAAGCCTGTGGCTAGAGGATGGTTGGAGTTCATCCAACGCTCTATCATTCCTACTAGCAACCGGTCTGAAGTTACTATATATCGGGCCATCATGATCCATAGTATCATGATTGGGGAGGAAGTGGAAGTTCATGAGATTATACCTCAAGAACTCTACAAGGTGGCTGACAAGTCCTCCACTTTGGCAAGGTTAGCCTTTCCTCACCTCATTTGCCACCTCTGCAATTCGGCTGGAATTGTCATAGAGGGAGACATCCTCATTGAAGAGGACAAGCCCATCACTAAGAAAAGGATGGAGCAAACAAAAGAGCCCACTCATGGACCTCAACAAGAGCATGAGGAAATTCCTCATCAAGAAATCCCTGAGATGCCTCAAGGGATGCACTTTCCTCCACAAAACTATTGGGAGCAAATCAACACCTCTCTAGGAGAATTAATTTCCAACATGGGACAACTAAGGGTGGAGCACCAAGAGCACTCCATCATTCTCCATGAGATTAGAGAAGATCAAAGAACCATGAGGGAGGAGCAACAAAGGCAAGAAAGAGACATAGAGGAGCTCAAGAACACCATTGGTTCTTCAAGAGGAAGAAGACGCCACCCTCACTAAGGTGGACCCATTCCTTAATCTCCTTGTCTATTTAATTTTTCTGTTTTTCAATTTTTGAGCCTTATGTTTTGTTTATGTTTGTGTCTTTACTATATGATCATTAGTGTTTAAGTGTCTATGTCTTAAAACTATGAATGTTCTATGAATCCATTACCTCTCTTAAATGAAAAATATTCTAAAAACAAAAGAACAAGAAGTACATGATTTTGAATTCATCCTTGAAATTAGTTTAATTATTTTGATGTGGTGACAATACTTTTTGTGTTCTGAATGAATGCTTGAACAGTGCATATGTCTTTTGAATTTGCTGTTTATGAATGTTAAAATTGTTGGCTCTTGAAAGAATAATGAAAAAGGAGAAATGTTATTGATAATCTGAAAAATCATAAAATTGATTCTTGAAGCAAGAAAAAATAGTGAATACAAATTTTGCGAAAAAAAAGAGAAGAAAATGACGAAAAAAAATAAAAGAAAAAGAGCAAGCAAGCAGAAAAATCCAGTAACCCTTTAAACCAAAAGGCAAGGGTAAAAAGGATCCAAGGCTTTGAGCATTAATGGATAGGAGGGCCCAAAGGAATAAAATCCTGGCCTAAGCGGCTAAACCAAGCTGTCCCTAACCATGTGCTTGTGGCGTGAAGATGTCAAGTGAAAAGCTTGAGACTGAGCGATTAAAGTCATGATCCAAAGCAAAAAGAGTGTGCTTAAGAACCCTGGACACCTCTAAGCGGGGAATCTAGCAAAGCTGAGTCACAATCTGAAAAGGTTCACCCAGTTATATGTCTGTGGAATTTATGTATCCGGTGGTAATACTAGAAAACAAAGTGCTTAGGGCCACGGCCAAGACTCATAAAGTAGCTGTGTTCAAGAATCAACATACTGAACTAGGAGAATCAATAACACTATCTGAATTCTGAGTTCCTATAGATGCCAATCATTCTGAACTTCAAAGGATAAAGTGAGATGCCAAAACTGTTCAAAGGCAAAAAGCTACTAGTCCCGCTCATCTAATTGGAGCTAAGTTTCATTGATATTTTGAAATTTATAGTATATTCTCTTCTTTTCATCCTATTTGATTTTCAGTTTCTTAGGGACAAGCAACAATTTAAGTTTGGTATTATGATGAGCGGATAATTTATACGTTTTTTGGCATTATTTTTAAGTAGTTTTTAGTATGATTTAGATAGTTTTTAGTATATTTTTTATTAGTTTTTAAATAAAAATCACATTTATGGACTTTACTATGAGTTTGTGTATTTTTTTGTGATTACAGGTAATTTCTGGCTGAAATTGAGGGACTTGAGCAAAAATCTAATTTAGAGGCTGAAGAAGGACTGCAGATGCTGTTGGATTCTGACCTCCCTGCACTTGAAGTAAATTTTCAGGAGCTACAGAAGCTCAATCGGCGCTCTCTCAATTGCGTTGGAAAGTAGACATCCAGGGCTTTCCAGCAATATATAATAGTCTATACTTTGCCCGAGTTTTGATGATGCAAACTGGCGTTCAAACGCCAATTTCCTGCCCTATTCTGAAGTTAAACGCCAGAAACAGGCTACAACCTGGCGTTTAACTCCAAAAAGAGTCTCTACACATGAAAGCTCAATGCTAAGCCCAAGCACACACCAAGTGGACCCGGAAGTGGATTTCTGCATCAATTACTTATCTTATGTAACCCTAGCTACTAGTTTAGTATAAAAACTACTTTTAGTGATTTATTTCACATCTTTTGATCATCTTTTGAACATATTTTGATCATTTTTGAGACTATCTTTGTATCACTTTTGATCATTGATCACGTTTAGGGGGCTGGCCATTCGGCCATGCCTGGACCACTTTCACTTATGTAATTTTCAACGGTGGAGTTTCTACACCTCATAGATTAAGATGTGGAGCTCTGCTGCTCCTCATGAATTAATCCAAAGTACTATTGTTTTTCTATTCAATTCAAGCTTATTCCTATTCTAAGATATTCGCTTTCACTTCAACATGATGAATATGATGATCCGTGACACTCATTACTATTCTCAACCTATGAACGCGTGCCTGACAACCACTTCCGTTCTACCTTAGATCGAGCGTGTATCTCTTAGCTTCCATTCCAAAAGATCGGAGTCTTCGTGGTATAAGCTAGAATTATTGGCGGCTATTCCTGAGATCCAGAAAGTCTAAACCTTGTCTGTGGTATTCCGAGTAGGATCTGGGAAGGGATGACTGTGACGAGCTTCAAACTCACGAGTGTTGGGCGTAGTGACAGACGCAAAAGGATCAATGGATCCTACTCCAACATGATCGAGAATCGACAGATGATTAACCGTACGGTGACAGTGCATTTAGACCATTTTCACTGAGAGGACAGGAAGTAGCCATTGACAACGGTGATGCCCAACATACAGCTTGCCATGGAAAGGAGTATGAATGATTGAATGGAAGCAGTAGGAAAGCAGAGGTTCAGAAAGAACAAAGCATCTCCATACGCTTATCTGAAATCCCACCAATGAATTACATAAGTATCTCTATCTTCTTTTATGTTTTAATTATAATTTAATTATCAAACTCATGAACATTTGAATTTGCCTGACTGAGATTTACAAGATGACCATAGCTTGGTTCAAGCCGACAATCTCCGTGGGATTGACCCTTACTCACGTAAGGTTTATTACTTGGACGACCCAATGCACTTGCTGGTTAGTTGTGCGGAGTTGTGACAAAGAGGTGAGATTATTTTCGTGCATACCAAGTTGTTGGCGCTGTTTTAGAGATCACAATTTCGTGCACCACTACGCCTTTGGTTATAGCCTCTACCACAGAGACCCTAATCTCCCCGTAAATCGGTTGAACTGGTATCTCGAGAAGTCTCCAACGAAGTCGTTGATTAGCTGTCTGAGAGACATATATTCAAGCTGGTGGTTCATCATTGTCCGATGAAAGACGCACTCTAAACCCATGTAGAATGTGATAACCTTATGCCAGTTCAACGCATTCATATTGATGAAGAACGAATATACATCTTAGAATTAATCAAACACGGATCGAAGAAGAAACAGTAATACTTTTATTAATTCATAGGACTCAGCAAGGCTCCTCCCCTCAACCTAGGAGGTTTAGAAACTCATACTGAAAGGAAAATACAATGTAAAACTCGAATATGGTGTATAATTGTCCGAATGATTATGTAAAATAACTCTTAAATAGTAAACTAATGACTAGTAAGGGTAAAACAGTATTTTTAGTGCTAAAATTCACTTCTGGGGCCCACTTGGTGAGTGTTTGGGCTGAGCCTTGATGAGATCCACGTGTTAGGAGGTCTCTGGGGCGTTGAACGCTGGCTAGGAGGTCCTCTCTGGGCATTTGGACGTTGGGCTCTGCTCTTTGGGTGCTGGACGCCTGAAGGGGGCAGGAAGTTGGCATTAGACGCCAGTTTTGAGCCTTCAAATCTGAAGCAAAGTATGGACTATTATATATTGTCAGAGTGTTCCTCCCTCTTGGGCGTTAAACGCCCAGCTAGGGCCTCTTGGCTGGCGTTTAACATCAGGCTTGTGCTCCCTTTAGGGCGTTAAACGCCCAGCCAGGGCCTCCTGGTTGGCGTTTAACGCCAGGCTTGTTGCCTCCATGGGCATTTTAAATGCCCAATTGCCTTCCCTTTCTGGTGTTTAACGCTAGAGAGATCCTTACTCCAGGGTATTCTGTTTGCTGTTTTGCATCATTCTGTCTCTGTTTAAGCATTGTCCATGATCACTAATCATTAAAATTAACTTAAAACATAATGAAAACTAATTGAAAAGAAAATTGATTAAAATAGAAACAACCAGGAAATTAATAATGTATGAGTGAATATTGGGTTGCCTCCCAATAAACGCTTCTTTAATGTCTTTAGCTGGACTTCACTATGCTTAGCTTAGCAACAGTTTCGAACCTCCTGGTTCTATATCTCCTTCAAGGTAATGCTTAACCTTCTGTCTATTGACAGTGAACCTATTTTCAGGGTCTTTACCTTGAAGTTCTATGTGCCCGTAAGATGATACATTTGTAATCACATACGTTCCCTTCCAGCGAGATTTGAGTTTCCCAGGAAATAATTTGAGTCTTGAGTTGAAGAGCAGGACTTTTTGTCCTGGTTCAAAGAATCTAGAAGCTAACTTCCTGTCATGCCACCTTTTTACCTTTTCCTTATAGATCTTTGCATTTTCAAATGCATTTAAGTGGAATTCGTCCAACTCATTTAGTTGGAGAAGCTGTTTCTCTCCTACTGCCTTAGCATCAAGGTTGAGGAATCTAGTAGCCCAATAGGCTTTATGTTCTAGTTCCACTGGCAAATGACAGGACTTTCCATATACCAGCTGGTATGGTGAAGTTCCAATGAGGGTTTTGAAAGCTGTTCTGTATGCCCAAAGAGTGTCATCAAACTTTCTAGCCCAATCCTTTCTAGAGGCACTTACTATCCTCTCTAAGATTCACTTAAGTTCTCTATTTGAGACTTCGGCTTGACTATTTGTCTGGGGATGATATGATGTTGCTACTTTATGGTGAACTCTGTAATAGTTTAAGACAGAATCCAACTGTCTGTTGCAGAAATGAGTACCTCCATCACTAATTAGTGTCCTAAGGACACCAAATCTACTGAAGATGTTCTTTTGGAGGAACTTCATTACTACTCTGGTGTCATTAGTAGGTGTTGCTATTGCTTCAACCCATTTGGACACATAATCTACTGCCACAAGGATGTAGAAGTTTGAGTATGAAGGCGGGAAGGGTCCCATGAAATCTTTGCCCCATACATCAAACAACTTAATCTCTAGGATTTCTTGCTGAGGCATGATGTGACCATGAGGGAGATTGCCAGCCCTTTGGCAACTATCACAGTTATGGACGAACTCTCTAGAATTCTTAAAGAGAGTAGGCCAGTAAAAGCCACTTTGGAGTACCTTGGTGGCTGTTCGCTCACCTCCAAAGTGTCCTCCATAGTCAGAGCCATGGCAATGTCATAGAATTCTCTGTGCTTCTTCTTCAGACACACAGCGTAAGATTATTCCATCCAATCATCTCTTAAAGAGATATGTCTCATCCCATAGGTAATATTTTGCATCATGCATGAGTTTTCGGGCTTGCTGCCTGGTAAATTCCTTGGGAATAAACCTTATAGCCTTGAAATTTACAATGTCTGCAAACCAAGGTACTGTTCGGATGGTATAGAGTTGCTCATCTGGAAAGGATTCGGATATGTCAGTGGAAGGAGAAGAAGTCCCTGCTATTGGCTCAATCTGGAACAAGTGATCAGCCACCTAATTTTCTATCTGTTTTTTGTCTCTAATTTCTATATCAAACTCTTGCAGGAGTAATACTCATCTTATAAGTCGGGGTTTAGAATTCTGCTTGGTGAGCAGATACTTTAGAGCAGCATGGTCAGTATAAATAATGACCTTAGATCCAACTAGGTAGGATCTGAACTTGTCAATGGCATAGACTACTGCAAGTAGCTCCTTTTCTGTAGTAGTGTAGTTTTTCTGTGCATCATTTAATATACGACTAGCATAATAAATGACATGCAGAAGCTTATCATGTCTTTGCCCCAGGACTGCGCCAATTGTGTAAAACCTGGTCAAATTGTAATTAATTAAATAATAAATTAAATAGGAGCGAATATGGTTAGAAAATCTAGCAATCGGAATTTGATAATTTAAATATGATATTTGGACTCAGTGGATTTTTCTGAGTCGAAAAATATAGTTTTCTGCGTAAAAACGTGCACTGAATTTTGACCGACAGTACCGGCTGAGATCTGTCTGGTACTACAGCTGAGAAAATTGATTATAAGTAAATAAGGTTAAGAAATTAGGATTTATAATTAGGGAAGATAGAAATATTTAAAATGTGATTTAAAGCGTTAATCTTAAAGGTTTTGGCCCAAAATTGGGCCAACAGACTAAATCAAGTGAATTGGGCCCAAGTGGACCCAAGCCCAGTATATATAAGCCTTAACTTAAGGCCATTCAACAGCCACAACTCCCATTTAGTGGGCGAGGGCCGAAATTGAGAGAAGAGAGAAGAAAGGAGAAAACCTAATCCTAGTTCCAACTTCAAATCACCATAACTTGAGCTACGAAACTCCGATTGTCGAGCCGTTTGTGGCCACGCGTTGCTCTTCTCATCCTCTACAATTTTATCTAAGTTTTGTGGTGAGTATTTGATGAGCGGATAATTTATACACTTTTTGGCATTATTTTTAGTATATTTTTAGTAGGATCTAGTTACTTTTAGGGATGTTTTTATTAGTTTTTATGTTAAATTCACATTTCTGGACCTTACCATGAGTTTGTGTATTTTTCTATGATTTCAGGTATTTTCTGGCTGAAATTGAGGGACTTGAGCGAAAATCATATTCAGAGGTTGAAGAAGGACTGCTGATGCTGTTGGATTCTGACCTCCCTGCACTCAAAGTGGATTTTCTGGAGCTATAGAACTCCAAATGGTGCGTTCTCAACGGCGTTGGAAAGTAGACATCCAGGGATTTCCAACAATATATAATAGTCCATACTTTGCCCGAGTTTAGATGACACAAAAGGCGTTGAACGCCAGTTCTACGCTGCAGTCTAGAGTTAAACGCCAGAAACACGTCACAAACCAGAGTTGAACGCCAAAAACACGTTACAACTTGGCGTTCAACTCCAAAAGAAGCCTCTGCACGTGTAAACTTCAAGCTCAGCCCAAGCACACACCAAGTGGGCCCCGGAAGTGGATTTATGCATCAATTACTTACTTCTGTAAACCTTAGTAGCTAGTTTAGTATATATATAGAACTTTTTATCATTGTATTCACAGTCTTGGTTACTCCGGTTCCCCTCTGGGGCCGAGACCAATGAACTCCATTATCACTTATGTATTTTCAACGATAGAGTTTCTGCACTCCATAGATTAAGGTGTGGAGCTCTGCTGTTCCTCATGATTTAATGCAAAGTACTACTATTTTCTATTCAATTCAACTTATTCCGCTTCTAAGATATCCATTCGCACCCAAGAACATGATGAATGTGATGATTATGTGACGCTCATCATCATTCTCACTTATGAACGTGTGCCTAATAAACACTTCCGTTCTACATGCAAACAAGCTAGAATGAGTATCTCTTAGATATCTAATACAGAGGACCGAGTCCGAGATATTAGAATCTTCGTGGTATAAGTTAGAACCCATGGATGGCCATTCTTGAGATCCGAAAAATCTAAACCTTGTCTGTGGTATTCTGAGTAGGATCTGGGAAGGGATGGCTGTGACGAACTTCAAACTCGCGAGTGCTGGGCGTAGTGACAGACGCAAAAGGAAGGTGAATCCTATTCCAGTATGATCGATAACCTCAGATGATTAGCCGTGCCATGACAGAGTATTTGGACCTTTTTCACAGAGAGGATGGGATGTAGCCATTGATAACGGTGATGCCCTATATAAAGCTTGCCATGGAAAGGAGTAGGACTGGTTGGATGAAGACAGTAGGAAAGCAGAGGTTCAGAGGAACGAAAGCATCTCTAAACGCTTATCTGAAATTCTCACCAATGAATTACATAAGTATTTCTATCTTTATTTTCTGTTTATTTACTATTATTATTCGAAAACTCCATAACCATTTAATATCCGCCTGACTGAGATTTACAAGATGACCATAGCTTGCTTCATACCAACAATCTCCGTGGGATCGACCCTTACTCACGTAAGGTTTTATTACTTGGACGACCCAGTGCACTTGCTGATTAGTTGTATTGAAGTTGTGACAAATTATGAATTAAGATTAGAGCACCAAGTTTTTGGAGCCATTACCAGGGATCACAATTTCGTACACCAAGGTTTTGGTGCCGTTGCCGGGGATTGTTCGAGTTTGGACAACTGACGGTTCATCTTGTTGCTCAGATTAGGTAATTTTTTTTTGTTTTATTTTAAAAAAAAATTTCTTCAAAAATCTTTCAAAAAAATTTTTTCCCTTTGTTTTCGAAAATTATTTTAAAAATTTTAAGAATGAATTCTAATGTTTCAAAATGGTATGCTGAAGTTTGGCTGGCCATCAAGCTTTAGACTAACCTGGTATGATTCCTGGAATCTTGATTGAGGACTTTGAATTCATTGCTTCCTTTTCTCTATATGTTTTCAAAAAAAATAAAAATATACAAAAATCCAAAAAAATTAATAAAATCATAAAAATAAAAAATATTTTATGTTGTTTGTTTGAGTCTTAAGTCAATTTTTAAGTTTGGTGTCAATTGCATTTTTTTAAAAAAAATTTATGCATTTTTCGAAAATTCATGCATTCATAGTGTTCTTCATGATCTTCAAGTTGTTCTTGGTAAGTATTCTTGTTTGATCTTGATGTTTTCTTATTTTGTGTCTTTTGTTGTTTTTCATGTGCATCTTTGCATTCATAGTGTCTAAAAATTAAAAATTTTTAAGTTTGGTGTCTTGCATGTTTTCTTTTCTGGAAAATTTTTCAAAAATAAGTTCTTGGTGTTCATCTTGACATTCAAAGTGTTCTTGGTATTCATCTTGTCATTCATAGTGTTCTTGCATGCATCACATGTTTTGATCCAAAATTTTCATGCATTGAGTCTTTTTGATGTTTTTCTCTTTCATCATTAAAAATTCAAAAATAAAAAAAAATATCTTTCCCTTTTTCACTCATAAATTTTCAAAAATTTGAGTTGACTTTTTCAAAATTTTTTAAAATTTAGTTGTTCCTTATGAGTCAAATCAAATTTTCAATTTAAAAACCTTATCTTTTTCAAAATCTTTTTCAAAAATCAAATCTTTTTCATTTTTCTTATTTATTTTCGAAAATTTTAAAAATATTTTTCAAAAATCTTTTTCTTAATTTCATCTCATAATTTTCGAAAATATTATCAACAATTAATGTTTTGATTCAAAAATTTTAAGTTTGTTACTTTCTTGTTAAGAAAGATTCAAACTTTAAGTTCTAGAATCATATCTTGTGATTACTTGTGAGTCAAGTCATTAATTTTGATTTTAAAATTCAAATCTTTTTCAAAACTAATTTTAATCATATCTTTCTATCATATCTTTTTAAATCATATCTTTTTCAAAAATTTGATTTTAAAATATCTTTTCTAACTTCTTATCTTCTTATCTTTTCAAAATTGATTTTCAAATCTTTTTCAACTAACTAATTGACTTTTTGTTTATTTCTTATCTTTTTCAAAACCACCTAACTACTCTTCCCTCTCTAATTTTTGAAAATACCTCCCTCTTTTTCAAAAATTCCTTTTAATTAATTAATTGTTTTAAATTTTAATTTTAAATTTTTTACCCTTTAATTTTCGAAAATTATCAACTTCTTTTCAAAAAATTATTTTCAAAAATTTCTCTCTCTCATCTTCTTCTATTTATTTAATTACTTACTAACACTTCTCCTCACCCAAAAATTCGAACCCCTTCTTCTCCTTTGAGTTCGAATTCTTCTCTTCTTCATTCTTTTTCTTCTTTTCTTCTACTCACACAAGGGAACCTCTATACTGTGGTAAAAAGGATCCCTATTATTATTTTCTATTCCCTTCTTTGTCATATGAGCAGGAGCAAGGACAAAAACATTCTTGTTGAAGCAGATCCTGAACCTGAAAGGACTCTAAAAAGGAAACTAAGAGAAGCTAAAATACAACAATCCAGAGACAACCTTACAGGAATTTTCGAACAGGAAGAGGAGATGGCAGCCAAAAATAATAATAATGCAAGGAGGATGCTTGGTGACTTCACTGCACCTAATTCCAATTTACATGGAAGAAGCATCTCCATTCTTGCCATTGGAGCAAACAATTTTGAGCTGAAACCTCAATTAGTTTCTCTGATGCAGCAGAATTGTAAGTTTCATGGACTTCCATCTGAAGATCCTTTTCAGTTCTTAACTGAATTCTTGCAGATCTGTGACACTGTTAAGACCAATGGGGTTGGTCCCGATGTCTACAGGCTTGTGCTTTTCCCGTTTACTGTAAGAGACAGAGCTAGAGTATGGTTGGACTCTCAACCTAAGGATAGCCTGAACTCTTGGGATAAGCTGGTCACGGATTTCTTAGCCAAGTTCTTCCCTCCTCAAAAGCTTAGTAAGCTTAGAGTGGATGTTCAAACCTTCAGACAGAAAGAAGGAGAATCCCTCTATGAAGCTTGGGAGAGATACAAGGAACTGACCAAAAAGTGTCCTTCTGACATGCTTTCAGAATAGACCATCCTGGATATATTCTATGATGGTCTGTCTAAGTTATCAAAGATGTCACTGGACCATTCTGCAGGTGGATCCATTCACCTAAAGAAAACACCTGCAGAAGCTCAGGAACTCATTGACATGGTTGCAAATAACCAGTTCATGTACACTTCTGAGAGGAATCCTGTAAGTAATGGGACGCCTCAGAGGAAGGGAGTTCTTGAAATTGATACTCTGAATGCCATATTGGCTCAGAATAAAATATTGACTCAATTAGTCAATATGATCTCTCGGAGTCTGAATGGATTGAAGGAATCATCCAACAGTACTAAAGAGGCATCTTCTGAAGAAGAAGCTTATGATCCTGAGAACCCTGCAATAGCAGAGGTGAATTACATGGGTGAACCTTATGGAAACACCTATAACCCCTCATGGAAGGATCAACAAATGCCTCAACAAGGCTTTAATAATGGTGGAAGAAACAGGTTTAACAATAGTAAACCTTTTCCATCATCCACTCAGCAACAGACAGAGAATTCTGAGCAGAATCCATCTAGCTTAGCAAATTTAGTCTCTGATCTATCTAAGGCCACTGTGAGTTTCATGAATGAAACAAGGTCTTCCATTAGAAATTTGGAAGCACAAGTGGGCCAGCTGAGTAAGAAGATCACTGAAACTCCTCCTAATACTCTCCCAAGCAATACAGAAGAGAATCCAAAGAGAGAGTGCAAGGCCATTGATATAACCATCATGGCCGAACCTACAGGGGAGGAAGAGGACGTGAATCCCAGTGAGGAAGACCTCCTGGGACGTCCAGTAATCAACAAGGAGTTTTCCTTTGAGGAGCCAAAGAAATCTGAGGCTCATCTAGAGAACATAGAGATTCCATTGAACCTCCTTATGCCCTTCATGAGCTCTGATCAGTATTCTTCTTCTGAAGAGAATGAGGATGTTACTGAAGAGCGAATTGCCAAGTATCTTGGTGCAATCATGAAGCTGAATGACAAATTATTTGGTAATAAGCCTTGGGAAGATGAACCTCCCTTGCTCATCAATGAACTGAGTGATCTAGATCAACTGACATTGCCTCAGAAGAAACAGGATCTTGGAAAGTTCTTAATACCTTGTACCATAGGCACCATGACCTTTGAGAAGGCTCTATGTGACCTTGGGTCAGGGATAAACCTCATGCCACTCTCTGTAATGGAGAAACTGGGAATCCTTGAGGTACAGGCTGCCAATTTCTCATTAGAAATGGCAGAAAAATCTATGAAAATGGCTTATGGACTAGTAGAGGACGTGTTAGTAAAGGTTGAATGCCTTTACATCCCTGCTGATTTCATAATCCTAGATACTGGGAAGGATGAGGATGAATCCATCATCCTTGAAAGACCCTTCCTAGCCACAGCAAGAGCTGTGATTGATGTAGACAGAGGAGAGTTGGTCCTTCAACTAAATGAGGACAACCTTGTGTTTAAAACTCAAGGATCTCTTTCTGTAACAATGGAGAGGAAGCATGAAAAGCTTCTCTCAGTACAGAGTCAACTAAAGCCCCCATAGTCAAACTCTAAGTTTGGTGTTGAGAGGCCTCAGCCAGACTCTAAGTTTGGTGTTGAACTCCCATATCCAAACTCTAAGTTTGGTGTTGGGAGTCTATAAAATTGACCTGATCACCTGTGTGGCTCCATGAGAGCCCACTGTCAAGCTATTGACATTAAAGAAGCGCTTGCTGGGAGGCAACCCAATTTTTATTTATCTAATTTTATTTTTATTTTTATTGTTTTTTCATGTTTTATTAGGTTCATGATCATGTGGAGTCACAAAATAAATACAAAAATTAAAAACAGAATCAAAAACAGCAGAAGAAAAATCACACCCTAGAGGAGGGACTTACTGGCGTTTAAACGCTAGTAAGGAGCATCTGGCTGGCGTTCAACGCCAGAACAGAGCATGGATCTGGCGTTGAACGCCAGAAACATGCTGCATCTGGGTGCTGAACACCCAGAACAAGCATCAATTCGGCGTTTAAATGCCAGAATTGCATGCAAAGGCATTTTTACATGCCTAATTGGTGCAGGGATGTAAATCCTTGACACCTCAGGACCTGTGGACCCCACAGGATCAACTCAGCATCTGTGGACCCCACAGGATCCCCACCTACCTCCACTCATACTCTTCCCTCTTCTCATTCATCCTCTCTTCCCAATAAACATCCTTCCCCAAAACCCTTCACCAATCACCTCAATCTCTCTCTTCCCTATTACCCATTCACCACTCACATCCACCCACTCTTCCCCATAAACCTACCTCATACACCCCACCTACCTTCAAAATTCAAAATCACTTTCCCACCCAAACCCACCTAAATGGCCGAACCTGACCCCTCTCCCTTCACTATATAAACCCCTCCATTCTTCTTCATTTTCACACAACACAACCCTCTCTTCCCCTTCTTGGCCGAAACACAACTGTCTCTCCCTCCCCTCCATATCTTCTTCTTCTTCTTCTTTTCTTTCTTCTCTTGCTCGAGGGCGAGCAATATTCTAAGTTTGGTGTGGGTAAAAGCATAAGCTTTTTATTTTTTCATTACCAGTGATGGCATCTAAGACCGGAGAATCCTCTAGAAAAGGGAAAGGGAAGACAAAAGCTTCCACCTCCGAGTCATGGGAGATGGAAAGATTCATCTCCAAAGCCCATCAAGACCATTTTTATGATGTTGGGCCAAGAAGAAGGTGATCCCCGAGGTCCCTTTCAAACTCAATAAAAATGAGTATCCGGAGATCCGACATGAGATCCAAAGAAGAGGTTGGGAAGTTCTAACAAACCCCATCCACCAAGTCGGAATTCTAATGGTTCAAGAGTTCTATGCTAATGCATGGATCACTAGAAACCATGATCAAAGTAAGAACCCAAACCCAAAGAATTATCTCACCATGGTTCGGGGGAAATACTTAGATTTTAGTCCGAAAAATGTGAGGTTGGCGTTCAACTTGCCAATGATGGAAGAGAACGCACACCCCTACACAAGAAGAGTCAACTTTGATCAAAGGTTGGACCAAGTCCTCATGGACATATGTGTGGAAGGAGCTCAATGGAAGATTAACTCAAAAGGCAAACCGGTTCAACTGAGAAGACTGGACCTTAAGCCCGTAGCTAGAGGATGGTTGGAGTTCATTCAACGCTCAATCATTCCCACTAGCAACCGGTCTGAAGTTACAATAGACCGAGCCATCATGATCCATAGCATCATGATTGGGGAGGAAGTGGAGGTTCATGAGATTATACCTCAAGAACTCTACAAGGTGGCTGACAAGTCCTCCACTATGGCAAAGTTAGCCTTTCCTTACCTCATTTGCCACCTATGCAATTCGGCTGGGATTGACATAGAGGGAGATATCCTCATTGAAGAGGACAAGCCCATCATTAAGAAAAGGATGGAGCAAACAAGAGAGCCTATTCATGGATCTCAAGAGACGCATGAAGAAGCTCATCACCAAGAAATTCCTGAGATGCCTCAAGGGATGCACTTTCCTCCACAGAATTTTTGGGAGCAAATCAACACCTCCCTAGGAGAATTAAGTTCCAACATGGGACAATTAAGGGTGGAACATCAAGATCACTCCATCATCCTCCATAAAATTAGAGAAGATCAAAGAGCAATGAGGGAGGAGCAACAAAGACAAGGAAGAGACATAGAAGAGCTCAAGGACATCATTAGTTCCTCAAGAAGGAAACGCCACCATCACTAAGGTGGACTCATTCCTTGTTCTCAAATTTTCTATTTTTCGTTTTCTTATGTTAAATGTTTATCTATGTTTGTGTCTTTATTACATGATCATTAGTGTCTAAGTGTCTATGCCTTAAAGTAGTGAATATGAATCCATCACCTCTCTTAAATGAAAAATGTTTTTAATTCAAAAGAACAAGAAGTACATGAGTTTCGAATTTATCCTTGAACTTAGTTTAATTATATTGATGTGGTGACAATACTTTTTGTTTTCTGAATGAATGCTTGAACAGTGCATATGTCTTTTGAAGTTGTTGTTTATGAATGTTAAATATGTTGGCTCTTGAAAGAATGATGAAAAGGAGAAATATTATTTGATAATCTAAAAAATCATAAAAATGATTCTTGAAGCAAGAAAAAGCAGTGAATACAAAAGCTTGCAGAAAAAAATAGCGAAAAAAAAAAAGAGAGAGAGAAAGAAAAAGAAAAAGCAAGCAGAAAAAGCCAAAAGCTCTTAAAACCAAAAGGCAAGAGCAAAAAGCCAATAGCCCTTAAAACCAAAAGGCAAGGGTAATAAAAAGGATACAAGGCTTTGAGCATCAGTGGATAGGAGGGCCTAAAGGAATAAAATCCTGGCCTAAGCGGCTAAACCAAGCTGTCCCTAACCATGTGCTTGTGGCGTGAAG
Source organism: Arachis hypogaea (assembly GCF_003086295.3). Taxonomy (NCBI): domain Eukaryota; kingdom Viridiplantae; phylum Streptophyta; class Magnoliopsida; order Fabales; family Fabaceae; genus Arachis; species Arachis hypogaea. The sequence goes on along the minus strand of NC_092052.1, from coordinate 111,054,277 downwards.
GTGTCAAGTGAAAACTTGAGACTGAGCGGTTAAAGTCAAGGTCCAAAGCAAAAGAAGAGTGTGCTTAAGAACCCTGGACACCTCTAATTGGGGACTTTAGCAAAGCTGAGTCATAATCTGAAAAGGTTCACCCAATTATGTGTCTGTGGCATTTATGTATCCGGTGGTAATACTGGAAAACAAAGTGCTTAGGGCCACGGCCAAGACTCATAAAGTAGCTGTATTCAAGAATCAACATACTGAACTAGGAGAATCAATAACACTATCTGAACTCTGAGTTCCTATAGATGCCAATCATTCTGAACTTCAATGGATAAAGTGAGATGCCAAAACTATTCAAGAGGCAAAAAGCTACAAGTCCCGCTCATCTGATTGGAGCTATGTTTCATTGATAGTTTGGAATTTATAGTATATTCTCTTATTTTTATCCTATTTGATTTTCAGTTGCTTGGGGACAAGCAACAATTTAAGTTTGGTGTTGTGATGAGCGGATAATTTATACGCTTTTTGGCATTGTTTTTAGTATGTTTTTAGTAGGATCTAGTTACTTTTAGGGATGTTTTTATTAGTTTTTATGTTAAATTCACATTTCTGGACTTTACTATGAGTTTGTGTGTTTTTCTGTGATTTCAGATATTTTCTGGCTGAAATTGAGGGACTTGAGCAAAAATCAGATTCAGAGGTTGAAGAAGGACTGCTGATGCTGTTGGATTCTGACCTCCCTGCACTCAAAGTGAATTTTCTGGAGCTACAGAACTCCAAATGGCGCGCTCTCAACGGCGTTGGAAAGTAGACATCCAGGGATTTCCAGCAATATATAATAGTCCATACTTTGCCCGATTTTAGACGATGCAAAAAGGCATTGAACGCCAGTTCTACGCTGCAGTCTGGAGTTAAACGCCAGAAACACGTCACAAACCAGAGTTGAACGCCAAAAACACGTTACAACTTGGCGTTCAACTCCAAAAGAAGCCTCTGCACATGTAAACTTCAAGCTCAGCCCAAGCACACACCAAGTGGGCCCCGGAAGTGGATTTATGCATCAATTACTTACTTTTGTAAACCCTAGTAGCTAGTTTAGTATATATATAGAACTTTTTATCATTGTATTCAAAGTCTTGGTTACTTCGGTTCCCCTCTGGGGATGAGACCAATGAACTCCATTATCACTTATGTATTTTCAATGGTAGAGTTTCTGTACTCCATAGATTAAGGTGTGGAGCTCTGCTGTTCCTCATGATTTAATGCAAAGTACTACTGTTTTCTATTCAATTCAACTTATTCCGCTTCTAAGATATCCATTCGCACCCAAGAACATGATGAATGTGATGATTATGTGACGCTCATCATCATTCTCACTTATGAACGCGTGCCTGATAAACACTTCCGTTCTACATGCAAACAAGCTAGAATGAGTATCTCTTAGATATCTAATACAGAGGACCGAGTCCGAGATATTAGAATCTTTGTGGTATAAGTTAGAACCCATGGATGGCCATTCTTGAGATCCGGAAAGTCTAAACCTTGTCTGTGGTATTCCGAGTAGGATCTGGGAAGGGATGGCTGTGACGAACTTCAAATTCGCGAGTGCTGGGCGTAGTGACAGAAGCAAAAGGAGAGTGAATCCTATTCCAGTATGATCGAGAACCTCAGATGATTAGCCGTGCCGTGACAGAGCATTTGGACCTTTTTCACAGAGAGGATGGGATGTAGCCATTGACAACGGTGATGCCCTATATAAAGCTTGCCATGGAAAGGAGTAGGACTGGTTGGATGAAGACAGCAGGAAAGCAGAGGTTCAGAGGAACGAAAGCATCTCTATACGCTTATCTGAAATTCTCACCAATGAATTACATAAGTATTTCTATCTTTATTTTCTGTTTATTTACTATTATTATTCGAAAACTCCATAACCATTTAATATCCGCCTGACTGAGATTTACAAGATGACCATAGCTTACTTCATACCAACAATCTCCGTGGGATCGACCCTTACTTACATAAGGTTTTATTACTTGGACGACCCAGTGCACTTGCTGGTTAGTTGTATCAAAGTTGTGACAAATTATGAATTAAGATTAGAGCACCAATTTTTTGGAGCCATTACCAGGGATCACAATTTTGTACACCAGTATTTCATTCATCTCTTCCCAGTTTTCTAAATTCCCCACCGTTACGCATTTTTGGGTAGTTAGTGTTAAAATCTTGTGATTTTGGTTGTTTAGACATACTCTAACATGGATTCTAAGTGGGTTCTATCCCTATTTCATATGGGCTGAGGTAAGAAGTACTCAAACCCTTGTGATTTATCAATTTCATGAACCCTAGGTTGATTATAAGTGTGATAATTGATTATGTTAGAGTATTGGGTAATTTTGGTGCACAATTGGAAGATTGATATTGCTTGAGGAGCTTTGGTGAGGGTTGGAGCTAAGGATTGGTGGAGACTCTCAAGAAGAAGTTCAATTATTTTGGCTACAAGAGGTACGGTTTAAGTTTCATTTAAGTACCGTGTGGTGTGATGAGAATTCCTAGGCTAGATGCCCCTAAGATTAAGTTTGGATTGTGTGAATGGTTGGCACTAATATGCATAGTTGATATGTAATATAAATTAATGATTGAGTTGAGAATTGTGTGAATTTGTATGTTTGGTGCGTTGAGGATTTGATGAATTGGATAATGAATATTGGTTTGTGGAATATGTATTTAAATTGTGAATTTGGGCCGGAGGCCATGAATCTTGGGCCGGAGGCCAGAAAGAGGTAAGGAAGGTAAGTTGATGTGTGTATTGTGTGATGATATAAGAGATTGGAAGGATCTTTGATATTGAATGTGTGAATAATTGGTTTGATTATTGAATAATCAGGTTTGAGGAATTAAGGTGTGGGATTTGATAGTTTTGGGTGAAATTATGTAGATGAGGTAGGTTTGGTTTTAGTTGAGTGTAATTATGTGAATGTGGTTGGGTTGTGGTCTTTTGGATGAGTGGAAATGAATTTAGCCTGTGAACATTGGAAAAATTGGTGATTTCTATTTTTGGGTAGAAATTGATTTTTGACCAACTTTGGTGGTCCGTAACTCGGTCCACGGAGTTTGGAATTCTTCAAAATTAGATTTTTATGAAAGTTTATTCAACGATCTTTCCAACAGTTCAGAAAATAGATGAAAAAGGAATTTTGTAGAAGAAGTTATGTGTGTTGGAAGTTTGGGGTTTGAAAATGTAATTCTGCAGCTTTTTTAACTTGGTAAAAATTTTGGAATATCGTGCTTCCACGCGCACGTGTGGCCGACGCGCACGCGTCAATCTCGATTTTTACTCACCCATGCGTGCGCCTGGCCGACGCGTACGTATTGCTGCACTGATACGAATGCCTCGTAGAAAATTCAGAGAGTTGTGCGGGTACTGTGCTGGTTTTGTGCGAGAAGCACAAAATGCACCCACACGTATGCGTGGCTGACGCACACGCGTCACTCTGCTTTTCTGATTCCCACATGGGCGCATGGGCGACGCTCACGCGTCACTTTACTTTTTCAGTCTTCCACGCGTGCACGTGGGCGACATGCACGCGTGACCTTGTTTTTGGCAGAAATTGATTTTTGAGTTTTAAAGCTGAATTTCAGACTTCTAAGCCTCCACTTTCATCCTTTAAGCCTTAAATTTTTATAGTATGCCTAGTAATGAAGAGAAGTTAGGACATCTGGTAACTTACGGATGAAGTAAAGTAAGAACGAATGATGAATGATGAGTAATGATAATTGTATGAGTTGCTAAGGATGAAGGTGAAAGTACTGTGTACAGTATGAGCCAGATGGCTGTGATAAGAATTGAATTATGGCTGAGTATGTATATGTATATGATTAATGACTAAATGTGGTAAGGGAATAATGATGGAACGTGTTGAATGTGATGTGTGAACCCGAGGTAGTAGGCAGTGGCGTTGTCCACTTGCTCCGGGTATGAGATGGGAAGAAGGATTATGATAAATGAGTTTAATTATGGAGTTTTGAATGAATGTATGTTTGAGATGCCTAGGTAGTAGCAAGGGTTGTGGTTCATCCTACTTGCTCCAGGTCAGAAATTGTGATGCCTGGGTAGTAGAAGGGTTGTGGTTCGTCCCACTTGCTCCAGGTCAGAGATTGTGACGCCTGGGTAGTAGCGGCAGTAGTGGTGATTCCACTCGCTCCAAGTTGAACTTTTAAACACCTGCCTGGGTAGATGCAGTAGCATTGATTCCACTTGCTCCGGGTTTGGTTTGCAACTCCTGGGGTAGATGTAGTCGTTATCCCCCACTTGCTCCCAGTCGAGGTTGATTTGAGATTTATGAAACTATCTGAGTTTCAAATTTCCTTGGGTAGATGCAGTGGGTCGGCTCCACTTGCTCCAGGTTGAGATCTGAGATTCTGCTGACCCTATATCGTAAGTGTGGCTAGACACTGTGAAAGTTCCGGATGAGCTCGCCTCCGTGAATAAACACCAGTGTGGGTGTTGTGTGATTATGATTATGATTGTGAATAACTCGAGTTGGGGATGCACGACAGAGGGACAGTCCAATGGTTAGCTACCAGGACTTGTCGGGTTGGCTTTATAACTGACAGATGAGACTCATCAGCCATAGGGCATGCATACATCATTTGCATATGTTTGAATTGTTTGGGTTTGCCCATTTATTTGGATTGCTGTATCATATATGCTATGTTACCTGACTATATGCTATCTGTTTTACTTGTACCTTAATTGTGTATTACTTGTCTGTATTGATTGTGTTTGTACAACTGAGAGGTCCTTCATGCTGGTGTCGGTTGACGCTGAGGGCTATTCTTGTTGAGATGGAATAATGATATGATTAATTTAAAATGATGATTACTGACTGTGACAATTTGAGTTCCCTGTGTTGATGCAGTGAAGTGATTTTACTGCTCCAGGTTGATATTGAGATAATTTGAGTTCCCTGGGTAGACGTAGTGAAGTGATTTCACTTGCTCCAGGTGAGAATATGAAGTATTGATATAGAATTGCTGAGACAAAGTAACTGGTGACGGTTTGGCTTATGATTCCAATTCTGATTTGTCGAAGAGTTAGAAAGTTATGAAGCATGAGGAATATGAATAAAATTTAGCATTCCCTTATGAGAGTTGCCTATTTATGGATTAGCGAGAACATAGGATGAATATTTGGTGAAAGGAAGTTTTGGATGCTTAGTGAGTTTTTATTAGAATGCATTGTATTTATTTGGCACTTTTACCATACTGGGAACCCATGGGTCGGGGGTTCTCATTTCGTATATATCTCTTGTTTTTCAGATACAGGTCCAGGTGCTCAGAAGTGAGTTGTGATTCATCTGAGAGATGGCAAAGATCTTTATATTCTCTACTTTATATTTTGCTTAGAATCTCTCCACTTTTATTTGGAAAAGCTCATATTATGTATTGAACTCTTTTGGACTTGCCTATAGAGGCTCTTATGTTTCTTTAGGGAGAGATTAGGAGATACTGTTGTCAACTACTTTTATACTGTACCCTAGCCAGCCTAAACTTCGCGGGTTGCGACTAGTGGCTATTTACTTATGTTATATATCTGTATACTGTCCTTCTCTTATTCTCCTTTATGACTTTATCCTTATAACGCTTTCGATATTATGCTTTATCTTTTAGTTGTCGATGCGTGAGTGATACGATTTCGCGATTTTATTTTTACACTTTTCAGGCTTCTCGATTAATACTCCTTTCAATTTTACTTATAATTATGTATTAAAAATCCACCTAAGAGTCGTACCACCATAATATCATTGACTTATGACTCGAGCATAAGGATTTGAATATTAGGGTGTTACAAATTGCATGATCACTGGCATCACACATTAGTTCAAATGGTAAGTCCCAGTTGGGTGCAGAGATGATAGGAGCAGTGACAAACTTGGCTTTCAGAGTTTCAAAGGTGTGCAGGCATTCTTGGTCAAAGACGAATGGAACATCAGTGGCCAAGAGATTGCACAGGGGTTTTGCGATTTTTGAAAAATCTTTGATGAACCGCTTGTAAAATCCTGCATGTCCTAGGAAACTTCTGATTGCCTTGACATTAGTAGGTGGAGACAAGTGTTCTATCACTTCCACATTAGCTTGATCCACTTCTATCTTCTTATTTGAGATCCGATGTCCAAGAACAATGCCTTCAATTACCATGAAATGGCATTTTTTCCAGTTTAGAACTAGGTTTGTTTCTTTGCATCTTTTCAGAACTCGGGTCAGATGATCAAGACAGGAGTCAAATGAGTCTCTAAAAACAGAGAAGTCATCCATGAATACTTCAAGGAACTTCTCTACCATATCAGAGAGGATGGATAACATACATCATTAAAAGGTGGCAGGTGCGTTGCACAGGCCAAATGGCATTCGCTAGTAGGCAAACACGCCAGATGGGCATGTGAATGCTGTTTTCTCTTGATCCTATGGATCCACTGCTATTTGATTGTACCTGGAATATCCATCCAGGAAATAGTAAAAAGCCTGACCTGCTAGTCTTTCTAGCATCTAGTCTATGAAGGGTAAAGGAATGTGATCTTTCCTGGTGGCATCATTGAGTCTTCTATAGTCAATGCACATACGCCACCCTGTAACTGTCCTTTTCGGGATCAGCTCATTTTTTTCATTTTGAACCACTGTCATGCCTCCCTTCTTAGGAACAACCTGGACAGGGCTCACCCAGGGGCTTTTAGAAATGGGATAAATGATCCAGCCTCCCAGAGCTTAGTGACTTCCTTCTGCACTACTTCCTTCATAGCCGGATTCAATCGCTTCTGTGGTTGTACCACAGGTTTGGCATTATCCTCCAGCAGGATTTTATGCATGCATCGGGATGGGCTAATGCCCTTAAGGTCACTTATAGTCCACCCAAGGGCGGTCCTATGCGTTTTGAGCACCTTAATTAGTGCTTCTTCTTCCTGTAGTTCTAAGGTAGAGCTTATGATCACATGATACGTATCTCCATCTCCCAGAAATGTATATTTCAGGGAGGAAGGTAATGGCTTAAGCTCAAACTTTGGAGGCTTCTCCTTTTCCTCAGAGGTTTCCAGAGGTTCCTCTGAATCAGGCTGGGTATCATCAAGGATATCATTCAGCCCTTTCCTGAGGCTTTCGGCCATGTTGACCTCTTCCACCAGGGAATCAATGAGGTCAATGCTCATGTATTCCTCAGGGATGTCTGGATGCTGCATAGCTTTGACAGCATTTAATACGAACTTTTCCTCATTGACCCTTAGGGTTACTTCCCTTTTTTCAACATCAATGAGGGTCCATCCTATAACTAAGAAGGGTCTCCCTAGGATAAGGAATGCACTCTTATGCCCTTCCATGTCCAACACCACAAAGTCAAGGGAAAAGCAAAGGGTCCAACCCTAATAATCATGTCTTCAATTACTCATGATGGTATCTTAATGGAACCATAAGCAAGTTGAAGGCATATGCGGGTTGGTTTGACTTCATCAGTCAAACACAGCTTCTTTATTAAGGAAGCAGGTATTAGGTTGATGCTTGCTCCAAGGTCATATAGAGTTGTCCTTGTACAAGCATCACCTAGAGTGCATGGTATCATAAAGCTTCCAGGATCCTTAAGTTTCTCTTGTAAGCTATTCTGATTGATTGCACTGCACTCTTCAGTGAGGAGGACTGTTTCTATCTCTTTTCAATCCTTCTTATGACTTAAGATGTCCTTCATGAACTTCGCATAAGATGGTATCTGTTCAAGAGCCTCTGCAAAAGGGATCTTTATCTCTAATGTTCTGAAATAATTCACAAAGCGGGCAAATTGTTTATCTTTTTCCTCTTGACAGAGTTTCTGATGAAACGGCATCTGAGCCTTATACTCATCAACCTTGGTTGATGAAGGCCGAATGCCATGTGAGTTGGAAGGAGGGTTACTAGCTTACTTAGGAGGGTTGTTATCAGTGAGTGACTGACCTCTTTTGCTTGGGCGTTCAACGCCCATGCTGCTGCCCCCTCCCTGGCATTCAACGCCAGGGACACTACCCCCTTGTGGGCGTTCAACGCCAAGGGTGCTGCCTCCTTGGGCGTTTGAACGCCCAGTCTCTTCCCTTTCCTAGCGTTCAATGCCAGGAGTGATACCTCCCTGGGTGTTTGAACGCCCAGAGATATCCTGTGCAGAGACCTGGTTTCCCTTCTTATTGTATTGAGGTTGGGTATTTAAGGATTTCCCACTCCTCAGTTGGATAGCCTGGCGTTCTTCTATTATCTACTTAGATAACTGCTGCCTTGTTTGACTCAGCTGGGCTTCTACATTCCTGTGAGAAGCCTGAGTTTTTTGCAAAGCCTCTTACAGTTCCAATAGTTGCTGGGCAAGGGTGTGCAGTTGCTGAGTCAATGGGCCATCCTGTTCTGGAGGGTTAGGTTCAGTAGCTACTGCCTTAACCTCTCCTATTATAGAAGTCTCAGCAGATGAGTACAGATGCTGATTAGTGGTAATTGTCTCAATAATCTCTTGAGCTTCTCCTATGGTCTTTCTCATGTGTATGAAACCACCAACAGAGTGGTCCAAAGACAATCTAGCCATGTCTGAAAGTTTATAGTAGAAGATGTATAACTGTATCCATTTTGAAAATATTTCAGTGGGATATTTTCTTAACATCCTCCTGTACCTCTCCCAGGCATCATAAAGAGATTCATTATCTCCTTATTTGAAGCCTTGGATGTCCAGCCTCAGCTGGGTCATCTTCCTTGGGGGAAAGTATTGATTTAAAAACTTATCTACTAACTGTTTCCAAGTTTTAAACTAACTTTAGGCTAGTTATCCAACCACCTTTTTGCTTGATCTTTTACAACAAAAGGAAAGAGCAATAATCTGTAGGCATCTTGGTCTATTCCCTCACTGTGTACTGTATCAGCAATCTTTAAGAAATCTGCTAGGAACTCTGTAGGTTCTTCCTGAGGAAGCCCAGAATACTGGCAGTTCTGCTGTACTAGAGTAATGAGTTGAGAGTTGAGTTCAAAGCTACTTGCTCTGATGTGAGGTTTGCTAATACTTCTTCCATAGAAGTCAGCAGTGGAATTTGTGTAAGATCCCAGGGTTCTTCTGAACTCTTCATTCCCATTTGGGTTCATGATGAAGAAAGGTAGAAGAAGAGAAGAAAGAAGAAAGATAGAAGAGGTAGAAGAAGAAATAGCAATGGAAAAGATAAACAGAATTAAAATATTTTTGTTTTTAATTTATTTATTGATTAATTGCGAAAAATAAGATTAATAATTTAAAAAGAATTGAAAATGAAATTATGAAATTCGAAAATAGAAGAGAGAGATGAAAATAATTTTCAAAAAATAAGAAAGAGAAGAATTAGTTAGGAAGTTTTGAAAAAGAAGAGAGAGAAGATATGTAACAAATTGAGAAAAGATTTGAATTTAAGATTTAAAATTTGAAAATTAAAATTTGAAAATTAAAATTTAAAATTTTGAAATTTGAAATTTAAATTTGATTTTTAAACTTTTAATTTGAAATTTGGTTTTTGAAATTTAAATTTGAAATTTTTTGAAATTTAGATTTTTAAATTTTGAAAAAGTTTTGAAATTCGAAAAGATTTTATTTTAAAATTTGAAGTTAGAAAAGATAAGATAAGAAACAAAAAAGATTTTAAAAAGATAAGATTTTGAAATTTGATTTTGAAAAAGATATGATTTTCAACCACTTCCCTAACTAGCCAATCATCATCAAGTACGTTTTCTCCCACCCCCAAGGCACTCCATGCTGCTCATTTCCACCTTGAATGGCCAAAAATAAGAGAGAAAGAAAAGAGAGAAAACTTTAAACACATGAAACTTCAAATCTTGATTTCTTCCAAACTAAAACTCAAATCAAAATTTTAAATCGAATAAAGTGATCCTTTCTTCTTCCTCTTCAAAATCATGTGACATTTCTTGGATCAAAATCAGGTGCTGCTCTCCTTCCTTCTTCAATTTGGTTTCAAGAAAACCTTGTTAAACTTGTGTTTTCTTGATGTTCTTTCATAGATCTCTTGCTTAGCTTTACTTATGGGCCAAGAAATTTCATTTTCTAGCAAGTTTAAGGTGAGGATAATCTTCTTATATGGCTGCTAAAGTTTCGGTTAAGCATGCTTCATGAGATTTAAAGTTTTTCTTGATTGGATTTAAGAGGAAAAAGTGCTCTAAGAACACTTTGAAGGATAGTCGAATTAGGAGCAGCAAATTAAGCTAAGATTTGGTGAAATTAATCTTTATTAATTGTGTTTGAGTTGTGTGATTATTTTATGGTTTAGTTATTCTTGAAATTGATTGTTTATATGAGTGATTCTTGGTGAAATTTTGGTGAAAATTTGATAAAATTCAAGCTATGAATTTTGTTCTTGAGGGTTGCTGGAAATACAAACCCTAGGCCTTAAATTGAGGATAAATTTGTATTGAAATCAAGTGGAAATCATGGGACTTTAGTGGCTACTAATTTAATTTGAATTTTTGGAAAAATTAATTATCGAAAAGATTGAAAAACGGGTCAGAATTAAAGAAAGAATCTGAAGAATTTACGTAGAACACTTTTAGTTTTATCAAAAACAACTCTTTGATCTTGTTAGGGCTCAAAGTAAAAATATTTTTATGTTTTGGGGAGAAAAGTATAAAATACTAAAAGTTTAGAGGGATTAAATTATAAATATCAAAAGTTAAGGGGGTGAAAATATAATTTTTATAAAATTTTTGTGGTCAACTTGTAATTTTTGAATATATATATATAATAAAATATTATTAAAAATATTTAATAATAAAATAATTGCAAAAAGGCAATTTTTTTAAAGCCTTAGGAAGACAACTTTAAGTTGAGAATCTCATAATTACTTTCATAAAACATCTAGGGAGTGGTAAGAATATGTTAAGAAGGCAAAGATGAAAGAAAGATAAAATGTTAAACAAAAGATAAAAATTAAAGAAAAAGAAAGTAAAACTTTAATGTAAAGATAAAAATCAATTAGGAAAGCGAGCTAGATACAATATAGTTAGTACTTGAATTGTGTTTAGGGTTTAAGGGTGAGCAAGGGTAGCGGGTACCTGATTACCCGTCCGAACTCAAACTGAACCAGTTAAATTAGTTTTGAAACCAACGGGTAATCGAGTCCAATCCGAACCAAACCAATGCCTCTCTCTAGTAATTGGTTCGGGTAACAGTTCTGAGGGTGCAGAACCCGAACCAACCCGTGGACCTGACCATATATTAATTAAATAAAAAAAATTTAAATATATATGCCTTTTAATGATGTTGAGTTTCTCACCCAATAACCCTAACACTAGCAGAGGTTTCCCCACCCTATGAAGTAAACCCTAGCAGAGCTTTCTCAAACCTCACCTTACCTGTAAGTGATACTGTTATTGGAAGTACTTCTTCTCCAAGTGCAGCCACTCCCACTGTATTTAATGTGTTTAGATTTTAATATATTTGGTGTTTAACATGTCTAGTTTATTTCTATTGATTTTACATATTTATTGTACTTAAAAAATTTTTAAGATAAAAATTTTGTTTTTTTATTTTTTTTTATGAATTTCTATTTCATCGGGTACTCAATTATCCGAACCGAACCAATTCATTTTTAATCGGTTTGGTTTGGTTCGGGTACATATACAAAAAATGTAAATCCAAACCAAACCGAACTAATTATAATTCAATTGGTTTGGTTCTAATTTCACCATAAACCTTAACCAATCCGACCCGTGCTCACCCTATTAGGGTTAGGTAAAGTATGAAGAATCAAACCGGTTCAGTATAGACTTAATGGACCTATGCTTAGAACAGGTTGGTTATTCATATTGAAACCAAGTAACTACAAAGTAAAGGTTAAAGACATAAACAAAGGAAGAATGTAAGTAAAGAGACACTGAACGAGAGTGTGAGATTGGTGATTAACTGATAACTAAGAAATAAGTTAAAAATGTTGTACATAAGAATGGATTATTGAATTGGGTCTTGGGCCAAACACTGGAACAGATAGAGATGCTTGTAAACTATGGGTCACTTTTTCGCTAGCCCTAGAGATCTTGTAGGTTAGAGTTCACCTACAGAGAGTTGTTATTCCTGTATGTCGAAGTTCACCTATAGTGGATATCAATTGTGTACTTCAAGGTGTTGCTCCTGTAGGCCAACATTCACCTACAGAGAGTTGTTATTCCTGTAAGCCAAAGTTTACTTACAGAGGCACTATTACTGTAGGCTAAAGTTTACCTACAAAAAGTTGCTATTCCTATAAGTCAAAGTTCACTTACAGGGGCACCATTTTTGTAGGCCAAAGTTTACCTACAGAAGGTTGCTGTGTTGGGTTTAGTTCTAGAAAAGCCTTATCCGGCTAAGAATGCTGGGTTACATCGGGGGCGGGTCGAAACTGACAAATGAGCTCATTATCCGCGCTAGGGATAGACATGCATCATCCTTGTATGCGCATTATTCTTTGTTGCATAATCTCTGTGTTTTTGTTTTGTTTCTTGTATTCCTTTATTTGTGTTTTGCTTTCTATTTTCTCTATTTATCTATTTTTTATTTTTCTCTGTTTACTCCTGTTTACTGTAAAATACGTTACTATTTGACGAGTACAACGGAAGCAATTAACATGACTAATTAGTCCGACTTTACTAAGAGCTTTCCAATTCTTATCCCTTTCCTCCCCCTTCAGATGCAGGTAGGAATACTCTCCCGTAATCCGCTAGTTATAACATCCCAGATTTTTAAAAATTAAATAATTAGTTATTTATAAGTTATTATATTATATTGAGATTTTGTTTTAAAAAAAATTATTTTACCAAAAATAATTAATTAAAATTTTATAATTATTAAAATTTAATTAAATTATGACTTATTTTATTAATTTAAATTATTTATTAAAAATTATTTCGATAAACAAAAATTTAAATTAATTTTTATAATTGTTAATATTATTATTATTATTTCCTTAGTTTAACTCATATTTGGCCAAAGCCAATAGCGAAACGAAAAGAAAGAAAGCTTGGCTTATATGAATACGTATATATATTATAAACATGACACATACCCCTTCTTTATTCATTAGTCATCATAATCATCATCTAGCTTCTTTTGGTTTCATTTTTTTTTCATGGTGAAGAGATAGTGACCGAGAGTGAGGGAGAAAACCGTGGAACCCATAAATCTTTTGACTTCAATTACTTTAAATATGTAACTCCAATAAAAAATTTAATCTGGTAAAAGTATTCGTATTTTTCTCTTCTACACATTGGCATTACTTTTATCCGATAGAAATTAACAGTGACGTAGCTCTATTTTCTTTTGAGTTTGGCCAACTGGAGTTTTAAGAGGCATAGACAATTTCTGACATTTTCTTCTTCAGCAGTTCAGTAAAAAAATTTCTCCAGAATTTCCATTGTTTTGGTTTCATACCGAAGTAGGATTTGATAATTTTATAATAATTAAACGTAAATTTGATAAGTGAATGTTGGTTTGATTGATTATTATTTGAATTTGATTAAGTTTATGTTGGATTTTTGTTGAATTATTGTTGTTTGCTTGAGATTTTGGTTTGGCTACGTATAAACAGCCAGCTAGGATGTTTTGATTATTTTGGAGCTGTTGTGATGTGGTATTTCGAGATAAATTTGATTTATCAAAAAAAGAGTTTGAGAAACGATTTCGATGGGACCTGAGAAGGGTGACAAAGTCAGAGTTTTAGAGGAAGTGCTATCGAAATTTTTAGAAGAATTCTGAGAAGTTTTATTTTGGTTAATTTGGATTAAAAGAATTGTTTTATTTAATTTTAATTTATTTAAGAAAAGAATGATATTTAGAAATGGATTTAAAAATGAAATTGAATTTAATTAAGAATTGAGACATCGGGTAAGAAGCAGTGGCGTTGTCCACTTGCTCCGGAGAAGAGATGAGGAAGAATAATGATTAAAACTGAGTTTGAATTATGAAATTTAATGAATATAGTAAAGGAGGCATGATTGTCGTTGATTGATGATGAGTATGTCTGTATTTTTTCTCTGGTTGTAAGGGTGACAGGGCACGTAATCCCTCTAATGGTGATAGAGCACATAATCCCTCTAATGGTGACAGGGCACATATTCCCTCTAATGATGTGACAGGGCACGTAATCCCTCTAATGATATGATAGGGCATTCTCCCTCTAATGGTGACAGGATACATAATCCATCTAATGGTGATAGGGCACATAATCCCTTTAATGGTGACAGGGCACGTATTTCCTCTAATGGTATTAATGCACAATAGAGAGACAGTGTCTGGGTTAGTTACCGGACATGTCGGGTTGGCTATATAACTGACAGATGAGTTTATTAGTCATAGGACAGACATGCATCATACTTGTTTGTGCATATTTGTTTGTGAGTGTGTTTTCTGTGATTGTGCGTGTGATATATGATTGTTTGATTCTGTGTTCTATATTTGTTAAGTCTAAATGTATTCTACTGCTCGTAGCTGTTAGCTATGGTAATAAAATGAACATAACTATATACCCCGACCCTACTAAGAACTCCCCAATTCTTACTCCCTATTTCCACCCCCTTTCAGTTACAGGTGCGAAAGTTTAGTGCGGAGCTACAGGAGCGTAGAAGAATATATTCACGAGTTGATTTGTTAGAATTTACTTTTTCCTCGCCGTTTATTGTTTTAGTTTTTAGAAGGGTAGGATTTGTTTATGAGAATCTTGAAATAAGTCTATGTATTTAATATATATATATATATATATATATATATATATATATATATATATATATATATATATATATATATATATATATATACCTTTGTGGTAAAGTGGTTTAAAAAATAAAAAATCTTCATTTTCTTAATAAGAGTTTCGATTCGTACTCGCGAAAGCTCAATATTAAATAAATATAGTATTTAATTAAAGGAATAGAGGTAAGTAGCGCTTGAACTTTTAGTACGATTATGAGGTGCTAAAAGTTAGAGTGTTACACTGGTGGTTATTTTGCAAAAGGATTCTACTTTGGGTAGTCTTTTAAGTCTTGAGCGAGATTCATTTTTTATTTATATGTATATACTGTGAGATCAGCCGACATCTACATACCGTTTATCTACAAACTTTAGCCTAGGTCCTCCGTATGATGTTACTGTTATGTGGCTACTCAATGAAGTACTAGTGAGATGCTCTATGACGACGTATGATCGTGCATAGGAGTAGTAGAAGATGTTCCACCTTTTGATAATATTTGACCTGATTTGAGTTTTGAAGATCTAGAATGTACTTTTCCTCACTTTTATAGTTTAGAGAGATTAGATGATTATAGAGTCTAGTCTAGTCTGGGTGCCAACTTAGGAACTTTTTAAACAGGTCAGTGTCTGGGATGTTGTATGTATATAGTTATTATCTAGCTACTTCTAGGGATATTCTAACTAGGATCTATACTCTAATAAAGGCTAAATAACTTAATGTTGTTAACTGCTTGAGATATATATAAGTGTGGTTGTTTATAATTGTGTTATCTGTTATTATTTGCAAATTGATTATGAATAATTCCATTTATAAATCCAAGCAATTAAAAAAAAGACATCGCCAAATAACTATATTTTAACAACGAATCAGACTCATATAGTAAACAATAAATAATAATTAGGAAGACAAGTTGGTAGCACTCAATTTTCAGTATGATCTAGACATATTGAAAATTGGGTTGTTGCATCTTCGGTCCCTTAGAATCAATTTGTGAGTAGGCTTTACATTTATAATTGTTTAATTTTGCATATATAATTATTTTGATATACATTGCTTTAAACGTATAATTATACTTACAAAAATTACTATTAAAATTACTATTAAAGGATTTTAATTTGACTTGAATAATTGATTTATTAGAATTAAATATTTATTCTTGTTAAGCTTGTTTTAATTTGTACATGGGACTTTATGTTTTTATGAGGCTACATAATTTTAAAACTAATTATTTATACTTGCTATTGTTGGAATCCTTTATGATTTAAAAAGTACAATTAAAAATGATTTGTATGAGAAAGTATTGATTCATCTTATTTGAGATTGTGTATTTGAAAGATTAATAGTTTGTTATGTTTTGAATTATATATTTTGAATTGGTTGGGGATACTCGTATTAGAAAATTGTAGTTAACAATGGTCATGACGTTAATTTAGATGCATCTGACTCAGATCTCAGCTAGCATGGGCGTTGCTAGCCTAAGGTGTAGGCCATACGTTGGATCTGTTATTTTGTATGGACACACGAGCAGAAAGGGCTATCCTTAGAGGTGGAGCTGCCCAAGTGTAAATTATTTGATTTGATTTCTGTACTGAGAACTCCCTTATTGATTCACTTATTAGTATCAACTACTATTTTCTAATTAAAATTAGGTTAAGTAGGATTTTGGTCCCTAAGGTATAGGCCGAAAATATTTTTTGTCCCCAACCATTTTTTGCATACAAAATCGTCCCTAAGGTTTAACTTAGTTTTAAAATCGTCCTTCATACTAAAATACCCTTCTCCTTCTTTACCAAAATACTCACTTTTTATTCTTTTTTTCCTTCTTCTCCATTACAGTAGCATCTATTTTTCTTTTTCTTTTTCTTCATCACAGTATTAGCAGAAAAATGAAATCAGAAGCATAGCCAATGTAATAAAAAGGGTTATCTGAGAAAAAAATCAAAATCGTTCCCGACCTTTTTTTGTTATTAAAATCATCCTCAATGTACAAAACGTTATAAAATTGTCTTTTTGTCTATAAATAATATTTTTTGGACAATTTTTCCTTAAACAAAAATGAAAAAACCCTCCCTACCCTTACTACTAACCTCCATGATCATCACCATTGCTACACATCTCTTCCTCCCTTTCTTTGTTGCCATCACCACTTCCACCATAACTAGCACATCTTCTTTCTCTCTATTTTTAATTCATCATTCGAAATCACTACCACCTACCCACTACTCCCAACCCTTTTTTTCACATGAACCATTTTCTTTATACAACAATTCAACAACAACAACAATCACAATAAATCCACAAAAATTTTAACTTAAGGTGATTTTTCAACAGTCACCCCCAAGCCCCACATATCACATAAAAATTCACTTCAACATTCTAAAATAATCAAACTTTAATAGAATGAATTGAAGAAATACAAGTTCAGAAACAAAAAACACCACACCTCAACCGTGGAGGACAAAATTAAAAGGCATCAAACATTGGAGAGGAAATTGATTATCAAGAACATAGACTTAGTGTAGGTCTTGTACCAAGAGAACCCAATCCTAGCCTTCACCAAATGATTCAAATTCAAATCAAACTTCCCTGGGCACAAATGGGTCCTCCACATGCGTCGTTGTAGGTTGATTCCAACTCCAATTTCTCAAGAACAGGCACCTAGCAAAAAGCATCACTATATACTCATAGCACTCAAACAAAACCCTATTCCCAACGTGCAGTACCTTCAGCGAAAGGAAGGACACAGCGAAGGGAGCCCCGAGCTCCGTCGACTAAGTGTAGCACGTTCTCTGGGCCTCTTCGCCGGTGACAACGACAACGACCCCAACGAACAGAATTTCGAGCACCTCGTTACCCCGCGCAACCCAGGCGCCCGACTCCGACCTGTTGCCATCCCCCTAATGAAGCAACTGCTGACGTCTCCTCGCTGTAAAAGGCTGCCCTCTTCTCCGTCATTGCCTCCCTCATCTTCCTTTCCTTTTCCATTTTTTCCCTCTTTTGTTCCTTTTTTTTGTTTCAGTTTGTCTGTTTTAGGTGCAGTGGGGAGGGATGGGGGTGGGACTGGGATAATTAGTAAAATAGAAAAAGGGTATTTGTGTCATTTCAAAATTATTATGTTCAAAGGAACGGTTTTATAATATTTTGTAATGTTGAGAATGATTTTAATAATAAAAAAAGGTCGGGGACGATTTTGATTTTGGCCTCAGAATTTAGGGACGAAAAAAGTACTTAACCCTAAAAAAAATAGCAATAGCAGCAACAATTTCAACTAGCAGCAATAGCAGAAGACAACTTGCAGCAACAGCAGAAGACAAGAAGAGAAGAGAAACTATCACCATCTCTCTCAATCCAAAGAACAACAACAAAGAGAGAAAAAAGCGAAGCAGGAAGCAGGGAGAGGGTGCATTCATGCGGCGCACAACAGGGCAAGGAGGAAGGTTGAGGATGACGACACCGGGACGGTTGGAAAGCCACGCGCCGATACCGGGATGTGCACGGCGGAAGAACGAACAATGGACGTGCCTCTCCACCTTCCTTTCACGCACGGGAGCTATGTGGTAGCTTGAGCAGATCCGTGACAAGGAAGGATGTAGCGGCTGCAGCTGATGGACCGAAGGTACACGGTAGCAAGGAGTCTTGAAACTGGTGACTGGCGCCTTTGCCCCCTTTTGGGTTCGCATAAAGTTGAGGATTAATGGCCTTGGGTTCACCCAATTTCGATTATTAAATCAAATTGAGCAACATGTGATTCGCGGCGGTTGATACACAAAACAGCTGCTATCTTGACCAATCTTCAACGGAGACAACTAACGTTACAACAACTGTAGGTACTCAATCAATTTGCGGCAATTCGAAAAAATGCCGGCAATTTTTCACTGCAATTTTCCGTTTTTCTTGTAGTGTTCACAAATAAAATTGCCTCTCATGATGATGGTCAGTAGTAAAAAATGCAACGATATACGGAGAGAAAACGCTTATATGGAAAAAAAATTTCTTCTTTTTTTTGGTCAACTAACAAAAAAGTCATTTAAAAAAAAACTAATTTGTCGTGTTGCCCCAGTAATGAGCTCCTAAAGTCCTAGTATTTTTTGAAGTTATTATTAGTCAAGACTTAACTCTGTACATTAATCTAATATATTTTTCTAATTCAAATTTTTTCACTACTAAGTGTGTATTTAGATTAAAATTTACAAATGAAAGTTTGAATAAAATTTTGCAAACTTGATTTTGATGGAAAGTAGATTTGTGTTAACATAATTTATGTTTGACAACTTTTTTATCAAAATAAATTATAATAAAATAAATATTATTTGGATTACACTACTCAACATCACTTTTAAATGAAAAGTTACTAAAAAAGACATTAATTTAAATAATTACTATCATTTTAATTTAGATATTTGAATAGATATTAGTAATTAATTTATAAAAAAATTAATATTTACTTACTAAATTAAAAATAAAATATAAAAATTGGTAAAATATACTTTATATCAAAAAATATATATATGAATAAACTAATAGTTTAAGATGTTAATGTAAATAAATAATAAATTAAAATATAAAACACCAATAAAATACATAAAAAATAATATCATATATATAGTCAAATAAAAATAAGTAAAAAATTAAATCAACAAAACCAAATAAAAATAAAAAAGATTTCCTAAAAAATAGACATAGACAACAATTTAATAAATGATAAAAAAGCCCATATGAACTAAGAAACAATAAGAACTTTAATAAACAATAACATATATGAGAAATCAGAATACTAAAAAAATTATAAAAAATATTTATTATATAAATAAAATAAATACAATAAAAATATAAAAGAAAGTACTATAAATTTTATAATGTTAAACAAAAAATTTTTTTATAATTTTTCTAGTATTCTCAATGCTCTTTAATTTAGTATTATTTTGTATTATAAAATTTTTATTATTTATAACTTTATTGTTATTTATGGTTAGTTTTTTATTTATTTTGTTCTTTTTAACGGGATCATCATTTATATTATAGAAAATTTCAATAATAAACATTAGTATATAAGAATTACAAACTCACTGTTACTTGTATATTTTTTATAGAAGAAAATAAAAGGTAGAGTTAATAAGAAAGTGATGGTTCTGATTGAACTTGAGAAGGGGGTTGAATCAAGTTTGCTTAAAATTTACTTTTCAAGCTCTGTTTTAGCGGAAGCAGAAAATGCAGGAGATTTTTTTGTTTAGTCTCATGTGCAGAACAGAAACAGTGAAGGGAGGAAGAGAAAGAGGCCAGCATATATCTTGGTTCAGATTCTTAGTGCAATGAATCCTACGTCCAGTCTCCACCACAAACCATGGTAGAATTTTCACTATAATCCACTTATTACAATCACCAATACTATTGAATTACAACCTAATTCAACTAGTATCTACCACTAAGCTTTCTTCACCAAAGCTCAGTAACCCATAGTGCTATCCCAACTTGGAAGGGAAATCTAAACAGATTCAAACTCCCCAAGTGCTAACTTAACTTGGTAAGGGGAACTAGTCCTAGTTCAACAACTCAAAACACAAAATATCATTGGCTCTTTCATGCATCTTTTTGCCTTTTCTCTCATGACTTTTTCACTCACATTTTCAACCTTTTTCTCAATACAAAAGATGACTCAAGATAGCCAAAACAAATAAAATAAGAAATGAAATTCGAATAGAAGAAAAAGAATTCAACTCAAAGTTGAGATGATGTTCTGAATTTTCTTACTCTCTTTTTCTTGTCTTCAAATGTTGGAATGAGGTTGGTTTTATATCTTCAGCTTGCTCTCTAATTTTCCTCTTCTATTTCCTTGTCCCAGCTAACCATTGGAGCTGTCTCTACTAGCATGCAGTCCTTCTTCACCTTGCTCCACTAACTCTGCTGGTTGAGGAGTTCGTCCACCACCTCTGCTGTCCTTGGTTATGCTTTGTTTCTTAGAATGCATTTCTTTTTTTCTCTGCTCCATTACCTCTGCTACTTCTATTCTTTGCAAGTTTGTGTTTTACTCACCCACAATCTGAATGTTGCTTTGCTGATGTCCTTAGGTTAGTGGAGATGTCCTTGTATCCTTATTGCTTTGCCAGAGCCACACATGTCCTTGCTATGTTGTAGCTTCATCTTTGTTCCAGCTGTCTTTCATTTTTCATAATGAAGACAAATGCCCCTTTATCACTTTGCAAATGCAGAGCCTTCTTTCTTTGCACTTTTTTCTGATCGGTGCTTGTTTAAAGGCTTTGGGCTTATACATTGAGTTTATGCATTTAAAGAATACTTTTAGCAACATGTTGGGATGAGAATTGAATAATGGGTTGTTGCTTTGGAGCTGTGACATATGAGGTTGCTGAAGCAACATTAACTTGAGCTGAAACAACATGTAAATGGGCATGCATCACTTAGCACACACATTAAATCAACTTGGGCTTTTAACCCAATAAATGTTTGTCATCATTTGTTTATAAATCCAAAATCAATCTAACTCAACAATCTCTCCCTTGATGACAAACATAATAAAAAAGGATAAATAAAATTGAATTTTAATTTAGAGATGGAGTATGAACAGTTCCCTTTGATGATCAACCGAAATATGTAGTGCTCCCCCTCAATGTCAGCATTTCTCCCCCTTAATCATGGTTTACTTCTTGAGATAGACATAACTTAAAGCAGCCAAACAACCAATACCAAGGCAATACAACACAGCAACAATAATACAAAACATATGATCATTTAACACAAATACCATTATGCAAAAGGTGTAGCAATAGATTAACAAAGAACACATAATGTCTATCATGCAAAGATTATTTCGGGAGATAACAGCATAGCATAAACATTAAACATCAAAGGCTTTAAAGATCTCTTTTCTTTTCTCCCCCTTTTGTCATCAAGGAGGGAAAATAAAAAAATTTGCACAAGAGTGTTAGATTCACAGCAGTAACAGCCATAAGTAGCAATCAAAATAAAAGAAGTAAACTATTTACAGCTATCCAACGCAGGCAGAATAAAGTTTCAAAGGATGCGAATGCGAAGAGTTGGGTATAGGAATGGATAGAAGTGTGTGTGAAACAGTGCATGAAGTGGCGACTTGATATAAACCTAAAGTAGTGCAACGGTCTCAGCTTGAAATTGAGTTGAAAAATGAAAATTTTGAAAAACATTGAATTTCACCACTGTAACCAAATGAACCAAGTTTTCAAAAGATGAAAAGGTTAATTGTTGAAACAATTAAAAATAAGTCCAAGTTAAAATGGAAAACAATTGTTTTAAAATCCAAATTCAAAGTAGGCCAAACACTTTTAGACACAAGTGACTCATCTGAGAGTAGACAAGCAAACACCCTAGGCCCACCAATTCTGATAAGCCTCCAACGAGTCCAAATAGAAGCAAATAAAATTAATGAAGCCACTCATCATCTGCCCAGAATAGTCTCATCTCGGCTTATGAGACAAAATGCTTAAACCAGAATATCAGAGAAATTAAGAAAAATTAGATGAATCAAGAATGCCCAGAGCAGTTTGTAACTTGCAAAACCTCTCTTCTATCAATGGTTTAGTAAAAATATCAGCTAGTTAATCTTCAGATTTACCAAATTGAATATCTAAATTTCCATTTTGCATATGTTCTCTTATAGAATGAAATCTGACTTCAATGTGCTTTGTTCTTAAGTGCAAAACAGGGTTTTTTGAAATATTGATAGCACTCATATTGTCACAACGTAATGGAATATTAGACACTTTCAGTTTAGAATCAGCTAACTGAGTTTTCAACCAAAGTAATTGAGAGCAACAAAAAGAGGCTGCAATATACTCAGCTTCGGTAGTGGATAGTGCCATTGTTGCTTGCTTCTTGCTTGACCATACATTGAGAGACTTGCCAAGGAAGCAACACATGCCACTTGTGCTTCTTCTATCAATTATGTCCCCAGCAAAATCTGTATCACAATAACCCACTAATTGAAAAGAATCAGTTTTGGGATACCATAAACCATAATTAGTGGTACGAAGCACATATCGGATGATCCTTTTGAAAGTTGAGAGATAAGATTCCTTAGGCTTTGATTAGAATCTTGAGCACACACCAATGCTTTGTATGATGTCATGCCTTGAGGAGGTAAGATACATCAAAGAACCAATCATTCTTCTATAACGTGTCTCATCAACATCTCTAGCATGTTCATCTGTGTCAAGCTTGATGTTAGGATGCATAGGGGTTCCTATTGGCTTGGCACACTCCATCCCAAATTTCTTGACAAGTTCCTTTGCATATTTTTCTTGATGCACAAAAATACCTTCTGCAGTTTGCTTGATTTGCAAGACTAGGAAGAAGGTTAATTCTCCCATCATGCTCATATCAAATTCACTTGTCATTAAGTTAGTAAAATCTGCACACAAAGCCTCATCAGCTGAACCAAAAATGATATCATCAACATATACTTGCACAAGAATAAAATTATCATTATAATTCTTAATAAATAAAGTGGTGCTAGTGGCTCCTCTTTGAAAATTATTTTTCAATAAAAATGAGTTAAGCCTCTCATACCAAGCTCTAGGAGCTTGTCTTAAACCATATAAGGCTTTAGCTAGTTTGAAAACATAGTTAGGAAAAGTTTTATTTTCAAACCCAGGTGGTTAAGCCACATAGACCTCTCTATCTATGATACCATTGAGGAATGCACACTTTACGTCCATTTGGAATAGCTTGAAGCTGCAATGATCTGCATATGCTAGGAGTAATCTGATGGCTTCCATTCGAGCTACAGATACAAATGATTTATCGAAATCAATCCCTTCTTCTTTATCATAGCCCTGAGCAACCAATCTTGCTTTGTTTCGGACGATGGTTCTATCTTCACCCAACTTATTTCTAAAAATCCATTTCGTGCCAGTGACTTTCTTTCCATTTGAGTGAGGCACCAATGTCCAAACTTGATTCTTCTCAAACTGCTGCAATTTCTCCTCCATAGCTAATACCCAAGATGGATCAGCAAGAACTTCTTGGATATTTTGAGGTTTAATCTTTGATATAAGATCTAAGTTGTTGGATTCAGCTCTTTTCAAAGATGATCTAGTTGATATTCCTTTAGAGGGATCACCTATAATGAATTCTTCAGGATAATTTCTCAAAAATTTCTATTCCCTAGGCCTTCTGGTTTGAGTTGAGGATTCAGGTTCCTCCTGATCAACAATGGCCTCTGCATCAATATTTTCTGCTGCAACAGGAGATAATTCCAAATTGCCTCCTGCAGAATTGAGATTTTTGCTGCTCGCAGGTGCATTTTCTTGAGAACTTGAATTTTGAGGCACTGACTCAGTATTCTTGGGCAATTCAGCTTCAAAACCTGGACTATCATCAATGCAAACACTAGGAATAGAATTAGACTCACAGAATGTGACATGCATGGTTTCCTCAACAGTTTTGGAGCTCTTATTGTATACTCTATAAGCCTTGCTATTAGTGGAATAACCAAGAAAGATGCCTTCATGTGTTGTGGGATCAAATTTTTCCAAATTTTTTTTGATATTCAGTATAAAACACTTGCAACCAAACACACGAAAGTAATTAAGATTAGGTGGATGTCCTTTTCAAAGTTCATATGGAGTTTTCTTCAAAAACTTTCTTATTAGAGTTCGATTTAAAACATAATAAGAAAGTGATGGTTCTGATTGAACTTGAGAAAGGGGGGGTTGAATCAAGTTTGAATAAAATTTACTTTTCAAGCTCTGTTTTTGCGGAAGCAGAAAATGCAGGAGATTTTTTTTGTTTAGTCTCATGTGCAGAATAGAAACAGGGAAGGGAAGAAGGGAAAGATGTCAGCATATATCCTGGTTCAGATTGTTGGTATAATGAATCTTACGTCCAGTATCCACCACAAACCATGGTAGAATTTTCACTATAATCCACTGATTACAATCACCAATACCATTGAATTACAACCTAATTCAACTAGTATCTACCATAAAGCTTTCTTCACCAAAGCTCAGTAACCCATAGTGCTATCCCAACTTGGAAAGGGAATCTAAACAGATTCAAACTCACGAAGTGCTAACCTAACTTGGCAAGGGGAACTAGTCCTAGTTCAACAACTCAAAACACAAAATATCAGTGGCTCTTTCATGCATCTTTTTGTCTTTTTTCTCATGGCTTTTTCACTCACATTTTCAGCCTTTTTCTCAATACAAAAGATGACTCAAGATAGCCATAACAAATAATAAGAAATGAAGCTCGAATAGAAGAAAAAGAATTCAACTCAAAGTTGAGATGATGCTCTGAATTTTTTTACTCTCTTTTTCTTGTCTTCAAATGTTGGAATGAGGTTGGTTTTATATCTTCAGCTTGCTCTCTAATTTTTCTCTTCCATTTTCTTATCCCAGCTAACAATTGGAGCTGTCTCTGTTGGCATGCAGTCCTTTTTCACCTTGTTCCACTAACTCTGCTGGTTGAGGAACCCGTCCACCACCACTGCTGTCCTTGGTTATGCTTTGTTTCTTTGCATGCATTTCTTTTTTTCTCTGCTCCATTACCTCTACTACTTCTGCTCTTTGTAAGTTTGTGTTTTACTCACCCACAATCTGAATGTTACTTTGCTGATGTCCTTGGGTTAGTGGAGATGTCCTTGTGTCATTATTGCTTTGGCAGAGCCACACCTATCCTTGCTGTGTTGGTGCTTCATCTTTATTCCAGCTGTCTTTCATTTTTCATAATGAAGACAAATGTCCCTTTATCACTTTGCAAATGCAGAGCCTTCTTCCTTTGCACTTTTTGCTGATCGGTGCTTGTTTAAAGGCTTTGGGCTTATACTTTGAGTTTATGCATTTAAAGAATACTTTTAGCAACATGTTGGGTTGAAAATTGAATAATGGGCTGTTACTTTGGAGCTGTGAGATATGAGGTTGCTGAAGCAACATTAACTGGAATTGAAACAACATGTAAATGGGCCTGCATCACTTAGCACACACATTAAATCAACTTGGGCTTTTAACCCAGTAAATGTTTGTCATCATTTGTTTATAAACCCAAAATCAATCTAACTCAACAGAAAGAAATAAATTTTTTATCTAATTTTCAACGGTAACAAACTAACGTAAATATAAACGTACAAGTTACAACTTTTAGCTTCACGTGAACCTGAGAGGTGAAATCACTTTCACATTCAGAGTATAAAAATGTTACCAAACATAAGAAGTAATCGTTCAACAGACTCAAATGTGATTCTCTCTTCCTCAACTCTAAACTAAACACACCCTAAATTATTCTTAATAATTTGTATTTAATAATTTAATACTAAATAAAATAATATAATAAAATTCTCAAAAAAATAAATGGTTTTCTCAACTATTCATAAACAGATAATTTTTTTTCTTTCTTTTATCTACTATATTCTTTAATTTTTTTTTTTACCGCCTACTCTAATGAACATATTTAAAATTTTTTAATTAGTGTAATGATCAAAGTTTAAATAAAGACCATGTGTCAACATTATATTTGCCAAGTTGTTATAGACTTATAGCCACCATAATTATTAAAAAGACTAATATTAGATAATTAATTTTTTTTCAGTTAATATTAACTAATCTTTTTAAAAATATTTTATTTATTTTAAATTTTAAATTCTAAATTATAAAATTTTAATCTTAACTAAATCCTAAATTAAAAACTTAAATATTAAAACTAGTTAACGATAACAAACTAAAAGTTGATTCATGTACTTTTATGGTAGAAAAATATGACCACTTTGAATGCTCTTCTATAATATACATACATATTAGAGTGCCCCTATACATATATAGTTAGATAGATTGTATGTCTTAGTTATTGTTGATCCATTGATCTCCTTGAACTAAGAGACAAGATTAGGATCATCACTTTAGTTAGTCTAGTTTGTTGAGTCATAATTTATGTGATTGCATTGTAAGTATATAGGTATATTATATCTTTAAGAAACTTTGCCTCCTTTTTCAGACAAGTAGCAAAGGCAAAGGCTTTGCATGTGTATATTATTGGGGTTTAGGCTTTGCATTTGTATTATATGATGACTAATTTATTACAGTACGTTTATATTTTCCTTTTACCATTGCAATTAAAAAGCATGATACATTAATGGTCTTGTTGAAGTTGAAATTTTGGTCTTCTCTACATCTCCAAAGCATTAATAACTTTTGTTGGAACTGTTTTATTTATACCATGATTAATTCAGCAAACATAGCCCATCAACAAACGTTCATGAATATTTATAGCTAGTATATCTAAGACTCAGTCATCATCTCGCAACTATTTTTAAGAAATGAAATGGAAGGAAAAGAATCAAGCAGTATAAAAGATTAATAATGATTTTAGTAATGATTAGTAAGTACAATCTAATAAGGATGCTGAAAATAACACAAGGCTTTCTACTAGTTACCTAAACAAACTCAATATAGAAGAATGATTATTATATTGATTCGATCATATAAAAGTTGCATGCATGAAATTAACAGAAAAGGAAGGAAAATGAATAACTAAAAGAAAGTAGAAGGGACGACGATGATTTTAGGGTCGGTAACAGTGAGGTTTGCACATATGGTGACAGTCATAAAGACAAGGTCCTCCGCAATGAAGAGGGCACTCCAATCTCATCCCCTGGCATCGTGTTCTTGCCATGCATTCTGCATACTCTCCAATCCTATAATCTTTCTTATTTTCAGATATGCCCTTCCTCTTCAGCTTATTGCTACCATGCCTTGTTCGTCCCCCTCCACAACCCCATTTCCACCATCCACCACCACCTCCTCCTCCTCCCCATCCCCATCCACTCCCACCCCCTCCTCCTCCTCCTCCTCCTCCTCCTCCACCCCATCCCCATGTATAGCTCCCACCACCGCCTTCACCCCAACCACCTCCACCTCCACCTCCACCTCCACCTCCTCCTCCTCCTCCTCCTCCACCACCACCACCACCGCCTCCACCTCCGCTGCCTCCCCCTCTTCCTCTATAATACCAACTACTACCTTTGACAACTTTGTTCTCGGAACTAGTGTTGTGCTTTCCCTGAGTAGAGTTATTAGTTACGAAAGTGGCATTATTGCTTTGCCTGGGAGCAGTGTCATTTTTTAGCTCGACACCTTTAAGACCCACAAATACAAATAACAGAAAGAGAAGCAGAGGAGAATTTCTCAAAGTGAACGCCATAAGAACAAGAATGTTTTTGCATATGACGGGTGCCGTCTCCTTCAAGCTCATGTGCGTGTATATATAGTAGTAGTCGTAGTTGTGGATGGTGCATGTTGTCCCAATGTGCGTCCCTACCTAACCAGATCTATAACAATTAAGATTAATATATAGTATAAGCACGAAATTAAGGAACATGCCTTTATCCACACTTTGTCCCCACCACTTACTGATAATGACATAAATGCTAAGTGTATAGTAGTAAGTTAGTAAGTAAGTAGTGTGACACTAACATCGGTTGTCCCCATAGCTCTCTCAACAAACCCTGTAGGGACCTGTCTTGGCTTTGTCTATTACCTCATTTTTTAGTGAACTCATTCAAACTAATAAATTTTTATATATCTTACAAGGTGGACTCTAAATCATACTTTTTTCTGCTTAAATTATTGATATTTTAATTTTATTATAAAAAATTTGATTGATCCGATCAAATAAAACTAGGCCATCTACATTTCAAATTAAAAAATGCTTTTGGCAGCATGCAGTGAACATTGATGAATTACTAAAAGCACTGTAATTTATTATAAATTAAAAGAAGAAAGGTAGAATACCAAACACAAGACGCAGGACCAGATTACTCTTTGTATCAAGCATTATGATTTATGAAACTTTTGCCACAATCTAGCTATATTCAAGCATGACTCTATACTTTATATAAAAGCATGAGTTCAGTCGTCATAGATACTCACCGCGAAGGTAATCACTGTGAGGACCAAATGGTTAGTTTTAAGTCTTATTCAACAGGAAATTGGAACACAGCACAGAAGTTCTCTACCAAAAGTGCTCACTTTCTATCTTATGCCTAATGTTAGTTATGCCATAGCGGGACACTAGGCTTCAATGCCTGGAATTTTGTCTGCTCTCAAGGTCTCTCCTTAATTAATTTTCTCATGAGTTTGACTGTTTGAGAAACATTTACTATAACTACATATATATTCCTTAATTTTCTTTTGTGGTACAAAATATTCCTTTTTTTTTTCAAAATAAAATATTCACGTTAAGAATTATGAATTCAAACAGCTTTTGAATATTGAGCCAAAATATTATTATTGTTAAATTGTTATAGGTTGTTTATTGGACATTCTAGAAGATTTTTGGACCGCTGCAATATTTATTATTTTGTGTCACAGACACAGGTTCTTGATATAAGAGTATGGAAATGTCATATTAAAAAATTTGAAAATGAAACACCCTCTAAATAGATGCAAACAATGTTTGATTCAATTCAAAAAACATGTGACTCGAGAAAGATTTTTTTCAAAAAGAAGAGTAGTATGATGATATGAATATGGGAATGCCAAACTAAAAATAACTTGTGTTAATAACTTAATATTGTTAAATTCGTTTAAGTTATTTATTGGATATTTCAGAAGACTTTAGTAAGCTGTGATACACACTGATACTCATTAGTCGTCTAATACCATTCACATTTCACCATGTTGATTTGGTCAATAAGATTACAATAACTGTATATACGATAGTGGCGAAATTAAATTAGTGAATGATTAACCTCTTGAATCAACTACCTGTACTTACATATTTAACATATTTAAAACAAATTAAATAACATACTTAACACTCCAGGCAATTCACTTAACGCTATCATGCATCACCAATGTGCTGGTTGGTATTTGATAATTGACTAGCATCTCCTTCGTATTTATGTCCAACCCAGCGTCGTAAGTTACTATTGCTTGACCTTTACGCCTACGAATCTATAGAACAACGTATAATACAAGACCTAGTCCTCCTAATGTGGCTTAGTGGGGATGGTTGTGGAAGATCGAAGATGTGTTGCTGCATATACCATCCATACCATATTGGTACCCGAATCACTTGCAACGCACATGCCTCCCACCATCATCCACGTGAAACCCAGTATCAAGCTAAAGAACCACAACAAATAAACTAACTAAATAAAAATCTTAAGTATATCTCTCTAATTAGCACCTTTAGTTGTATTGTATTCCTATAGGTCATAGCTAATTGATATAATATGCCGATCCAGAATTAACATAGGGGATTTGTGAATACAAATCGTAATAATCTCATCATGATCAAATTAAGGCTGGCAAATAGACGACAAATGCTATAAAACAGAGAAATGATGGTACTATGGTAAGACAAACTTCAAAAAGAATAATACATTATGACCATTTTTCAATTGCCTCCTAACCCCCTTTCAATAGGAAGTTCGGGATCTTTTAGCTTCCAATCTTGTCAGCTATCTCCACACACTTAATGACACAACATTATTATTCCTTCTAATCGTACTAACATAACCTGCTCCGATCCACCAACAAACATTGCTAGCCACACCACTCTTTAGTGTTTATCCGTATATAGGGAGTATCCAAGAGAGAAAATTATATTGATATTAGTCTGTTAACAAAGCAGCAGAAGAGTGGAAGAGAAAAAGGAAAGAAAATGCAAGCTAGCTCGCTGTACTCTTCTGCCCCTGGGGGCTTTCAGGTTCATTTCTGAAAATAGAGTTATAATTGTCCAATTCAAGGTACTTAAGTATATTCCGTGTCTCCTGCAGGTAGCTAGCGTGGCCTTCTATCAATTGTGTCACATCAATCTGCAAAGTAACAAAAGAAGATGGCAACTTTAACCAATACAATGTAAAACAGTTCAACCAAATATAGGAATAGGATTGAAAAATCTTACATTCTCCATCCCTGGAACATCAACAGGTTGGATTCCAGCTAGTCCTTGAGAAAGCAAACTATGCACACAAAATTTATTTCAAATATAGGTCTAGTCAAATCTATATAAAAGGACAAGTAGGAACTAACATTTTGCAATATATAGTATGCAGCATAATGAATGGTAATTAGCATGACTTGGCGTAAATCATGTAGAGAACCTGTACCTGGCACGAAAAGTTACACCTAGTGTCCAGTCATTCTTAGAGTAAGCGTTCACAAACCTTCCAGCTACCATCTGCATGTGGGTTGGATCACTGAATACTTAATAAAAAGTTAATAGATGGAGATTTAAAAATAGGTTGTAGGGATGTTATAGCTGGGTACCTTTCTAGCTGCCTCCCAATTTTCATCTTTAATTGAGATGGGTGCTCCAAGGATAACAACCCTTTCCACTAGTCCGGCTGTATAAGTTAGCACAGTATGAAGGTTTCATAAACCAAAAAATAATCTAATTTTCCAATACATAAGAAAACCAAGAGATGATGATATTCCAGACTACCATTGTCTCCTTCGGCCTCAGCCAAACATTGGAGACACTTGAAAATGACGCGGGCTCCCAATGAAAAACCTACTAGTGTCACAGGCCTGGACCATAAATAGAAAGCTACAAAATATATCGGATTATACAATGAGGCAATAGCATAATCAATTTTTTTGCTGTAACATTAGCTGGTGTTACCTGTTTCCCTGCAAGCCTTTCAGCAAGACATCAGCAAGCACCTTACCCGCCTTGTCTGATCTGTTCCAACAAAGAAGATTACCAGGTTAAATATGATGTAAAAATTTTAAAGAATCAAAAGAAGTTAATTCACAATTCACAAGATCAGATCACTAGCGGAAAGTAATTACACCAAGATATTAAGGAGATTTTTTTAACCTAAATAAAAGAAACAATTTCCTCAGGCGAAGACAAATTTATCAAAGAAGATGAATGGACCAGAATAGATCAGTAGATACAGATATGATGAAACCATAATATTGAATCGTTAAGATCATGAGTACCGCTAGAAGCCTATAACTGAAAATTCAAAGCAACTGAGCCTCTGTCCTTGTAAAAATTTTCTAGGCTAACTGTGTGTGCTGTTTTTGAACAGCCATCGCGGCATTTCTATACGCATGAATATATTTTATCTATTGACAGAAGTGTTACAACCAAGAAACATAACCAACCTATCCACTGCAATTGCCCATCTGCTGTCTATAAAATCAAATGCAGTAACTAAAGTTGCAGGCCACGCTAATGCTGACACAAGGGTACTTAATACTGTCAGCATGGCACCATCTTTCATCAACTCAAGCATAATTTCTACAATATTGACCAGTAAATACTTTCAATTAGAATATATCAAATATATTTGACTCTTAAGTAAAAAATAAAATAAAAGACAGGGTTCAACAGAGCTACTTGATCTGATCCAGTCCTGGATGGCAGTGCTTAGTGCAATCAAAATTTGCGACTCATATTGAAGCACATACCTACACAGACAGGATATTAAATACAGCAACTGAAATATTGAAAATGAAACTATTAACTTAAAGCACACGGGATTTTAAATTCCTCTGAAATAACATTTAGTAAAATTAATAGTTAATTAGATTAAAGGTATTGGATATAGAAGGTCATCGTATGCTTTTGCATGTCTATAAACATCTAGTTCTTGTGGAATAATTTTTCCTCACCTCTCCATGTTATTGCAGTAGCCTTCCCAAGGTTCTACAAAATCTTTTTCCTGAAACGCAAGCCCTGAAATGAAGATTCCTACTGCTAGACGCTGAAATTGAAAATTTTAACAATCATAGTCCTGTAGTGATATAAAGTTGAATATCCTGCTTGGTTAAGAGTGATGTAAATTATAAAGACTTTTGGAACTTACACCCTGATGAATGTCTCCAATTTCTTTCAACTCAAATTCCTCAAGACTTCCAATTCTTGTTGCCATCTTACTACCAGTAAGGCCAGCTCCAGCAGCTGAGATACAAAATAATCTTAAAAGCATATCAATTAGCATTTATCTTGCAGTGAAAAACCTGCCAAAGCCTCTACAGCACAATAAGAGGCAGATGTTTTATGAAGTTAAGTAAAGATTGGATATAAGCTTGAGCATTTTGACCGTATTTCTTCCTCACCTCCAAATGATGCAGCAACTGCTACTGATCCAGCAGCAGATCCTGTAGCAGTTGCTGCTGCAGCAAAACCACCAGTTCCAATGGCAGGAACAATAGTGCCCAGTGTAGGAGCCAAAGCAGTTAATCCATGGGCAATTGCTGGGGCAGCCAAGCCTGTCACATTATTCACATCAACACTTAAGAAGCCGATACTATCTCATTCTTGGGTTAGATAAAGATACTTATGAGATACAGATGCAGACATACCACCGGTTATAGCCATTAAGGTTCCTCCTGTTAAAGCAGCTGCTCCAATAATACCTCCACGCTTCCATTTATCCCAGTTGGTTTCTGCTTCTACAGTTTCTTCCTCCTTATCTCCTCCTTTAATCGCTGAATTCATTACTGAATAAACAACCATTGACTCCATTGCTTCCTACAAAACATTATGATTAAGTTTGTGATTAGACAATAGAGTTCTCTCCAACAACCGCTTTGTTAAAACCACCAAACCATAGACATACAGGTATCAAAGCACACAGACCATTTCATTCCACTTGACACCGAGCCATAAAGCAAGCAACCGCAAAGCAACACGGTGACGAGCATCATACCCCTGCCTTGCACGACAGCAGTTCTTGTCATCCTTAGCAATATCTGCTACACAAGCTGAAAGAAGTGCATAAAGAACTGTCACTTTCCTCTGGTAACTGATAAGGGTTGCCTCCTCCAAAGGTTCTTCAAAAACATCATTTTCAAGTGCAAGGGAAGCTTCTTTCTTCTGAGGCACCAGAACTGAGCTCTCGATGGTTTCATGACGTGGCTGAGCAACCACAGCAGATGATTCTGTCGGAGCATTGCTTGAATCTCCTTGGTTTCCATTTTTCAACTCATGGCTTCCACGTTCTGCGCCTGAAGAATCAGCATCAGTTTCCTTGCTTTCAACTGTGATATCAAGAACCTTGGCCAATGCAGCTTCTTTAGCCAGTCTTTCTGAAGAAGCTGCATCACCTTCCTCGGACAGTAGTTTCAAGAACTGAAACAAAGTCATATAACTATCCTTTTTAACATTTCATTTTCAGTAATATTATTATTATTATTATATGAACAAGGAATGAAAATGCCGATTGAGAAAAATCAAACAAAATCAATACAGGCCTTCGCCCTACCTATCACTATAACATGATTTGTGGTTTCTTTCTCTTCATGAATGTTTACCTGTATATCCATTTTGGCATTTTCTTTCTACATAGCGACAAATCGAATTCGTTCTACAAACAAAGAGATAACAACGGATAGTGAAACTGTAGAAGAGAAAAGAATGAATGAGCGACTTACAGCTCCAACGTGATCCCTGACTTGAGGAGAAGAACCAGCAGTTTCCTTTAGGCCACACCACGCTTGGTCATCCACTCCGAGAAACCTGTTAATTTTATCAACCTATCATTGAAATTTCAAAGATTCTTAATGCGTTAACTTTGATGAGATGAGTGGAATTGAATTGATTACCTAAACACTGGGAAGAGCAAACCACGCTTATCGTGGATCCAAAGGTCAGAATCGTCGGAAACAGAAGCCTTGGCGGAGGCGGGGCTAGTAGCATCACCGTCGGCATCGGCGTGAGGAGTATCGGGAGTTTGAGATTGATGGATCTGAGAGTGGTGAAGTGCGAGAGCAAACAGAGCAGCAGCTGCGTATCTCTGAGTAGGCAACAAGATAGAAGAGGTTTCATCCATCGCATTAACCGGTAGTTAGAATTTTCATGGCGAAGGAGAATGAATGAATAGCTATGCTTATTGGATTTTTGTTTGGATGTTGGATCATTAGAACGAAAAATAAAAGAGCTGCGAGCTCCTTTACTTGTTCAAACTTCAAAATCGGAGGGGTTATTTCCTCTCGCGCCAGCGGGAAACGCGACCAACACGTGAAGTACTCTGCTCAATTTATGACTTATATTCTTCAATCAATTTCTTAAATAAATAAAAAAAAAAACACTATGGATATTGGATAGTGAAAAGTATGGTTGATTTCTTTCAACATGGAAAGAAATTTGGAGTTACATGTTGGAATAGATGTGTATGAAGTAATTACACTGGCGTTAGAACAAAATGCAGGTTGTGATATGATTTTTTTTTTCTTTTTCTTAATTCTAAGATTTATTTCAAATTTTTTTTCTATTTTAAAATCTGCAAAATGTAAGTTACGATTTGCTTTTTTTTTTTTTTAATATAAATAGTAGGTTACATTTTGTATTATTAAAGTATTTTAATATAAGAGTTTGTTTATAAATATTATTGTCATTCAACTCTTTTTTGCTTGTGATTTTTTTGTGATAATTAGTAATGTCAAAAAAATTGGGTGAGTAGAGATTGAGACTATGAAAGGTATTGCAAATTTACAAGTATATTATAATAGTGAGATCATATCAAACACATACGAGAGAGTGACTTTTGTGTGTGAATATCCATTTTCTTTTACTAATCTATGTACCATGAGTTTTGTGAAGTTACAAAATGATTTTTGTGAGAACATATAAAGTCACATTTTAAAAAGGGTGAGCAACATTTTATACAGAAATCCTGTACAATTATTTGGTGGGTTAATATAGTTTCAAATAATGCCTATCATTGATGACGCATATATGCAGCATATGTTGTATATTTATCAACAAACTTGATTTCACGTGTTTAAAATAGAGTTGTACGTTGAATTTGAATAGCATATGAGCCTAGACACAGTTGACGAGGAGTTGAATATGGATAAAATCAGGACATAGCTTGGGAAGAAGATAACCACGACAGTAAATAGGAATTCAAAGCCAACCACAAAGTTGATGACAAAAATGACGACGTGAACGAGATAGACAATCTGGCGGTAAAAAATGAAATAGATACAATTGTCAACCAGCATCCCTTCGTTGTTTCATCTTTTATGCGAATTCTAGATCTCGCAGTCATGCATACTCTGAAATTTTCTGAGTATGCAAACATGGGTATGTTATGTTTATTATTCATTAAAGTTACTATTACCATTTTTTTTATTTAATCTTGACTGACTAATTATAGTTCGTATTTGACAGGTGAAGGCAATGTTATGGCAGAAGACTGAGGGTTTAGTATCGGAATAGAATTTGGTTCTAGAGAATCAATGATCTCTACAATCAAAAGCTACACTATCTCTAGAGGAGTCGATTACACTTTGTATGAGTCAGAGCCACATACATTCTATGCAAAATGCAAAGGGTATGACAGAGGATGTGATTGACTTATCCGAGCTAGCTTAATTTGAAAGAAAGATTATTGGGAGCTCAGAAGATACCAAGGGAAGCACATGTGTACCATGGGGACGATTTTACAAGATCATGCTAATTGGACTCAGACATGATTGCAGAATCTATCAGGTCGTTGGTTGAAGCAGACCCGTCACTAAAAGTAAAATCTATTATTATAGATGTTCAATCAAGGTTCAACTACATTATAAGTTATCGCAAGACTTGGTTAGCAAAGCAAAAGTCCGTCGCAAAAATTTTCGATGATTGAAAAGTTTCTTACCAGACTCTGCCAATTTGGTGCAAAGCAATATGTACCAAGATGCCAAGGTCATGCATTCAAATAAAAACTCAGCTTGTTAATCTGAGAGGGAGGAGGTAAATGGTGTGAGAGTTCTCCAACGAGTATTCTAGACTTTCTATTTGTGTATTACAATATTTAGACACTACAAGTATTGGTGCAGGTTGATAGTACACACCTTTACGGAAAATATAAAGGTGAATTTTTTGTTGTAGTTGCACAAGATGGGAACTAAAGCATTGTGCCGTTTGCTTTTGCCATAGTGGAGGGTGAGATGGCAAATGCGTGGGACTCTTTTCTTAATAATTTGCGAAAATATATTGTTACTTGAGATGGCGTGGGTATTATTTTTTACTGCCATAATTCCATCGAGGCAGTAGTAGCTCGTAAAAATAGTGCATGAGCACCGCCAAGAGCATGACACATGTTCTGTATTAGGCACATTGGTTCCAAATTCTTAAGGAGATTCAAGGCTCCATACTTGCATAAGCTCATGGTGAACATAGGTATTTGAAGTTATTGTTTCAGGTTCTATTCTTAATAATTTGTGGAGCCTGCTTATGATAATATGGCTTGTTTTGCAGGTTATTCTAGGACGAAGCAATAGTACAACAGAAATTACCAAAGGCTTAAGCAGCGAGGTGAGGCATATACTCAATAGTGCGATGAGATTGGTGTTGAGAAATGGGTATTATCATTTGATGAGGGTCATCATTGGGGTCACATGATCATGAATCTGATAGAGTGCATAAATTTGGTCCTTAAAGGTGCGTGCAACCTTCTTTTGATGGTCATAGTTAGATCTACTTTCTGCTAGCTAAACGAATTGTTTACTCGCAAGAGTGCTGAGGCTCATGAGTGCATTCGCAATGGATTTACATATTCGGAGTTTGCCACTCGATGAGTTGAAGAAAGTTTTGACGTGTAGGAAACATAGTTATCAACCAGTTTGACAGACGCAATGAGGTGTTTGAGGTTTGTAAAATGCGTGACAATTTGATACACACTGTTAATCTTGCACAACAACTTTGCGATTCTGGTCATTTCCAGATCGAGTGACTTCCAGCGTCTTGACTGTTCGATACACACTAATCGATACACATTGTTCTTGCATGTTGTGCCAACCAGCGTCTTGACTAACAAGTATATGTACATGATGTGTACAAGATGTCATAAATTTGGAAGATCTATAAAGGCGAGTTTGTATCGATGAGTGACCCAGATACGTGGCCTAGATATGATGGTCCAAAGGACATCGCCAATTGGACATTGTGGTGTGCGGCTAAAGGACGACCAAAGTCAACCTGCAACTTGAATGAGATGGATTCGCGGGATATGCGCTTTCCTCGCCGGTGTACTCTCTGTGGAAGAGATGGTCATAGCCGTAGTCGATGTCCTCAGCGCGCTGGTCCGAGTTCTGGTGCAGGTCAATAAGGTCAATAGTGTATGTTTCACCTTTTTATGTAACTTTTTTATGTATTTATGAATGTGAATTCTTTTATGTATGCATTTTTCTTTGTGCTAAAAATATTTAGCAGAAAAGTAGCCAAACATGAGTCTTACAAAATATAAGAAGAAAATATACGACATAAAAATAAATGTACAAAAACCTAAAAAATACAAGACATAAAAGAAACTAAAAAGAATACAAACAATCTATTTCTTTCTGAGCTTGTCCTTGAGAAACTTCTTCCCTTTCTTGGCGAAATAAGATAGAGTATATTTTTTCGGTGGAACAATCTCTGTCTGTAGAAAATATGAATGCCCCTTAGAAGCACCCACATCCTGGCCATTCGCTCCACCATCCCCACAAATCTCCTAAGTAATCACATCTTGACCACTATCTCCATTACCCTCATGAATCCTAAAAGCAGTTATATCTGTAAAACTCGCTCCACCATGGCCATAATCGTGCTGGATATCACCTTCTCTGAACCCCTCTTCTTCCTGTGCACACTTGGTTAAATAAGACAATATCGTATGCGGTGTTTTGAAAGTACATGGTGGCTTAACCCTTTGTGAATGTTGGCTCTGTTTTGATGGTCCATATTAAAGTCACTAGCACAAGGTGAGATGAACCTACGACCAACAGATGATTCAGAAGCAACAGATCTTTCTTAAGAAAAATGAAACAGTGTCTCGGTCTTCCTTAGTACCTGAGACAAGCTGATGTCACCAAATTGGTTCAACAAACTGAAAGATTCTTTTGTTGGAATTACCTATTGTGGTGTGTACGGTTCTACTTGCAGTTGTGGTTGTGGCTCCAGTTTTGGTTTCGGCTCTGGTTCTGGTTCTGCTTGTTGAAGTGGTGGTTGTGGTGGATAAAAATGAAATTGATGTTGTTGATAAATTAAAAACTGATGTTGTTGCCCATAAGATGAAAACTAATGTTATTGCTCATGCTCTGGAAACTATGGTTGTTGCTTATACTCTAGATATTGTGGTTGTTTCTCATAATCCAGAAACTTATAAGATAATAAATTAGGGGACTCTGAACACGTATCATGATGTTGCTACTCATAAACTAGAAACTGATATTGTTTTTCATAATGGCAAAATTGATGTTGTTGCTCATAACGGGAAAACTAGTGCGGTCTAGGTGGTGGCGGGGGTAGTTGTGGTTGATTCGCTCGTGGTTTGCATGCGAAACTCTCTATGACAACCTTAAGTGATTGTCATACTGTTGTGTACCAATTATAGTACACCGAAAGAGGGTGAAAGTCGACAGTTTCGTCTCCTATTTGTAGCGTAGCATAGCGTTGATTGTTCCACATATCGACCCAAATTCTGTTCCTTTCCCTCCAGTCATGGAACTGTGCTCCGATCAACCGCCTGGACTGAGCTTTCCTAATCTGGAATGCTTTCTCTAATGGAAGTTATACAAGTCCAAATTGGTGTCTCACTCGGTCTGTTGGGTACTATTCTATACATTCAAATGACACCAACGAGCACTTTGTGAAGCACACCCACAGTTGTAAGGATAGGTCCTGAGGAACATTAACTCCCATATATAGCCACCATATAAACTACACAACAATAAATACAATGACAATCAGTTAAATTATTAAACATAAAAAATTTCTTAGCAGAAATTGTTAGCACGTACGTTGTTTACACCCATGTGATCTAATTGTTGCCTAAATTGCGTCGTAGACCTTCGAGTTAGCAGAATTGGTCAATTTGTCTGGAAATACAATAGTTCCAAGCAAGAAGAATATGTGAGCCTAGACATACCGCTCGATAGATTCTTGGATATCTAATGATTCAATGTCTCTACGTTGTCGAGCCCATATTAGGTTTACCTTACCTAACGTATGATCGTGCGGATCGGGTTGCCTACCAAAAGTTTCTATATAGGTCTCCACCAAGAACGAGAGACTGCTTTCCATTCTGCCTATCACAGGGTCCCTATTAATTGTTAGGCCAAGAATATGTGTTATGTCTTCTAAAGTGACACTCATTTCGCCAACAGAAAGGTGGAATGTATGAGTTTCCGGTCTCCATCGCTCTACTAAAGCACTCAATAGTGCAGAATGTCCTTTCACTTCACCTAATCGCAAAATATGATGGAACTCGGTTGATGCTAGGACGACTGCTATGATCTCGTTGTACATTTTTTACGGAACAAGTTTTCTGGACAATAAACTCCTGGTAGGCTGTAGTAGAAAAAATAATAATATATTAATACAACAACAACAACAACAACAACAACAACAACAACAACATAATAATAATAATAATAATAATAATAATAATAATAATAATAATAATAATAATAATAATAATAATAATAATAATAATAATAATAATAATAAGAATGACAACCGTATAATAATAATAATATTCATAATTAAATAATAATCACAAAAATATTCAAAATAATCTAATAATAACTAATAGGAACATTATATAGCAAAAATCTATCAATAACTATAATAACAACAATAAATAAAATTATCTATAACTAAGATTGAAAAATACTTATACATTGAGAATTATTCAGGTGTTTAATAATATATCTATAGCTAATGTAAAATTACGAATCATTTTAACACAATTAAATTTACACTGTATTTCGAGGGTTACATGAAACTGTAGGTCGATCTCGGATGAGATCTGCAGTGGTGGCCGGAGCTATTGTGTCCGACTTGTTAGACCTGGTGGAGCTGGAGATGCTGCTGATCCTTCGTCATCGGAGGGTAGTTGTTCCGGGGGTTACCTGAAACCGGAGGTCGATCTCGGACGAGATCTCCTGTACTGGTTGGTGCTAATGTGTCCGGCCGGTGAGTGGCGGCCGGAGCTGTCGTGTCCGACTTGTGGGACTGGCTGCACTGCTGATCCTTCGTCACCGGAGGGTGAGGGATACCTGCAAGGGATTCCGATGCTTAAGTTAGCAAGGATATTAAGCAGGTTTTTAGTAGAATCAGAGTATGAGTTATACCTGGGTGCTCCAGTGTATTTATAATGGTGTGGAGTGACCTTTCTGGAGATAAGATAGTTATCTTATCTTATCTTATCTTTAAGTGAGGTCATCTTATCTTCTGGGAACCGCCTTTATCCTTGTAGGCTTTGGCTGCCTTTAGATTGGGCTGTGTCCCTTTGTTTGGGCCTGCTTGGGCCTCTTATGGCGATTTGGCCGAGCTCTTTGAGAAGAGGTCGGAAATGGGCCAACCTTCCAAGAGGTCGGACATGGGCCAACCTTTTAAGAGGTCAGATAGTCTGACCTGAAGAGGTCGGTCGACTTGTCGTAAAACATCCCGGGTCGGACAGCTTGACCCAGGGTATGAACAGTAGTGGTACCTGCAAGAGACTTCGATGCTTAAGTTAGCATGGGATTTAAGCAGGTTTTTTATAGAATTAGAGTATGAGTTATACCTGGGTGCTCCAATGTATTTATAGTAGTGTGGAGTGACCTTTCTGGAGATAAAATAGTTATCTTATCTTATCTTATCTTTGAGTGAAGTCATCTTATCTTCTAAGGAGCCGCCTTATCTTTCTAGGCTTTGCCACCTTTGGATTTGGGCTGTGCTCCTTTATTTGGGCCTACTTTGGGCTCTTATAGTGATTTGGCCGAACTCCTTGAGAGGAGGTCAGGTAATCCTGACCTGAAGAGGTCGGTCAACTTGTCTTCAATCAGCCCGGGTCATACAGCTCGACCTAGGGCATGAACAGTGCCCCTGCTTGAGCTCGGTCTTTCTTTTGAGGTCGTGTCTTTGCTAGACTTTGACCCTTTTTGAGGAAGTCGAGCTCGAGCATTTTTGTTCTGTCGATCCCGTTTTGTAGAGCTCTTAATGGGTTTTTGAATGCAGAGCGTTTTGTCTTACTCCTTTTTAATTGCAACACGTGTTTTGCATTCCCTTGGAAACATGCGAAGGTTTAAATACTTCATTAACTCTTCGCCGTTTTCCTTTTATTTCCCTCTTTGTATCTTCATTTGAATTTCAAAGCCTCTCCAGTTTCTTCTTTCACCTTTCTCTTAGACTCCTTGCTGGCGTTTCATTCTTTTGTTCTCAAATCTTTCCATTCTTCACGCTTCCCTCTTTCTTTGCTCAGAAAGCGATTGTTTGGCGTGGTTGCTT
Organism: Arachis hypogaea; assembly: GCF_003086295.3. Taxonomy (NCBI): domain Eukaryota; kingdom Viridiplantae; phylum Streptophyta; class Magnoliopsida; order Fabales; family Fabaceae; genus Arachis; species Arachis hypogaea. The sequence continues at coordinate 111,012,368 of NC_092052.1, read as the reverse complement.
TGTCTTTGAGCGTTTATCATCTCCTTTCCACTGCAAGTTGGTTTTTCATCTTCTCTCTCTCTTTTACTTTTCACGCCGTTCTCTTTATTGCTTGTGTTTGTTTGGGGATGAAAAAGTTTTGATCTTTGTTTGGATTTGGAAAGTTTAAATCTTGTCTGCGTCGTTGTGCTTGTAATGCGCGCCTTGAGGGTTTCTTTGATTTGTTGCTTGTTTCTGCCTCTTTTACTTGATTTCTTTATGTGTAGATCTTCTTCTGTTTGTATCTTGGAGTAATGGACTGTGAATTTGAAAAAAGGTTGCATCTTTTTTATGATTTCTACATGCTTGATGTTGATGGTTTGCTGCTTTGTATTGATCGTCATTTGTCAGAGAAGGCTTTTGATCTTCTTTGTGTTTTTAGGACTTAATGCTGCGAGATTTTTATTTTATCTGGATCCTTGATTTGTTATTGCCTCCAAAGGATGCCCTTAGACCTTGGTGTGAGTCCTGGGATTTCCTTTTACTGTTGTTTCTGAGTCTTTTAACATTCGCATGCTATTTGTCCGAGTTATCTCCATACTTGTCCGAGATGTCTCCTATTTTGTCCAAGCTGTTTGATTAGTAACCCTTTTTTCCTTTTTCTCACTGTAGGACTAGTTGACCCATGTCTTCTCGCAAAAATATTGTCGAGATGTCTTCCAAGGTCCTGGATGGCATGCTGACTGGCTGGACTCCCTTGTTTTGATGTGTGTTTCCGTGGTCGATTTTGAGTACTGTGTGCGGCTTAGGAGGCATCATAGGATTTGTAGTAGTAGAGAGCAGGAGAAAAACTACGAGTTGGTAGCGCCTGACCCTGAGGAGAGAGTTTGTTTTCCTTCTCTGACTCGGGGGGAACGTCCCTTCTTTTATGCGTATGATTACTTTTTTAGCCAAATGAACATCACCATTCCTTTTACTTCCTTTGAGACCGACCTGTTGTGGTCCTGCAACGAAGCTCCTTCTCAACTTCACCCGAACTCGTGGGGCTTCATAAAAATCTTCCAACTGTTGTGCCAAGAATTGGATGTCCGACCTTCTCAAACTCTCTTTCTTTACCTTTTTGTTTTGACGAAGCCTGAGGCAGCTAAGAAGAAGGCTTCCTGGATTTCTTTCCGACCTGCCCAGGGAAAGAAAGTTTTTTCTATGTATGACGAGTCTTTTAGGGATTTTAAGAACGTCTATTTCAAGGTCTGAGCTGTTGAAGGAGCTCGGCCTTTCTTCTTGGACCAAAATAATGAACTAGCCTTCCCTTTATGCTGGCAAAAGAATGTGGTAGTGTCTAGGTATACTTGGGAAATGCTAGATGAAATCGAGTAGGCTTTTGTACATGTACTAGAGGAAAATTGGGAGGAGCCTCCCCATCTTGACACGAAGAGATTCTTGGGGGATCCCTCCCTTCTTCAAGTTGATTTGGGTAGCTACCGATTTCTTTTTTAGTCTTGTCTTTTTCCTTTATTTTATCTGTTTATTTTATCAATCCACCTCTTTCTTATTTGCAACTTTGGTTTTGCTGCTTTATTTTTTCAGAGATGGTGAAGACCACTGATTCCATGAAGGCTTTTAAGAGGGCGAGGAAGGCGACTGCGGTCCAGAACATCTCGGCTAAGGGTTCTGGGGAGGAATCTTCAAAGGCTACTCAGAAGAGGTCGACCTCGGATCCTTCTGGGTCGAGAAAAGTCATACCAACTCCCCAGGTTCGCCTGGCTTCTTCGGATCCTCCCCGGTCGACCTCTGGTGCTACTTCTCCTTATGCTACCAGTCCTCCTCCTAAGAAGCAGAAGACTGTGGAGCCCTATGACCTGGATTCCCCTGACTTTGATGCTGTGGGGTTTGTTGACAACCAGATTGTCCCTTATGGCCGACTTCCTATGGATGACGTGTCCATCCAGCACCACCTGGATTTCATCACCAGTAGTAGTGTTCGGATGGCGCACATGGGTGCAGCTTTGTTTTGCTCAATCCAAGACTCTCCCGTCTATGCGACGAAGATTTTTATGCTGGAAGCCAAGTCTGAGTTCGACAGGATTAAGGCTTTGAAGGATGAACTAGATGCTAAAGTGATCAAGCTAGAACTGGATGTTGAGAAGGAAAAGTCCAGGGTTGTTGCTGCGAAAGCTGCTGCGAATCTGGCCGAGGAGATGGCCAAGAAGTCGAAAGAGAGTTATACCCGTACTTATGGTGAGTTGCTGGAGGTCAGGGAGAGGCTTGACTCGGCCCGTGCTGACTATGCTGAGCTTCAGGGCCATCTAGTGGGCAGCGTGACGGATGCATATGAGAACCTAAAAGCTTAGGTCCGAGTTCTTGCTCCCGAGCTCGACCTGAATTTTTTTAGTTTGGATAATATTGTTGAAAATGGTAAGATTGTTCATGCGCCGGATGAAGATGAAGAGGAAGGTCCTCTCCCAGAACCGTCGATCAAAGCTTCTACTGCCGCGACTTCTTCAACTGCTGCTGCTGAGGTCAGCCATCCCGAGTCCGACCCCGATGTCCAAATCTTAAATCGGCGGGATGGGACGGTAGATGCGGTTCCTATAAATATCATTCCTCCCTCAACGACCCAGGGTGCCGCCGCTGAGGAGACCTTGGATCCCTTGTGACTTTTTATGTATTCGTTTAGCCTGGTTTGTGGGATTTTGAACTCTTATTTTTTGTAACTTTGCATGGTGTGTTTTCCGTTTCTGACATTTTGGTTGCTTTTCTTAGCAACTTTATTTTGGAAAAATAAAGAATATCTTTGAACTCTTGGGGTCGACCTTCAGGTGACCTTTTTGAGCTTTTAATGCTTTTAGAATAGCCTTGTTTTCTTTGACGTGCTGGCTGTCTTTTTGCGATTTCTGTAGACCTTCTGTAGGGTGTCGAGATTCGGCTGTCAGACCTCTGTCGATATGATCCTTGGGGCTGACTTGTTTGATGACTATTTTAGTATTCTCATAGAACACTTTTTTTTAAATAATTCTGGTAGCTTTGTCGTGAGGTCGTGGCTTTTTTTGGCTGAGCTGTGTCCCTTTTAGTGCACGCCTTTCGTTGGTCCGACATCCCATGTCGATCCGAGCTGTAGCTTTCGTTGGTCCGACTTCTCTTGTCGGTCCAATCTGTAGCTTTCGTTGGTCAACTTCGCTTGTCGATTCTTCTTAAGTTATTTTTAGTAATCCATTTTTAGTAAGACCTCGTCAGGCCACTTTTTATGGATTACTTTTTATAACTTTGTCGCCTTGGTTTGTGGATCCGATTTTTTAATTTCGGTTCGTCCTAAATTATTTTTAGCAATCCATTTTTATTTAGACCTCGTCAGGCCTCTTTCTATGGATTACTTTTTATAACTTTTGTAGCTTTCATGTCGATTGGTCCGACTTCTTCATGTCGGTCCATTCTAAGTTATTTTTAGCAATCCATTTTTACTCAGACCTCGTCAGGCCTCTTTCTATTGATTACTTTTTATAACTTCTTGCATTAATCCGTTTTTATCGCTTTTTCATCTTGTCGATTTTGTAGAAATCGGGTGGTGAGTTTGGTTCTCACTCAGCCGACCTTTGTCGAGATCGGACGATGAATTCGGTTTTCATCGTGATCGGGCGGTGAATTTGGTTTTCACCTTGCCGACCTGTAGCTTTGTAATCGAACGATGAATTCGATTGTCATCGTGATCGGGCGGTAAATTTGGTTTTCACCTTGCTGACCTGTAGCTTTGTAATCGGACGATGAATTCAATTTTCATCGTGATCGGGCGGTGAATTTGGTTTTCACCTTGCCGACCTGTAGCTTTGTAATCGGGCGATGAATTTTTGCGTTCGGATTAATGCGTCTTGGTAGAGAAACTTTGTAGAGAATCTGGAAAATTTTATTCAAATAGAAAATAGGCATATAGGCAAGAATATATACATGTGGGTGTTTACCTCTCTAAGTCAGGCAATTTTACAGATCTTGGCTTGGTGCCTCGTTAAAAAACCTTTTCAGGAAAAAGAGTGCACCTTGACCTAAGATCTTTATTACCTCCTAACTATAATACCTTCTTAGGTTGCAGGCATGCCACGACCTTAGTAGTTCTCACCCCTCGAGTTCGGACACCTTGTAGTAGCCTTTTCCCAGTACCTCGATAACTCGATAGGGTCCTTTCCAATTAGCTGCGAGTTTTCCTTCTCCTGGCCGACCTGTTCCGATGTTATTTCGGATTAAAATGAGATCGTTGTGGGCGAAACTTCGCTGGACGACTCTTCTGTTGTATCTTAAGGCCATTCGACGTTTTAACGCCTCTTCCCTAATCCGAGCTCTTTCTCAGATTTCTGGAAGTAGGTCGAGCTCTTCCCTTTGATTTTGGGAGTTGGCCTCTTCATTGTAGTAGATCATTCTGGGGGATCCTTCCTTGATTTCTACCGGGATTATTGCCTCCATTCCGTAAGCCAATCGGAAAGGTGATTCCTTTGTGGTGGAGTGTGGAGTTGTTCGATATGCCCATAGGACTTGTGGGAGCTCTTCAGCCCATACTCCCTTTGCGTCCTGTAATCTCCATTTTAATCCAACCAATATGACTTTGTTAGCTGCTTTTGCTTGTCCATTAGCTTGTGGGTATTCTACGGATGTAAATTAATGCTTTATTTTCAAGTTTGCTACCAACTTCCTGAAGCCTGTGTCCGTAAATTGAGTTCTATTGTCTGTGGTGATGGAGTAAGGAACCCCAAACCTTGTAACAATATTCTTGTATAAGAATTTCTGACTTCGTTGAGCAGTGGCATTAGCTAGAGGCTCTGCCTTAATACATTTTGTGAAGTAATCCACCCCTACAATAAGGAACTTGACTTGTCATGATCCTTGGAGAAAGGGTCCAAGGAGGTCGAGTCCCCACTTTGCGAATGGCCAAGGTGATGTTACGCTGATGAGCTCCTCTGGTGGGGCGATGTGGAAGTTAGCATGTTTCTGACATGGTGGGCATGTCTTAACGAACTCGGTTGCTTCTTTTTGCAAAGTCGGCCAAAAGAATCTGGCTCGGAGTACTTTTTTAGAGAGAGCTCGCACTCCCAAATGGTTGCCACATATGCCACTGTGTATTTCTTCCAAAACCTCCTTTGTGTTGGAGGTCGGCACATATTTTAATAGGGGTGTCGAAATTCCCCTTTTGTATAGGGTGTTGTTTATGATGGTGTAGTATTGTGCCTCTCATCTCAACCTCTTCGCCTCCTTCTTATCTGTAGGGAGTGTCTCTGATTTGAGGTAATTGATTATGGGGGTCATCCATCCTTGATCATGACCTGATATGGCTAGGACCTTTTCTTCCTCTGAAATTGATGGGCTTTACAGTATTTCCTAGATAAGACTTCTATTATTGCCCCCTGGTTTGGGGTTGGCTAATTTTGAGAGTGCATCAGCTCGAGCGTTTTGTTCCCGAGGTATATGGCGGACCTCATATTCCCCGAGCTGTTCAAGTTGTTCCCTGGTTTTGTCTAGGTACTTTTTCATGGTAGGGTCCTTAGCTTGGTAGCTCCCCGCTATTTGTGAGGTGACCACTTGTGAATCATTGAAGATGATAAGCTTTTGAACTCCAACCTCTTTGGCCAGCCTCAAACCGGCTAGTAATGCCTCGTATTCGGCCTGATTGTTTGAAGCAGGGAACTCGAACTTTAGGGAGAGTTCGATTTGGGTTCCTTGATCGCTTTCTATTATCACGCCCGCACCACTTTCGGTTTTGTTTGAAGAGCCGTCTACATAGAGATTCCATTTTGTAGGAGTTCCCGGGGTGTCAGTGTACTCAACAATGAAATCGGCCAAATACTGAGACTTTATGGCCGTCCGAGCTTCATATTGAAGATCGAACTCAGATAGCTCGACTGCCCACTGTAGAATTCTTCCAGCTAAGTCTGTCTTCTGTAGAATGCCTTTCATAGGTTGGTTAGTCCGAACCTTGATGGTATGAGCTTGAAAATATGGGCAAAGTCGTCGAGAAGTTAGTATGAGAGCGTAGGCGAACTTTTCTATCTTTTGATAGTTCAGTTCGCCCCCTTGTAGGGCTTTGCAGATGAAGTAGATGGGTTGTTGCCCACTTTCGTCTTCTCTGACTAGTGCTGAGGCTATTGCCCGACTTCCCACTGCGAGGTATAATATGAGTGCTTCTCCTTCCCGTGGTCGAGTAAGAATGGGTGGTTGTCCTAGGAATTTTTTGAAATCCTGGAAAGCTTGCTCGCACTCTGTGGTCCATTCAAACCTCTTTTCCTTCCTTAGTGTGGCGTAAAAGGGGAGAGATCTTATGGCCGATCCGGCTAGGAATATGTACCACTGGCTTAGCATCGTCCTCCAATAGGATCTTGGGCATGCATCTGGCTAGGCTAATGCCCTTAAGATCACTTATGGATCACCCAAGAGCTGTCTTGTGTGTCTTCAGCACCTGAATTAGTGCTTTCTCTTCCTGTGGCTTTAAAGCAGAGCTTATGATTACCGAAAAAGTGTCATCTTCTCCCATAAATGCATATTTCAAGGATGGTGGTAGTGGTTTGAGCTCGGGTTTAGGAGGCTTCTCCTCTTCCTGAGGAGTTTTTAGAGGTTCTTTTGTTTTCTCTGGTTCCTCCAGATCAGGCTGAATATTTTTAAAAATGTCCTCTAGCTCTGATTCGAGACTCTCAGTCATATTGACCTCTTCCACCAGGGAGTCAATAATATCAACGCTCATGCAGTCTTTTGATGTGTCTGGATGCTGCATAGCTTTGACAGCATTCAACTTAAACTTATCCTCATTGACTCTCAGGGTTACCTCCCCTTTTTGGACGTTAATGAGGGTTCGTCCAGTTGCTAGGAAAGGTCTTCCTAGAATGAGAGTTGCACTCTTGTGCTCCTCCATTTCCAGCATTACAAAGTCAGTGGGAAAGGCAAATAGTCCAACCTTGAAAATCATGTCCTCAATTACGCCTGATAGAATTTTAATGGAGCCATCAATAAGTTGGAGACATATTCGGGTTGGTTTGACTTCTTCAGTCAAACCAAGCTTTCTGATAGTGGATGCAGGTATCAGGTTGATACTTGCCCCAAGATCACATAAAGCTATCTTAGTACAAGCACCCTTTAATGTGCATGGTATCATAAAGCTTCCGGGATCTTTAAGCTTCTCTAGTAAGCTTTTTAAAATGACTGCACTGCATTCTTCAGTGAGAAAAACATTTTCAGTCTCCCCCCAATCCTTCTTATGACTTAAGATCTCTTTCATGAACTTAGCATAAGAGGGTATTTGCTCAAGTGCCTCTGCAAACGGAATCTTTATTTCAAGAGTCCTGAGATAGTTTGCAAAGCGGGCAAATTATTTATCCTATTCCGCTTGGTGGAGTTTCTGAGGATAAGGCATCTTGGTTTTATATTCTTCAACCTTAGTTGCTGCAGGTTTATTTCCTACAGAAGTGGTTGGAGATGCTTGCTTAAGGGGATTGTTATCAGCACTTGCAGGTGTCTGATCCCTCATTGGCGTTTGAATGCCAGAACTGGGTACTTTTTGGGCGTTCAACGCCAGATTGCCACCTTTTTCTGGTGTTTGAACGCCAGAATTGGCCATCCACTGGGCGTGCAACGCCAACTTCTGACCCTTTTCTGGCGTTTGAACGCCAGAATCATTCCTCTTTGGGCTCCTACTGTCCTCAGAGAGATTTTGGGCAGTGGTTTGGTCACCCTCTGTCAGATGTTCCTTTCTTGGCTTCCTGCTGCTTTGAGTTGAGACATTCAATGTCTTTCCACTCCTTAAATGAACAGCTTGGCATTCTTCTGTTATCTGTTTAGATAACTGCTATCTTGTCTGATTCAAGTGTTTTTCCATATTCTGGTTAGCATCTTTGGTTTCTTGTAGCATCTCTTTAAATTCTGCTGACTGTTTTATTATAGAAAATAGTTGCTGATTGAGTTCAGCAATTTGTTTTGGAGGACTAAGTTCAGTGGATACTGCCTCAGCCTCTTCTTTCATGGAGGTCTCACCACTTGAGTACAAGTGCTGATTTCTGGCAACTGTATCAATGAGCTCTTGAGCCTCTTCAGTTGTCTTTTTCATATATATAGATCCATCAGCTGAGTGGTGTAGAGACTTCTGGGCCTTTTCTGTAAGCCCATAGTAAAAGATGTCTAACTGCACCCATTCTGAAAATATTTCAAAGGGGCATTTTCTTAGCATCTCTCTGTATCTCTCCTAGGCATTATAAAAAAATTCATTATCCTCTTGTTTAAAGCCTTAGATGTCCAGCCTTAGCTGTGTCATCCTTTTTGGGGGGAAATATTGGTTCAGGAATTTGTCTAATAATTGTTTTCATGTTCTTATGCTTGCTGTGGGTTGGTTATTCAACCACCTCTTAACTTGATCTTTTACAGCAAATTGAAACAGTAATAATCTGTAGACATCCTGATCTACTTCTTTATCACGTACTGTGTCAGCAATTTGTAAGAACTGTGTTAGAAACTCAGTAGGTTCTTCTTGTGGAAGACCGGAATACTGGCAATTTTGCTGCACCATGATAATGAGCTGAGGGTTTAGCTCAAAATTGCTGGTTCTGATGGGGGGTATACAGATACTACTCCCATATGAAGCAGTAGTGGGGTTAGCATATGACCCCAGAGTCCTTCTGGACTGTTCATTTCCATTTAGGTCCATGATGGAGAAAGGGAGATGATGTGGATTGTAAATAAAAATTTTATTCCCCCTTTTTTTTTGAAATTAAAGAAATTAAAATAAAGTAAATAAAAAAATTGATGCAAGTTTCGAAAATTAAGAAAAGAAAAAGAAATAAAAGAAATTAGAAAACTAAATTAATTAATTAATTAAAAAGAATTGAAAATTTGTGGGTGAGGATTTTCAAAAAATGAAGAGAGAGAAAGTGGTTAGGAAGTTTTGAAAAAGATATGTCTTAAAATTAAAGATACTTGTAAGAAAATAAATAAAAGAAAAGATTTGAAAAAGATATGATTTTAAAATTTTAAAGATTGAAACTTTCTTAACAAGAAAACACCAAACTTAAAATTTTTCAATCAAAATAATAAAATAGGACAAGTAATTCGAAAATTATAAAAAAAAAAAGAAAAAAATTTTGAAAATTTTTTTAAAAGATTTTCGGAAAATATAAAAAGAAAATTGAAAAAGAATTTGTTTTGAAAATGATTTAAAAAGATAAATTTTAAAATTGAAATTTTAACTTTACTAACAAAAAACTACCAAATTTTAAAAATTTTGACTAAGTCAACCTAAGGAATTCGAAAATGATGAGTAAATAAAGGAAAAGATATTTTTTTGAATTTAATGAGGAAAGAGAAAAACAATAAAATGACACCAAACATAGAATTTTTAAATCAAAACAAAGAAAACAAACAAGAAAACTTTGAATGTCAAGATGAACACCAAGAACACTTTGAAGATCAAGATGAACACCAAGAACAAATTTTGGAAATCTTTAAGAAAATAAAAACGCAAAGGACACCAAACTTAAAAGATTTTTATATTTTGGACACCAATAATTCGAAAATACACAAGAAAAACAAGGAAAGACACAAAACAAGAGAAACTAAAGATCAAACAAGGAAAATAAACAAGATCAACTTGAAGATCAAGAAAGAACAAGGAACATAAAACTCGAAAATATGGAGAATAAAAAGAACATACAATTCGAAAAATTGAAGGAAAATAAAAACATGCAATTGACACCAAACTTAAAACATGAAACTAAACTCAAACAGAAGACTCAATCATTAGTTTATTGGTTTTTATCTATTTATTAAAAATTTTCGAAAAAAATCTAGAAAAAGAAAACAAGGATTTTAAAATTTTAACAAAAACAATAATAAAAAACTCAAATTTAGTGACTTTAAACCAAAAAGATAATTTTTTCCTAATCTAAGCAACAAGATGAACCGTCAGTTGTCCAAACTCGAACAATCCCCAGCAACGGCGCTAAAAACTTGGTGCACGCATTGCAATCACACCTTTGCAACTCCGCACAACTAACCAGCAAGTGCACTGGGTCGTCCAAGTAATACCTTACGTGAGTAAGGGTCGATCCCACGGATATTGCCGGCTTGAAGCAAACTATGGTTATCTTGTAAATCTTAGTCAGGAGATTAGTGATAAAAATGATTTTGTTTATGAAAAGTAAATAACATGAAATGAATGATACTTGTGATTCAGTAATGAGGAACAGGTTGAGGTTCCAGAGATGCTCTGTCGTCTGAATCTCTGCTTTCCTATTGTCTTCTTCTCCAAACACGCATGGCTTCCTTTCATGGCAAGCTGTATATTGGTGGATCACCGTTGTCAATGGCTACCATCCGTCCTCTCAGTGAAAATGGTCCAGGTACGGTTTCTGTACGGCTAATCAACTGTCAGATCTCTCATCTCGGATGAAAAATACCAGGCACAGCTACCGCACGGCTAATCATATGTTGGTTCTCACTTGTGTCAGAATAGGATCTCTCTATCCTTTTGTACACTGTCACTGCACCCAACATTCGTGAGTTTGAAGCTCGTCACAGTCATTCCATCCCAAATCTTACTCAGAATACCACAGACAAGGTTTAGAATTTCCAGATCTCAGAAATGCTGCCAATTGGTTCTAGCCTCTACTACGAAGGTTCTAATCTCATGGATTTGAATGCTCTGTTGTCAGGAGAGACAAGTCAAATCCGTGGATCAGAGACCCAAGAGATACGCACCCAAGCTGTCACCCAATGACTACATTGAGATCAGATAGAACGTGAGTGGTTGTCAAGCACACGTTCATAAATTTGAGAATGATGATGAGTGTCACGGATCATCATATTCTTTATATTGAAGTACGATTGAGTATCTTAGAATAGAATCAAGCGTGATCGAAAAGAAAACAATAGTAATTGCATTAATCCATTGAGACATAGCAGAGCTCCTCACCCCCACCTATGGGGTTTAGAGACTCATGCCGTAGAAGATACAATATGAGATGTAAAATGTCATAAGTTCCCAAAATGAATCTCTAAAAGTAGTTTTTATACTAAACTAGTAACTTAGGTTTACAGAAAATGAGTAACTAAGTGCAGAGAATGCAGAAATCCACTTTCGGGGCCCACTTGGTATGTGCTTGGGATGAGCATTGAGATTTACACGTGCATAGGCATTTTCTGGAGTTAAACGCCAGCTTGGATGCCAGTTTGGGTGTTTAACTCCAGTTCTGGCGTTTTATGCCAAAAAAGGTCTCTGGCTGGCGTTTAAACGCCAGTTTGGGCCATCAAATCTCGGGCAAAGTATTGACTATTAAACATTGCTGGAAAGTCCAAGATGTCTACTTTGCAACGCAATTGAGAGCGCGCTGAAAGAGCTAGAAGATCGATGGTTTAGAAGTTATAGTAAATACTCGTTGCAAGTATAGTTACTAAACCAAGCAATAAACCTTTCTTGCAAACGTTCTAGTAGTCACAAGTAACAAACCCCTAAATAAATTGTTAACCGAAGTATTCAAACCTCGGGTCGTCTTCTCAAGGAACTGCAGGGAGGTATGTTCTTATTATTGGTTATGGAGATTGTAAATTCGGGGTTTCAAGAATGAGGAACAAATATGACAAATAATTTAAATAGCAATTAAAATAAATAAATAACTGGAAAATAAACTTTTGGCAAGGTATGAGAAATTGGAGGTCCTATCCTAGTTATCCTTATCAATGATGATGAGAATTGAATCTTAATTCCACTTTGTTAGCCTTTACTAAGATAAAGGAAGGTCAAGGGATTAATTGGTTTGATCTTCGGATCCTATTTATTTCCTAAGAAAAGATTGAGATTATTGAAGTTCAATTCAATTAACAAAGATAACAATTATCAATCATGTTGAGTTTGATAACTCCTGAGTTACTAATTTCTTAACCAAAACCAAAAGGGGAAAAAGCAAATCTACTGGAATAAAAATGTCTTCAGAGTAAAAGCAATAATAGCATAAATAAAAGAAAGCAATATTAAACTAAAATACCTCAAATAGCATTAATTCAAAAGAGTAGTTTGTAACATGGAAGAATTCATAAATCAAATTGCAAAGTAAATAATCATCTACAGTAATGGGATGAACAAAAGTAAAAGGGAAGCTTAAAGTAAAGGAACATTAAACCTGGGATCGAGAGTTACTCCTAAAGAGAGAAGTCCTAAATCCTAATCCTAAAAGAGAGAGAGAATCTCTCTCTAAACTAAATCTAAATAATGAAAAGTAACTAATTGGCGAGCTCTCTTTGAATGGATGCATTCCCACACTTTATAACCTCTGGTCTATGCCTTCTGGACTTGGATTTGGGCCAAAAAAGACTTCAGAAATCGCTGGGAGTATTTTCTGTAATTTCTGGTGCGTGGCCTCTGTCATGCGTCCGCATGGGTCACGCGGTCGCGTCATTCGGAGCTTTTCTTGTCACGCGGTCGCGTCAGTCATGCGGCCGCGTCATATGTGTTTTGCTTAAGGCGCGCGGTCGCGTCAGTCATGTGGCCGCATCGCTGTTGATTCGCGCTTGGCATGCGGTTGCGTCGTCCATACGATCGCGTGGATGCCAGTTTCTTTAGAAACTCCGTTTTGTGCTTTCCTTCCATTTGTGTATATTTCCTTTTTCATTCTTTAATTCATTCCTGCCTTAGAAGATCTAAAACTACTCAACATACTAATCACGGCATCGAATGGAAATAAAGGTAATTAAAAATAATTAATTTTAAAGCATAGAAAACATGTTTTTCACATACATCACATAATAAGGAAGAGAAAGTAAAACCATTCAATTAATATGAATAAGTGGGTGAAGGATTGAATAAATCACTCAATTTAAGCACAAAATATATCATAAAATATGGGTTTATCAACCTCCCCACACTTAAACAATAGCATGTCCTCATGCTAAATCCAAGGTAAAAAGTAAGGTTAAAGTGGTGGAATGTCATGCAATGCAATCTAATCTAAATGCAACTACCTAGATGAATGATGCATCATGCAATTCTAATTTTTATTTACTTGAATATAAAGCTTGCATGTAGTTAAATTAATTCACATTCTCAAGGAGTCATGTATATATATAGCCAAGCCTTAGATAGTGATAAAGTGCCTTTACAATTGAGATGGGAGAGAAAAACATTTTAAAAAACTTGCAAGACAACTAACAATTTAAACAGAGATATATGTTAATGAGCTATTGAACCCTCACTAGATTTTGTGTTTACTCTCTAATCACTCAGTGTTTATTGGGTTAATCACTCTATTCTTCTTTTTATTCTTACTTTCTATAACTTTGTTCTTCATCTAACCAATCAACAATTATAGAATATAGACATACAAAAAATCATGAGGTCTTTAATTAAGGTTGTAATGGGGCCAAGGTAAAGGTAAGGGTATATGTATAAGGTTAAGTGAGCTAATAAGTGAATCCTTAATTAGTCTAAGATCTCACCTAACATACATACTTTCTAAAGCAAAGCTGCTTTACCTATTTTTCCATATTTTCCCACTTTGATGTTACATGCTCATGCCTCAATATTTATTTTTATCCCATGTGCATTGCTTTATTTGCATTTGGGGGATCCTTTGGTGTCCCCTTTATTCAAATATTGAAAAATAATTAAAATTTTTTATTTTTTATTTTTTATTTTCTATTTTTTTAATGCACATGGTAATTTAATTTCTTTCACATGAGCATATTTCCCAAAAATTTTTATTTTGAAACATCTTTATTCTTTATTCTCCTCCAGGGTGTGCTATTTTTTATTCTGTTTTTCAGTTTGTTTTTGCTTTTTCAATTGTTTTTGTGACTTCACATGATCATCAACCTACAGAAAACGTGAAATAACAATGGAAAATAGAAATTTAACATAGATAAGTAAAATTGGGTTGCCTCCCAACAAGCGCTTCTTTAATGTCAGTAGCTTGACAGTGGGCTCTCATGGAGTCTCACAGATACTCAGAGCATGATGATGGCCTCTTAACACCAAACTTAGAGTTTGAATGTGGGGATTTTGTTTGACTCTGTATTGAGAGAAGCATTTCATGCTTCTTCTCCTTGGTTACAGAGGGAGATCCTTGAGCTTTAAACACAAGGGAGTCCTCATTCACTTGAAGGACCAATTCTCCTCTGTCAACATCAATCACAGCTTTTGCTGTGGCTAGGAAGGGTCTGCCAAGGATGATGGATTCATCCATACACTTCCCAGTATCTAGGATTATGAAATCAGCAGGGATGTAGTGGTCTTCAACCTTTACCAAGACATCCTCTACAAGTCCATAAGCCTGTTTTCTTGAATTGTCTGCCATCTCTAGTGAGATTCTTGCAGCTTGTACCTCAAGGATCCCTAGCTTCTCCATTACAGAGAAAGGCATGAGGTTTATGCTTGACCCTAGGTCACACAGAGCCTTCTCAAAGGTCACGGTGCCTATGGTACAAGGTATTGAGAACTTTCCAGGATCTTGTCTCTTCAGAGGTAATTTCTGCCTAGTCAAGTCATCCAGTTCTTTGGTGAGCAAGGGGGGTTCATCCTCCCAAGTCTCATTACCAAATAGCTTGGCATTTAGCTTCATGATTGCTCCAAGGTACTTAGCAACTTGTTCTTCAGTAACATCTTCATCCTCTTTAGAGGAAGAATACTCATCAGAGCTCATGAATGGCAAAAGTAAATTCAATGAAATCTCTATGGTTTCAGTGTGAGCCTCAGATTCCCATGGTTCCTCATTAGGGAACTCCTTGGAGGCCAGTGGACGTCTATTGAGGTCTTCCTCAGTGGAGGTCACTGCCTCTTCCTCCTCTCTAGGTTCGGCCGTGTGGGTTATGTTGATGACCTTGCACTCTCCTTTTGGATTCTCTTCTGTATTGCTTGGAAAAGTACTAGGAGGGAGTTCAATAACTTTCTTACTCAGCTGACCCACTTGTGCCTCCAAATTTCTAATGGAGGACCTTGTTTCATTCAAGAAACTTTAAGTGGTTTTAATTAAATCAGAGACTACAGTTGCTAATTCAGAGTGGTTCTGCTTGGAATTCTCTGTTTGTTGCTGAGAAGATGGTGGAAAAGGTTTGCCATTGCTAAACCTATTTCTTCCACCATTATTGTTGTTGAAGCCTTGTTGAGGCCTCTGTTGATCCTTCCATGAGAGGTTTGGAAGATTTCTCTATGAAGGATTATAGGTGTTTCCATAGGATTCTCCCATGTAATTCACCTCTTCTATTGTTGGGTTCTCAGGATCATAAGCTTCTTCTTCAGATGAAGCTTCTTTGGTACTGACTGTTGCTGCTTGCATTCCAGACAGACTCTGAGAAATCATATTGACTTGCTGAGTCAATATTTTGTTTTGAGCCAATATGGCATTCAGAGTATCAATCTCAAGAACTCTTTTCTTCTGACTTGTCCCATTATTCACAGGATTCCTTTCAGAGGTGTACATGAATTGGTTATTTGCAACCATTTCAATGAGTTTCTAAGCTTCTGCAGGTGTCTTCTTCAGATGAAGAGATCCTCCAGCAGAGCTGTCCAATAACATCTTGGACAGTTCAGACAGACCATCATAGAAGATACCTATGATCCTCCATTCTGAAAGCATGTCAGAAGGACACCTTGTGATCAATTTCTTGTATCTTTCCCAAGCTTCATAGAGGGATTCACCTTCCTTCTGTCTGAAGGTTTAGACTTCCACTCTAAGCTTGCTCAATTTTTGAGGTGGAAAGAACTTTGCCAAGAAGGCATTGACTAGCTTTTCCCAAGAGTTCAGGCTTTCTTTAAGTTGTGAATCCAACCATGTTCTAGCTCTGTCTCTTACAGCAAAGGGAAAGAGCATAAGCTTGTAGACCTTGGGATCAACCCCATTGGTCTTGACAGTGTCACAGATTTGCAAGAATTCTGCTAAGAACTGATGAGGATCTTCCAATGGAAGTCCATGAAACTTGAAATTCTGTTGCATCAGAGAAACTAATTGAGGCTTAAGCTCAAAGTTGTTTGCTCCAATGGCAGGGATTGAGATGCTTCTCCCATAGAAGTTGGGAGTAGGTGCAGTAAAGTCACCAAGCACCTTCCTTGCATTGTTGGCATTGTTGTTGTTTTCAGCTGCCATGGCTTCTTCTTGTTTGAAGGTTTCTGTTAGGTCCTCTATAGAGAGTTGTACTTTAGCTTCTTTTAGCTTTCTCTTCAAGGTCCTTTCAGGTTCAGGATCAACTTCAACAAGAATGTCCTTGTCCTTGCTCCTGCTCATATGAAAAGAGAGGAGAAGAAAATATGGAATCCTCTATGTCACAGTATAGAGATTCCTTGAGGTGTCAGAGGAAAATAAAAATAGAAGGATGAGGTAAAAAAGAGAGAATTTGAACTTATCAAAAGGGACAGAGTTCGAATTGTTGATAATGGAGAAGTGTTAGTCCTTTAAATAGAAGGATTTGGGAAGAGGGGAAGAATTTTCGAAATTAAAGTAAAAAGATTTTGAAATAATTAAAAGAAATTTTGAAAATTTGGTAAATGATTTTCGAAAACTAAGATTGGGAAAGAAATTAAGTGATTTTTGGAAAAGATTTTGAAATTAGAAATAAAAAAGATATGATTGAAAATTAATTTTGAAAAATATGTGATTGAAAAGATATGATTGAGAAGATATGATTGAAAATCAAATTAAAAGGAGAAATTTTAAAAATTAAAGTTGATTACTTGACTAACAGGAAATTAAAAGATGTGATTCTAGAATTAAAATTTGATCATTTCTTAATAGGCAAGTAACAACTTGAAAATTTTGATTTAAATCATTAATTGTAGCAAGGATTTTCGAAAATAATAATAATTTAAAAAATGGAAAGAAATTGATTAATTGATTTTGAAAAGATATGATTGAAGAGATATGATTTGAAAAATATTTGATTTTGAAAAATTATGAATATTTGAAAAATATTTGAATTAAAAACAAAATCTTCCCTCTAGTGTCCTCCTGGCGTTAAACACCCAGAATGGCATCCATTCTGGCGTTTAACGCCCAAACTGCTACTTTTTTGGGCGTTTAATGCCCAGCCAGGTACCCTGGCTGGCGTTTAAACGCCAGTTTTCCTTCCTCACTGGGCGTTTTGAACGCCCAACTTTTTCTCTGTAATTCCTCTGCTGCATGTTCTGAATCTTCAATTCTCTGTATTATTGACTTGAAAACACATGGTTGGAAAACTACGATTAAACAAATAATGCATGCAGGACACCAAACTTAGAAGTTTATATACTAAGGACTATAACAATTTGAAAATGCATATGAGAAACAACAAAAGACACAAAATAAGAGAATTTAAAGATCAGAGCAAGGAAATCATCAAGAACAACTTGAAGATCAATGAAGAACATAATGCATGTAATTTTTGAAAATTAGAAGAATTCAATTGACACCAAACTTAAGATTAGACACTAGACTCAAACAAGAAACATAAAATATTTTTGATTTTAAGATTAAAATTTTTTTTTGTAATTTTTTTGAAAATTAAGTGGAAAAAGAGAAAAAAGGACTTCAAAATTATTAATGAGAATTCCAGGAATCATGCAATGTTAGTCTAAAACTCCGGTCCAGGAATTAGACATGGCTTACTAGCCAGCCAAGCTTTCAGTGAAAGCTTCGGTCCAAAACACTAGACATGGCCAATGGCCAGCCAACCTTTAGCAGATCATTACTTTCAACAGCAAGATTGATAGAAATCAACAAGCTCTTGTGATGATAAGTTGAAACCTCGGTCCAAAAGATTAGACATGGCTTCTCAGCCAGCCAGACTTCAACAAATCATCATAAAACTCTAGAATTCATTCTTAAAAGTTTTGAAGAACAAAATAGAAATACAAATTCTTTTTTGAAATTTTTCGAAAATTAAAAGGTAAAAAGCTTAAACATAAAGTAAAATTACCTAATCTGAGCAACAAGATGAACCGTCAATTGTCCAAACTCGAACAATCCCCGGCAACGGCGCCAAAAACTTGGTGCACGAAATTGTGATCATCAATGGCGCCAACATCATGGTACGCACAATTGTAATCTCAACTCTTTATCACAACTCCGCACAACTAACTAGCAACTGCACTGGGTCGTCCAAGTAATAAACCTTACGTGAGTAAGGGTCGATCCGACGGAGATTGTCGGCTTGAAGCAAGTTATGGTCATCTTGTAAATCTCAGTCAGGCGGATTTAAATGGTTATGGAGTTTAAGATAATTAAAATATGAATAAAACATAAAATAAGATAGAGATACTTATGCAATTCATTGGTAAGAGTTTCAGATAAGCGTATGAAGATGCTTTGTTCCTCCTGAACTTCTGCTTTCCTATTGTCTTCATCCAATCATTCATACTCCTTTCCATGGCAAGCTTATGTTGGGTTTCACCGTTGTCAATGGCTACCTCCCGTTCTCTCAGTGAAAATGGTCCAAATGCGCTGTCACCGCACGGCTAATCATCTGTCGGTTCTCGATCATGTTGGAATAGGATCCATTGATCCTTTTGCATCTGTCACTACGCCCAACACTCGCGAGTTTGAAGCTCGTCACAGTCATCCCTTCCCAGATTCTACTCGGAATACCACAGGCAAGGTTTAGACTTTCCGGATCTCAGAAATGCTGCCAATTTATTCTAGCCTATACCACGAAGACTCTGATCTCATGGAATGGAAGGCTCGGTTGTCAGGCGAGGCAACCATGCGTCATGAACCAGAAGGCTAAGAGATACGCACTTAAGCTATTACAAGTAGAACGGAAGTGGTTGTCAGGCACACGTTCATAGGTGAGAATGATGATGAGTGTCACGGATCATCACATTCGTCAGGTTGAAGAACGAGTGGATATCTTAGAACAGAAATAGGCTTGAGTTGAATAGAAAAACAATAGTACTTTGCATTAATTCATGAGGAACAGCAGAGCTCCACACCTTAATCTATGGTGTGTAGAAACTCTACCATTGAAAATACAAAAGTGATAATGGTGATTATTGGCTTCGGCCCCAGAGAGGGAACCAGAAGAACCAAGATCAAAAGCATGATCAAGTGTGTGAAATACAATAGCAAAAGGTCCTATTTGTAGAAAACTAGTAACCTAGGGTTTAAGAAATGAGTAAATGATGCAGAATCCACTTCAGGGCCCACTTGGTGTATGCTTGGGCTGAGCGTTGAAGCTTTCACGTGTAGAGACTTTTCTTGGAGTTAAACGCCAGCTTTTGTGCCAGTTTGGGCGTTTAACTCAAGCTTTTATGCCAGTTCTGGCGTTTTGACGCCAGAATTTCTATGCTGATTTGGAACTTCAGTTTGGGCCATCAAATCTAGAGCAGAGTATGAACTATTATATATTGCTGGAAAGCCCAGGATGTCTACTTTTCAACGCAATTGAGAGTGTACCGATTGGGCTTCTGTAGCACCAGAAAATCCGCTTCGAGTGCAGGGAGGTCAGAATCCAACAGCATCTGCAGTCCTTTTTCAGCCTCTGAATCAGATTTTTGCTCAGGTCCCTCAATTTCAGCCAGAAAATACCTGAAATCACAGAAAAACACACAAACTCATAGTAAAGTCTAAAAATGTGATTTTTATTTAAAAACTAATAAAAATATAATAAAAACTAACTAAAATATACTAAAAACATACTAAAAACAATGTCAAAAAGCGTATAAATTATCCGCTCATCATATTTCCACATAACCATATGGTGAAGCTCTGGTAACTACAAACGGTCCTGACCACTGGGATTTCAGCTTCCTGGGAAAGAATTTGAGCCTTGAATTATATAGAAGCAATCTCTGTCCTAGCTGAAAGACTCTGATGGCAATATTCTTGTCATGCAGTAACTTAGTTCTCTCCTTATAGAGCTTGGCATTCTCATAAGCTGAATATCTGAATTCATTAAGATCATTCAACTGAAGCATTTGCTTAATTCCTGCAGCTTCTGAATCAAGATTCAGGTACCTGATTGCCCAGTAAGCCTTGTGCTCCAACTCAACTGGCAAGTGACAGGCTTTGCCATAGACCAACTGATAAGGCGGACATGCCAATAGGAGTCTTGTAAGTTGTCTGGTATGCCCAGAGAACATCATCAAGCTTCCTAGACCAGTCCTTTCTTGAAATACTGACGGTCTTCTCTAAAATCCTCTTAAGTTCTCTGTTGGAAACTTCAACTTATCCACTTGTCTGAGGGTGATAGGGGGTTTTCACTTTATGACGGACTCCATATCTCTGCAGAAGAGAGTCCAGCTGTCTGTTACAGAAGTGACTTCCTTCATCACTAATGAGTGTCCTTGGGACACCAAACCGGCTAAAGATATATCTCTGAAGGAAGCTCATTACCACCTTGGCATCATTGGTGGGTAGAGCCACAGCTTTCACCCACTTGGACACATAATCAACTGCCACTAGAATATAGTTATTTGAATGTAAGGGTGGGAAAGGTCCCATGAAATCAATACCCCACACATCAAACAACTCAACCTCAAGAATCCCCTGCTGTGGCATTTCATGGTTGGCAGGAAGATTTGTGGCTTTTTCACATCTGTCACAGTGCTTCACAAATGCTCTTGAGTCTCTGAAGAGAGTCAGCCAGTAAAACCCGCTCTGAAGGACCTTTGTAGCTGTCTTTTCACCACCAAAGTGGCTTCCATACTCAGAACCATGACAGTGCCAAAGAATCTGTTATTTTTCTTCATCTGGGACACATCTCTGGATGATACCATCTGAACACCTTTTAAAAAGGTATGGTTCCTCCCAAATGTAGTACTTTGCATCAGTCAATAGCTTCTTTACTTGTTGCCTACTGTACTCCCTTGGAATACAATTTATGGCCTTATAATTTGCAATGTCTGCAAACCATGGAGCCTGCTGAACGAGGAACAATTGCTCATTTGGAAACGTCTCAGTCATAGATGTGGGTGGTTGTACTCCTGCTTCAGGCTCAATTCTGGAGAGATGGTTAGCTACTTGTTTTTCTGACCTTTTTCCTGTCTTTTATCTCAATATCAAACTCCTGAAGGAGAAACACCCATCTGATTAATCTTGGTTTAGAATCCTGTTTGGTTAGAAGGTACTTCAAAGCAGCATGGTCAGCATAAACAATAATCTTAGAACCAAGTAAATAGGACCTAAACTTATCAACAGCATACACAACAGCTAATAATTCCTTTTCTGTAGTTGTGTAATTCTTTTGAGCATCATTTAACACACGACTGCATAGTAAATGACATGTACAAGCTTACCATGCCTCTGTCCTAAAACAGCTCCTATAGCAAAGTCACTGGCATCACACATCAATTCAAATAGTAAATCCCAGTCAGGGGGAGCTATAATGGGAGCAGAGGTAAGGTTTGCTTTCAGAGTTTCAAAAGCATGCAGACAATCAGAATCAAAGACAAAAGGAACATCAGCAGCCAACAGGTTGCTTAAAGGTTTAGCAATTTAAGAAAAATCCTTTATAAATCTTCTATAAAATCTTGCATGACCCAAGAAACTCCTGACTGCCTTAACATTAGTTGGTGGTGGTAATTTTTCAATTACCTCCACCTTTGCTCTATCAACCTCAATTCCCTTACTTGAAATCTGGTGTCCAAGAACAATACCTTCTGTAACCATAAAATGACATTTTTCCCAATTTAAAACAAGGTTTGATTCTTGACACCGTTTCAAAATAAGAGATAAATGCTTAAGGCAGGATTCAAAAGAATTACCAAAGACAGAAAAATCATCCATAAATACCTCAATAAACTTTTCAACCATATCAGAAAAAAATTGAAAGCATACACCTCTGAAAAGTTGCTGGAGCATTGCAAAGTCTAAAAGGCATTCTTCTGTAGGCAAATACTCCAAAGGGGCATGTGAATGCTGTCTTCTCTTGATCTTGAGGGTCCACTACAATTTGGTTATATCCGGAATAGCCATCTAGAAAGCAATAAAATGCATGACCAGCTAACCTCTCAAGCATCTGATCAATGAAAGGCAGGGGGAAGTGATCCTTCCTTGTAGCAGTGTTGAGTCTCTTGTAGTCTATACACATTCTCCATCCTGTAATTGTTCTTGTAGGAATAAGCTCATTCTCTTCATTCTTGATCACTATCATCCCTCCTTTCTTGGGAACTACCTGCACAGGACTTACCCAAGGACTGTCAGAAATAGGGTAAATAATACCTGCTTCCCATAGTTTCATTACCTCTTTTTGGACCACCTCTTTCATAGTTGGATTGAGTCTCCTTTGTGGTTGCATAACTGGTTTGGCATCAGCTTCAAGGAGGATCTTGTGCATGCACTTGGTTGGACTAATCCCCTTCAAGTCACTAATGGTCCACCCAAGAGCTGTTTTATGGCTCCTGAGCACTGAAATAAGCGCCTCTTCCTCTTCAGGCTTTAGGGAAGATCTAATAATCACTGGATAGGAATCATCTTCACCCAAAAACACATACTTCAGAGAAGGAGGTAAAGGTTTGAGCTCAAGCTTGGGGGCTTCCTCCTCTGTCTTAGGCGTGTGAACTAGTGCCTTCTGGGGTGGTGAATCATCAACTTCAACTAACTCATATTTAGAGATAGGATCCAGAATATCATCAAGTACCTCAGCTTCCAGTACTTCTTGAACAAGTGGTTCAACAACATCAATTCTCATACACCCTTCAGAATCATTAGGGTGCTTAAGAGCTTCAAAAACATTAAGGACCACCTATTCTTCATTGACCCTCAGGGTTAATTCACCCTTTTGCACATCAATCAGAGCTCTACCTGTAGCTAAAAAGGGTCTACCAAGAATAATAGAGGATTTTACATCCTCTTCCATGTCTAATATAACAAAATCAGCAGGAAAAATAAATGGTCCTACTTTCACAAGTAAATCCTCAACAACACCCACAGGTAATTTAATAGAAAGATCAGCAAGTTGAAGAGAAATACGAGTGGATTTTACCTCCTCAATTTGAAGCTTTTTCATCACTGAAAGTGGCATGAGATTGATGCTAGCTCCAAGATCACATAAAGCTCTCTGAATTGTGACATCTCCAATGGTGCAAGGAATCACAAAGCTCCCTGGATCTTGCATTTTCTCAGGATGTTTATGTTGAATAATAGCACTATATTCCTTGGTTAACACCACGGTTTCTTGATCCTTCCAATTCCTCTTGTTAGTCAACAATTCTTTCATAAATTTAGCATAGAGAGGCATTTGCTCAAGAGCCTCTACAAAAGGAATGTTGATTTGTAGCTTCTTGAAGACATCTAAAAATTTAGAGAACTACTTTTCTTTGGAAGCCTTCTGAAGTCTTTGAGGATATGGTATTTTTGGCTTGTATTCAGGAGCTTTTGGCAATGTAGGATACGTGTCAAGATGGTCAGGGAATGGGTTATCTAAACGCTTTGGAGGGGCGTGCTCCACTTCTTCCTTCTTCTCCTCTGGAGGTTTCTTCTCAACTAGATCTTCATTGGCCCTTGTCTCAGAGCCAGCTGTTTTACCACTTCTCAATTGAATAACCTTGCGATCTTCTCTTGGGTTCACCACTGTATCACCTGGAAATGTACTTGCAGACTTCTCAGGTATTTGCTTGCTCGGTTGGCCCATTTGCACCTCTAAGTTTCTAATAGAGGCTCTAGTTTCCTGCATAAAACTCCTCATCATCTCCCAATTAGAATCTTCTTGGGATTTAAAGTTTTTCTGCTGAGGTGGTTATTGCTGTTGAGACTGAAATTGGCGGTTATTGTGATTGTTCTGTTGAAAGCCGCCCTGAGAATTATTGTTGAAATTCTGAGGTTTTTGAGGTTGGTCCCTCCATCCAAAATTTGGGTGATTCCTCTACCCCTGATTGTATGTCTTAGAATATGGATCATTGTTGGGATTTCTAGAACCACTCCCCATGTAATTGACCTGTTCAGAAGAGAATTGAGCATAATCATAGTTATCATTTTGCACAAAATTACCTGTTATGTCATAAGAGATCTCTTGAGATGGGTTTTGGGTGTTGATAGCTGAGACTTGCATTCCACCCATCTGTTGAGTAAGTAGACTTATTTGCTGAGACATAAGCTTATTCTGAGCAAGAAGAGCATTAAGAGCTTCTACTTCCATAACACCCTTCTTCTGAGGGGCCTCAGAGTTCACAGGATTTCTGTTAGATGAGTATAGATATTGGTTACTAGCAACCAATTCAATCAGCTCAATAGTTTCCTCCGGTGTCTTCTTCTTGTGTAATGAGCCACCTGCAGAATTATCTAAGCACATCTTGGACATTTCACCTAAGCCTTCATAAAAGATATCTAGTTGGGTCCATTTAGAGAACATGTCCGGAGGGCATTGCCTAATCAGTAGCTTGTACCTCTCCCAAGCTTCATAAAGAGTTCCACCATCCCTCTGCCTGAAGGTCTGAACCTCCACCCTAAGCTTAGTTAGCTTCTTTGGTGGGAAAAATTTAGTAAGAAACTCAGTAACAACCTTGTCCCAAGTATTTAAACTCTCCTTGGGTTGGGAATCTAGCCATAGCTTTTCTCCATCCCTCAGAGCAAACGGGAAGAGCATGAGTTTGTACACCTCTGGGTTCACTCCATTTGTCTTCACAGTATCACAAATCTGCAGAAAATTAGAAATAAACTGATTTGGGTCTTCGTGAGAAGACCATGATACTGGTAGTTTTATTGTACCAGGGTGACTAATTGTGGCTTCAGCTCAAAGTTGTTTGCAGTTATAGGAGGCACCACAATGCTTTTACCATAAAGATCTGCAGTAGGAGCAGAGTAAGAGCCAAGCACTCTCCTTTGTTGATCATCCCCATTCGGATTTGCCACATTGGCATTAACAGCATTATTGTGATCCATAGTGGATTCTGCAGGCTTGCAAAGTATTGCTTGTTGTAAACGTCACCTACAAGTCCTTTCAGGTTCTGGATCAAAGTCTAATAGAGGTTCCTTGTTTCTGTTCCTGCGCATAAACAAACAGAAAACAAGAAAAAATGGGATTCTCTACGTCAGAGTGTAGAGAATTCCCAGTGATGTATCCCGTGTAAAATAATAAAATAAAAATACTAAATAAAATAAATAAATAAATTTCGCAAATAATAACTAAAATTAAACAGAAATTTTCGAAAATTAACAGGAAAAATAACCAAGAAAATTAAAATAAAGTTAACTAGGTGACACCAAACTTAAATTCAGAAATTAAGGAAAAATATTAGTGCTATTTTAAAAAAACAATTTCGAAAATAATAAACAAAATTTAATTAAAATCAAAACTAAAATGCCTAATCTAAGCAATCAAGCAACTAATAGTTGTTAATCACTATCAATCCCTGGAAACGGTGCCAAAAATTTGGTGCGGATTTTCTAACCATAAACTAACCGGCAAGTGCACCGGGTCGTACCAAGTAATACCTCAGGTGAGTGAAGGTCGATCCCACGAGGATTGATGGATCAAGCAACAATGGTTGATTGATGAGCTTAGTCAGGCAAGCAGAAAGGAGTGTTTGAATGTTCAAGGAGCATTAAACAATCGTACAAAAATTAAAATAGTAAAGTAAATGAGTTGGTAATAAAATATGGAGAAGACAGTTAAGGTTTTAGAGTTATCTATTTTTCCAGATTAACTTTTCTTACTAACTATTTTAATTATGCAGGATTTAATTCATGGCAAACTATATGTGACTAGACCCTAATTCCTTAGACCTTTCTAGTCTCTTCTAAAATTCATCAACTGCCAATTCCTTGGTCAATTAATTCTAATTAGAGGGTGATGATCAAATTCCAGTTTATATGCCACAAAAACTCTAATTACCCAAAAGTAAAAGGATTATATGTCACGTATCCCGTTAAATCCAGATAATTAAAATTTAGGAGAAAATATTTTCAAACTGTTGTTCAAGTAAAGAGCTTTTCCAAGTTATACAAGAACTCAAATAGAAAGAGGGTCATACTTTCGTTCCACCCAAATTCATAAAATAAAGAGCGAAAACAATTCTTAAATTATAAATCCATACATGAATTAAAATAGAAAAAGCAATAAAATCAATCCATACAAATAGACAGAGCTCCTAACCTTAACAATGGAGGATTAGTTGCTCATGGTTCAGAGAAAAATAAGGATTATAAATTGGAATGGAATAATGTTGTTCTGGAACCCCCCTGTTGGAATCCTCTTTTATATCTAATCCTAATTAATTTAAAAACTATCTTCTAAAACTAAAATAATATCTTTTTCTAAAAATAATATTTGAATTTAAATTAGAATTAATTAACAAGTCTTCAGTTGATGGGTGGGGACCACTCGTTTTGTCCATTCTGCAGCTTCTAATATGTGTTTTCTGGGCTGAAAACTGAGTCAAAACAGCCCAAAAATTGTCCCAGCGTTTTTCTGCATTTTCTGCACGTGGCGCATGTCACGCGTACATGTCGCTGAGCAAACTTCAAATCACGCGTACGCGTCAATCACGCGCACGTGTCGCCATGGAAAGCTCCAAATCACGCACATGCGTCAGTCACGCGTACGCGTCGCTCCTCGCTAGTCAGCTTCCAAAAACTTTTCTTTCTCTGCAGAAACTCTATCAAATCCATCCGAATGCTACCTAAAATAAACAAAAATGCACAAGACTCTAAGTAGCATCCATAGTGTCTAAAAGATAATTAATTCTTGATAAAACTTAACAAATTACATGCAAATTCACTAGGAAAAGATAGAAAAGATGCTCATGCATCAGGCATCCTGTTTTCCAAATCAGAGTTGTGATCGTTGTCAATGTCGTCCGCCATGATGATGGGATGACTTTCACGTTCCCCGACAATGGCGCCAATGTTCAGAGGGTTACCTGAAACTGTAGGTCGATCTCGGATGAGATCTGCGGTGGTGGCCGGAGCTGTCGTGTCTGACTTGTTGGACCTGGTGGAGCTGAAGATGCTGCTGATCCTTCGTCACCGGAGGGTGGTGGTACCTGCAAGAGACTCCGATACTTAAGTTAGCATGGGCTTTAAGCAGGTTTTTTGTAGAATTAGAGTATGAGTTATACCTGGGTGCTTCAGTGTATTTATAGTAGTGTGGAGTGACCTTTCTGGAGATAAGATAGTTATCTTATCTTATCTTATCTTTGAGAGAAGTCATCTTATCTTCTAGGGAGCCGCCTTATCTTTCTAGGCTTTGTCGCCTTTAGATTTGGGCTGTGCTCCTTTATTTGGGCCTACTTTGGGCTCTCATGGCGATTTGGCCGAACTCCTTGAGAGGAGGTTGGATAATCCTGAGTTGAAGAGGTCGGTCGACTTGTCTTCAATCAGCTCGGGTCATACAGCTCGACCCAGGGCATGAAAATACTGTAAAAAAAAGAGTTTCTCATAACTCTCAGTGAATTTCTCTCCTCAAACACAATTCTCATTTATTTTATTTCTTCTCCTCACTAAAGAGCTAAAGAACACTTCACCAACTTTAACAAAATACATGTTTCGAATATGTAATATATCTCTCTTACTTGTCAAAGATGACTTGTAATTTGCTCTGCGCTCCCTGCAAAATGCTGTGTTTTGCTTAGTCCAAAAAAAAAGTGGTCAACGGAGCAGAACTTGTCTACATGTAGGACATATGTTTTGACACATGTTTCCATGCCCTGCTGAAACGCAGGTTGCGTTTTGCAAAAGGCTTTAACTTTTTTTTTCTTTTCTTTTTGACAAATGCAAGACATGTTGCAGGTTTGCAAGTTCATATCCATATTTTTGTACAACACACTATGATACAATATATTTAAATTACACCATTCTTTAATCTATTTATAAATTAATTTGTGAAAAAATATATTCAATGTATTTCTGGATTAATTTTTTTTACAAAAAACATTTTTAAAAAGATATAGTTTTATTCAATTTTTATTATGCTTAGATACATCTTTTAAAAATTACTTTTATTAAAAAATAAATTATTTATTTTTAATTTTTAAAAACCAATAATATTTTATTTTTAAAAATAATAAAAACAAAAAAGGTGTTTTACTATAATTAATAGTTATACAAGAAAAAGAAAATTATCCTTTTCTAAAATTAATAATTATAATTTATACACTTATTCCTAATTTTTCTCTTCTCTCTATATTTATATTCATAATTTTCCTCAAAGTCTTTTACACTCGTCATCATTTTAATTTATGGCAAAAAAACTTTTCAAAACTGGGCTCCACTAGTAGTATTTTTCTCCTTTTTAAATTAAATTATAAAGCTTTATATTTTTATTATTTATAGTCAATTATTATGAACTATACTTCAATTTTAGAGTTTTTACATCTATGTTTTCAATTTTTTTTTTATTTGTGGAATGATGAATGTCGTACATTTTTTTCACATATTGATTCCGTTTCTCAGCACTAAAAATGTAAGTTAGCAGCATTTATGAGTTCAAAAAAGCCAGGATAAAAGAAAGAAAATATAAACAAAACACTGACAGAAAAGATTTTTGTTTTCTTTGTTTTAATAAAACTATAAAAGTTTAATATTTGAAAATATTTTCTTATTAAAAAATATTTTTTTATAAAAAATAAGTATTTTTTAAAAGCCAATTTAAATCGATCCTTATTAACCGAAGTATTGAACTCACTATTTTTGTTATTAGGTATGCTATATATATAAGTCTTTTTGGTTTACAAGTCCTACAAGTTGGCCCAAGCCCAACAAAACACACGCGCATTATACTCTCCACATTCGAGAGTACATTCACACGCATTACTCAAACTCCTCGCGAAAACTAGACGAAATCAAGAAGAAAACATCCAAATCTCCATAAAAAACACCAAAAAGAACGAAGAAACATTACTGAAGGTACTGTTTCACTGTTCTTCTAGGTTTTTCAGATTTCTATTTTTCATTTCGAAGACGAAGCATTATATCGTAGTATTTCTCTCTCTATTTCACTGATCTTGGTTTAGGTTTGATATTAATTAATGTTCTGATGAAATAGTTCAAGTCGTTTATGCTGTTTTACATACTTCTAGTGAATGATTTAACGTGTGTTTTTGTCTATTTTTGTGCTTTTTTGCATGTTTTAGAAGTGAGTTTGTATACATATAAACTCTGTATTGAATTTCTAGTGAAATTATTTTTGGGTGTATATGGCCGATTTTTTGGTGTATATGTCCAAATTCGAATGTGACCGGTGCTTCTAGTGGAATTTTAAACTTAAATATCATTCTGAACTTATATAATGTCATGTAATCCAAAGAAAATAGAGGTGTATCGAGCTGAATATATATATATATATATATATATATATATATATATATTAAGAGTATCAAAGTGTAACTGGTGCTGTTGTACCTTTGCTTGACCTTGTAGTATCATTGTATGCATGTTTGATTGAGTTGAATATCATTTTGAACTCATTTAATTTCGTATAATCGAAAGAATAACACATGTGTATAGGACTAGATTTGGGTGTATGAAACTGGTATTTGGGTATACGTAGTTGGTACTTGGCTGTATGTGTCTGTTACTTGCCTGGTATTTTTATCTTTGACAATATTTCTTATTTCTTACAGTAAAAATGACAACCAAGGACCAAGGTGAAAAAAAAAATACAATGTCAGCACATACACACACACACACACACATCTTAGAACAAATCAATTATTCCTAATGTAAATATGGCTTATTTAAATAACTCTCATTTTACTTTGTTTACAGCAAACCAAAGACTTGAAATATGCCACAAGACTATCGAGTGAAAAGTTTGAAAAGATGAGTGAGTGATAAACCACTATTTCATGGTTTATCTTGTGCTCAATTAAGTGGTTTTTATCAACTCTTTACCCACTTATTCATACTATTCGCATGTTTTACGTTTTCCTTCCTGATTTTGTGCTATGATTGAAAACATGCTTCTTTGGCTTTTAAATTACTAACTTTAATCCTCTCTTATTATCATTCGATGCCGTGATATGTGTGTTAAGTGATTTCAGAGATTACAGGGCAGGAATGACTCAGAGGATGGAAAGGAAGCATGCAAAAGTGGAAGGAATACAAGAAGTTGAAGAAATTGCTAAGCTGTCCAGCCTGACCTCTTCGCACTCAAACAGTCATAACTTGAGCTACAGAGGTCCAAATGATGCGGTTTTAGTTGTGTTGGAAAGCTAAAGTCCGGGGCTTCAATTTAATATATAATTTGCCATAGTTTCCTCAACGCCAGGCGATGCGAACGCGTGGATCACGCGGACGCATAACCTGGCAGAAACGCAATCCACGCAAACGCGTGGACGACGCTTCCGCGTCACTTTCCCGCGACCTGTACGTACCAGAATACGCTGGGGATGATTTCTGGGCTGTTTTTGACCCAGTTTTCGGCCCGAAAAACACAGATTAGAGGCTATAAAGTGGAGAAATGCATCCATTCATAATAATAAGATCATAATTCATAATTTTTAGTTTTAGATGTAGTTTTTAGAGAGAGAGATTCTCTCCTCTGTCTTAGGATTTAGTTTTAGGATTTAGGATTATTTCTTCTTCATCACAGGTTCAATGTTCTTTTAATTTATTTTTCTACTTTTATTTTATTGCTTTAATTAATATTTATCTTTTCAATTTAGCTTATAAACCTTTCCATATTAGATTTGAATTTATGTTTAAATGTAGTTTGATGTGTTTCAAATTTATGATTGCTTTATTCTATTTATGATGTCTTCAATTTAATTTAGAATTTTTCCTTTTGGATTTGGTTAAATAATTAGTGACGCTTGAGTTATCAAACTCGAGGTGTTGACTGAAAATTAGAATTCTTCAAGAATTAATTCAAGTTCCAATAACTCTAGCCTTTCCCAAGGAAAGACTAGGACCTGAGGATTCAAATCAATTCATCCACTTAATTTACCTTCATAGTTAGAGGTTAACAAAGTGGGAGAAAAATCCAATTCTCATCACAATCGATAAGGATAACTAGGATAGGACTTCCAGTTCTTATACCTTGCCAATAGTTTTATTAGATATTAATTTATTAATTCCTACAATTTATTTTCCTTGCTATTTAAATTACCTGTTCCTCACTTTCAAAACCCCCACTTTACAAGACTCATAACCAATAATAAGAACACCTCCCTGCAATTTCTTGAGAAGACGACCCGAGGTTTAAATACTTCGGTTATCAATTTAAAAAGGGGTTTGTTACTTGTGACAACCAAAACGTTTGTAAGAAAGGACTTTTGTTGGTTTAGAAGCTATACCTGCAACGAGGATTTATCTGCGAATTTCTAGACCACGCAAAAGTTCTCTCTTTAAAATGGCGCCGTTGCCGGGGAATTACAAACGTGTGCCTTATTATTGGTTATTGTAAATATTTGCTTTTTACCTGTTTATTTGTTTTTATTTTTGTTTTTATTTTTGCTTTTTCGTAAATTAAGAGGTTATTGGTTTTTATTTAGTTATTAAAAATTTTTCAAAAAATTTATTCTTGGTGTTCATCTTGATCTTCAAGTTGTTCTTCGTGTTCATCTTGACCTTCAAGTTGTTCTTAGTTGTTTTCTTCGTTTTGATCTAAAAATTTTAAGTTTGGTGTCATTTTATTGTTTTCTCTTTCCCAATTAATTTCAAAAATTCAAAATTTAAAACTCAAAATTCAAATTTCAAATTTCAATTTTCAAAATTGAAATTAAAAATTTTTAAATTCAAATTTCAAAATTTCAAATTTCAATTTTCAAAATTCAAATTTAAAAAGTTCAAATCTCAAATTTCAAAATTTAAAATTTCAAAATTTAAATCTTTTTCAAAAAAATCATATCTTTTTCAAAATCTTATCTTATCTTATTTCAAAAATCAAATTTCAATATTTAAATTTCAAAATTCAAATTTCAAAAATTTAAAATTCAAAATTTTAAATTTCAGAGTTCAAAATTTAATTTTCAAATTTCAAAATTTAATTTTCAAATTTCAAAATTTAAATTTCAATAACCTTTTAATTTCAATTTGTTTTTATTTTTGTTTTTAAATTTTTATTTGCTATCATGAGTTCTCACCCCCATCGCTATAAGTTTGGTTACAATTATGTTGCAGGAAGAAGAAATTACAATGAGAACAGGCATCAAGGTTGGAACAATCAAATATGGGAGGAGTCACAAGGATTTGATCAACCCCCTTGGCGACAACCACCTCCAATGGACTATCAACAACCACCACCATATGTCTGTGAACCCTTTCCTCAACATGACTTTGGACCACCATACTCACAAGTCCCTTTCCGCCATTCACCTCCATATGACCCTAACCCTCAACCACCATACCAACCACCTTATGAGCCATATGAACCATATATACCCAATTCCAACCCAATTACTCCCAAGAACCACCACCTCCATATATACCATGTCCATATCCATCTACCCAAGAGCCATATGATCCTGATCATGCAATCCAAGCGGAACAAGAATCAAGGGATCATCTCAAGGAAGCAGTGGATCGATTTCATGCAACTCTATATCAACTAAATCAAGCAATAAGTCGATTAGCTTCCCAACGCTCGGACACTAAAAGTGCTCCCATGGCTACATGTGGAGAATCAATAAAAGAGCGTAGCATAAAGGAGACACTAGAAACTCCAATGGACAATGAGGAACATACCTTTGTATTGGAACAAGTGGAGGAAACCGTAAGAGCTGAAAAAGAGGAAGTGATTGAAGACTTAGAAAATGCGGAACCTCTATGGAAAATTCAAATCATAGAACCTCCTTCCAAGACGGTTGCATTTGATGTTGAGGAGGGTGTACAACCTCCAAGGCATGTCATGATTAAGGACTTGGAAGAGGTCGATCAAGAGATGGAAATTCAAGAAGAAGAAGCACAGCCTCCCTTGCCCTTGGTGAGCAATGAAGAAGAGATTGAATTGGAAGAAAGCTACCAAGAGGAAGAGGTTAAAATTGAAGAAGCTTGCAAAAAGGTGGAAGTTGTCAAAGAAGAGCACAAGGGAGTGGAGCTGGAAATCACCTTGCCAAAGTTGTTGGAGACCCCTCCCTCTAAGTTGCCATCATCCTTCACAACATTCAAGTGGGTGAAATTCATATCCCTTAGCTTTCTAATTCCACTTGAATATGGGCTACTGGAGACGGATGGTCAACTTAGAGCTCTTTGTGGCATTAAGAGTAAGAGGAAGATGGTCGGTGGTAAGAATTATCCTGCAAGGTTCATTATGGTTGGAAGCTTTAAGTTTAAATGCAAAGGTTGGTGTAAAGCTCAACTAAATGGGTCTAGGAAGTTGTTTGGCCGCTTTAGTGAGAATTCAGATTGCTTGCTACCCGGATGGAATCATAATGATCAACAAGAAGACGGGTGCAAAAGTAAGATTTGGGACCCCAGAATTCATTCTGGTAATCAACACTCTTGGGGCCTTGTCACTTGCTTTAACTTACTTGAAGGCTTTCTGCGCCTAGTTTGGGATCCCGGAGGCTGTTGGCATTCCAAATATTGGTGGAGATTTCTAGATGAATTCAAGCACAAGCCGCCATGACAAGGAGCTCAGAAAATGTCCAACTTAAGGACTTTAACTAAAAGTGCTAGGTGGGAGACAACCCACCATGGTATGATCGTTTCTTTTTCAATTTTAATTTTATTTCGTTTTGTTTATTTTAGAGTTTTATTTTATTTTATTTTATTTCATTGAACCTGGAATTACTCATAACATTCATATCATTTTGCATTCTGCATATTGCATTAAAAAAATATTGCACGCGACGCGCCCGCGTTGCCAGTGCATTGGAAAGAAAAGAAAATTGAACAGAGAGTCACGCGAGAGCGTGGCTAGAGGCGTGCCTATGGCACAAATTAACCCACGCGACCGCGTCGCTGACGCGTCTGCGTCATTTGCGAAAAATGCCTCCCACGCGTCCGCATCACCCACGCGAACGCGTGGCCCTGTGAAATCGACGTAAAGAGGTGTATGGCAGAAAGTTATGATGGAGTGGGGCTGGAACCATGCTAGCAGCACAAGCCATACCACGCGAACGCGTGCCCCACGCGTTCGCGTCATTTTTAAAAGAAAGACCATTCATGCGATCGCGTCAACCACGCGACCGCGTCAACCACGCAACCGCGTCACCCAGATTTTTGGCAAAAATGCATTTCAAACAGAGAGTTGTGCGAATGCGAGGCTGCACTCGCGCCACTAGCACAAATCGAGTCAAGCGATCGCGTGACCCACGCGTCCGCGTCACCTGACCTTATCGCGCACCACGCGACCGCGTCACTCACGCGTCCGCATCGCCTGGGCTGCACAACTTATCCAGATCAGCGCCAATTATCTTGTCTTTTCTTTTCTAATCCTAATCTCTTCTATCTTTTCTTTCTTCTTCTTTCTTTCTTACTTTATTTCTTTCACTTCTCATTCTTTTTCACCTTCATTTTATTTTACTTAATTCATTTGCATATTTCATTCATTGCATCTTAATTTTGTGCATATTTTCTTTTCTAAATTCATTATTTTTCCATTGGTGTTAAATTTTCTTATTCAACTGTTACATCTTTTCTTGAATTATTCTGGTGCTTCATGACTTGTTTTATTCTGATTGGGTATTATCAATTATATGTCAATGCTAATTTTTATAATACTGGTATTTCTTTTGCATTGACATGAATTTATATTGTCTTTTATTACCCACACTTCTCCCTCATTGTTGCAAAATTTTGCACCACTGGTATGCCATGTGCTTCTATTGTTTTCTCACTTGCATGTTGTAGCTACCATGTAATTGAGACTCTCATTATTTGGCATTAACCAACCCATGTTTTAATTGTTTTTTATCTTTGTTTTAGGTTACTTTTCTTCCCTTTTTCTTTCAGGATGGCCACCAGGAAGAGAATCGGAAGACGTTTACATGGGAGAGACAAACAAGTTCCTACGCACATTCCTTGATGAGAAAAGCGTCAGTTGAAGCAACCCGTCCATTTGTACATCTTAGCATGCACCGAGGACGGTGCAATCTTTAAGTGTGGGGAGATCGATACCGATCTCCATGGGTTAGCTACTCTTCTATCTCAACATCAATGGTTTATTTTCCTTGTTAGTTGTTGCATTTGCATGTTTGATTGCATGATTATTTGATTTTGTGCATATTTTACCACTTGGTTGAAGAAATATTTTCTTTTTCAAAAAAAACTTTTAGAACATTTCACTAATTTGAATAAAATTTAATGTTACACTTTTTTGAAGAAATATTATACTGGAATATGGTTTAGAGCTCGAACACACAAAACCTGTGAGATTTTTGAGCCTATTTGAATTGGTTGCATTTTACCAACCAATATTTTATTTTTTGTGTGTGTTTTTCTCTCTAAAATTGTGATCTTTGTCTTGCTTAATTCTATATTTCCATGTTTGATGTATGCATACACTTACATGATTGAGGCCTTTGTTTCACTGAGCTTACATACCCATATGGCCTTACCCTTTCATTATTCTTTGCAAACCAATGTTGAACCTATTATACCCCTTTGTTCTTTACTTTAGCACATCATTAACTCTAAGCGGAAAATAATAATGTCCTTAATTTGAATCCTTGGTTAGCTTAGACTAGTGAGAGTGCTCATGAATGGGAAAAGTTGAATTTGGAAATATTTGGTTTGAGAATTGAGTATGTTAGAATTTTCTGAAAATGTGAAAAAAATGTTTAGGACATGATTCATGCATCCAATAATTTAATCATATGCATTGAGAAAAATAAAAGAAAAGAAAAAAATATATATATATATAAAAAGTGAGAAAAAGAAAAGAAAAAAAAGAACAATTAAGCAAAAAGGGGACAAAATGCCCCGAAGTAAGTGGTGAAAGCAATGCATATGTACTGTACTTGAAATTAGAATGGATAGTTAGATGTGGTATTATGATTACATGGATTGTCTAAAATTAGGTGGAAAGTTTAAGTTAATTAAGGATTCAGATTATAGTCCACTTGGCCAAATACAATCCTACCTTGACCCTAACCCCATTACAACCCTTAAAAGACCTCTTGATATGTGTATCTGTGTATTAAATTTATGTTGATTGTTAGATGAAGAGCAAGTCTTAGAAAGCAAGGTTAGTGGAGAATTGAGAGAATCGAACCTAAAACACTTGAGTGATTAGAGTGCATACACTCCCAGTGAGGGTTCGATGCTCGATTCTTTGTTCCCGGCTTTCATGAGCTATTTTCTTCTACAAGCCTATTTGTACTTCAATTTTATGATTTGAATTAGTAAAATCTAGTTCATCTTTATTCTTGGAGAATTTATTTACTTTTAAACTAAGTAGAAAAAAGCATTCTTCATGTAGTTGCATTCATATAGATAGGTTGCATTTCATACTTTCTACCACTCCTCTACACTCTCTTATAGCTTCTCTTGAGCTTAGCATGAGGACATGCTAATGTTTAAGTGTGGGGAGGTTGATAAACTACTATTTCATGGTTTATCTTGTGCTCAATTGAGTGGTTTTTATCAACTCTTTACCCACTTATTCATACTATTCGCATGTTTTACGTTTTCCTTCTTGATTTTGTGCTATGATTGAAAACATGCTTCTTTGGCCTTTAAATTACTAACTTTAATCCTCTCTTATTATCATTCGATGCCGTGATATGTGTGTTAAGTGATTTCAGATATTACAGGGCAGGATGACTCAGAGGATGGAAAGGAAGCATGCAAAAGTGGAAGGAATACAAGAAGTTGAAGAAATTGCTAAGCTGTCCAGCCTGACCTCTTCGCACTCAAACGGTCATAACTTGAGCTACATAGGTCCAAATGATGCGGTTTTAGTTGCATTGGAAAGCTAACGTCTGGGGCTTCGATTTGATATATAATTTGCTATAGCTTCCTGGTGCACGAAAATTACTTCACACTATGTAATTCCGCACAACTAACCAGCAAGTGCACTGGGTCGTCCAAGTAATACCTTACGTGAGTAAGGGTCGAATCCCATGGAGATTATTGGCTTGAAGCAATCTATGGTTATCTTGTAACTCTTAGTCAGGAAAACAATTCACTTATCAAATTGAATTATGAAAAATAAAAGAGTATGAAATAAATACTTATTATGCAGTAATGGAGAATATGTTAGGGTTTTGGAGATGCTTTGTCTTCTGAATTTTAGCTTTTCTCTTGTATTCCTCTTCCCTCATGCATGCAAAAGTGCAAAGTTCCTTCCATGGCAAGCTCTATGTAAGGTGTCACTGTTGTCAATGGCTACTTCCCATCTCCTCAGTGAAAATGGTCCAAATGCTCTGTGGTGCACGAAATTGTGATCTCAGGCAACGGCGCCAGAAACTCTGTACGCACGTCTTAATAAATCATTTTTCATTCACAACTTCGATACAACTAACCAGCAAGTGCACTGGGTCGTCCAAGTAATAAACCTTACATGAGTAAGGGTCGATCCCACGGAGATTGTTGGTATGAAGCAAGCTATGGTCACCTTGTAAATCTCAGTCAGGCGGATAATAATAGATTATGGAGTTTTCGAAAATAATACTTATTAAACAGAAAATAAAGATAGAAATACTTATGTATATCACTGGTGAGAATTTCAGATAAAGGTATAGAGATGCTTTCGTCCCTCTAAACTTCTGCTTTCCTGCTGTCTTCATCCAATTAATCCTACTCCTTTCTATGGCTGGCTTTATGTAAGGACATCACCATTGTCAATGGCTACTTTTGATCCTCTCTGGAAAATAGTCCGATGCGCTGTCACTGCATGGCTAATCGTCTGGAGGCATCACCGTTGTCAATGGCTGCATCCCATCCTCTTGTGAAAATGGTCCAAATGCTCTGTCACAGCACGACTAATCATCTGAGGTTCTCGATCATACTGGAATAGGGTTCACCCTCCTTTTGCGTCTGTCACTATGCCCAGCACTCGCGAGTTTGAAGTTCGTCACAGTCATTCAATCCCAGAGTCCTACTCGGAATACCACAGACAAGGTTTAGACTTTCCGGACTCTCATGAATGCCGCCATCAATCTAGCTTATACCACGAAGATTCTGATTAAGAGATCCAAGAGATACTCATTCAATCTAAGGTAGAACGGAAGTGATTGTCAGGCACGCGTTCATAGGGAATGATGATGATTGTCACGTTCATCACATTCAGGTTGAAGTGCGAATGAATATCTTAGAAGCGGAATAAGTTGAATTGAATAGAAAACAGTAGTACTTTGCATAAATCTTTGAGGAACAGCAGAGCTCCACACCTTAATCTATGGAGTGTAGAAACTCTACCGTAGAAAATACATAAGTGAAAGGTTCAGGCATGGCCGAATGGCCAGCCTCCAAAACATGATCACAGGATCAAAAATACAATCCAGGATGTCAAATACAATAGTAAGAGGTCCTATTTATACTAAACTAGTTACGAGGGTTTACAGAAGTAAGTAATTGATGCATAAATCCACTTTCGGGGCCCACTTGGTGTGTGCTTGGGCTGAGCTTGAATGTTACACGTGTAGAGGTCAATCTTGGAGTTGAACGCCAGTTTGTAACGTATTTCTGGCGTTCAACTCTAGCTTGTGACGTGTTTCTGGCGTTTAACTCCAGATAGCAGCGTAGAACTGGCGTTCAACGCCATTTTACGTCATCTAAAATCGGCCAAAGTATGGACTATTATATATTGCTGGAAAGCCCTGGATGTCTAATTTCCAACGCAATTGAAAGCGCGCCATTTTGAGTTATGTAGCTCCAGAAAATCCACTTTGAGTGAAAGGAGGTCAGAATCCAACAGCATCAGCAGTCCTTCTTCAACCTCTGAATCTGATTTTTGCTCAAGTCCCTCAATTTCAGCCAGAAAATACCTGAAATCACAGAAAAATACACAAACTCATAGTAAAGTCCAGAAATGTGAATTTAACATAAAAACTAATGAAAACATCCCTAAAAGTAACTAGATTCTACTAAAAACAATGCCAAAAAGCATATAAATTATCCGCTCATCACAACACCAAACTTAAATTGTTGCTTGTCCCCAAGCAACTGAAAATCAAGTAGGATAAAAAGAAGAGAATATACTATAAATTCCAAACTATCAATGAGACATAGCTCCAATCAGATGAGCGGGACTTGTAGCTTTTTGCCTCTTGAATAGTTTTGGCATCTCACTTTATCCATTGAGGTTCAGAATGATTGGCATCTATAGGAACTCAGAGTTCAGATAGTGTTATTGACTCTCCTAGTTCAGTATGATTATTCTTGAACACAGCTACTTTATGAGTCTTGGCCGTGGCCCTAACCACTTTGTTTTCCAGTATTACCACCGGATACATAAATGCCACAGACACATAACTGGGTGAACCTTTTCAGATTGTGACTCAGCTTTGCTAAAGTCCCCAATTAGAGGTGTCCAGGGTTCTTAAGCACACTCTTTTTTTTTGCTTTGGACCTTGACTTTAACCGCTCAGTCTCAAGTTTTCACTTGACACCTTCACGCCACAAGCACATGATTAGGGACAGCTTGGTTTAGCCGCTTAGGCCAGGATTTTATTCCTTTAGGCCCTCCTATCCACTGATGCTCAAAGCCTTGGGATCCTTTTTATTTACCCTTGCCTTTTGGTTTTAAGGGTTATTGGCTTTTTGCTCTTGCCTCTTGGTTTTAAGAGCTTTTGGCTTTTTCTGCTTGCTTTTTCTCTTTTTTTTTTTTGCCCCTTTTTTTTCTGCAAGCTTTGTTCTTTGCTGCCTTTTCTTGCTTCAAGAATCATTTTTATGATTTTTCAGATTATCAAATAACATGTCTCCTTGTCATCATTCTTTCAAGAGCCAACATATTTAACATTCTTAAACAACAACTTCAAAAGACACATGCACTGTTCAAGCATTCATTCAGAAAACAAGAAGCATTGTCACCACATCAATATAATTAAACTAAGTTCAAGGATAAATTCGAAACTCATGTACTTCTTGTTCTTTTGAATTAAAACATTTTTCATTTAAGAGAGGTGATGGATTCATAGGACATTCATAACTTTAAGACATAGTTACTAACTACTAATGATCATGTAATAAGACACAAACTTAGATAAGCACTTGACATAGAAAACGAAAAACAGAGAATGTAAGAACA
Organism: Arachis hypogaea; assembly: GCF_003086295.3. Lineage (NCBI taxonomy): Eukaryota > Viridiplantae > Streptophyta > Magnoliopsida > Fabales > Fabaceae > Arachis > Arachis hypogaea. The sequence goes on along the minus strand of NC_092052.1, from coordinate 110,972,429 downwards.
AGGAATGAGTCCACCTTAGTGATGGTAGAGTTTCCTTCTTGAGGAACCAATGATGTCCTTGAGCTCTTCTATGTCTCTTCCTTGTCTTTTTTGCTCCTCCCTCATTGCTTTTTGATCTTCTCTTATTTCATGAAGGATGATGGAGTGCTCTTGATGTTCCACCCTTAATTGTCCCATGTTGGAACTTAATTCTCCTAGGGAGGTGTTGATTTGATCCCAATAGTTTTGTGGAGGAAAATGCATTTGAGGCATCTCCGGGATCTCATGGTGATGAGCTTCATGCGTCTCTTGAGATCCATGAATGGGCTCTCTTGCTTGCTCCATCCTTTTCTTAGTGATGGGCTTCTCTTCCTCAATGGGCGTGTCTCCTTCTATGAAAGCTCCAGCTGAGTAACATAGATGGAAAATAAGATGAGGAAAAGCTAGCCTTGCCCCAGGGGAGGGCTTTTCGGCTATTTTGTAGAGTTCAAGAGAGATGACTTCATGAACTTCTACTTCCTCTCCAATCATGATGCTATGAATCATGATGGCCCGATCCACAGTAACTTCAGATCGGTTGCTAGTGGGGATGATGGAGCGTTGGATGAATTCCAACCATCCTCTAGCTACAGGCTTGAGGTCCAGTCTTCTTAATTGAACCGGCTTGCCTTTGGAGTCAATCTTCCATTGAGCTCCTTCCACACATATGTCCATGAGGACTTGGTCCAACCTTTGATTAAAGTTGACCCTTCTAGTGTAGGGGCGTGCATCTCCTTGCATCATAGGCAAGTTGAACGCCAACCACAAATTTTCCAGATTAAAATCTAAGTATTTCCCCCGAACCTTGGTGAGATAATTCTTTGGATTCGAGTTCTTACTTTGATCATGGTTCCTAGTGATCCATGCATTGGCATAGAACTCTTGAACCATTAGGATGCCGACTTGTTGGATGGGGTTTGTTAGAACTTCCTAACCTCTTCTTTGGATTTCATGTCGGATCTCCGGATACTCATTTCTCTTGAGTTTGAAAGGGACCTCAGGGATCACCTTCTTCTTGGCCACAACATCATAGAAGTAGTCTTGATGGGCTTTGGAGATGAACCTTTCCATCTCCCATGACTCGGAGGTGGAAGTTTTTGTCTTCCCTTTCCCTTTTCTAGAGGATTCTCAGGTCTTAGGTGCCATCAATGGTAATGAAAAAGCAAAAAACTTATGCTTTTACCATACCAAACTTAGAATATTGCTCGCCCTCGAGCAAGAGAAGAAAGAATAGATGAAGAAGAAGAAGAAAATATGGAGGAGAAGAGGGAGAAGTGTATTCGGCCAAGAAGAGAAGAGAGGGTTGTGTGGTGTGAAAATGAGGAAGAATGGAGGGCTATATATAGGGAAGGGAAGGGGGGTAAGGTTCGGCCATAAGGGTGGGTTTTGGGTGGGAAAATGATTTTGAATTTTGAAGGTAGGTGGGGTTTATGAGGTAGGTTTATGGGGAAGAGTGGATGGATGTGAGTGGTGAAGTGGTGATAGGGAAGAGAGATTGAGGTGATTGGTAAAGAGTTTTGGGGAAGAGTGTTTATGAGATTGTGTGAAAGAGGGGTGAGAAGAAGTGAGTGGAGGTAGGTGGGGATCCTGTGAGGTCCACAGATCTTGAGGTGATCCTGTAGGGTCCACAGATCCTGAGGTGTTCAAGGATTTACAACCTTACACCAAATTGGGCATGCAAAATGCCCTTGCACACAACTCTGGGCGTTCAGCGCCAGATTGGTGCTTGTTCTGGGCGTTGAACGCCCATTTGTTGCCCATTTCTGGCGTTGAACGCCAGAACCATGCTTGTTCTGGGCGTTCAGCGCCAGCTCTTCTCCAGGATGCAATTCTGGCGTTCAAACGCCCAGATGCTGCCCATTTTGGGCGTTCAGCGCCAGAACCATGCTCTGTTCTGGCGTTGAACGCCAGCTAGATGCTTCTTACTGGCGTTTAAACGCCAGTAAGGTCTTCCTCCAGGGTGTGATTTTTCTTCTGCTGTTTTTGATTCCGTTTTCAACTTTTATATTTATTTTGTGACTCCACATGATCATGAACCTAATAAAACATGAAAAACAATGAAAATAAAAATTAGATAAATAAAAATTGGGTTGCCTCCCAACAAGCGCTTCTTTAATATCAATAGCTTGACAGTGGGCTCTCATGGAGCCTCACAGATGTTCAGAGCATTGTTGAGACTTCCCAACACCAAACTTAGAGTTTGGCTGTGGGGGCTCTGGTTGACTCTGTTTTGAGAGAAGCTTTTTATGCTTCCTCTCCATGTTTACAGAAGGGTAACCTTGAGTTGTAAACACAAGGGAGTCCTCATTCAATTGAAGGACTAATTCACCTCTGTCAACATCAATTACAGCTCTTGCTGTGGCTAGGAAGGGTCTTCCAAGGATGATAGATTCATCCTCATCCTTCCCAGTATCCAGGACTATGAAATCAGCAGGGGTGTAAAGGCCTTCAACCTTTACTAACACGTCCTCTACTTGTCCATAAGCCTGTTTTCTTGAACTGTCTGCCATCTCTAATGAGATTTTAGTAGCTTGCACCCCAAAGATTCCCAGTTTCTCTATTACAGAGAGGGGCATGAGGTTTATCCCTGAACCAAGGTCACACAGAGCCTTGTCAAAGATCATGTTGCCTATGGTACAAGGTATTATGAACTTTCCAGGATCCTGTTTCTTCTGAGGCAATGTCAGTTGATCCAGATCACTCAGTTCATTAGTGAACAAGGGAGTTTCATCTTCCCAAGTCTCAATACCAAATAATTTGGCATTCAGCTTCATGATTGCACCAAGGTACTTGGTAACTTGCTCTTCAGTAACATCCTCATTCTCTTCAGAAGAGGAATACTCATCAGAGCTCATGAATGGCATAAGGAGGTTTAATGGAATCTCTATGGTCTCTAGATGAGCCTCAGATTCCTTTGGTTCCTCAAAGGGAAACTCCTTATTGATCACTGGGCATCCCAGGAGGTCTTCCTCCTTGGGATTCACGTCATCTCCTTCCCTTACAGGTTCGGCCATGGTGATTAATTCAATGGCCTTGCACTCTCCTTTTGGATTTTCTTCTGTATTGCTTGGGAGAGTACTAGGAGGAATTTCAGTGATCCTTTTACTCAGCTGGCCCACTTGTGCTTCCAAATTTCTAATGGAGGACCTTGTTTCATTCATGAAACTCACAGTGTCCTTTGATAGATCAGAGACTAAATTTGCTAAATTAGAAGTATTTTGTTCAGAGTTCTCTGTCTGTTGCTGAATGGATGATGGAAAAGGCTTGCTATTGCTAAACCTGTTTCTTTCATCATTATTAAAGCTTTGTTGAGGCTTTTGTTGATCCTTCTACGAGAAATTTGGATGATTTCTCCATGATGAGTTATAGGTGTTTCCATAAGGTTCACCTAAGTAATTTACCTCTGCTATTGCAGGGTTCTCAAGATCATAGGCCTCTTCTTCAGAAGATGCCTCTTGAGTACTGTTGGATGCAGCTTGCATTCCATTAAGACTCTGAGAAATCATATTGACTTGCTGAGTCAATATTTTATTCTGAGCCAATATAGCATTTAGAGTATCAATTTCAAGAACTCCCTTCTTCATAGGCGTCCCATTACTCACAGGATTCCTCTCAGAAGTGTACATGAACTGGTTATTAGCAACCATGTCAATGAGTTCTTGAGCTTCTGCAGGCATTTTCTTTAGGTGAATGGATCCACCTGCAGAAGTATCCAATGACATCTTAGCTAATTCAGACAGACCATTATAGAATATATCCAGGATGGTCCATTCTGAAAGCATATCAGAAGGACACTTTTTGGTCAGTCCTTTGTATCTCTCCCAAGCTTCATAGAGGGATTCATCTTCTTTCTGTCTGAAGGTCTGAACATCCACTCTAAGCTTACTCAGCTTTTGAAGAGGAAAGAACTTGGCTAAGAAAGCCTTGACCAGCTTATCCCATGAGTTCATGCTATCTTTAGGTTGAGAGTCCAACCATACTCTAGCTCTGTCTCTTACAGCAAAAGGAAAAAGCATGAGCCTGTAGACTTCAGGATCTACTCCATTAGTCTTAACAGTATCACATATCTGCAAGAATTCAGTTAAGAACTGAAAAGGATCTTCAGATGGAAGTCCATGAAACTTGCAGTTCTGCTGCATCAGAGAAACTAATTGAGGTTTCAGCTCAAAATTGTTTGCTCCAATGGCAGGAATGGAGATGCTTCTTCCATGTAAATTGGAATTAGGTGCAGTAAAGTCACCAAGCATCCTCCTTGCATTATTATTATTTTCGGCTGCCATCTCCTCTTCCTGTTCGAAAATTTCTGAAAGGTGCTTGCTGGATTGTTGTAATTTAGCTTCTCTTAGTTTCCTCTTCAGAGTCCTTTCAGGTTCTGGATCTGCTTCAACAAGAATATTCTTGTCCTTGCTCCTGCTCATATGAAAAAGAGGGACAAAATAATAATAATAATAATAATAGGGGTCCTTTTTACCACAGTATAGAGGTCCCTGTCTGAGTAGAAGAAAAGAAGAAGAAAAAATTCGAACACAGAGAGAGAGGGGTTCGAATTTTTTTGGTGAGTGAGGAAGAGATGTTAGTAAATAAATAAATAAAATAGAAGGAGATGAGAGAGAAAGAGGGTTTTCGAAAATGATTTTTGAAAAAGAGTTAGTGATTTTCGAAAATAGTTTTTGAAAAAGGTTAGTAATTTTCGAAAATTTTAAAATCAAAAATTAAAATAATTAGTTAATTAAAAAGAAATTTTGAAAAAGAGGGAGATATTTTCAAAAATTAGAGAGAGAGAGAGAGTTAGTTAGGTAGTTTTGAAAAAGATAAGAAACAAACAAAAAGTTAGTTAGTTAGTTGAAACAAATTTGAAAATCAATTTTGAAAAGATAAGAAGATAGGAAGTTAGAAAAGATATTTTGAAATCAAATTTTTGAAAAAGATAAGATAAGAAGATATTTTTGAAAAGATATGATTGAAATTAGTTTTGAAAAAGATTTGATTTTTAAAATCACAATTAATGACTTGATTCACAAGAAATCACAAAATATGATTCTAGAACTCAAAGTTTGAATCTTTCTTAACAAGCAAGTAACAAACTTGAAATTTTTGAATCAAAACATTAATTGATGATGTTATTTTCGAAAATTATGTGATAAAGATAAGAAAAAGATTTTTGAAAAATATTTTTAAAATTTTCGAAAATAACTAAGAAAAATGAAAAAGATTTGATTTTTGAAAAAGATTTTGAAAAAGATAAGATTTTTAAATTGAAAATTTGATTTGACTCATAAAAACAATTGAATTTTAAAAATTTTTGAAAAAGTCAACTCAAATTTTCAAATTTGATGAGAGAAAAAGGAAAAGATATTTTTTTTTATTTTTGAATTTTTTATGATGAGAGATAAAAACATGAAAATGATGCAATGCATGAAAATTTTTTGGATCAAAGTATGTGATGAATGCAAGAACACTATGAATTTCAAGATGAACACCAAGAATACTATGAAGATCATGATGAACATCAAGAACATATTTTTGAAAAATTTTTAATGCAAAGAAAACATGCAAGACACCAAACTTAAAAATTTTTTATGTATAGACACTATGGATGCAAGAATGCATATGAAAAACAAGAAAAGACACAAATCTTGAAAACATCAAAATCAAACAAGAAGACTTACCAAGAACAACTTGAAGATCATGAAGAACACTATGAATGCATGAATTTTTCGAAAAATGCAAGATGAATATGCAATTGACACCAAACTTTTCAACTTGACTCAAGATTCAAACAAGAAACATGAAATATTTTTTTTTATTTTTATGATTTTATAATTTTTTGTATTCTCTTTAAATTTTTTTTTTCGAAAATCATTTGAAAAAGAAAAATAAGGATTCCAAAATTTTTAATATGAATTCCAGGAATCTTGCACTCTTATTCTAAAGCTCCAATCTGAGGGTTAGGCATAGCTTAATAGCCAGCCAAGCTTTAGTATGTAACTCAGACATGCCACAGCTGACATACCCATTCGAAGCCCCTATCCAAAAGAATTAGACATGGCTTTACAGCCAGCCAGGCTTCAACATGCTTCATGAAACTCTAGAATTCATTCTTAAAAATTCTGAAGAAAAATATATTTTTGAAAACATTTATTTTAAAATTTTTTCAAAAATAAAGGAGAAAATTTTTGAAAGATTTTTGAAAAATTCTTGAAAATAAAACAAAAAAAGAAAATTACCTAATCTGAGCAACACGATGAACCGTCAGTTGTCCAAACTCGAACAATCCCCGGCAACGGCGCCAAAAACTTGGTGCACGAAATTGTGATCTCAGGCAACGGCGCCAGAAACTCTGTACGCACGTCTTAATAAATCGTTTTTCATTCACAACTTCGATACAACTAACCAGCAAGTGCACTAGGTCGTCCAAGTAATAAACCTTACGTGAGTAAGGGTCGATCCCACGGAGATTGTTGGTATGAAGCAAGCTATGGTCACCTTGTAAATCTCAGTCAGGCGGATAATAATTGATTATGGAGTTTTCAAAAAAAATACTTATTAAACAGAAAATAAAGATAGAAATACTTATGTATATCACTGGTGAGAATTTCAGATAAAGGTATAGAGATGCTTTCGTCCCTCTAAACTTCTGCTTTCCTGCTGTCTTCATCCAATCAATCCTACTCCTTTCTATGGCTGGCTTTATGTAAGGACATCACCATTGTCAATGGCTACTTTTGATCCTCTCTGGAAAATGATCCGATGCGCTGTCACTGCATGGCTAATCGTCTGGAGGCATCACCGTTGTCAATGGCTGCATCCCATTCTCTTGTGAAAATGGTCCAAATGCTCTGTCACAGCACGGCTAATCATCTGAGGTTCTCGATCATACTGGAATAGGGTTCACCCTCCTTTTGCGTCTGTCACTACGCCCAGCACTCGCGAGTTTGAAGTTCGTCACAGTCATTCAATCCCAGAGTCCTACTCGGAATACCACAGACAAGGTTTATACTTTCCGGACTCTCATGAATGCCACCATCAATCTAGCTTATACCACGAAGATTCTGATTAAGAGATCCAAGAGATACTCATTCAATCTAAGGTGGAACGGAAGTGGTTGTCAGGCATGCGTTCATAGGGAATGATGATGATTGTCACGTTCATCACATTCAGGTTGAAGTGCGAATGAATATCTTAGGTGCAGAATAAGTTGAATTGAATAGAAAACAGTAGTACTTTGCATAAATCTTTGAGGAACAGCAGAGCTCCATACCTTAATCTATGAAGTGTAGAAACTCTACCGTAGAAAATACATAAGTGAAAGGTTTAGGCATGGCCGAATGGCCAGCCTCCAAAACGTGATCACAGGATCAAAAATACAATCCAGGATGTCAATTACAATAGTAAGAGGTCCTATTTATACTAAACTAGTTACTAGGGTTTACAGAAGTAAGTAATTGATGCATAAATCCACTTCTGGGGCCCACTTGGTGTGTGCTTGGGCTGAGCTTGAATGTTACACGTGTAGCAGTCAATCTTGGAGTTGAACGCCAGTTTGTAACGTATTTCTGGCGTTCAACTCTGGCTTGTGACGTGTTTCTGGCGTTTAACTCCAGACAGCAGCGTAGAACTGGCGTTCAACGCCCTTTTACGTCATCTAAACTCGGCCAAAGTATGGACTATTATATATTGCTGGAAAGCCCTGGATGTCTACTTTCCAACGCAATTGGAAGCGCGCCATTTTGAGTTCTGTAGCTCCAGAAAATCCACTTTGAGTGTAGGGAGGTCAGAATCCAACAGCATCAGCAGTCCTTCTTCAACCTCTGAATCTGATTTTTGCTCAAGTCCCTCAATTTCAGCCAGAAAATACCTGAAATCACAGAAAAACACACAAACTCATAGTAAAGTCCAGAAATGTGAATTTAACATAAAAACTAATGAAAACATCCCTAAAAGTAACTAGATTCTACTAAAAACATACTAAAAACAATGCCAAAAAGCATATAAATTATCCGCTCATCACTCTGTCACAGCACGGCTAATCATCTAGAGGTTCTCGATCATACTGGAATAGGATTTACTATCCTTTTGCGTCTGTCACTACGCCCAGTACTCGCGAGTTTGAAGCTCGTCACAGTCATCCAATCCCAGAATCCTACTCGGAATACCACAGACAAGGTTTAGACTTTCCGGATTCTCCTGAATGACGCCATCAATTCTAGCTTATACCACGAAGATTCTGATTATGGAATCTAAGAGATACTCATTCAATTTAATATAGAACAGAGGTGGTTGTCATGCACACGTTCATGGGTTGAGGAAGGTGATGAGTGTCACGGATCATCACCTTCTCCATAATTAAGCGCGAATGAATATCTTAGATAGGAACACGCATGTTTGAATGGAAAATAGAAGTACTTGCATTAATTCATCGAGACGCTGTGATGAGCGGATAATTTATACGCTTTTTGGCATTGTTTTTAGTATGTTTTTAGTAGAATCTAGTTACTTTTAGGGATGTTTTCTTTAGTTTTTATGTTAAATTCACATTTCTGGACTTTACTATGAGTTTGTGTGTTTTTCTGTGATTTCAGGTATTTTCTGGCTGAAATTGAGGGACTTGAGCAAAAATCAGATTCAGAGGTTGAAGAAGGACTGCTGATGCTGTTGGATTCTGACCTCCCTGCACTCAAAAGTGGATTTTCTGGAGCTACAAAACTCAAAATGGCACGCTTCCAATTGCGTTGGAAATTAGACATCCAGGGCTTTCCAGCAATATATAATAGTCCATACTTTGTCCGAGTTTAGACGACGTAAAAGGGCGTTGAACGCCAGTTCTACGCTGCTGTCTAGAGTTAAACGCCAGAAACACGTCACAAGCCAGAGTTGAACGCCAGAAATATGTTACAAACTGGCGTTCAACTCCAAGATTGACCTCTACACGTGTAACATTCAAGCTCAGCCCAAGCACACACCAAGTGGGCCCCGGAAGTGGATTTATGCATCAATTACTTACTTCTGTAAACCCTAGTAACTAGTTTAGTATAAATAGGACTTTTTACTATTGTATTAGACATCTTTGATCAGTTTTATGCTATCTTAGACTTTCATGGGGGCTGGCCATTCGGCCATGCCTGGACCATTATCATTCATGTATTTTCATATGGTAGTGTTTCTGCACTCCATAGATTAAGGTGTGGAGCTCTGCTGTTCCTCAAAGATTAATGCAAAGTACTACTGTTTTTCTATTCAATTCAACTTATTCCGCTTCTAAGATATTCATTCGAACTTCAACTTGAATGTGATGAACGTGACAATCATCATCATTCCCCCACGAACGCGTGCCTGACAACCACTTCTGTTCCACCTTAGATTGAATGAGTATCTCTTGGATCTCTTAAGCAGAATCTTCGTGCTATAAGCTAGATTGATGGCGGCATTCATGAGAGCCCGGAAAGTCTAAACCTTGTCTGTGATATTCCGAGTAGGACTCTGGGATTGAATGACTGTGACGAACTTCAAACTCGCAAGTGCTGGGCGTAGTGACAGACGCAAAAGGAGGGTGAATCCTATTCCAGTGTGATCGAGAACCTCAAATGATTAGCCGTGCTGTGACAGAGCATTTGGACCATTTTCACAAAAGGATGGGATGCAGCCATTGACAAGGGTGATGCCTCCAGACGATTAGCCATGCAGTGACAGCGCATCGGACCATTTTCCAGAGAGGATTAAAAGTAGCCATTGACAACGGTGATGTCCTTACATAAAGCCAGCCATGGAAAGGAGTAGGATTGATTGGATGAAGACAGCAGGAAAGCAGAGGTTCAGAGGAACGAAAGCATCTCTATGCGCTTATCTGAAATTCTCACCAATGATATACATAAGTGTTTCTATCCTTATTTTCTATCTATTTATTATTTATGTTCGAAAACTCAATAACTATTTTATATCCGCCTGACTGAGATCTACAAGGTGACCATAGCTTGCTTCATACCAACAATCTCCGTGGGATCGACCCTTACTCACGTAAGGTTTATTACTTGGACGACCCAGTGCACTTGCTGGTTAGTTGTATCGAAGTTGTGAATGAAAAACAATTTATTAAGACGTGCGTATAGAGTTTTTGGCGCCGTTGCCTGAGATCACAATTTCGTGCACCAAGTTTTTGGCGCCGTTGCCGGGGATTGTTCGAGTTTGGACAACTGACAGTTCATCTTGTTGCTCAGATTAGGTAATTTTCTTTTTGTTTTATTTTCAGAAATTTTTCAAAAAAATCTTTCAAAAATTTCTCATCTATTTTTCGAAAAAAAAAAAGTTTTCAAAAACTATATTTTTTTTTTCAGAATTTTTAAGAATGAATTCTAGTGTTTCATGATGATTTGTTGAATCCTGGCTGGCTGTGAAGCCATGTCCAAATTCCTTTGGACTGAGGATTCAACTAATCACTTCAATGCATGTAATAGCATACTAAAGCTTGGCTGGCTATTAAGCCATGCCTAACCCTCAGATTGGAGCTTTAGACTAAAGAGCACAAGATTCCTGGAATTCATATTAAAAATTTTGGAATCCTTATTTTTCTTTTTCACATTAATTTTCGAAAAAAAAATACAAAAAAATTATAAAATCATAAAAATAAAAAATATTTTGTGTTTCTTGTTTGAGTCTTGAGTCAGATTTTAAGTTTGGTGTCAATTGCATGTTCATCTTGCATTTTTTCGAAAAATTCATGCATTCATAGTGTTCTTCATGATCTTCAAGTTGTTCTTGGTAAGTCTTCTTGTTTGATCTTGATCTTTTCTTGTTTTGTGTTGTATGGTGTTTTTCATATGCATTCTTGAATTCTTATTGCCTGAGCATTAAAGATTTCTAAGTTTGGTGTCTTGCATGTTTTCTTTGCATCAAAAATTTTTCAAAAATATGTTCTTGATGTTCATCGTGACATTCAAAGTGTTCTTGGTGTTCATCTTGACATTCATAGTGTTCTTGCATACATTCATTGTTTTGATCCATAACTTTCATGCATTGCATCATTTTCATGTTTTTCTCTCTCATCATTAAAAATTCAAAAATAAAAAAAATATCCTTCCCTTTTTCTTCTCATAAATTCAAAAATTTGAGTTGACTTTTTCAAAACTTTTTAAAAATTTAGTTGTATCTTATGAGTCAAATCAAATTTTCAATTTAAAAATCTTATCTTTTTCAAAATCTTTTTCAAAAATCAAATCTTTCTCATTTTTTTAGTTATTTTCGAAAATTTTAAAAATATTTTTCAAAAATCTTTTTCTTATCTTTATCACATAATTTTCGAAAATAACATCATCAATTAATGTTTTGATTCAAAAATTTCAAGTTTGTTACTTACTTGTTAAGAAAGATTCAAACTTTAAGTTCTAGAATCATATCCTGTGATTTCTTGTGAATCAAGTCATTAATTGTGATTTTAAAAAAATCAAATCTTTTTCAAAACTAATTTCAATCATATCTTTTCAAAAATATCTCTTTATCTTATCTTTTTCAAAATTTGATTTTAAAATATCCTTTCTAACTTCTTATCTTCTTATCTTTTCAATATTGATTTTCAAATTTGTTTCAACTAACTACCTAACTTTTTGTTTGTTTCTTATCTTTTCAAAACTACCTAACTAACTCTCTCTCTCTCTCTCATTTTCGAAAATATCTTCCCTCTTTTTCAAAATTTCTTTTTTTTAATTGACTAATTATTTTCATTTTTTGATTTTAATTTTCGAAAATTACTAACCTTTTTCAAAAACTATTTTCGAAAATCACTAACTCTTTTTCAAAAATTATTTTCGAAAATTCTCTCTCTCTCTCTCATCTCCTTCTATTTATTTATTCATCTACTAACACTTCATCTCACCCAAATTCGAACCCCCTCTTCCATCTGTGTTCGAATTTTCTCTTCTTCCCTTCTTTACATTACATTCTTTTCTTCTTCTACTCACACAGGGGAACCTCTATACTTGGGCAAAAAGTATTCCTATTATTATTATTTTTCTGTTCTCTCTTTTTCATATGAGCAGGAGCAAGGACAATAATATTCTTGTTGAAGCAGATCCAGAACCTGAAAGGACTCTGAAGAGGAAACTAAGAGAAGCTAAATTACAACAATCCAGCAAGCACCTTTCAAAAATTTTCGAACAGGAAGAGGAGATGGCAGCCGAAAATAATAATAATGCAAGGAGGATGCTTAGTGACTTTACTGCACCTAATTCCAATTTACATGGAAGAAGCATCTCCATCCTTACCATTGGAGCAAACAATTTTGAGCTGAAACCTCAATTAGTTTCTCTGATGCAGCAAAACTGCAAGTTTCATGGACTTTCATCTGAAGATCCTTTTCAGTTCTTAACAAAATTTTTGCAGATCTGTGATACTGTTAAGACTAATGGAGTAGATCCTGAAGTCTACAGGCTCATGCTTTTCCCTTTTGCTGTAAGAGACAGAGCTAGAATATGGTTGGACTCTCAACCTAAGGATAGCCTGAACTCTTGGGATAAGCTGGTCAAGGCTTTCTTAGCCAAGTTCTTTCCTCCTCAAAAGCTGAGTAAGCTTAGAGTGGATGTTCAAACCTTCAGACAGAAAGAAGGTGAATCCCTCTATGAAGCTTGGGAGAGATACAAAGAACTGACCAAAAAGTGTCCTTTTGACATGCTTTCAGAATGGACCATCCTGGATATATTTTATGATGGTCTTTCTGAATTAGCTAAAATGTCATTGGATACTTCTGCAGGTGGATCCATTCACCTAAAGAAAACGCCTGCAGAAGCTCAATAACTCATTGAGATGGTTGCTAATAACCAGTTCATGTACACTTCTGAGAGGAATCCTGTGAGTAATGGGACACCTCAGAAGAAGGGAGTTCTTGAAATTGATACTCTGAATGCCATATTGGCTCAGAACAAAATATTGACTCAGCAAGTCAATATGATTTCTCAGAGTCTGAATGGAATGCAAGCTGCATCCAACAGTACTCAAGAGGCGCCTTCTGAAGAATAGGCCTATGATCCTGAGAACCCTGCAATAGCAGAGGTAAATTACTTAGGTGAACCTTATGGAAACACCTATAACTCATGATGGAGAAATCATCCAAATTTCTCATGGAAGGATCAACAAAAGCCTCAACAAGGCTTTAATAATGGTGGAAGAAACAGGTTTAGCAATAGCAGGCCTTTCCATCATCCACTCAACAACAGACAGAGAACTCTGAACAAAATACCTCTAATTTAGCAAACTTAGTCTCTGATCTATCTAAGGCCACTGTGAGTTTCATGAATGAAACAAGATCCTCTATTAGAAATTTGGAAGCACAAGTGGGCCAGCTGAGTAAAAGAGTCACTGAAATCCCTCCTAGTACTCTCCCAAGCAATACAGAAGAAAATCCAAAAGGAGAGTGCAAGGCCATTGATATAACCATCATGGCCGAATCCAAAGAGGAAGGGGAGGACGTGAATCCCAGTGAGGAAGACCTCTTGGGACGTCCAGTGATCAATAAGGAGTTTCCCTTTGAGGAACCAAAGGAATCTGAGGCTCATCTAGAGACCATAGAGATTCCATTAAACCTCCTTATGCCATTCATGAGTTCTGATGAGTATTCCTCTTCTGAAGAGAATGAGGATGTTACTGAGGAGCAAGTTACCAAGTACCTTGGTGCAATCATGAAGCTAAATGCCAAATTATTTGGTATTGAGACTTGGGAAGATGAACCTCCCTTGTTCACCAATGAACTGAGTGATCTGGATCAACTGACATTGCCTCATAAGAAACAGGATCCTGGAAAGTTCCTAATACCTTGTACCATAGGCACCATGATCTTTGAAAAAGCTCTGTGTGATCTTGGTTCAGGGATAAACCTCATGCCCCTCTCTGTAATAGAGAAACTGGGAATCTTTGGGGTGCAAGCTACTAAAATCTCATTAGAGATGGCAGACAATTCAAGAAAACAGGCTTATGGACAAGTAGAGGATGTGTTAGTAAAGGTTGGAGGCCTTTACATCCCTGCTGATTTCATAGTCCTAGATACTGTGATTGATGTTGACAGAGGTGAACTAGTCCTTCAATTAAATGAGGACTCCCTTGTGTTTAAAACTCGAGGTCATCCTTCTGTAAACATGGAGAGGAAGCATAAAAAGCTTCTCTCAAAACAGAGTCAACCAGTGCCCCCCACAGTCAAACTCTAAGTTTGGTGTTGGGAGGCCACAACCAAACTCTAAGTTTGGTGTTGAACTCCCATATCCAAACTCTAAGTTTGGTGTTGGGAAGTCTCAACAATGCTCTGAACATCTGTGAGGCTCCATGAGAGCCCACTGTCAAGCTATTGACATTAAAGAAGCGCTTGTTGGGAGGCAACCCAATTTTTATTTATCTAATTTTATTGTTCTTTCATGTTTTATTAGGTTCATGATCATGTGGAGTCACAAAATAAATATAAAAATTGAAAACGGAATCAAAAACAGCAGAAGAAAAATCACACCCTGGAGGAGGATCTCACTGGCATTTAAACGCCAGTAAGAAGCATCTGGCTAGCGTTCAACGCCAGAACAGAGCATGGTTCTGGCGCTGAACGCCCAAAATGGGCAGCATCTGGGCATTTGAACGCCAGAATTGCACCTTGGAGAAGAGCTGGCGCTGAACGCCCAGAACAAGCATGGTTCTGGCGTTCAACGCCAGAAATGGGCAACAAATGGGCGTTCAACACCCAGAACAAGCACCAATCTGGCGCTGAACGCCCAGAGTTGTGTGCAAGGGCATTTTGCTTGCCCAATTTGGTGCAAGGTTGTAAATCCTTGAACACCTCAGGATCTGTGGACCCCACAGGATCCCCACCTACCTCCACTCACTTCTTCTTATCCCCCCTTCACACAATCCCATAAATACTCTTCCCCAAAACTCTTCACCAATCACCTCAATCTCTCTTCCCTATCACCACTTCACCATTCACATCCATCCATTCTTCCCCATAAACCTACCTTATAAACCCCACCTACCTTCAAAAATTCAAAATCAATTTCCCACCCAAAACCCACCCTTATGGCCGAACCTTACCCCCCCTCCCTTCCCTATATATAGCCCTCTATTCTTCCTTATTTTCACACAACACAACCCTCTCTTCTCTTCTTGGCCGAATACACCCCTCCCCACTCTCCTCCATATTTTCTTCTTCTTCTTCTTCATCTATTCTTTCTTCTCTTGCTCGAGGGTGAGCAATATTCTAAGTTTGGTGTGGTAAAAGCATAAGCTTTTTGTTTTTCCATTACCATTGATGGCACCCAAGACCGGAGAATCCTCTAGAAAAGGGAAAGGGAAGACAAAAGCTTCCACCTCCGAGTCATGGGAGATGGAAAGATTCATCTCCAAAGCTCATCAAGACCACTTCTATGATGTTGTGGCCAAGAAGAAGGTGATCCCCGAGGTCCCTTTCAAGCTCAAGAAGAATGAGTATCCGGAGATCCGACATGAAATCCAAAGAAGAGGTTCGGAAGTTCTAACAAACCCCATCCAACAAATCGGCATCCTAATGGTTCAAGAGTTCTATGCCAATGCATGGATCACTAGGAACCATGATCAAAGTAAGAACCCAAACCCAAAGAATTATATTACAATGGTTCGGGGGAAATACTTAGATTTTAGTCCGGAGAATGTGAGATTGGCGTTTAACTTGCCTATGATGCAAGGAGATGCACGCCCCTACACTAGAAGGGTCAACTTTAATCAAAGGTTGGACCAAGTCCTCATGGACATATGTGTGGAAGGAGCTCAATAGAAGATTGACTCCAAAGGCAAGCCGGTTCAATTAAGAAGACTGGACCTCAAGCCTGTGGCTAGAGGATGGTTGGAGTTCATCCAACGCTCCATCATCCCCACTAGCAACCGATCTGAAGTTACTGTGGATCGGGCCATCATGATTCATAGCATCATGATTGGAGAGGAAGTAGAAGTTCATGAAGTCATCTCCCTTGAATTCTACAAAATATCCGAAAAGCTCTCTCCTGGGGCAAGGCTAGCTTTTCCTCATCTTATTTGCCATCTATGTTACTCAGCTGGAGCTTTCATAGAAGGAGACATTCCCATTGAGGAAGAGAATCCCATCACTAAGAAGAGGATGGAGCAAGCAAGAGAGCCCATTCATGGATCTCAAGAGACGCATGAAGCTCATCACCATGAGATCCCGGAGATGCCTCAAATGCATTTTTCTCCACAAAACTATTGGGAGCAAATCAACACCTCCCTAGGAGAATTAAGTTCCAACATGGGACAATTAAGGGTGGAACATCAAGAGCACTCCATCATCCTTCATGAAATAAGAGAAGATCAAAAAGCAAAGAGGGAGGAGCAACAAAGACAAGGAAGAGACATAGAAGAGCTCAAGGACATCATTGGTTCCTCAAGAAGGAACCGCCACCATCACTAAGGTGGATTCATTCCTTGTTCTTACATTCTCTGTTTTTCGTTTTCTCTATGATAAGTGCTTATCTATGTTTGTGTTTTATTACATGATCATTAGTATTTAGTAACTTTGTCTTAAAGTTATGAATGTCCTATGAATCCATCACCTCTCTTAAATGAAAAATGTTTTAATTCAAAAGAACAAGAAGTACATGAGTTTCGAATTTATCCTTGAACTTAGTTTAATTATATTGATGTGGTGACAATGCTTCTTGTTTTCTGAATGAATGCTTGAACAGTGCATATGTCTTTTGAAGTTGTTGTTTAAGAATGTTAAATATGTTGGCTCTTGAAAGAATGATGACAAGGAGACATGTTATTTGATAATCTGAAAAATCATAAAAATGATTCTTGAAGCAAGAAAAAGCAGCAAAGAACAAAGCTTGCAGAAAAAAAAAAAAGAAGAAAAAGCAAGCAGAAAAAGCCAAAAGCTCTTAAAACCAAGAGGCAAGAGCAAAAAGCCAATAACCCTTAAAACCAAAAGGCAAGGGTAATAAAAAGGATCCCAAGGCTTTGAGCATCAGTGGATAGGAGGGCCTAAAGGAATAAAATCCTAGCCTAAGCGGCTAAACCAAGCTGTCCCTAACCATGTGCTTGTGGTGTGAAGGTGTCAAGTGAAAACTTGAGACTGAGCGGTTAAAGTCAAGGTCCAAAGCAAAAAAAGAGTGTGCTTAAGAACCCTGGACACCTCTAATTGGGGACTTTAGCAAAGCTGAGTCACAATCTGAAAAGGTTCACCCAATTATGTGTCTGTGGCATTTATGTATCCGGTGATAATACTGGAAAACAAAGTGCTTAGGGCCACGACCAAGACTCATAAAGTAGCTGTGTTCAAGAATCATCATACTGAACTAGGAGAATCAATAACACTATCTGAACTCTGAGTTCCTATAGATGCCAATCATTCTGAACCTCAATGGATAAAGTGAGATGCCAAAACTATTCAAGAGGCAAAAAGCTACAAGTCCCGCTCATCTGATTGGAGCTATGTTTCATTGATAGTTTGGAATTTATAGTATATTCTCTTCTTTTTATCCTATTTGATTTTCAGTTGCTTGGGGACAAGCAACAATTTCAGTTTGGTGTTGTGATGAGCGGATAATTTATACGCTTTTTGGCATTATTTTTAGTATGTTTTTAGTAGAATCTAGTTACTTTTAGGGATGTTTTCTTTAGTTTTTATGTTAAATTCACATTTCTGGACTTTACTATGAGTTTGTGTGTTTTTTTGTGATTTCAGGTATTTTCTGGCTGAAATTAAGGGACTTGAGCAAAAATCAGATTCAGAGGTTGAAGAAGGACTGCTGATGCTGTTGGATTCTGACCTCCTTGCACTCAAAGTGGATTTTCTGGAGCTACAGAACTCAAAATGGTGCGCTTCCAATTGCGTTGGAAATTAGACATCCAGGGCTTTCCAGAAATATATAATAGTCCATACTTTGGCCGATTTTAGACGACGTAAAAGGGCGTTGAACACCAGTTCTACGCTGCTATCTGGAGTTAAACGCCAGAAACACGTCACAAGCCAGAGTTGAACGCCAGAAATACGTTACAAACTGGCGTTCAACTCCAAGATTGACCTCTACACGTGTAACATTCAAGCTCAGCCCAAGCACACACCAAGTGGGTCCCAGAAGTGGATTTATGCATCAATTACTTACTTTTGTAAACCCTAGTAACTAGTTTAGTATAAATAGGACTTTTTACTATTGTATTAGACATCTTTGATCAATTTTATGCTATCTTAGACTTTCATGGGGGCTGGCCATTCAGCCATGCCTGGACCATTATCACTCATGTATTTTCATATGGTAGAGTTTCTGCACTCCATAGATTAAGGTGTGGAGCTCTGCTATTCCTCAAAGATTAATGCAAAGTACTACTGTTTTTCTATTCAATTCAACTTATTCCGCTTCTAAGATATTCATTCGCACTTCAACTTGAATGTGATGAACGTGACAATTATCATCATTCCCCCATGAATGCGTGCCTGATAACCACTTCCGTTCCACCTTAGATTGAATGAGTATCTCTTGGATCTCTTAAGCAGAATCTTCGTGGTATAAGCTAGATTGATGGCGGCATTCATGAGAGCCTGGAAAGTCTAAACCTTGTCTGTGGTATTCCGAGTAGGACTCTGGGATTGAATGACTGTGACAAACTTCAAACTCGCGAGTGCTGGGCGTAGTGACAGACGCAAAAGGAGGGTGAATCCTATTCCAGTGTGATCGAGAACCTCAGATGATTAGCCGTGCTGTGACAGAGCATTTGGACCATTTTCACAAGAGGATGGGATGCAGCCATTGACAAGGGTGATGCCTCCAGACGATTAGCCATGCAGTGACAGCGCATCGGACCATTTTCCAGAGAGGATTAAAAGTAGCCATTGACAACGGTGATGTCCTTACATAAAGCCAGCCATGGAAAGGAGTAGGATTGATTGGATGAAGACAGCAGGAAAGCAGAGGTTCAGAGGAACGAAAGCATCTCTATGCACTTATCTGATATTCTCACCAATGATATACATAAGTGTTTCTATCCATATTTTCTATCTATTTATTATTTATGTTCGAAAACTCCATAACTATTTTATATCCGCCTGACTGAGATCTACAAGGTGACCATAGCTTGCTTCATACCAACAATCTCCGTGGGATCGACCCTTACTCACGTAAGGTTTATTACTTGGACGACCCAGTGCACTTGCTGGTTAGTTGTATCGAAGTTGTGAATGAAAAACAATTTATTAAGACGTGCGTACAGAGTTTTTGGCGCCGTTGCCTGAGATCACAATTTCGTGCACCACGCTGCAGAGCTCCTCACCCCCAACAATGGGGTTTAGAGACTCATGCTATCAAAAGGTACAAATTTCAGATCTAAAATGTCATGAGATACAAAATAAATCTCTAAAAGTTGTTTAAATACTAAACTAGTAACCTAGGTTTACAGAAAATGAGTAAACTATGATAGATAGTGCAGAAATCCACTTCTGGGGCCCACTTGGTGTGTGCTGGGGCTGAGACTAAAGCTTCTCACGTGTCTGGGCTGTTTTGGGCGTTCAACGCCAGGTTTTAACCTGTTTCTGGCGTTGAACTCCAACTTGTAACCTGTTTCTGGCGCTGGACACCAGACTGCAACATGGAACTGGCGTTGAACGCCATTTTACGTCATCTATCTTTGAGCAAAGTATAGACTATTATATATTGCTGGAAAGCCCTGGATGTCTACTTTCCAACGCAATTCGAAGCGCGCCAATTGGACTCCTGTAGCTCGAGAAAATTCATTCCGAGTGCAGAGAGGTCAGAATCCAACAGTATCAGCAATCCTTTTTCAGCCCGAATCAGATTTTTGCTCAGCTCCCTCAATTCCAGCCAGAAAATACCTGAAATTACAGAAAAGCACACAAACTCATAGTAAATTCCAGAAATATGAATTTTTCCTAGAAACTAATGAAAATATACTAAAAACTTAATTAAAACATCCTAAAAACTACATGAAATTAACCCCAAAAAGCGTATAAAATATCCGCTCATCACAACACCAAACTTAAACTGTTGCTTGTCCCCAAGCAACTAGACAAATAAAATAGAATACAAATAAGTCACAAAGCAATAATATCTCCGAATTTTTGAGTGAAGCTCAGATTCTAATTAAATGAGCGGGACTAGTAGCTTTTTGCTTCCGAACAATTTTGGCATCTCGCTTTATCCATTGAAGCTCAGAATGATTGGCATCTATAGGAACTTAGAATTCAGATAGTGTTATTGATTCTCCTAGTTCAGTATGTTGATTCTTAAATACAGCTACTTTTATGAGTCTTGACCGTGGCCCTAAGCACTTTGTTTTCCAGTATTACCACCGGATACATAAATGCCACAGACACATAATTGGGTGAACCTTTTCAGATTGTGACTCAGCTTTGCTAAAGTCCCCAATTAGAGGTGTCCAGGGTTCTTAAGCACACTCTTCTTTTTGCTTTGGACCTTGACTTTAACTGCTCAGTCTCAAGTTTTCACTTGACACCTTCACGCCACAAGCACATGGTTAGGGACAGCTTGGTTTAGCCGCTTAGACCAGGATTTGATTCCCTTAGGCCCTCCTATCCACTGATGCTCAAAGTCTTGGATCCTTTTTACTACCCTTGCCTTTTGGTTTTAAGGGTTATTGGCTTTTTTTGCTTGCTTTTTTTTTTGCAAGCTTTGTATTCACTGTTTTTTCTTGCTTCAAGAATCATTTTTATGATTTTTCAGATTATCAATAACATGTCTCATGTTCATTATTCTTTCAAGAGCCAACATATTTAACATTCAAGAACATCAAATTCCAAAGACATATGCTCTGTTCAGGCATTCATTCAGAAGGCAGAAAGCATTGTCACCACATGTAAACAATTAGAATTTGTTTTATTAAAAATTCGAAATATATTGCCTCCTTATTCTAAAGAAAATCTTCTATTTTATTCATGTTTAATGATGATGAGAAAAATAAATTATAGCTTAATTGGAGATAAAATAACTACTAATTACCACTATAACTTCTAAGGTAAAACTAAAAATAAGAACAATTATCACAGAGTTAAGGTTAAGATTAGAGCTCAACAACCTTGAGTTTGGGATGTGGATGTTCCTCTAGTCTGTGGAGTGCTTGGTCCTTCAAGAGATAACTTCTGACGCTTTAGTTCCTTTAAGTCACGCCCTTGCTCTTCTTGTTCCTTGAGCAGTTTGCAGAGCATACTGTTTTGATTTTGCTGTTTTTCCTTTATTTGGTCCATAGATTCTTGCAACTTGGTGACAGATGCTTCAAGATGTTCCCAATATTCAAATTGAGGGACTTCCGGGAGGAATTCTTGCGCCCTCCTCTTGATGGGGTCATCCTACATTTGTTGTTTTTCCATTGTGGTTTTAGTGATTGGTTGCTCCACTGAGATGTACTCCGTTATTCCCATCCTTACTCCAGCATCTTTGCAGAGCATAGAGATTAGGCTTGGATAAGCCAACCTGGCATCTTTGGAGTTCTTGTTTGCAAGTATGTAAAATTCAGATGGAATCAGTTGATGAACTTTCACTTCTTTTCCCAACATAATGCAATGGATCATCACTGCTCTTTTGACGGTGACTTCAGAACGGTTGCTAGTGGGCAATATAGAACGCCCAATGAAGTCCAGCCATCCTCTGGCGACTGGTTTGAGATCTTCTCTCTTGAGTTGATTTGGAACACCCTTGCTGCTGGTGGTCCACCTGGCTCCAGGGATGCATATATCCTCTAGAATCTTATCCAGGCCCTTGTTTGTTCTCATCATTCTCCTATTGAAAGAGTCTGGGTCATCTTTCAGCTGAGGTAGCTTAAAGATCTCCCTGATTTTGTCAGAGTGGATGTGAACAATCTTTCCTCTGACCATAGTCTGATAGTCATAGAGGGCAGTTCCAGATATTCTCTGTCTGTCTATTTGCCACAGATTAGCGTAGAACTCCTGAACCATATTCCTTCCCACTTTTGTTTCAGGATTAGCTAGGACTTCCCAGTTCCTGTTTCGAATCTGCTCTTGGATCTCCGGATATTCATCTTCCTTCAGATCGAACTTGACTTCCGGGATCACTGATCTTAGACCCATTATTTTGTAGTAATGGTCTGAATATTCTTTGGTTAAGAACTTCCCTTGATTCCAAAGTGGTTTTGGAATACTCTCTTTCTTGCCTCTTGGAGTGGTTTGTTTTCCTTTAGGAGCCATGATCTTAGTGGGTATAATTTAGTGATCACGAATAAACACACCAAACTTAGAGGTTTGCTTGTCCTCAAGCAAAAGAAAAGAAAGGAGAGGGATAGAAGGAGAGCTAGTGTCGAATGGTGGATGAGAGGAGGGAGGCCGAATGTGGATTTAAAAGGGAGGGGTGGGTTTTTGAAAATTTTAAAAAAAAGATAAGATAGAAGATATGATTTAAAAAGAAATAAGTATGATATGAAAAGATGTGATTTAAAATTGAAAAGATATGAAAGATATTTGAAAAAGATAAATTTGGATTCTGAAAAAGATAATGTGGAGATTTGAAAAAGATATTGATGAGTTGAAAGGATTTTAGAAGGAAAAGAGATAGATTTTTGTTTTGGAAATTTTTGAAAAAGAGTTGGATTGGATTGAAAAAGAATTTGTATTTATGGATTAAGATACATTTGATATTTTTAAAGTATGATTTTTAGAAATTAGGGATTTTAGAAATCAGGGTTTGTAACATGTTTATGCAAGAAATCATGAATTGAAACATGAAAATTAAAATTAAAATGAAAAATATGAAGTAAAAACGAATTTACCTCCTCCCCACCATCCTGGCGTTAAACGCCCAAACGCTGCATGTTTTGGGTGTTTAACGCCCAATTGCTGCTTCTCCTGGGCGTTCAACGCCCAGCTGTTGCTTCTTTCTGGCGTTGAACGCCAGGAACTCCTTTGTCACTAGGCATTTTTCTGAATGCCCAGGACGCTGTAAATCTGGCGTTAAACGCCCAGATAGCTATCCTTACTGGCGTTCAACACCCAGTGGATGCTTCTTTTGGGCGTTGAACGCCCAAAACAGACTTTTACTGGCGTTTTCTTGCCAGTGAGCTCTCTTTCTCTGTTTTGTGTGCTGAATCCTTCTGTAACCCTGTGAACTTATACAATTGACTCTTTACCTTAGTAGCAATGAACTTTATATAAACAAATAAAATCAAGAATAGGGCAAAATAACAGAAAAAGTCTTCCCAATGGCTGGGTTGCCTCCTAGCAAGCACTTCTTTATTGTCTTTAGCTGGACCTTGCTGAGCTTTTAATCTAGCTTCATCCTTGAGCACTCTTGCTCAACATTGCCTTCAAGATAGTGCTTGATTCTCTGTCCATTAAAAATGAACTTCTTATTAGAATCAATGTCTTGAAGCTCCACATGACCATATGGTGATACACTTGTAATCATATATGGTCCCTCCACCGGAATTTCAGTTTTCCTGGGAATAGCCTGAGCCTAGAGTTAAACAACAGAACCTTTTGTCCTGGTTCAAAGATTCTAGATGACAGCTTTCTGTCATGCCACCTTTTAGATTTCTCTTTATAAAGCTTGGCATTTTCGAAAGCAGTGAATCTGAATTCCTCTAGCTCATTCAGCTGGAGCAATCTTTTTTCTCCAGCTAATTTGGCATCAAAGTTTGGGAATCTGGTTGCCCAGTAGGCCTTATGTTCTAAATCCACGGGCAGGTGACAAGCCTTACCATACACAAGTTGGTACGGAGAGGTCCCTATAGGAGTCTTGAATGCTGTTCTGTAAGCCCACAGAGCATCATCCAAGCTTCGTGCCCAATCCTTTCTACGGGTACTTACAGTTCGTTCCAGGATTCTTTTCAGTTCTCTGTTAGAAACTTCAGCTTGCCCATTTGTCTGTGGATGATATGGAGTCGCCACCTTGTGGCGAATCCCATACCGGACCATGGCAGAGTAAAGCTGTTTGTTGCAGAAGTGAGTGCCCCCATCACTGATTAGTACCCTAGGGACACCAAACCTGCTGAATATATATTTCTGGAGGAACTTCAGCACTGTTTTAGTATCATTGGTGGGTGTGGCAATGGCCTCTACTCATTTTGATACATAGTCAACTGCCACCAGAATATAAGTGTTTGAGTATGATGGTGGGAAAGGCCCCATGAAATCAATTCCCCATACATCAAACAACTCAATCTCCAAGATTCTTTATTGAGGCATGGCGTAACTATGAGGCAAATTACCAGCTCTCTGGCAACTGTCACAGTTACGTACAAACTCTCGGGAATCTTTGTAGAGTGTAGGCCAGTAGAAACCACATTGGAGGACCTTGGTGGCTGTTCGCTCACCTCCGAAATGACCTCCATATTGTGACCCATGGCAATGCCATAAGATGCTCTGTGCTTCTTCTCTAGGCACACACCTACGGATTATTCCGTCTGCACATCTCTTAAAGAGATAGGGTTCATTCCACAAGTAGTACTTTGCATCAGAAATTAATTTTTTCTTTTGTTGCCTGCTGTACGCCTTGGGTATGAACCTTGCAGCTTTATAGTTTGCAATGTCTGCAAACCATGGTGTTTCCTAAATGGCGAACAAATGTTCATTCGGAAAGGTTTTAGAGATCTCAATAGAGGGAGAGGGCGTCCCTTCTACTGGCTCTATTCGGGACAGATGATCAGCCACTTGGTTTTCTGTCCCTTTTCTGTCTCTTATTTCTATATCAAACTCTTGCAGAAGCAACACCCATCTTATGAGCCTGGGTTTTGAATCCTGCTTTGTGAGTAGATATTTAAGAGCAGCATGATCTGTGTACACAATCACTTTTGATCCTACTAAGTATAATCTAAACTTGTTAATGGCATAGACCACTGCAAGCAATTCCTTTTCTGTGGTTGTGTAATTTTTCTGGGCATCATTTAAAACACGGCTAGCATAATAAATGACATGCAGAAGTTTGTCATGCCTCTGCCCCAGTACTGCACCAATGGCATGATCACTGGCATCACACATTAATTCGAATGGTAATGTCCAGTCTGGTGCAGAGATAACTGGTGCTGTGACCAGCTTAGCTTTCAGAGTTTCAAATGCCTGCAGGCACTCTGTGTCAAACAAAAATG
Source organism: Arachis hypogaea (assembly GCF_003086295.3). Taxonomy (NCBI): domain Eukaryota; kingdom Viridiplantae; phylum Streptophyta; class Magnoliopsida; order Fabales; family Fabaceae; genus Arachis; species Arachis hypogaea. The sequence continues at coordinate 110,947,340 of NC_092052.1, read as the reverse complement.
GCGTGTCAGCAGCTAGCAGGTTGCTTAGAGGTTTTGCAATTTTTGAAAAATCCTTTATAAACCTCCTATAAAATCCTGCATGCCCCAGAAAGCTTCTGATTGCCTTAACATTGGCAGATGGTAGTAATTTTTCAATTACCTCTATTTTATCTTGATCTACCTCTATTCCCTTGTTTAAAATTTTATGCCCAAGGACAATCCCTTCAGTCACCATAAAGTGACATTTTTTCCAGTTTAAAACCAGGTTGGTCTCTTGGCATCTTTTCAAAACCAGTGTCAGGTGATCAAGACAGGAGCTGAATGAGTCTCCATATACTGAGAAGTCATCCATGAAGACTTCCAGAAATTTTTCCACCATATCAGAGAAAATAGAGAGCATGCATCTCTGAAAGGTTGCAGGTGCATTACACAGCCCAAATGGCATCCTTTTATAAGCAAATACTCCAGATGGACATGTGAATGCTGTTTTCTCTTGATCCTGGGGATCTACTGCAATTTGGTTGTAGCCTGAATAGTCGTCCAAAAAGCAGTAATAATCATGACCTGCTAGTCTCTCTAGCATCTGGTCTATGAATGGTAAAGGAAAATGATCCTTCCTGGTGGCTGTATTGAGCCTTCTGTAGTCAATACACATGCGCCACCCTGTAACTGTTCTTGTAGGAACCAGTTCATTTTTTTCATTATGAACCACTGTCATGCCTCCCTTTTTGGGGACAACTTGAACAGGGCTCACTCAGGGGCTATCAGAAATAGGATAAATAATCCCAGCCTCCAGTAATTTGGTGACCTCTTTCTGCACCACTTCCTTCATTGCAGGATTTAGCCGCCTCTGTGGTTGAACCACTGGCTTAGCATTGTCCTCCAATAAGATCTTGTGCATGTATCTAGCTGGGCTTATGCCCTTAAGGTCACTTATGGGCCAACCAAGAGCTGTCTTGTGTGTCCTTAGCACTTGAATTAGTGCTTCCTCTTCCTGTGGATTTAAAGCAGAGCTTATGATCACTGGAAAAGTATTACCTTCTCCCAGAAATGCATATTTCAGGGATGGTGGTAATGGTTTGAGCTCAGGTTTAGGAGGTTTTTCCTCTTCCTGAGGAAATTTCAGAGACTCTTTCAATTCCTCTGAATCCTCTAGATCAGGCAGAACATCTTTAAAGATGTTTTCCAGCTCTGATTCGAGACTCTCAGCCATGTTAATCTCCTCCACCAAAGAGTCAATAAGATCAACTTTCATACAGTCTTTTGGTGTGTCTGGATGCTGCATGGCATTGACAGCATTCAACTTAAACTCATCCTCATTGACTCTCAGGGTGACTTCCCCCTTTTGAACATCAATGAGAGTTCGTCCAGTTGCTAGGAAAGGTCTTCCTAGAATGAGAGTAGCACTCTTGTGCTCCTCCATCTCCAGCATTACGAAGTCAGTGGGAAAGGCGAATGGCCCAACCCTGACAATCATGTCCTCAATCACGCCTGATGGGTATTTAATGGAGCCATCAGCAAGTTGGAGACATATCCAGGTTGGTTTAACTTCTTCAGTTAAACCAAGCTTTCTGATAGTGGATGCAGGTATTAGGTTGATGCTTGCCCCAAGATCACATAAGGCTATCTTGGTGCAATTATCCTCTAATATGCATGGTATCAGAAAGCTTCTGGGATCTTTAAGCTTTTCAGGGAAGCTTTTCAGAATGACTGCACTGCATTCTTCAGTGAGGAGAACTTTTTCAGTTTCTCTCCAATCCTTCTTATGACTTAAGATCTCTTTCATGAACTTGGCATAAGAAGGTATTTGCTCAAGTGCTTCTGCAAACGGAATCTTTATTTCAAGAGTCCTGAGATAATCTACAAAGCGAGCAAATTGCTTATCATACTCCTCTTGGCGGAGTTTTTGAGGATAAGGTATCTTGGCTTTATATTCCTCAACTTTGGTTGCTGCAGGTTTATTTCCTACAGAAGTGGTTGAAGAAGCCCTTTTAGAGGGGTTGTCATCAGCACTTGTGTGTGTTTGATCCCTCACTGGCAATTGAGTGCCAGGGTTGGAAGCTGGAGTGACGTTAGATGCCAACTCCTCAGCTGTTCCTGGCGTCTGAACGCCAGAACTGTGCTTCCTTTGGGCGTTCAACGCCAGTTCCTTGCTTGTTTTTGGCGTTGAACGCCAGTCCTGAGCATGGTTTGGGCGTTCAGCACCAGCCTTCCACCCAATTTCTAGCGTTTTAGTGCCAGAATTATTTTTCCCTGGGCTCTTACTGTCCTCAGATGGAATTTGGGTAGTTTGCTCATTTCTTGGCTTCCTGCTGCCTTGAGGTGGGGTATTTAATGTTTTTCCACTTCTTAATTGAACTGCTTGACATTATTCTGTTATTTGTTTTGATAGCTGCTGCTTTGTTTGCTTTAATTGTTCTTCCATATTTATATTAGCCATCCTTGTCTCTTGTAGTCTCTCCTTGAATTCGGCTAACTGTTTTGTTAGAAAATCCAATCGCTGATTGAATTCAGTAGCTTGTTCAGCAGGACTGAGTTCAGTAGTCACTGTTTTAGCCTCTTCTTTCATGGAAGGTTCACTGCTTAGGTACAGATGCTGATTTCTGGCAACTGTATCAATGAGCTCTTGAGCTTCTTCAATTGTCTTTCTCATGTGGATAGATCCACCAGCTGAGTAGTCTAGAGATATCTGAGCTCTTTCTGTAAGCCCATAATAGAAGATGTCTAGCTGAACCCACTCTGAAAACATTTCATAGGGGAATTTTCTTAGCATCTCTCTGTATCTCTCCCAGGCATCATAAAGAGATTCATTATCTCCTTGTTTAAAGCCTTGGATGTCCAGCCTTAGCTGTGTCATCCGTTTTGGAGGAAAGTATTGATTCAGGAATTTTTCTGACAGCTGTTTCCATGTCCTTATGCTAGCCTTAGGTTGGTTATTTAACCACCTCTTAGCTTGATCTTTTACAGCAAATGGAAACAGTAATAATCTGTAGACATCCTGATCTACTTCCTTATCATGTACTGTGTCAGCAATTTGTAAAAACTGTGACAGAAACTCTGTAGGTTCATTCTGTGGAAGACCGGAATACTGGCAACTTTGCTGCACCATGATAATGAGCTGAGGATTCAACTCAAAGCTACTGACTCCGATGGAGGGTATACAGATACTACTCCCATATGAATCAGTAGTGGGGTTAGCATATGACCCCAGAGTCCTTCTGGACTGTTCATTTCCACTTAGATCCATGATGGAGAAAGGGAGATGATGTGGCTTTATTTTATTTATTTTATTATATTAAAAAATTCGAAATAATAAAACTATAATAAAAAAAATTGAAAATATTTTAAGAGGATTTTCGAAAAAAATGAAGAGAGAGAATAAGTGGTTAGGAGGTTTTGAAAAAGATATGATTTTTTTAAAAACTTGACAACTAAGATATGATAAGATAAAATTTTTGAAATTGAAATCTGAATTTTTATGAAGAATTTCGAAATATTAGCTTAAAAATAGTTAGAAAAGATATTTTTTTGAATTTAATAAGGAAAGAGAAAAACAATAAAAAGCACAAGATTTAAAATTTTTAGATCTAATGCTCCTTGTTTTCGAAATTTTTGGAGGCCAAGGAACACCAAACTTAAAAATTTTAAGATCAAGACACAAGGAAAACTCAAGAACACTTTGAAGAATCACAAGAACCACAAGAACATGAAGGTAGAACACCAAACTTAAAATTTTTAGCAAACCAAACTAAAATTTTTGAAAATTATAGAAAGATTAACAAGAAAACACCAAACTTAAAGTTTGGCACAAGATTTAATCAAAGAAAAATTATTTTTGAAAAAAAAAAGATTTTAACAAGAAGATACCCAATTACCAAGAACATAGACCAACGCTCTAGCCAATTGGGCAGTAAATGTAACACTTGTTTTGAAGAAGTATTTTTAATAACTAAAAAAAAACTCAATTATTAGTTAAAAAAAATTTTGAAAAATTTAAAAAAAAAAGAGAAAATAAGGATTTAAAAAAATAATTTCAACCAAAAATAATAATAGAAGATTCTAAACCAAAAAGAAAAATTTTTCCTAATCTAAGCAACAAAATAAACCGTCAGTTGTCCAAACTCGAACAATCCCCGACAACGGCGCCAAAAACTTGGTGCATGAAAATTACTTCACACTATGTAATTCCGCACAACTAACCAGCAAGTGCACTGGGTCGTCCAAGTAATACCTTACGTGAGTAAGGGTCGAATCCCACAGAGATTGTTGGCTTGAAGCAATCTATGGTTATCTTGTAACTCTTAGTCAGGAAAACAATTCACTTATCAAATTGAATTACGAAAAATAAGAGAGTATGAAATAAATACATATTATGCAGTAATGGAGAATATGTTGGGGTTTTGGAGATGCTTTGTCTTCTGAATGTTAGCTTTTCTCTTGTATTCCTCTTCCCTCATGCATCCAAAAGTGCAAAGTTCCTTCCATCGCAAGCTCTATGTAAGGTGTCATCGTTGTCAATGGCTACTTCCCATCTCCTCAGTGAAAATGGTCCAAATGCTCTGTCACAGCACGGCTAATCATCTAGAGGTTCTCGATCACACTGGAATAGGATTTACTATCCTTTTGCGTCTGTCACTACGCCCAGTACTCGCGAGTTTGAAGCCTGTCACAGTCATCCAATCCCAGAATCCTACTCGGAATACCACAGACAAGGTTTAGACTTTCCAGATTCTCCTGAATGACGCCATCAATTCTAGCTTATACCACGAAGATTCTGATTATGGAATCTAAGAGATACTCATTCAATCTAATATAGAACAGAGGTGGTTGTCATGCACACGTTCATGGGTTGAGGAAGGTGATGAGTGTCACGGATCATCACCTTCTCCATAATTATGTGCGAATGAATATCTTAGATAGGAACACGCATGTTTGAATGGAAAATAGAAGTACTTGCATTAATTCATCGAGACGCTGCAGAGCTCCTCACCCCCAACAATGGGGTTTAGAGACTCATGCTGCCAAAAGGTACAAATTTCAGATCTAAAATGTCATGAGATACAAAATAAATCTCTAAAAGTTGTTTAAATACTAAACTAGTAACCTAGGTTTACAGAAAATGAGTAAACTATGATAGATAGTGCAGAAATCCACTTATGGGGCCCACTTGGTGTGTGCTGGGGCTGAGACTAAAGCTTCTCACGTGCCTAGGCTGTTCTGGGCGTTCAACGCCAGGTTGTAACCTGTTTCTGGCGTTGAACTCCAACTTGTAACCTGTTTCTGGCGCTGGATGCCAGACTGCAACATAGAACTGGCGTTGAACGCCAGTTTACGTCATCTATCCTTGAGTAAAGTATGGACTATTATATATTGCTGGAAAGCCCTAGATGTCTACTTTCCAACGCAATTAGAAGCGCGCCAATTGGACTCCTGTAGCTCCAGAAAATCCATTCCGAGTGCAGAGAGGTCAGAATCCAACAGCATCAGCAATCCTTTTTCAGCCCGAATCAGATTTTTGCTCAGCTCCCTCAATTTCAGCCAGAAAATACCTGAAATTACAGAAAAGCACACAAACTCATAGTAAATTCTAGAAATATGAATTTTTCCTAGAAACTAATGAAAATATACTAAAAACTTAACTAAAACATCCTAAAAACTACATGAAATTAACCCCAAAAAGCGTATAAAATATCCGCTCATCACTTCCCCGACGCCAGGCGACGCGAACATGTGGATTACACGGACGCGTAACCTGGCAGAAACGCAATCCACGCAAACGCGTGGATGACGCTTCTGTGTCACTTTTCCGCGACCTGTACGTACCAGAATACACTGGGGGTGATTTCTGGGCTGTTTTTGACCCAGTTTTCAGCCCGAAAAACACAGATTAGAGGCTATAAAGTGGAGGAATGCATCCATTCATAATAATAAGCTCATAATTCATAATTTTTAGTTTTAGATGTAGTTTTTAGAGAGAGAGGTTCTCTCCTCTCTCTTAGGATTTAGTTTTAGGATTTAGGATTATTTCTTCTTCATCACAGGTTCAATGTTCCTTTAATTTATTTTTCTACTTTTATTTTATTGCTTTAATTGATATTTATCTTTTCAATTTAGCTTATAAACCTTTCCATGTTAGATTTGAATTTATGTTTAAACGTAGTTTGATGTGTTTCAAATTTATGATTGCTTTATTCTATTTATGATGTCTTCAATTTAATTTAGAAATTTTCCTTTTGGATTTGGTTAAATAATTGGTGACGCTTGAGTTATCAAACTCGAGGTATTGACTGAAAATTGGAATTCTTCAAGAATTCATTCGAGTTCCAATAACTCTAGCCTTTCCCAAGGAAAGACTAGGACCTGAGGATTCAAATCAATTCATCCACTTAATTTACCTTCATAGTTAGAGGTTAACAAAGTGGGAGAAAAATCCAATTCTCATCACAATCGATAAGAATAACTAGGATAGGACTTCCAGTTCTTATACCTTGCCAAGAGTTTTATTAGATATTAATTTATTAATTCCTGCAATTTATTTTCCTTGCTATTTAAATTACCTGTTCCTCACTTTCAAAACCCCCAATTTACAAGACTCATAACCAATAATAAGAACACCTCCCTACAATTCCTTGAGAAGACGACCCGAGGTTTAAATACTTCGGTTATCAATTTAAAAAGGGGTTTGTTACTTGTGACAACCAAAACGTTTGTAAGAAAGGACTTTTGTTGGTTTAGAAACTATATCTGCAATGAGGGTTTATCTGTGAATTTCTAGACCACGCAAAAGTTTTCTCTTCAGTGAGCCAAAGAAAGAAATCATTCGCGAATTAGGATTTGGTGGCCTCATACACATCCCGCCAATGAATGTGCCACACAAACTGTTAAAGGAGTTGGCTAACTCCTTTACTTTGGGGAAAAAATAAACTGGACACAAGCTATGGTTCGTTTAAGGTTAAACCCAAAACAATAGGGAATGTCCTTGGCCTCAATGCAGAAAACCTCTATACTTGTATTCTCTTTAATATCTTATTCTGATCTCATGTAATGAAGCAATAAATTTAGGTGTATATGAGTGATATTTGGGTGTATTTCAAGTGATTTAGAGTGTAAATTGTTTTCTTTTTTATAGATCTATTTCCCGATAAAGTGAGTTTTAAGGATCTTTTTGAAGAGAACAAGGTCATTTTTAGAAGATTCCAGGGGAAGATATTAAAGAATTTGACTGATGAGATGATGAATATCGGTGTTGAGAATGACCAAGATCGTCTGATTTTCAAGAGGGTTTTCATACTCTATATCCAGATGGCGTTCTTGTTGCCAACAATGATAAAAAAGTATCTCCTGTCCACCTAGCTCCAATTTTTTGTATGGACAACATAACTGAAGGCAATTGGGGCGCCCATGTGCTCAATTTCATCGTGAAAGGCATAAGCAATTACTGTTTGAAAAAGAAAAAATTGATTGACGGATGCCTCTATGCCTTGATGATAATCTATTTTCATCTAACAAAACACGCAAACAAGAAGGCAGAAGCAATCCCTGGACCTCCCTGGGTTAGCCACTCGAATAGAGAGCTACTAGTTGCAAGGATCAGAGCAGAGATTAATGGTCATATGGTAAATGAACAGAATACTCCTCTCTAATTTGGGTATATTTATCTAATATTTAGGTGTATATGAAGATTATTTGGGTGTATCTCATCTGAATTGATGTATAATTGGTTTTAAATGTTTCAAGGCATTGTCAAAAAGGCAGAAGTGAAAAAGAAGTTGCAGAAATGAACGAAAAAGAAAAGAAAGAAAAAAAAGAAAAAAAAAACAAAAAAGAAAAAGCCAAGTTCATCCGAGAGTGATTCCTCGGAGAGTGAACCTAATTTTTTTCTCTGAGTTTGAGTTTGAATAAGACTCAGAGGAAACAACAAAAAGAAGAAAACAACCCAGCACGATATCTAAAAAGTAAGTAATATTTTTGGGTGTATTTTCTCATTTTTAGGGTGTTTTATTCTAACAATTGTTTGCTCTCCAGAATCGTATCCAGAAAAAGGAAGCAGATTTTGCAGGATTCCACTACAGAAAGTGAAACTGAATCCGATGATGAGTAAGATTCTAAAAATATCATTGAATTGCTTTCTTTTCTGTTTATTATTTGAATAGTTCAATTTTATTAACAGAGTGTTTCTCATTAACTTTCAGAAGTGAAGAATCATCACCAATAAAAAAACCAAAAACAAAGAAAAAATTCAAACTACACCCAAAAAGTATGCACTGCTTTCGATAGTATTTTATCATCAATTTTGTTGTATTTTTCTAATTCATACTTTTTTTATTTTCAGGACGCAATCCAAAAAGACAAAGCACATTGTTAAGGATTCGTCTTCTGAAGAACAAATTTAGTCCTATGACGGGTAAGATACTTTATAAAGCTATCTTACCATTTATCATCAAAATTATATTTATTAACATGTTCTTTTGCATATACTGTCAGATCTGAACTTGGAATTGAATTATTACAAGAATTCTTAAGAGAATCAGAAAAGAAGAAAACCAATGAAAAGCTGCTGCATAGGGATTTGTTATATTTGGGTGTATATTACCGATTTTAAGGTGTTTTGGTTGCTAATAATTATTTTTGCTTTCCCAGGAAGAAGGGAGCTCGGCTGCGATCAACAGAAGGTCACTATGACTCATCCGAAACATGAGAACCTTTATTTGATAAAATCTTGATATCCTGATTTGTTAACTGTATAGTATTTTTACTGAAAGATGTTTATTCTATGTTTAGATTGCCGGAGGTGAACATAGTAACCGAGAATGATACTTTGTTTCAAGGACAAACGGATCAAAGCAGCATAAACAAACCCACGGATAACATGTAATTTCTGTTTCTAATATCGGTTGCTTAATTCCTTTTTTACCATCTGCTTCTAATTTTGTATATATTTTTTTAGAAAAAAGCCCTTTAATGTTTTATTCAAGAAAAAAAGGCAGGAAAAAAAAAAGAAAAATCTGCAACTATGTAAGTTCTCAAAAAACAATGTCTATGTTTCTTTTCAATGCTTCAGGTGTATTTTGACTTTATTTGAGTAGATTTCAGGTTGAGTCTGGTAGAAGAATCATCCAGTGACCCAGCTCAACAGAAGATGATGGTTGTTCGAATGGATACACATTCGCAATCTGAACCGCTTTCAATGTGAGTTTTACAACTAAATTTCAACCTTCTAATCATTAATTTTAAGGGGATTTCTTAAATTTTTCTTTTTGTCTTGTTTAGAGTTCCGATTCAAGTTTACGTGCCTCCGTCTCAGACAACAGCACCAAGCCCTGTGCCAGCAATTGAACCATCCCCCCCCCCAAGTCTCTGAGAGAGAAAATTAGTGAAGAAAGAACTAAAAGGTAAGAAATAATATTCGGGTGTATTCGATTATTATTTGGGTGTATGTTTTCCTTATTTGGGTGTATAGTTTCCTTATTTGGGTGTATTCGTTTTGTCTAACCTTGTAGCACTCCACAACCCCAAAAACTTGATGAAAGCACACCCACGGTGCCACCAATTCCATCTAAAGTGTAAGTTCATCACAATATAAGTTTATGTAAGTTCATTCGTCTATTCTTATTCTTATAGTATCTTATATGTCAACACGCAGTAATCCACCCCATGAAGCCACTGCTGCAGTGATGATAATGGCCTGCACAGCATCCTACGTACCTAAAGAAGTTTCGATGCCATCATTTAGCCTTGGTTTCACTGATTCAAGTCAAGAAGAAACACTGAACCAAGAGGGGGAACCGGGATCTCAAAAGGGGAAAAGTCCTAAAACACCAAAACTAATCGAACAATTAGAGGAGTTGGTGGAGAAAATTGCAAATAGTGGGGTAAAGGCAGCAATGGATTTTGCAGAGGGTAAAAGTCCCCCGATCGAAAAGCAGCCTGCCGGGAAAATTTTTGAAAAGTGTGAAACTCTCGCAAGGAGCAAGGAAATGTCGGGTGACATGAAAGAAAAGTGCTACCTGTGGGCGACACGTGTAAATACATATGGGGATGGAAGCACTAATGAGTATGATTCGGTGTGCATCCTCAATGCCCAACAGCAGTGGGATTTGTCTTCTCGGTCAGAGATATTTTTTATTTCCATTTTTCCTCTCTGCTATATGTAATCAATTGATTCTTAATTTCGTTTCCCTTCTTATTTGTGCTCCGAACTCTTGTAGAAAAATCTGCAGCCTTCGCATAATCCTTGTAGAATTTTGCAGCATCTTCAAGGGTGTTAAAAGTCATTCCAACTTTAGGAACAAACTGCTAATCAACAACACAGAGGGGCTGCAAAATACACCAAAAAATACATCATATTAAAAACAAGTATATACTATAGAATGGAAATAACAATCATAAAAAATAACAGAAACTAGATTCATGAATCATCATTAAACAGAAACTAAAACAATTCAACTAAAAGAATAAGACAATTCACCCTCCGTCAGATGAAAAGTCATAAACTGTAAATACACCCAAACTTTCCTAAAATACATCCATATATTCCTGATCTACACCCGAACGTCAACAATTCAACTAAAGAATAAGAAAAAGTCATAAACTGTAAAATACACCCAAACTTTCCTAAAATACACCCAAATATTCCTGATCTACACCCGAACTTCTGATATAAAATGCACAAAATTCATTAGAACTAGTACATTAGATTCAATACAAACAAGGAACAATTAACAGCAAATTTCACAAGCAATGTTCACGCATTATTCAGCTACACAATCATAAACTACTAACTGGATCAAATTCAGATTCAATAATTAAATGAAACTAAATCACATCTCAAGAACTTCATTGGATTCAAATTCAAAATCCGCTTCGCTCTAGTTCAGCTGATAATCTGAAGTTGAATCATCCATTATCTTCAAAACGATTTCAGAGCTTGATTTCAGAAACAATGAAAATCGAGAAAAACAAAGAAAGAACACAGAGAGAAACGCACGTAAATGACGAAGGAGATGAAGGTTGTGGTAGGCTTAGAGAAGAGGGGTTGAATCTATGCCTTCCTTTTAAGTTGCTGTTATTATCCTTTTAAAACAAACTTTCAATTCTGATTCTGTTTGTACTCAGCAGCGGAAATTTATGAGACAATTTATTTTTGTATCATGAATATCAGAAAACAGAACACAGCAGATAAGAGAAAAGCTAACACCAGCATGTATCCTGGTTCGGTTACCTTATTCTATGCAACCTACGTCCAGTCTCCTCCACAACTATGGAAGAATTTCACTATAGTTAACAGTATTACATACACCAATTTTACAGGATTGACCCAATCCTTTCACACTCAAGTTCTAACCTAACTTGACATTGGCTATGCTAATAACTAACTATTCACTCTTAGTGCTAACTAAGAAAGGGATACCTTACAGGTACAAGATACAAGACATAAACATACCTAAAGAAATCAGAAAATAACTTTAGGCTTTTCTCTCAAGTGTTTCACTCAGCCTTTTTTCACTCATGGCTTTTACTTGAGCTTTCTCACAATGCCTTTTCTCACAAGAAATTACAGAGAGATTGACTTCATCAACAGCCTCTGTGCTATGTGAAAACCAGATTAGCAAGCCTCTGATTTAGTTCTTCATACTGGCGAAATGCACCTTTGATTAGGATACATTGTCCAGTTAGTTGAACTTCTTCAAAGAGCTCTCTCAGAACAAAACCTCTATTCACTGGTTTTCTCTCCTTAATTTATGAATGAGCAGCAAGCCTCTTTTATCTCCTTGCATGTTGCTGAGTTCTTCTTCCAAGGTCAACACCTTGAGCCTTGAGCTTCACCAATCCACAGATTCACTTTTTCTTATTAAACCTTAGAGTAGAAACTTTGCTTTTGACTTCTTCATCTTGACCGAAAGCCATAAACCAGTAACCATAGAAATCTTCTCATGGTCAACTTGATCTTAGCCATTGAGAAACTACTTGGTCCCCAATTATCACTTGTGATCGTAGATGTAAAGCAGAATATGGCAGAGAACAACTTTCCCTTGAATGCCATTTTCTGATAGAGCAGAGAGTTGGGAAGAAGAGAAGAAGATATGATGCATGCAAGATGAGATGGATTACCTTTAACCTAAGCTTGATTTGGTTTGAATTTTCTGTTTTAGCTTCTGTGTTTCAAGCTTAAACTTTCTCTCTCTTGCTTCTTTGGTTACTAGCTTAGGGAAGAAGCTCTTTCTCTCTTTCTCTTTCTTACTTTTCTGAAGCTTTGATTTGACTTGCTCAGAGAGGAGAGTAACGTTGCTTTTGGTAAGGCAAGATGGAGGGAATTGAAATTCACTTTGGGCTTGGATCGGTTTGGTTCATGTAATCTGTTTGGCCCATCCAATTCCTTTGGCTTCTTTATTTGCTTTTTCTTGGGCTTCTGATTTTTGCTTTTAGCCCATTTTTCTTGCTAATTGTTTTGCATTTCATTTGGGCTGCTTAATATTGAATTAAGATCTGCAACACATAATAAATAATTGGTAATAAGTAATTATAATTAAACAACACTAATCATTTATTTTGCCCAAAAATAATGTTTGTCATCACTAAATATTTTAGTTAATTTCTTAACTCAACAGGAGAAGGCAGAGAGAAACACACGTAAACGATGAAGGAGAAGGCAAAGAGAAACGCACGAACGAGATCGAAGAAAGAAGGCAAGAAATTCGAAAAAGAAAACAAAATCCTTTTAAAAAAAAAAGTTATATATTCGCGCGTTGATTGATTTAAATATCTGTTAAGGAGGCGCGTGAAACATACATGCCATAAGAGCACGTTTGAGGGAAAGTCAATTTGAGGACTTGTAAAACTTGTAACTCAATTTTACTTGTTTGCGGAGATTAATCCTTTTGTTATATGTTTTCCTTAAAAAACAATGATAAATCAATAAGGCATGAGTCTACGACAGTATAAACATTTTTCTAAATAGATCTAATCTCTTTAATATACTAAAAATGAATTTCATTCAAATTTTTAGTATAAAGTGTTATATTCTTATAATTTTTATTTTCATCCAAAAATAAATTTTATTATTACTAATTATTATCTTATTCATATTCCTAATTTTCTAATATTTAATTATTTATTTTAACCCAACAAATTTATTTTCTATTGTAACTCAATAAATTTATAATCATTAAAAAAAGCATAATTATAACTAATAGTTTATGAAATAGATTAATAAAAAAGGAAAATAGATGATATATGCTAAAAGTAAAAATATACATTGCTAGTATAATACTATTTGATTGTATGGTTTGACAAAAAAATACATTATCAAAATCGTGTTCGATGTTTGAGAATGCTAACTAAAGTTTTTCTACTTTTTGTATTTAGCAAAATATTTATATATTTGACCCAAAATTTTGTAGAAAATTTTGGATAATTATTTTTAAAATACACATAAAAAATCGGATTAAAATTCAATCCCTATCCTTGCTTAAAAAAAATCACGTGAAGAACTTAATTTTTAAATTACTTTTTGAGAATATATTTAATGTTATTAAAAGTGGAGAGTATTTTTATCTGTATTCTAAAAGATCGAAAATATATATGATGTTGTTACTTTTTTATTAAACAAATACTTATACAGGTCTTTTATATATTATTTATTACACTTAAAAAGTTATAATTTATATAATTAACATAATAATTTTAAGTTAACAAATTAAAAATAAAAAATTTTCTTTTGCACAGTACCGCTATTGTTAAACTTGTTGAGATGAAAATTTCAGTGCGAATAAAAGAGATGGAGCCAGAAATGATCTATCAAATATGGAATTGGCCGAAAATTCCTAATTGCCTTATAGTCTTTACGAATTAGACAACACATATTTTTAGCTATTCACATCATTATTCATACTAGTAAGTTCATGCCATGAAACATTTTTTATGATTTTATTGTATGTGCACATGCTAAACTGGGTGGTTTTATTAACTTCTACGATTTTCGTTGCACAGAAAAAAACTTAGCAAGAGAGATCACTGGTGTTTCGCTGGCTAGTTGAGACTGCGTTTTATAATTTTATTCTTTTACAAATTAAATCGTTAAGAAATTCACTAAATATAGCTATGTATGAATAAATAAATAAGGGAAAGTATGAGGAGCCAATTGAATATTTATACCATGTGTACAATGGAAGTTTAGAGAGTATTAGAGATATAATCATTAGTGTTACCTTTTTCCATCAGCTGAAGCTTTTGGGATGAGTGGTATCTTGCATGGTATTAGAACGCTAGATCCGAAAGGTCAAGAGTTCGAAATAGCCCATTGTACACATTGTACAAATAGTCCATTGTCTCCCTAGCGGGATCCAATAAATAATTGTAGACAGATAGAATAATTGGGAATTGTACATATATAATTAATCAACTATGTAACATGTACGTTAAAATCAACCATCAAAATTAGTCACTAATATAAAATACATATAAAATACAAAATACACATTGAAAATAAACTAAACGACATATGTATTTATATACAAATATATGGTGACTAATTTTAATGACTAATTTTAGTAACTAATTTTAAAGTACAAATAGCATTTTTGATAGTCATACGACATTTGTACACAAAGGTGAATATTTGTAACAAGTAAACATTAAGAACTTCTGATCTCATGTATACCCACTAATTATATTGATTCATCAGAATAATGATAAATTGATAATGATATTCTCAATTTCGTTCATGAAATGAACAAACAAAGTAGACTTCTTTAAAATTATTAATATTATTATCAAAGTCAAACTAAAGATGATAAAAGTGCGTGCTAGTTCATGTACATCAAAAGTTAAAAGAGTAGCGTGCTTGGAAACTAATAAAAACATACATTACCAATTAAGGTAGCTAGTGACGATGGTTGGAAATAAAATTAAAAAAGCATGACTCTCATCATGATCATGGTTTCTCTCCTGGATGAGGAACCGGAGCGGATTTACCTCCTCCACTGTAAACTGGAGCAGGATCCCAAATGTTATAGTCTTGTTCCACATAAAATTCATCTTCACCTTGGTTCATGTTGTCCTTTACTGGCCGAGCATTACAAGGTAGTGACGACGGGCATGGCATCCATGGTGTAGAAGACATTGCAGATGTTGCTACCATCACAACCACCACTATCTTTCTTAACATTATCAAAAGTGATGAGTTCATGATTTTGGTTTGAATGTTAATTTTGTGCGTTACATAGTCTGAGTCATTTATAAATAAAGATATATATGTAGCTTTTGCGTGACCCTTATAAAGTTCAATATTATTAGTACATTATCAATATCCAATTTATCATTATCTTATAATTGTGAAATACCAGTTGATTTCAACGTCAGTGTTTAAGTTGAGGTTTCCCTCTTGTTCACACCAAATTAATGACGATGTATCATGTTTCTTGCATTTGCTCCAAATCAAACATTTCATTGGTGCAGAAGAAAATTGTTAAGCCATTAAAAAAAGGGCTTAATGACATACACCGTGTAGTTCTCACGTCCTGTATATATATAGTATGGCGGTAATACTAGGAAAACAAAAAAAAAAAAGAGAATTTTTTTATTTAGTATTTATTAATAGTTATAATTTACAATAATTAATGAATTAATAAATGTTAAATAAAAAAATTAATTAATTATTTTTTGTTATTAAATATTTTTCATAGTATGGTGTATTTTCCATAGTATGGCAGTAACACATAAACTCATTATTATTATTATTATTATCACTAGTGTAAAATTTGGACTACGCACTCTCGGGTCGTATACATATATAATCTATTTTATTGTATTTATATATAATTTATTTATAAAAAGATTAATATATTTAAGATTTAATGTATATATATCAACTATGTTATCTTGTTTATATATATGTGTTGGATCCTTTTTTCTCATATCAAAAACATAAATAAATTTTCATATACATATTTAAATATCAGTTTGCAAGTTAAGGAATATGCCGTTGGATTGTGCATTTAAGTTTTAACAAAAGAAATAAAAAAAATTTTACTTCTTCAACTATCTCCGTTTCCAAAAACAGCCACATCCTCTTACATAAATACAGAAAAGGTTCTTCCTTTCAAAAAACAACTAACCTCATGACAAATTTAAATACATAATGCATGAATATGGAAGTTTATACATGTATTAATCTTTTTCTTTATCTTATAATTACCGTATTGATCTAATAGTCATTGTTTTTTAATCCCAACTGTATTTTGAAACAGACAAAGCGCAGAAAAAATTATGTTTATCAATTTATGTTCTCAAGTTCTTAGGGTACAAACCTTTTTTTCTTATGGTAAAAATTGTTTCTTAATCTCATATAGACCAACAAATTTGTTTTTTCACATATATGCTAATAAAAGTTGTAATTATGTTCTCATATGCACTCTGCTTTTGTGACAATTTTTCTATGACAATTTTCTACTATGGTATGACTACAAAAAAATAATAAACACATATGCTTTAGAAATATTAAATTATGTTTAAGATTTATTAAGCTAATCATACTAAAATATTTTATTTAGTTGCTTCAACTCCATTTCTAAATAAAACTTAGTATTCGATCAACTTAAAAGTTATTGCAACTCCTTTCACAACTTTTTAAAATGCTAATTATAAACTAAAGCTAAGAAATTTTTTGAAATTTTCATCCACTGAGGTACTGAATTTATGCTAAAAACGGGGATACTACATTTCTCACAACCTCAAGCAAGTACTATAATAAAAAGAAACACATAGTAAAAACAAAATGGAAAAAGTTTGGTAACCAAAATTTTTCAGCCATAATCAGCCAAAATTTTTCATATTTTACTTTATTTATATCACTTAATAACAGTTTTATTTTTTACTTCATTCTCTTATCATTCTACTTATCACCGTACTTATCATATCTGCTTATTAATGATATTAATTAGAAAAGCATATCCCTTTTTATTAGGCACTATTATAATCAATACTTAATATTCCTTTTTATGATTTGATTTTTATATATAAAAATACAATAAAGATTAATAATAATTATATTTAAGAACGGTAATTATAATATCAATTACATTAAATAATTACAATTGATTCTTTGTTTGTTATGGTATTTATCATCAATTATTGGAGATATGAAACATGAAACCTATCCTAATATATACTTTATGTTAATTCAATCATATTCATTTTCACAAGAATAACACCATTGCAAGCACAATAGTGTATAAGCCAAGAAATTTTACAAGAAATTGTTTTTATCACTGTAATTTGTATGGCAATTGATATCGACCTTAATACAGTACCTATGGCAGAAGGTGCTGAAGAATTTGAACAACAGACGGACTCACCCAATGTAATTGTTGCCAGTCAATCAATTTCTGAGAATATGAAAAACTACACTAGCTCTGATGAGGTATGGTAATAACTCGAATTTTTTTTATGTATTTTTTAGCACTTTATTTATATGCGTAACATTTTTTTATCATTATTTGTTTGCTATCTATCTCAAAAAAAATAAATTTCGCATCGGCAAATAAGTTTTAGCATCATCACAAACAATATAACCAAGACTATCATATATCATCACGCTTTCGTACACATAGCATTCATTGATATTTTAATTAATTTAGAATTTCATTCAATTCTCAAATTTTAAATTTTACGTTTAATTTTGCTAAAGAATTACAAAATAATTTTTTAAATCAAAATTCGAGTTAATAAAAATATTGATAAACAACTTTAGACTTATTCTATAATCTAACTGTTTAAAATAAAATGCTTTTCAGAGAAAATTTATTTGGAAGATTTTAAAACAAAATCTAGAGAAATAGAAGCTATGATCCCTACTATATCTTCCGTCTTATTCCTCTTTCATTTTCATAAATATGCCTTTTTTGTGGTTTATGCCTTTGATAATTGGTATCTTTTATTATTATTATTATTATTATTGGAATACATAAGCAACCATTGCACCTGTTCTCGAAAAGAAACGTTAGGACATGAATGTTTTCATCCTCTTGTCTATGTTTTAATTTAAATGAGAGATAAATCGTAGAAATAAGTATTTTGATGACCAATAATTTTTTTATAATATTTAATTATAAATTACTTAAAATATAATAGAGAATGTAAATAAAAAAAATAAAAAATATATGTAAATAAAAAAATAATTACATGAAGTTAACATCCACGTTAACATACATAATAAAACGAAATTAGCACCTAAACGAAATTAACATCCAATGCAGTCGTTTTGTGAACCTTGGCTACATTTTCTGTTTAAATAAATTGGAAGATAAACAACTATAAGTGATAATTAAAAAGGTCACCTAGCACAAATATAATCCGACCAAGTAAATATAGTACACCCAAATATAGTACAGAATGGACAATAACATCCGTAATTCCAATCAGTTAACATCCATAAAACCACACGGATAACATCATGTGTCTTATATACATAACATCCAACTTAATAAGACAAGATTTAGCTATTCGAAATACTACTTAAAGTTACTAGTATTGGCATTACTTAACGGGAGAGGACACATAGTCATCAAATTTATTATGTTATGGAATGAATGCTAAAACACAAAAAGAGGTATTTATATGTGTAAGGTATATTGCCATGCTCAAAATAAGTATCTCCAACAGTTTTTAAAATATAGATTTACCAGCTACAGCATCAATATCATACTTCTAAAATTAGATAAATAATTAATTACTCTATACATGGTAAAACTTTATATACGATTAAAAAGACGCAAAATCTAAAAGATATCTATACTATAATAATATTAAAAAAACGCAGGTTAGAGCAACAAAAGTTTATAACAAAACTAATAAATCATTGAATTGCCTTTCTTGGAAGGTTGTTGATCAAATTCAGCAAGTAATGCATGACCAGCCGATATGTCGGTCTCGTTTTCATCTACCGTGGGAGCTTCTTTACAAGTCCTTCTATTAGACTTTATTTTTTTCTTAATGCATCCTCTCTTTGATACGCGGTTGTGCTTTTTCGGTGACCTAGACATCTTTCCAATTAAATTTAGAAGCCCCTACAGTGGACAACGTATAAGTTTTATTTACATTAGAGCTTAAAAGCAGTGATCCGATTAACATATCTTTCACACTTATCACTATTAAAATATTATATATATATATCGTATGCCTCACTGAGTGAGATGTGCTTTTCTCTTCATCCATCTTCTTCAGATCAACAAGCGATCAGTCTCTAATCCACGGTTCTCTCCCATTATATCATCCTAAATCTCCATGCTTGTTAGCATGGAGATATATAATCTGAAAGTTATAGTAATTGCTATAAACAATGTATACTATAAAATAACAAACAACAAATCAAAGGTTAAGGATATACGGCTCACCAGTAATGCGAACATACATCCATCCACTGTCTTCTTCCCTACCTCCTGAAACCTCAGAACTTCCTCAATTAAAAAATCATAAATGTACCTCGCCCAATACATCTTCCTTGGGTTCGATACATCAATGGCAGCCTGTATATGTATGTCTGAAACAGTGGCCTTTGGTGAGGGAAAGAAGAAACACTTTGCTATCAACATGATGAACTGTCTCCGGAAGTTGATTCTATCGACATCGGACTGCATCAAGCATGTGATAACATCCCTTTTCAAATCTACTTGTTTCTTTCCTGTGAAGCTATTAACAAGTCGGTGCTCTGCTGCTGTTTCTGGACTTTTGAAACTATTCCCTATCAAGCACAAGCAGTCCAAATCTTTAATGGCTAATTTAACCGAAAACATATACTCAACGAAAGTACTGTGGATAATTTTTTTTCCTTTTCTCCCTATTTTATTTGTGAATTGCGTACCATGATTCGGTAGTCCAAAACACCGCGCAATTGATTCAACTAATATGGGAATTTTTCTTGTTTCGACGACCAAAGACTTCTCATCCCGACTATATGATGATGCTAATGCAATCATCATATCTTGGTTGACAGCCCATTCAGGCACATATTGCAGCCAGCCAAGTCCCATGTTCTGCACCTCCATTAGTTTCTCTCTGCCCGCGCCTGAGTCTAATTGCTTCATAACTGAAGCCACGCAACATGGCGAGCACCTAAATACCAGTGTTTTCTACACAAAAATTCATAATCAGCACAAAGTGACAACGAAGGAGATTGTCGGTTTTAACATTTACTATCAAAACACAATATCCCAAATTTGCAGTTAATTCACCGCTAACCATCCAAGGTACCTTTTTTGGTCTACCAGTTTTTTTTTTTTTTGCGATCCTCTTTCGGGATTGTTATTCTTTTGTGTCACTTTTTTGCTCCTGGTACGAGCCATAGCTACTTCTTATTTTTTGAACACCTGTTCACAAGCAACTGGTATATATACTCAAATAACCCACTTAAATTAATTATTAACATACCATCATGTTTATCAATAGCATAGATACGCTAACAACTTTACTTAGTTGAATATAAAAATCATGAATATTTACTATGTGTCCATGATTGTTATTATTACTTCACTATAAAAAATTAATTAATATTAACTGAAAAAAAATTGACTCCATAATATTATTTTTGTTTATAATTTATTAGATATAATGACACTTCAAACCTGCTCTTTTGCATACAAACAAATTTAATAGCTGTATTTTTTTTTTTCAAATTCTAATGTATAGAATTGAGAAGAACACAATCTAGGTGTATGATGAATATATAAGGCACAAATCATTAATTATTAAACTTATGATAGGGAGTTTTAAATTTTCTTGACAAAATCTAAGTTATCTGTCCTAGCTAGTACTTAAAATAAATCTCAGATTCAAGTTTAAATGTTTTAAAATTAAAGCTAAGTAAGTATAACAATACAAGGGTTAAAGTTAATCAAAAATAAAAAAATGAATAAAAAATAATAAAAAGTAGGAACGAAAGTAGAGTAACTGACATCATGTAAATTATTATAGAGAGTAAATAAACTTTATTTTATTTCAGAGCGTGTAATTATATATTTTGAGTATATATATATATAACTAAAAGTAATTTGTGTTATTTAATTTGAACGGTCCCAAATTTCACAACTCATACTTTCATATAGGAAAATGAACAATGTTATACGTACCATTTACAAGTACTGTATTTTTTTTTTTTGTATATTTCTTTTTATAATAATTTTTTGTAATTTTTGGGTAAGGAATGGATGGAGGTGCAGAAATGTTTGTTGAGAATTATAAGTTAGAAAAAGTGATTGGACTTGGAGAGTTTTGGTAAGGTTAGAATTGCTCAACATTTACCAACCGATCATAAAGTTGCTATCAAGATCCTTAACCGTCACAAGATCAACCAAATCAAAATGGAACTAACTAATCAAAATTTAGTGAATTAATTTGTTTAACTACATACCATTACTTAAATAGTCATATATATATGTATGTTCAGTTTTTTAACAATCACTAATAAAGATAAAGCATTTCACACTAAAAAATTTCATGCAAAATTTCAACTCAACATTTTATAAAGTTAAAGCAATTCAAACTAAAAAAATCAAGTCATAACATCTCTATTGAACCGTATCTAGAAGGATTTTTTTCCTTCACATGAATAAAAAAAATAATAATTTGCCAATAACTTTAAGTACTCCTAATGTACTTCCACCATAGTTAACTACCATAATTAGTCAACTACTAAAAAATACATAATCTAAATGACACACATGATAAAAAAAAACCCTTTTTTGATGCCTTTTCTTCATCTCCAGCCCAAAATGCCATCTTTGCAAGTTTTTTCCTTTTCCCAAACCCATCAAAGTGAGATAAAGAATAAAAATTTCATCGTTAACATCGACTCCAACCACATACAACAACTGATAATGGAGCCCCAATATGCCAATTAATCGAAACACAATTAATAGAAAGATAAAACTATATAACATACCTATAGGAGTTGGAGACAAGG
This sequence comes from Arachis hypogaea, assembly GCF_003086295.3. Taxonomy (NCBI): domain Eukaryota; kingdom Viridiplantae; phylum Streptophyta; class Magnoliopsida; order Fabales; family Fabaceae; genus Arachis; species Arachis hypogaea. Next base: position 110,925,406 of record NC_092052.1, on the reverse strand, counting down.
CTATGAGATGCTCGACTTTTTCAATGGAGACTTTCGAAATATGGAGGCAACTTGAACGAAATGGCTGCTTCATATTTATCACATTATTAATTACTTGAAAGAAAGCACAACACCAAGTACGAAAAATAGCAACTCAAACCACATAACATATAAAAATTCAAGGAACCATAACACACCAGAAAATTAATGTCTACTTATCACGGTTTGACTTAGCCTGAGTCTTATCGGCTGATTTTGATGCTTAATCACAATGCACCCAAACAAGTTCATAGCATTTTTTTTCAATTGTTTAAAAAATATATTCATAGAAAATGGGGAATTGAAATATTGATATAAAGTCTTTTAATAAATAGATTGTCATATTGGATAACATCATGAAGGACACACCAAATTTCATTGAATAATGAGAGGGAAATAAGAATGATTATCATATGAAAGTATTAATAATGAGCAAAGAGAGAAGTCACATTAAGACAAACACAACGAAGACAGTGTTCAAAAGCATGATCATGTAATATTTCAAACGGCCGCAATAGTTCAAAAAAAAATGACTCAATGAGTTTCAATATACAGAAAAAGCTTTCAGATAATCAAAGTCCAAAGCCCAAAAAGAGAAACCAAGCGAGTGAGAAAAGGGTTTTACTTACCGTAGAAAAACGCGAGTGAATGCAAATATGGTGAGATGAAAGTGTGAAAGTGAGAAGTGGGATTTGCGTTGTGCGAGAATCGCGTAGAAGAAAAAGGGATCAGAGGACGAAACGCGTAATGGCGTGTTATTATAGAACAGAGGCGTCGGAAAACAACAAAAAAACACCCATTTTCTGCTACCTTCCCTTCATCTCTACTCCCAAAACGTGACCTTTCTCCAACTATTCCCCTTTCTCTTTTCCCAAACCCATCAACACGAGATAAAAATCAAAACTTTCATCCTTAACATCAACTCCAACCACATGCAACAACAGATAATGTACTCTCAACATGCCAATTAACGGAAAAATGAAACTAAATAACATACCTATAGGAATCGGATACAGTGCTATGGAATGCTCTGATGACGAAGCTGCTGATTTTCTCCTCTCTGCATCTTTTCGTTTTCCTGGTTCCTGGGTTTATGGAAGGAATGAAATGGGAGATAAAAGTTTTGATCTTTCATTCTATGTAATTTCTTCGTGTATTAGGATGTTAATTTACTGGACTGAAATTGTATTTTATTATAATTAAATGTAGATGAGAGATTTTTAGGGATTTGATTGAGATGAAACAGAAATTAATTTTGAGAATGAAATTAATTACTATATGAATGAAGAAGAAGGAACGGTGATAAGTATGTTATTGATAAGCAAGTGGAGTACACTCTCTTATCATGAGAATGACATTTAGTTTGTACTATATCTATAATATACTCTTTTTTTTGGCTACGTAGCACTCCCCAAACAAAATATTTTTAAATGTTAAAATATTTTGTGTAACACTAACTTGATCACGTTTAGATTTTTGCATAATTCACACTTTATCACTTAAGTTCTCTTGTTTTCAACTTTAACACTCAGGTTTGCATAAAATCTCTCCTAGAACGAATGATTTGCTCGAAAAATATCATGTTCTATTATCTTATACTGCACTTTACTTTCAACTTCAAATCTTCTTGTTTGATTTTTAGATTGGTTATCGTGTTCGTGAGTTCCTGTAGTGCCTCCTTAGCAAGAGAGAGATTTACTTCTAATATTTACATTGTAAATCTTGCAGCCTGAAATTGAACATAAATGCATAATAACTTGAGTTAAAAATAATTCAATATTTCTTTTTGAAGTTCAAACAAATATGTCCTAAATCTTATCCCTGTATGAAGTGAGTCATGACATCAAGGGCACATAAATCTTGTCCCTAAAAAATGTTTGTTTTACATGTAGTGACCTATTTTTAAATTAGTTAACTAAAAAATATTTATTTTACAAAATAGCGAAAAGGAAACATATATAATTTTCAAGTTATGACTTACAGAAAATAGTAAAGAACATGGTTCAATAATTAAAAAAACTGCCAACGAACATAACATAAAACTACAGCAGTGGTATATGTTGAGTTAATAGAAATCACAATACAAAATAAAAATTGAAAAGCTACATTCATCAAGCATATATAGTAGAAGAAAAAGAAAATTAAAGATGATAATTTACGAACTACTATTATTATTATTGCTGCATATTCACAAAATATTGCATGGAATACATGACTTTAACCGTTAGGATTATCTATGTGCCCTTGAGTTTTCAATATTTATATATGGTAGGAAACTCATTTTTAAAGGAAACTCAAAAACAAATATACAAAAGTTAGTTATGGAAGGAAAAGAAAGAACAAAAATAGTTAAATACATATAAACTTAGTTAAATTTTAAAGAGTGTCATCCAAGAATTAAACTGAACATTTAAAGAAGAGACAAAAATGATATAATATAAACAAAAAAAAAAGGGTAAAAAATAGCGATTAAGCAGATGAATCATTTATACCGCTTTGGCAGGAGCAACTTTAGCCAAAGCACCTTGCAGCAAATTTCACACCTTGAGCTTTGTCAGGAAAGTTGTTCCTTAAAAAAGGAAAGTTTTCAAATTACTTAGCAAAACCAAAAGCAAATCCAAATTTAAAGTAACGAAAAAAATCTATAAAAGTCAAAGCTACTAAATTATATAAGATGTCAACAGACAACAATAACTATGTTTATTTTAAGTGTGATGCTGTTTTACACCTCTGAACAACATTTTATGTTTAGAAAAGAAAAAGAAAAGAAAAAGGCTATAGCCTCTGAAAAAACCATTGTTGTTATAAATATATAGCTTCTACTAAATTTCTTTAAATTATATAAAAAAAAAAAAAACAACTTCAAGAGCGGGAGCATTTCTAAGAGAAACAACTCTGACTTCAAGAGCAGTAGCATCTTCAACTTTCTGCTATTGCTCTTGGACTTCTAATAGTCCAGGAAATTGCTCCATGGTTTGGTTTGTTTTAAACCATCTCATCAAAGTATCACATGATTAAGTTTTAGATAAAAAACAAACTGCTCCATGTTCATTAAAATTTTTACAAAAATAACATAAACCTTCAAGATATGATAATCAAATACTTTAACATTGTAATTTGCATTACTATATACCTAAACAAAAAGAACAAAGAATTTTTTTTTTGCATTATTTGATGATCTTCATTGTTCCAAAATTATCTCTTATAGAATTTCTAAAACCAAATCTTTTTTACTGAAATGAATTCTAACTGATAAATTAAGAACTCAAAACATCTTTCGAGAAAATTTATATTGGCATATGTGAAGTGTTAGTGGTGAGAGGATTGACGTACCAAATGAAAGAATCCTTAACAATATGATGATGGGTGCAAATTCAGAACACATTAATATATTTTAGTGTTGGATCCAATTAATTAAAACAAAATGGATATAACATACAAATGTTTATTCTTTCTTCTCTATATGTTATAGATTAAGGGTTGCTGAATACAAGTATCAAACCCAAATAAATATTATTAAATTTTCTCATGAACTCTATGATGATGAGGATGGAAGTACCGGTAAAATTGAAAAGGTTATCAATCATGTCAAATGAGGCATAAAATGTAGAATGTCAATTTCTTTATATAGAATCAATATCCACCATCTTAGGCAGCAATCTTTTCATTCCTCTAATAACAACATAAATGCAAATGGCAACAAAAAGAAATTATAAAGGATAGTGTTACCTGGAGGACATTGTTGGCATAATCAAATACTCCATCGGAGACCACAACAAAGAATTATAGAGACTAAAATTTTACTTAGCTTGCAATTGCAGGTCAATCACCACCTCAGATGTTCTTTAAGAAATGACATAAAATATGAAAACAGGAAAAAAAATCAACAATATAGTTAATAGAAGACAAACACGGTAAGCTATCCAACAACAAAGGGAATAAATATTAAATAAACAGTTATCAAATGAACAAATTAAATTTTATCCATATACCATTATCTGTTTGAGCTTTTTCTTTCTTAATTTCATGTTCTAATCTCCTTTTAATCAAAGGATTTTTAAGTCACAAACTTATAGGAGGAACAAAAATCGCATCAAAGATCATATATAAATTTTGAAAAACAGTATGTTCATACTTACGCTTCTATCTCATAATTTTTAAAGGCAGAGAAAGAACAAAGGAAAGAAAGTGTTGCAGCCGTAGTGGTGTGTTCATTTCTTATAACTAGTTACCTTAGGAAGAAGAATATTACACGCATACTCTAGTACTGCTCTCAATGAGTTTTGCATTAGACATCAAAAGACCATCCCCAACAATCTGCACAACATTGCAATGAGCACAAAACTCATCAAACAGTTGGATTTGAGATCACTTGTGTAAGACCCCAAATTTTAAAAAGTTATTAATAAATTATTTATGATTTATTATATTTAGTTAATATTATCTTTTTAGAAATTTTTATATATAAGTTGAGTAAATTCTTATTTGTTATTTAGAGTCCTTATAAATGAAAAATAATGAGTATTTTATATGCCTTAATTTTAATATATATTTTTAACCTTATTTTATAAATAAAGAAAAATTAATTTTACTTATCTCTAATTTTTATTAAATTGATATTTAACTGAAAATTATTTAAAGATTGATAATTAAAAGGTATTTTCATTAAAATAGATATTTTATATATATATTTAATTTAATTTTTATGATTATCTTACTTCTTTTTTATTTCATAAAAAATTACCCTAATCTATTAACCCACAAATCCCCAAATAAAAATCCTAAACCTAATTTTGACCTAACCATACCATTTGGTTTCCCTTTCCTCGCCGTAAACCCATTTTTTCCCATTTCCCTTATTCCATCAGTAAACACACACACACACACACATGGGAGAGAGGAAGAGGATCGGAGAAGAGAAGAGGAGGGGGAAGTCCGCGCCGGCACGCTGGGCCTCACTGCCACCGTCGCGTCATCGTCGGACTGTGGAGAGAGAGAGAGAGAGAGAGTTCGCAAAGGGAGCCAGGGGAGAGTGATAAACTACTATTTTATGGTTTATCTTGTGCTCAATTGAGTGGTTTTTATCAAGCCTTTGTACACTTATCCATACAATTTGCATGATTTTACAATTCCTTCCCAATTTTGTTCTATAGTTGAAAACTTGCTTCCTAAGCCTTTAAATTGTGTATTTTAATTCCCCTTTATACCATTCGATGCCGTGATCTGTGCGTTAAGTGTTTTCAGGCTTTATAGGGCAGGAATGACTTAGAGGATGGAGTGGAAGCTTGCAAAAATGGAAGGAGCACAAAAAATAAAGGAGATAACCAGTGAGGATCGATGCGCACGCATGGCTCACGCGTGCACGTGAATTGGAGTTTTGCACGGCGACGCGTGCGCATGTCTGACGCGTACGCGTGACACGCGAAGATGAACATTGACGCGTACGCGTGACTGACACGTACGCGTGACATGCGCCACGTGCAGAAAATGCAGAAGACGCTAGGGGCGATTTTGGGTTGACTTTGGACCCAGTTTTCGGCCCAGAAACACAGACTAGAGCCAGGGGACAAGCAGAGACTCAACACACATTCTCATTCGCATAGTTTTTAGTTTTAGATTGGAATCTTAGTAAAAACACCACTTCCACTAGGTTTCTTCACATTCATAGTTTTAGAGTTTGTGCTTTTGATTTGGATATTGAGAAGAGTCACTACCTCTGTTGAAGTTTCCATTATTCTAGTTTATTTTCTTATTCCTTTACTCTTTTGATTACCTATTAACCCTATTCAGATATGGATGTTTATGATTTTGGGATTTATTAATACAAAGAATTATTTTTACCTTTAATTAATTTTCTACTGTTATTTTATTTGAAATTTCATGTCTTCTTCTCTTTCCCAATTATCGTTTATGAAGATGGCATTCACATCAATGGAGTAGACTCCCAACTTGACTTGGGAGTTAATTAAAAGGAGACCCTTGAGTTGGAATACTCAAGTGTTAATTTTAATTGGAAGTTGTTGGCTAACTCTCTATTTACTAATGCTAATCCTTCCACAGGAGAGGATTAAGACTTGTGAATCAGAGTTAGCTCAATCACTTTACTTTCCTTTATTTAGTAAGGGTTAACTAAGTGAAAACAACAACCTCTTGCTATTACATTTGAGAAAATTCAACAAGGATAGAACTTCCAATTAATCTTCTCCCGGTCAAGGCTTTTTATTTTGATTATATAAATTCTCTTGCTAATTTTCATTGCTTTAATTTACAATCATTTATTTTTCTGTTCTCCAACTCTTAAAATTTCTCGGAAAACTCCTGATTAATAAAATAGCATTCTCTTGTCAACTCGTTGGGAGACGACCTGAGATTTCTACTCCCAGTATTTTATTCTTAAAATTTGTGACAACTCTTTTGAATTGATAAGCGAAATTTTCGTCGGTTAAGAACTGTACTTGCAACGCTGTTCTTATTATAAATTCTTAATCGGCAATTTTTCTCCTCATCAGAGAGAGACGCGAGCGCAAGCCAGGATGCGCGAGAGGGAGTCGCCACTGCTGGGTTGCCGTTCTGCCTTGTCGCACCTTGCCTCCGTCGCCGTTGGAGCTTCGCCGTTCTATTGCCGTCGAAGCCAGGAGCCATCGCCGTCAGTCGCGTCATCGCTGCTGCCACCAGTTTCCGCCATCGTCAAGGTTGGTCGCGGGTAGGAGAGGGGGAAGAAGCCTCCATTGACGCCGAGCCTAACACAGGGGAGAGAAGGAGCCCACGGGAGAGAAGCTCATCGCCGCCGCTGCCATGGCTTCCTCGCCGTCGCCGTTGTTGGGTAGTCACCGGAGGCAGCCGTCGTTGTCAGCACCGCTGTCGGGATTACCGTCGCCTTATTTCGGCATCCTTCCTGAGTACGGTAACTACCCTTTTTCAGAACTCTCGATGTTAATGTTCTGTTAAAGTTTTTTGAAGTGGTTGAGATTTTGGTTACCGTAGGGTCGAGCTCCGAGGTTTGCATGTTGAAATTAAGGTTGCCGTTGAACCACCGGAGTTTCTGGTCGCTGTCAAAGCTGCCGCTGGGTCAGCTCGGGATTGCGGCTGCTCTGTTCTGCTGTTACCGTAAGTGTACTCTATTTCAAACCCTCGTCATTAGTTTTTCGTTATATGTTATTAAGGTTTCCACGATATTTATGTTTGTAGAATTTAGTAACCGAGGTTGCATGTGAAAATTTTTAAAAATAAAGAATTTAAATTAATAAAATAAACCATAATTTATTCATAATAGAAATTACATAAATTAAACTATATAATTCTTCCATTATTAAATTTTAATCTCTATCATGCAAAATATTAAATTATAATAAAATTACATAAGAATCTTAATTAATAAATTTACATTAAGAAAAATGGCGAGGATTAGGATTAAAGTTTGAAGAGTGTGTGTAAATTAGGTTATCTTTTATTAGTGATGGTTAGAATAAGGATTTTTATTTTTCACATTTGTTTTTATTTTTAAATTTTAACTATTTTTATTTATGTTTAACAATTAACTTTTTTCATTTAAAAAATTAATTTTTAGTCAACATTGAAGACTTGATTATTAGTAAAAATTATATATTAATTTTATAAAAAATATAAAATAATATATACTATTTTTAAAAATTAATCATTTAATCTTTAATTTTTATAAAAATAATTATTTAATACAAATAATATTTTAAAAAATTAAATTTTTGAACCAAAATAAAATTATCTTAAAGATTTTAACATTTTAAAATAAATTTTTTTAGTTACAAAACTTCTTGTATTTTGTGACAAACAAATAACTTGTTGCAAATAATATTAAATTTTGTGACAAATTAATTTTTTGTTACAAAATAGTTAGAGTTTTTGAAACAAATGAATATTTTGTTACAAAATATTTTGAACTTTTGCAACAACTTCATCTTTTGTTACAAAATATTATAAAATTTTGCAACAAAACACGATTCGTTACAAAAGCCGATATAATTTGTAACAAAAAAATTAAGTCATTACAAAATAACAAAATGTTTTGTAACAAATTATATTGTTGTTACAAAACATTATTATTATGTAATAATTTTAAATTTGTCACAAAGTTTTGTTACAAATATTCCATTTTTTATAGTGTTTAAAGCTGTTTATGCTGTGGCGAAAGTGTACAGAGCTGTGAATTGAAGCTGCGGTTGGATTCGGGTCGAGAGGAAAGGAATTTGTTGACGTGTTTGGGTTATGGTTTGACTTGTCAAGGTAGGGGTCTTCTTCAGAAAACTATACTTTATAAACTGGAATTATTATATATGGATATTTATGTGAGAAAATGTACTTCTGGTGATTATATATGTCTTATGTATTGCTTGATGGATTTGGATGGATATGAATGCTTGTTTGATTGGATTACTGTTTGGTTTGTGAAACGGACGATTCTTGAAGCATTTCTTTAAAGTTATTTTTTTACAGTTTTGAAATTGAGTTTAATTGGTTGAAACTTGAAAATGAAGTTGCTTCTTGAAATCAGAGAAAACGGCAGAGGATGAACAAGCAGCAACTCGAGACACTGTCAGGGGTATTAAACACCTAGAGAGGGATAGCACTGGCGTCCAACACCCATAAGGGGGCAACACTGGCGTCTAACACCAGGAAAGGACCAGCAGTGGTGTTGAATGCCCAGATAGGGGAGACCATACTTCAGGGAACACCTCTCCTAAGCAAGCTGGTAACCCTTCTTCTAGCACTTTGGACACTCACCATGCGCCACTCGGAACACATGAGTACAAGACCAAGATGCTATTTTCTCAGAAACTCCGTCAAGCAGAAAAAGATAAGTAGTTTGCCCGGTTTGCAAATTACCTCAAGGCACTAGAGATCAAAATCCCATTTGCAGAGGCCCTGGAACAAATACCCACCTATGCCAAGTTTATAAAGGACATATTAAGCCAAAAGAAGGATGGGAGGAAAGTAGAAACAATCTTCCTCACTGAAGAATGCAGTGCAGTCATCCAGAGGACCCTACCAGAGAAACTTCAGGACCTTGGGAGTTTTGTGATGGTTGCACAAGGACAGCCTTATGTGATCTTGGAGCGAGCATCAATCTAATGCCTTCATCACTATTAGAGAAACTCAGAATCCAAAAGACCAAGCCTACCCATATATGCCTTCAGCTTGCTGATGGCTCTATCAAGTTTCCATCAGGAGTGGTCAAAGACATGATTGTGATGGTTGGACCCTTTGCATTTTCCACAAACTTTGTGGTATTAGATATGGAAGAACATAAGAATGCCTACATCATTTTAGGAAGAGCTTTTCTGGCTACAAGAAGGACCCTCATTGATGTGCAACAAGGGAAAGTGACATTGAGAGTTAATGAGGATGAGTTTGTACTGAATGCTGTCAAGGCCATGCAGTACCCTGACACCCCAGAGGAATGCATGAGGATTAATGTCATCGATTCCCTAGTAGAAGAGCTACATGCAATCGAGAGACTCGAGGAGGAGCTAGATGACATCCTTAAAGATGCCAGACCTGACATGTAGGCATCAGATGCGCAAGAGGAGACTTTGAAAGCTCCTAAAGTGGAGGGTAGTCCTCCCAAACTCGAGCTCAAGCCACTGCCATCATCCATGAAATACGTGTTACTAGGAAATGGAGATACTTACCCTATAATCATAAGCTCTACCTTAAAGCCACAAGAAGAAGCGCTGATTCAAGTGCTGGAGACCCACAACACAGCTCTTGGATGGACCATAAGTGACTTAAAAGGAATCGGTCCAACTCAGTGTATACACAAGGTCAGGCTCGAAGAAGATGCTAAACCAGCAGTGCAACCACAAAGGCGACTGAATCCAGCTATGAAGGAAGTAGTTGAAAAATAAGTCACAAAACTATGGGAGGCTGGGATTATCTACCCCATTTCAGATAGTCCCTGGGTAAGCCATGTACAAGTTGTACCCAAGAAAGGAGGGATGACAGTGATCCACAATGAGAAGAATGAACTGATTCCTACAAGAACAGTTATAGGATGGCGTATGTGTATTGATTATAGGAGACTCAACAACGCCACCAGAAAGGATCATTTCTCCTACCTTTCATAGACCAGATGCTGGAGAGACTGGCTGGGCGCGCATTCTACTACTTCCAGGATGACTATTCAGGTTACAATCAGATTGCAGTAGATCCTCAGGATCAGGAGAAGACATGATTCACATGTCCATACAGAGTGTTTGCTTACAGAAGAATGCCATTCGACCTCTATAATGCACCTGAAACCTTTCAAAGGTGCATACTATCCATTTTCTCAGACATGGTTGAGAAATTCCTTGAAGTATTCATGGATGACTTCTCTGTCTTTGATGATTCATTTTATTCCTGCCTTAACCATCTCGCCTTAGTCTTGAAACGATGCTAAGACACAAACCTGGTATTAAACTGGAAAAATTGTCATTTCATGGTAACTGAAGGAATTGTTCTTATACATCAAATTTCAAACAAGGGAATAGAGGTTGATCAAGCTAAGGTGGAAGTAATTGAACGATTACCACCACCTACTAATGTTAAGGCAATTAGAAGTTTCTTGGGACATGCATGATTCTACAGAAAGTTTATAAAATATTTCTCCAAAATTGCAAAGCCCCTGTGCAATCTCTTAGCCATGGACACTCCTTTTGTTTTTTACAATGATTGCCTGCATGTTTTTGAATCTCTGAAAGGAAAGCTTATCTCTACACTCAACTGGGATCTGCCATTCGAACTAATGTGCGATGCCAGTGATTATGCCATTGGCACATTTTTGGGACAGAGACATGATAAGCTCATGCACATAATTTATTATGCCAGTCGCATTCTAAATGATGCGCAAAGGAACTATACCATCACGGTAAAGGAATTACTTGCAATGGTCTATGCCATTAACAAGTTCAGATCCTGTTTAATAGGTTCTAAAGTCATTATCTACACTGACCATGCTACTCTCAAATACCTTCTATCCAAGCAGGATTCTAAACCAAGATTGATAAGATGGGTACTACTCCTGCAAGAATTTGACATAGCGATCAGAGACAGAAAAGGATCAGAAAATCCTGTAGCTAACCATTTGTCCCAGATTGAACCTGCAGCAGGGATGCCCCCTCCCACTATTGAGGTATCCGATACCTTCTCTGATGAGCAACTCTTTGCAATACGCAAATTACCTTGGTTTACTAGCATTGCAAATTACAAGGCTATAAGGTTCATCCCCAAGGAATACATTAAACAGCAAGTTTGAAAACTCATACATGACGCTAAGTACTACTTATGGGACGAACCATATCTCTTCAAAAGATGCTCGAACGGTATCATCCGCCGTTGTGTGTTAGAGGAAGAAACACAGCAAATTCTCTGGCACTGTCATGGATCAGAGTATGGAGGTCATTTTGGAGGTGAGCGAACAGCCACCAAGGTTCTTCAGAGCGGCTTCTACTGGCCAACGCTCTTCAAGGACTCCCGGGAGTTTGTCCACAACTGTGACAGTTGTCAACGTGCTGGAAATCTCCCTCATAATCGCAAGATGCCACAATAAGAGATCCTGGAAATTGAGTATTTGATGTATGGGGCATAGACTTCATAGGCCCCTTTCCACCTTTCTATTCGAACACATACATCCTTGTGGCAGTAGACTATGTGTCCAAATAGGTTGAGGCAATTGCATCACCCACTAATGATACCCGAGTAGTGATGAAATTCCTCCAGAAATATTTTTTCAGCAGATTCGGCGTCCCAAGGACACTGATTAGTGATGGAGGTAGTCACTTCTGTAACAGACAACTCGACTCCATTCTGCACCGTTATAGCGTTCGCCACAGAGTGGCAACTCCCTACCATGCGTAGACAAATGGACAAGCCGAGGTCTCTAACAGGGAGCTCAAAAGAATCCTGGAGAGAACAGTGAGCACCTCTAGAAAGGATTGGGCAAGGAAGCTTGCTAATGCCCTCTGAGCGTATAGAACAGCTTTCAAGACCCCTATTGGAATGTCACCTTACCAGCTGGTCTATGGCAAAGCATGTCATTTACCAGTAGAACTGGAACACAGGGCTTACTGGGCAAGCAGATTCCTCAACTTTGATGCCAAAGCTGCAAGAGAAAAAAGGTTTCTCCAACTAAATGAGTTGGATGAATACCGACATGCTACATTTGAGAATGCTAAAATTTACAAGGAAAGGGCCAAGAAATGGCATGATAAAAAGATATCTTCCAGAGTCTTCTAGCCTGGCCAGAAGGTTTTACTCTTCAATTCCAAACTCAAGCTCTTCCCTGGGAAGCTCAAGTTGCGGTGGATGGGACCCTATGTGGTCACAGGAGTATCACCATATGGACATGTAGAACTTCAAAGCAGATATTTTGATGAAAGATTCATAGTTAATGGACAGAGGGTCAAGCACTACCTAGGGGATAATAATGAGCAAGACAACTCTACACTGTTGCTAACATGACAACAGTGAGCTCAAGCTAATGATGGTAAAGAAGTGCTTGTTGGGAGGCAACCCAACTATGAGTAGAGTACTATTGTTTTTATTTATTTTGCTTTTATTTTAGTTGATTTCCTTAGTTTTTCTTTGCTTTTTAACGTTTGTGATCATGTGCAGCACTTAGAACAAAGACAGAGATACTTGAGATGGAAAACAGAACACCCTGAAGAGAACCCATTGCTGGCGTTGAACGCCAGACAAGGAGGAAGCTGGGCATTCAATGCTCAACAAGGAAAGTATTGCTGGCGTTGAACACCAAACAAGGAGTGGAATGGCCGTTCAACGCCCATTGAGGATAGACCATTGGCGTTGGACGCTAGATTAGGAGCATTCTGGGCATTCAACGCCCCCTACGGAGTAGCCAGGGCCATCTTTTTATCCCTACTTGGCGTCCAATGCCCAGAACTGGTGTTGAACACCCAGGCAGGGGTAGGCAACTCGAGCTTTATGGCTTCTCAAGCCCATTGTTCCCGTACAAACCCCACATACCCCATAAGGGAACAGTAAGGACTACGTTTTCTTTGCTTGGGGACAAGCAAACTCTTTAAGTTTGGTGTTGCAGAGTGAGCTCTGGGTTTATGTTAAACAAAGGTGGATCATCTTCATCAGCAGCCACTATAACTGAGATGGTTAAGTTTAATTATCCCTTCCTCTATCTTATTTCCTGTTTTTGATTCTAACTTTTGCATGATCACTCGTAGAACTTCCTTACTTTAGTAGTCTCTTCCTGTGTTATGGCTATAAGATATCCTATGTGTCCATCACCAAGTTTAAAAGAAAAATTTATTTGAAAAAGAAATAGTGAGATACATAAGCTTCAAGTTATATCATGAATTAGTCCAATTATTTTGATGTGGTGGCCCTGCATTTACTTTCTGAATGTATGAATTAACTGTGCATATTTGATATTGGAGTTGAGTATGTTAGCTCTTGAAAGAACAGTGAATTTAGAGAAATATTATTGGTTCTCTAAAAAATTAAAAAGATTGATTCTTGAAGCAAGAAAAAGCAGCAAAAAAAAAGAAAAAAAGAGAAAAAAATAAGAAAAAGAAAAATAAAATAAAAATCAAAAGAAAAGGGTCCAAGGCTTTGAGTATCAATGGTTAGGAGGGTCAAAATTGGCCTAAAAAGTTCAAATGAGCTACTATCCCTAACTAAATGCTTGTGGTGTGAAGGTGTTAAGTAAAAAGTTTGAGACTGAGCAGTTAAAGTCGTGATTCAAAGCAAAAGAGTACGCTTAAGAACTCTGGGCACCACTATCTAGGAATTTAAGCAAAGCTAAATTTGAATCCAAAGGGTTCCCCCAGTTAAGTGCCTGTGGCGTTTATGTATCTGGTGGTAATACGGGAAAACAAAATGCTTAGAATCATGACTAGGCTCAAAAAGGTGCAAAGCACCAAAAGGAAAAGCTGTGTTCAAGAATCAAGAAAAGCTAAAATAAGAGAATCAATAATATCATCCGGATTCTAGTTCCAAGGGATGCCAATATTTCTGAGCTTCAAAGGAAAATGAGATGCCAAAACTGTTCAGAAGTAGAGAGCTAATACTCCCATTCAATATTTGGAACTGAGCTTCATTGATAACTCTGAGACCTATTGTATTTTTCTCTTCCATTAGTCCTATCTTGTTTTTAGTTGCTTGAGGACAAGTGAAAGAGCTGGAAGATCGATGGTTTAGAAGTTATAGTAAATACTCGTTGCAAGTATAGTTACTAAACCAAGCAATCAACCTTTCTTGCAAACGTTTTGGTTGTCACAAGTAACAAACCCCTAAATAAATTGTTAACCGAAGTATTCAAACCTCGGGTCGTCTTCTCAAGGAACTACAGGGAAGTATGTTCTTATTATTGGTTATGGAGATTGTAAATTCGGGGTTTCAAGAATGAGGAACAAATATGACAAATAATTTAAATGCCAGTTAAAATAAATAAATAACTGTAAAGCAAACTTTTGGCAAGGTATGAGAAATTGGAGGTCCTATCCTAGTTATCCTTATCAATGATGATGAGAATTGAATCTTAATTCCACTTTGTTAACCTTTACTAAGATAAAGGAAGGTCAAGGGATTAATTGTTTTGATCTTCGGATCCTATTTATTTCCTGAGAAAAGATTGGGATTATTGAAGTTCAATTCAATTAACAAAGATAAAAATTATCAATCATGTTGAGTTTGATAACTCCTGAGTTACTAATTTCTTAACCAGAACCGAAAGGAGAAAAGTAAATCTACTGGAATAAAAATGTCTTCAGAGTAAAAGCAATAATAGCAAAAATAAAAGAAAGTAATATTAAACTGAAATACCTCAAATAGCATTAATTCAAAAGAGTAATCTATAACATGAAAGAATTCATAAATCAAATTGCAAAGTAAATAATCATCTAAAGTAATGGGATGAACAAAAGTGAAAGGGAAGCTTAAAGTAAAGGAACATTAAACCTGGGATCGAGAGTTACTCCTAAAGAGAGAAATCCTAAATCCTAATCCTAAAAGAGAGAGAGAATCTCTTTCTAAACTAAATCTAAATCATGAAAAGTAACTAATTTGGCGAGCTCTCCCTGAATGGATGCATTCCCTCACTTCATAACCTCTGGTCTATGCCTTCTGGACTTGGATTTGGGCCAAAAAGGGCTTCATAAATCGCTGGGAGCGTTTTCTGCAATTTCTGGTGCGTGGCCTCTGTCACGCGTCCGCGTGGGTCACGCGATCGCGTCATTCGGAGCTTTTCTTGTCACGCGGTCGCGTCAGTCATGCGGCCGTGTCGCTGTTGATTCGCGCTTGGCATGCATCCATGTCGCTCAAGCGATCGCGTGGATGTCAGTTTCTTTAGAAACTCCGTTTTGTGCTTTCCTTCCATCTTTGTATGTTTTCTTTTTCATTCTTTAAGTCATTCCTATCTTAGAAGATCTAAAACTACTCAACACACTAATCACGGCATCGAATGGAAATAAAGGTAATTAAAATAATTGATTTTAAAGCATAAGAAACATGTTTTTCACATACATCACATAATAAGGAAGGGAAAGTAAAACCATGCAATTAATATGAATAAGTGGGTGAAGGATTGAATAAATCACTCAAACTAAGCACAAAATGTATCATAAAATATGGGTTTATCAACCTCCCCACACTTAAACAATAGCATGTCCTCATGCTAAATCCAAGGTAAAAAGTAAGGTTAAAGTGGTGGAATGTCATGCAATGCAATCTAATCTAAATGCAACTACCTAGATGAATGATGCATCATGCAATTCTAATTTTTTTATTCACTTGAATATAAAGCTTGCATGTAGTTAAATTAATTCACATTCTCAAGGAGTCGTGTATATATATAGCCAAACCTTAAATAGTGATAAAGTGCCTTTTCAATTGAGATGGGAGAGAGAAACATTTTAAAAATTTGCAATACAATTAATAATTTAAGCAGAGATATATGTTAATGAGCTATTGAACCCTCACTGGATTTTGTGTTTACTCTCTAATCACTCAGTGTTTATTGGGTTAATTACTCTATTCTTCTTTTTATTCTTTCTTTCTATAACTTTGTTCTTCATCTAACTAATCAACAATTATAGAATATAGACATACCAAAAATCATGAGGTCTTTAATTAAGGTTGTAATGGGGCCGAGGTAAAGGTAAGGGTATATGTATAAGGCTAAGTGAGCTAATAAGTGAATCCTTAATTAGACTAAGATCTCACCTAACATACATATGTTGTAAAGCAAAGCTGCTTTACCTATTTTCCCATATTTTCCCACTTTTGATGTTATATGCTCATGCCTTAATGTTTATTTTCATCCCATGTGCATTGCTTTATTTCATAATTGGGGAGTTCTTTTTTTTGTGTCCCCTTTATTCATAACACATTTTTTTTAATGCACATGGTAATTCAATTATCTTGATTTTACATGAGCATGCTTCCCAAAACTTTTTATTTTGAGTTATTGTAATTCTTTTCTACCCTTTTATTTTTATCGTCCATATTCCCAATAGGTTTTCTCACATTTAAACTATACATTATTTTCTATCTTAAGCTAACCAAGGATTCAACTTGGGATTTTATTTTGTTTTTCTGCTTAAGGCTAGTAATGTGGCTAATAGAATAAAAGGGGATTTAAAGGCTCAAGGAGGCTAACAAGGGTGATGTGAAGGGTAGGCTATTTTGGGATAAGTGAGCTAAAATCAAATAATGGCCTCAATCACTCTCTTGGTATGTATCTACATTCTATAATCGGACATATAGATTAAAACAAAGTAAAGAACACCAGAATATAAAAGAAGGGCGGAACACACAGGAATAAAATATATGGTTTGAATGTAACCATACAATTAAGCTCAAAACTCACAGGCTATGTGTTCTCTAGCTCAAAAGTCATTTATTAGTTATGTATGTCATGCAGGTTTAGTTAAAAATTCCCATTATTCTCAATGTAAAACTTATATTGAATGGCTTTAAAGTTCTAGTGTTTCTCCTTGATGAAATGTTGTTTAATTAACTAACATGTAATGCTATATATGCAAGGTGTGGGTTGTTTTGATTCTGTTAAAGTCTCTAGTTTACTTCCTTTTTTTTTTCACTCTATTCCGAGGTATCTTATACTAAAAAGGGTAAACTATACTAATCAATCCACAATTTCTATAACTAGTAAGTTAGAATTGCAACTAAACTAAGTGGCTAAAATATGAACTAAAAATGCAAAATGCAGAAATAGAGTATAAATACATGAAAATGGCAATGTATAAATACTGAAAAATAGAAATAAAAAGAAAAATACAGAAAAATAGCAAAATAAATAAAAAGAGTATGTAGTGGTTCACCAAAAAAGAACGCCAGAGATGGCGACCTCTCCACACTTAAAATGTAGCATCGTCCCTGATGCTCAGTCAAGCAGGGTGTGAAAGGGTGTCATCACTAGAAGGCTAGGTAGCTAGAGTCTCTGTGGTGGTGATCTGAGGGTCTGACTGAAGAGGGATCTCTGGGTCTACAGCCTGAATCTGAGGCGAAGCCTCCTGAAGGTGTGCTGCCTGCTGGGTGCCTGCCTGCTCTGCCTCGCTCTGTGGATGGGTCTCTGCCTCAGAAACATCTGCCTCCTCCTCAGATGCCTCGGATGGTGTGTCAGGCTCGGAGGGGATGTCGCCAGATTGTATCATCAGCTTCAGGTGCTCATAGCGTCGCTTGTTGCGACGCTCCATCTGGTCAAGCGTCGAAACAGGCGGTGCACTAGATGATAGATGGGCTCTGGGGCAGGTGGAGGTGCAGTGGTGGTGGCAGGTGTAGCTGTGGAGGAAGAGGGGCCGACAGATGGTGTGTCAGTGTCACCAGGAGCAGTGAGGACTGGAGGTCTGTAGCCCAAGGCCAGAAAGTTCCTGCTGTGCGGGATAATCTTCTTGCATTCTGTAGCAAGTTGTCTCTCATCGGTATCCTCCCAAGGCACGTCAGCTCGACAGTCTAGCTGTGTAACCAAATAGGGAAAGGGAAGAGCGCCTCAGACGTGGACCCTGGCCATGTAGAACCGGATAAAGCGTGGCAGGTACAGGTCCTTACCCTCTATCACACACCATAGGAGGGTGATCATAGCGGCAAGTATATCTGTCTCGTGAGTACTCGGCATAATGAAGTTGCTAAGTATCTGATGCCACAGCCGAGCCTCATCATTCAAGTATGCCCGCTTGATTCTCTTGGGCATGGTGGTGTTCTGACCCATAATCCAAGGAACAGTCGAGTCAAGGGCTATCCGGGCATTGACTGCATCCCAATCAAACTTCAGAAAGCGCATGTCTTCCTCAGCTTTCTGATAACCATCTGGCTGATCAGATTTAGGCAGAAGCTTCAAAACATCTTCGATTGCCTCTTCAGTAACCAGAATCTACTTCCCTCTGAGGTTCACTGCATCTAGGGAGGTCTTGAAGTAATTGCAGTAGAATTCTCTAACCCAAGATGCATTGACCTCAGTCAGGGGTCTCTCCAGGAAGAACCAGCCTCTTTATTTGATCTGGTCAGAGGTGTATTGCTGGAGTTCTTCTGGGATCTTCAAGGTCCTTTCCAGGTACAGGTTCCTGGAGTTTGCAAATACTGGATACTTCAGCTCACAGTATCGGTTTGCAAACTTCACTGGGTCATTAGCAGGGAGCAGCTGGTCGGCCTTCTCCTGCGGGGTGAAGTTTTTCTCCTGCCAGGAGGCATCATGCATGAGATCTATAATAGACATAGAGGATTCTCCTCTTTTACGTTTGCCAGTGGTAGCCTTTCCTTTTCCCTTTCTCTGGGAATCTGACATCCTGAAAAACAGAAAACCAGGATATAATAAAAATAGGAAAACAAATAGGCAAATAGTCAAAAGAAACACAAAGTGGCAAAGGAGAATTAGAATGAGGTAAATGAGTTAAGTAAATGTGCATTAAGGATTGTATAGGAGTGAGAAGTTTGAAAGAAAAAATTCACAATCCAAAATGTAATAGAAGGCATGTTAAGTAGGAAAAATTATCAGTATTCCATGGTTAGAGGGTTAAAAGAAAGTGAAAAACCAGAAAAAAGATTTTAAAAGGTTAGTTTGGTTAGAAAAGAAAGAGTTTAGGAAATTAGAATTAGTGAGTTAATGAAAAATAGGTTAAGGTAAGTGGCATAAGGATAAGTTTCTAAGTAACAAGCATTCATAATTAGAAGTGATAGGTAACTCATAACCAAACAAGGAAAACAGGTTGATGATGATTCAAATAGATATGGAAATAGCAAAAATTGGAATCAAACATCAAAAATGCAATATATGAACCAGAAAATCAAAGAGAATAAGAATGCGCGCCCGGCATTCATGAATGGGTTTGGGTAAAGCAGAGGAAAGCAGATTTCAAATGCCAAAACCAAAACATGAATGAAAATATTTTACAGAAATTTGGGCAGCATTCCGGCTAAAATTGGATTGTCCCGGAAAATAAACAGCAGTCAAATAGTTCATATGAATTAAAATTAAAGCTTGCAATTACATATAAGGAATATAATCATGAAAATGCAGTGTAAAGAGCAGCATGAAATAAGAAATCACAGCATATGAAAAAACATCACAGCAACAGCAGAATTGCAAATTTGAGAAAACAGAAACATGAACAGTGCAAGTAAACAGGCCTAAATCCACTAACCACATCCTAGGCTACCTAACAACCTAAAATCCACTACAACATGCATATCTAACTAGCCTAACATGAACATAAACAGAAAATAATGAAATAATGACTAAGGATAGAAGGGCGGCGTTCGTCGGAATCTGGTAGGCCGAATAAGGAGAGTGGGCAGAAAGGTGGCTGGGGGTGGTGGTGACGGCATCTGGCGCAGCGGCTGGCGGTGGTGGCACGGCTGTTCGGGGCAGGGGGAATGGTAGGGGTAATGGGGGTAGGGGGAATAAGGGAAGGGAGGAGTAGGTGGGTGTGTGGCAGATAGGGGGCGCGGCTGGGACGGGCGGCGGCGGTGGGTGGTGGTTGCGAAGGGGGTAGTGGCGGAGAGAGGGGGAAGAAGAAGAAGGAAGAAGAAAGAAGGGGGAGGAGGAAGGGGGGTTGGTGGCGGCGGCGTTTGGGAGGTCGGCGGCGTCTGGGAGGTCAGCGGCGTCTGGGGGTGGCGGTGATGGTGGCTGGATGGTGGTGGTTGGGTTGGAGGGGAAGAGAGGGAGGAGAGGGTTTCAGGGGGCGCGACTGATAGGATTCGCGTGGTTGGGGGTTATAAATTTGAATCCACGCGGCCGCGTGGGGCACGCGGTCGCGTGGCTAGAGCGAAATGGGGGGTGACGCGATCGCATGGAGGGCAAAAAGATTGAATGACGCGATTGCCTGGCGCATGCGATCGCGTCGCTGGGATTTGTGCTAAATGCACGAATCCAGTGTCGTTTCAGCGCAACTCTCTGTCTCCTTTGGGGTGTTCGTGCAATCCATGCGATGCGGTCGCGTCGCTCACGCGGTCGCGTAGGATTGGTTGTGTGCAAGTGACGCGATCGTGTGGGTGACGCGATCGCGTGGGGCATTTGTGCGAAACGCACAATGGCCGCACGATTCCAGCCTAACTTTCTGGACGTTGGATCTTTACGCCGATCTCCAGGTCACGCGACCGCGTGGATGACGCGGTCGCGTGGGAAGTGTATTTTCGCCATTTGACGCGATCGCATGGATGTTGCGGTCGCGTCGCGCACCCTTTTTTTTATGCACAATGCAGAATGCAATGCTTAATGTGAATGCTATGCATGATTCCAGGTTTAATAGAATAAAATAAAACTCAAAAACAAACAAAACTAAATAAAATTAAAAGTGCAAAAGGAACGATCATACCATGGTGGGTTGTCTCCCACCTAGCACTTTTAGTTAAAGTCCTTAAGTTGGACATTGGAGGGGCTTCCTGTTATAGCGGCTTATGTTTAAATTCATCCAGAAATCTCCACCAATGCTTGGAATGCCAATAGCTTCCGGGGTCCCAAACCAGGCATGTAAAGCTCCTGAGTAGCTTCAAGCAAATTTTTAGGCTCCCAGAATGACGAATGTCAGAATAGATTCCAGGATCCCAAACTTTGCTTTTAAATCCGCCTCCGTCTTGATCTATATTTTTCCATCCGGGCGGTTTAGAAAGCAGATTCTCACCATGGTGACCAAACGTTTTCCGAGATCCATTCAATTGAACACGATACCAATCCGTGCACTTCAAGTTGAAGCGTGGAACCTTATTGGACCTTGTGCACCTGCTCTGAGCACGAGCCATTTTCCTCTTACTCTTAAAGCCGCAGAGAGCTCTAAGCTGGCCATCTGTTTCAAGCAAACCGTATTCAAGTGAAAAAGTAAAGTTAAAGGTTAAGGATTGTACCCACTTGAAGCTTGTATTGGGTGGTAATGGCCTTGGGGTAGGTGTTTCCGGTGGTTCTATAAGTTCTACTCCCTTGTGCTCTTCTGTGAATTCCTCCACTTCCTTGCAAGGTTCTTCAAATGCATCTGTGTCCTGGTCAAAGTCTTCTGTGTCTTCCTCATCACTCGAGTCATAGATTGGAGGTCGAGAGAAATCTACCTCTGCATCATCTTCGTATTCATTTGGGGAAGATTCTTCGATCTCAGAGAATTCACTTGCGGATGCGAGTTCATTACTAAGAGAACTTGACTTGTGACTATCATCATCAAGGAAATTGGTGTCCTGGGTTATTCCGTCTAGTTCTTCATAAACGACTTGCCTTGGGGATTGTGCACTGTCTTCCTTAGCATCAACTGTAATGTCCTTGACGGAGTTCTCCTCAGCTCTGAATTCCCATGGAGGTTCAGCGTCTCCTAGATCTTCAACCAACTCTTCTTCTTGCGTAATGACAGCTTCTTCTACTTGTTCTAGTACGAATTCATTCTCTGTCTTGTCCACTGGAGTTTTTAGTATTTCCTTCATGCTACGCTCTTCGTTAGATTGTCCACATAGGGCTGTGGTTGGTCCTTGGATGTTCGAACGTCTAGAAGCTAATTGAATTACTGCTTGCTCCAGTTGTCGAATGGTTGTTTGAAGTTTATTTACTGTTTCCTTGAGGCGAACCTCTGATTCTCGGGGTGATGGATTTGGACATGATACATAGGAAAGTGGTGGTGCTTGGGAGTGATTGGATTGGAACTGGGGTAAATAGGGATCATGTGGTGGCGAATGGTGAAGAGAGGCTTGTGAGTGTGGTGGTTCGAGGTTATGTTGAGAGGATGGTCTATAGGCACGGGGTGGGGCTTGTTGGTAGTTACAAGGTTGTCCACCATATCTATCAGCTGGGTATGCATTGCAGAATGGTCGTTGTTCATGATATCTTGGAGGGTGTTGTTGCCTAAAGGGTTGATTAGATCCTCTTGGTTCCATTCATCCTTGATTGGTTTGACCTTGATGCATATTCCTACTGTAACTTCTATTTCCTTCAACAAAGTTAGAACCAAACTCAAAGCGAGAAGGGTGAGAGTTCATAGTAGCAAATAAAATTAAAAAAGGAAAAATAGAAATAAATAAATAAATAAGTAAAAAAAATATTTACAATAACCAATAATAAGGCACACGTTAGCAGTTCCCCGGCAACGGCGCCATTTTGAAAGAGCTGGAAGATCGATGGTTTAGAAGTTATAGTAAATACTCGTTGCAAGTATAGTTACTAAACCAAGCAATCAACCTTTCTTGCAAACGTTTTGGTTGTCACAAGTAACAAACCCCTAAATAAATTGTTAACCGAAGTATTCAAACCTCGGGTCGTCTTCTCAAGGAACTGCAGGAAAGTATGTTCTTATTATTGGTTATGGAGATTGTAAATTTGGGGTTTCAAGAATGAGGAACAAATATGACAAATAATTTAAATGGCAGTTAAAATAAATAAATAACTGTAAAGCAAACTTTTGGCAAGGTATGAGAAATTGGAGGTCTATCCTAGTTATCCTTATCAATGATGATGAGAATTGAATCTTAATTCCACTTTGTTAACCTTTACTAAGATAAAGGAAGGTCAAGGGATTAATTGGTTTGATCTTCGGATCCTATTTATTTCCTAAGAAAAGATTGGGATTATTGAAGTTCAATTCAATTAACAAAGATAACAATTATCAATCATGTTGAGTTTGATAACTCCTGAGTTACTAATTTCTTAACCAGAACCGAAAGGAGAAAAGTAAATCTACTGGAACAAAAATGTCTTCAGAGTAAAAGCAATAATAGCATAAATAAAAGAAAGCAATATTAAACTGAAATACCTCAAATAGCATTAATTCAAAAGAGTAATCTATAACATGGAAGAATTCATAAATCAAATTGCAAAGTAAATAATCATCTAAAGTAATGGGATGAACAAAAGTGAAAGGGAAGCTTAAAGTAAAGGAACATTAAACCTGGGATCGAGAGTTACTCCTCAAGAGAGAAATCCTAAATCCTAATCCTAAAAGAGAGAGAGAATATCTCTCTAAACTAAATCTAAATCATGAAAAGTAACTAATTTGGCAAGCTCTCCCTGAATGGATGCATTCCCTCACTTCATAACCTCTGGTCTATGCCTTCTAGACTTGGATTTGGGCCAAAAAGGGCTTCAGAAATCGCTGGGAGCATTTTCTGCAATTTATGGTGCGTGGCCTCTGTCACGCGTCTGCGTGGGTCACGCGGTCGCGTCATTCGGAGTTTTTCTTGTCACGCGGTCGCGTCAGTCATGCGACCGCGTCATATGTGTTTTGCTTAAGGCGAGCGGTCGCGTCAGTCATGCGGCCGCGTCGCTGTTGATTCGCGCTTGGCATGCGTCCGTGTCGCCCATGCGATCGCGTGGATGCCAGTTTCTTTAGGAACTCCGTTTTGTACTTTCCTTCCATCTTTGTATGTTTTCTTTTTCATTCTTTAAGTCATTCCTGCCTTAGAAGATCTGAAACTACTCAACACACTAATCACGACATCGAATGGAAATAAAGGTAATTAAAATAATTGATTTTAAAGCATAGGAAACATGTTTTTCACATACATCACATAATAAGGAAGGGAAAGTAAAACCATGCAATTAATATGAATAAGTGGGTGAAGAATTGAATAAATCACTCAAACTAAGCACAAAATGTATCATAAAATATGGGTTTATCAACAAGCAACAATTTAAGTTTGGTGTTTTGATAATTGGATATTTTATACCCTTTTTTGGTACTATTTTCTTAGTGTTCTTAGGTATATTTTATTAAGTTTTTTTATGTTTTAGTGAAAAATTCACCTTTTGGATGCTACTTTGCATTTTTGGATTTTTATTATGATTTTAGGTGATTTTTGGGTGAAATTGGCAAGTTTTGGAAAAGTCTGATTCAAAGGCAAAAAAAGGACAACAGATGCTGTCAAATTTTGACCTCTTTGCATTCCAACGAGCATATCTTAAGCTACAAAGGTCCAATTGACGCGTTCTCAACGGTGTTGGAAAGCTAACTTCTAGGGATTTCCAGCAATGTATAATAGTCCATACTTTTCTTTGAAGAGGACAGCCCAAAACGGGCATTGAACGCCCAACTTGCCCCCTTTCTGGCGTTCAACGCCACCAAAGGAGCATAAGGCAGCGTGGACAGCCCCCTAATGGGCGTTCAATGTCCATTCCTCAAGTTGGATGCCAAGATCACCCCAAACATTCACCAAGTGGGCCCAAAAGTAGATTTTCGCACCTTTAGCCTAGTTATCTCATTTTTGTACTTTTTAATTACTAGATTATTATATATATGAGGAGATCACCTATGTTTAGGATCTTCTCCACCATATTCGAACTCATCACAGTTTTTCTCTGTAAATTATGAGCAACTAAATCTTCTGAGTTAAGGATAGGAGCTCTGCTCATCCCTATGGATTAATATTATTGCTTTTCTACTATAATACATGTTTGATTCCATTCTATGATGTGTTTTCATTCTTCATCTTTATGAATCTGGGCTAGAACGAGAGTATGACTCCTTATTCTACATGGGCTCTTGCGGATCCTTAGCCGGACCGTATTGAGCTACAGCTTGAGAATACATCACAAGTTCCAAGAGAGTATCTGGGCTAATTGGGATAAGTGAGATAAAATCTCGTTAGTCATGGGTAATTGAGGTCTCTGTGGCGTTAAGGCTAGAATTAAGAGCATCATTCTCCGATCCGGAAGATCTAACCTTGTCTGTGGCATTTTGAGTAGGATCACCAGAGATTGAATTGCGTTCGCTTCACCCTCATTCAGATCGGATGACCATTAACACCTGCGTTTGATTTAGATTAGAGGAGATTAATGACCACTAGCCCCGGCTTTAATCCCTTACAGCCTTGCTATTGAATGAATCACTCATTGTTAAAGTAGTCAGTAAGAAGTATTAATCTGGAAGGATAAGCATCTCCAACGCCTTAACTGATTCTTTATCATTGTTTCTACACCAGTTCGGTATCACTTTATTTATTATTTCATTTTATGCAATTATAACAACAACCATCTTTTCTATTCGCCTGACTAAGTCCTGTAAGATAACCATTGCTTGCTCAATCCGACAATCCTCGTGGGATCGACCCTCACGCACCTAAGGTATTACTTGAACGATCCGGTGCACTTGCTGTTTCAGTTGTGCGAGTTCTAATTTCACGCACCATCCTCTAAAAATGGGTTTCGACCATAGTTTTGGGCATTTTTAATACCAGCAATTTTGTTTAAAAGTATCTTATTCTTCCTAAACAAATTTTCAAACACTTATTTGTTATGCTAATCTTTCAAACTTCTTGTCAATGAACTCAAAGGTATAAGGAGATGTTGGTTTCTTCTCCAAGTTGAATAGAGAAAAGTATAAAATTTAGGGTGTGTTTTTCACATGATTTCATATCTGAATAACTTTTTACCCATATTCATTCTCTCCAGATTAAGATTGACTAGGAGAGGGTGATGATCATAATTACCCTCGACATCACCTCCACTCTAGCATCTCTGAATTCTCTTCTCTAATTTGAGTTGGCTAGAGCGCGATCTAATCTCTTGAAAACTCTATCAAAACCATTCCTTTGAGCTTCCATCCAAGTAAAGCGAGTTCCTACATATCTAAGGTCCATCAACTTACATTCATTTATCTTTTAGAATCGTATACACGCATAGAAATCTGTCAGGACTCCTCCTTTCTTTTCTTGTTCATTTGCAATTCTATTAAAGTCACCAACTAAAATTCACGGGATACTTATATTACTAGCTATATGTTTAAGCTTCTCCCAAAGATTTCTCCTTGACCTCTCCTGAGACAAGAATAGATAGCTAAAAGCTCTCAAGTTCTCTCATTATTCATTGAGATAGTCATATGGACAAATTGATTCTTATATTTAAGGAATCATTGTTCCGTAAAATCTGTATACCTCCACTGTAACTAGTAGCTTCTTCTCTGTAGAAATGCCTAAATCTCAGCAATCTAACCACTTCATTAGCCTTATCACCTCTACATTTGGGTTCAAACTACATAGTAGTAGTAGTAGTAGGATTTTTTTGTCAACAAGTCTCTTTTAAGGTGTGAATTGATGCCTGATTTGCAATCCCGTAGATATTTCAAGCTAGAACAATCATTAAAAACAAAGACAAAATAAAAATTATATTCTACCAAAATAAACCTTACGTGAGTAAGGGTCGATCCCACGGAGATTGTCGGCTTGAAGCAAGCTATGGTCACCTTGTAAATCTCAGTCAGACGGATATAAAATAGTTATGGAGTTTTCGAAAATAAATAATAAATAGATAGAAAATAAGGATAGAAATACTTATGTAATTCATTGGTTAGAATTTCAGATAAGCGTATAGAGATGCTTTCGTTCCTCTGAACCTCTGCTTTCCTGCTGTCTTCATCCAATCAGTCTTACTCCTTTCCATGGCTGCCTTTATGCAAGGGCATCACCGTTGTCAATGGTTACATCCCCTCCTCTTGTGAAAATGGTCCAAATGCTCTATCACAGCACGGCTAATCATCTGAGGTTCTCGATCATGCTGGAATAGGATTCACCCTCCTTTTGCGTCTGTCACTACGCCCAGCACTCGCGAGTTTGAAGCTCATCACAGTCATTCAATCCCAGAATCCTACTCGGAATACCACAGACAAGGTTTAGACTTTCCGGATTCTCATGAATGCCGCCATCAATCTAGCTTATACCACGAAGATTCTGATTAAGAGATCCAAGAGATACTCATTCAATCTAAGGTAGAACGGAAGTGGTTGTCAGGCACGCGTTCATAGGGAATAATGATGATTGTCACGTTCATCACATTCAGGTTGAAGTGCGAATGAATATCTTAGAAGCGGAATAAGTTGAATTGAATAGAAAAACAGTAGTACTTTGCATTAATCTTTGAGAAATAGCAGAGCTCCACACCTTAATCTATGGAGTGTAGAAACTCTACCGTTAAAAATACATAAGTGAAAGGTTCAGGCATGGTCGAATGGCCAGCCCCCAAAACGTGATCACAGGATCAAAAATACAATCCAGGATGATCCGAAGATATCTAATACAATAGTAAGAAATCCTATTTATAATAAACTAGCTACTAGGGTTTACAGAAGTAAGTAATTGATGCATAAATCCACTTCCGGGGCCCACTTGGTGTGTGCTTGGGATGAGCTTGAATGTTACACGTGCAGAGGCTCTTTCTGGAGTTGAACGCCAGGTTGTAACGTATTTCTGGCGTTCAACTCTGGTTTGTGACTTGTTTCTGGCGTTTAACTCCAGACAGCAGCATAGAACTGGCGTTCAACGCCCTTTTACGTCATCTAAACTCGGCCAAAGCATGGACTATTATACATTGCTGAAAAGCCCTGGATGTCTACTTTCCAACGCAATTGGAAGCGCACCATTTTGAGTTCTGTATCTCCAGAAAATCTACTTTGAGTGCAGGGAGGTCAGAATCCAACAGCATCAGCAGTCCTTCTTCAACCTCTGAATCTGATTTTTGCTCAAGTCCCTCAATTTCAGCCAGAAAATACCTGAAATTACAGAAAAACACACAAACTCCTAGTAAAGTCCAGAAATATGAATTTAACATAAAAACTAATGAAAACATCCCTAAAAGTAACTAGATTCTACTAAAAACATACTAAAAACAATGCCAAAAAGCGTATAAATTATCCGCTCATCATGTCTCTCCCTTTTTTGTCATTTTGTACTTTTCTCCTTAGGTCATTCTATAAAAATTCTTGTTCTGTAATACAGCAAATCTAGAATTCGTCCTACTAACGTGTCATTTGCCTCCTCCATTAACATAATTACTTGTATCTTAACCTATTTTCACCTCTTTTCGTCCAAGTGTTTGCCATTGGACCAATATCCATAGTCCATATTTTTCTTTTTTTTTTTCTTTCATGACCTTTTTTCTCTTATCAGTATTTTATTGGATAGAAAAAAAATTTTTCTTTTATCTCTCGTTGTGCCCCTATAGTAGTACCATTTTTTTATAGTTCTAAATCTGAGTCCTTTCCTTTTCAAGGCAGCTCTCTTTCTCATGTTCCACTCTTCCACAAGAGAAACAGACTTGGTGTAGCCCTTCATACTCTATGGAGTGGTTTACTCTATTAATCTCATATTGAGATACCAGAAATTTAGTCAAATCCATTTTTATACAAAATCTTGTAAATTTACCTCTTTAAGACCTCTACTATGCTAGAATCTATCTTTAGTGTTCTTCCAATGATGTTACTAATCTTTTTTGGAATGATCTTATTTTAATACTCAATAGCAAGTCTTGGAAGTTTAACCCAGGTAGCTACATTATCAATGGTTGCAGTAGTTAGGTCAAAATTAGATTTTTAAAGTCTCACCAAGAGATAATATTCTAAGATTTTCCAAAAATTTTCTGTAAGAGAAAAGCCCAAATCTTTCGAGCTAAAGAACCTTACGAGAAAGAACTCACAACCCAAATCAATAACTTTAATACTTTTCATTTTATCCCATAAATTCGTCAGTCTTTTTTTCATTGGCATTAAAAAAAATTTTCTTCCCATGAGCTTTACAATAAGAGACTCCACCACTCTTTTATAATCTCTTTTAATACTTTTTTCTATGACAAAGTTGTAGAGCACATAGAGTAGTTTTCTTATCACAATCTCTTCATCATTCTTGCTCTCCTCTTCCTTCATTTAAGGAGGGAATTTTTCTCTCTAGGTCGCTCCACCTCCATGGCTGCTTGGTCATTCTTGGTTGTCTTTACTATACTTGTAAATAACTTCTTCCCACATTTCTTGCCACCCTGCTCCTAATTCTCAGCCTTTTCTCACAATCACTTCATTAATATCTGTATCCATGATAATTTCATTATCCACCATCTATTCTTTATGCCTTAGTTGAAGGCCTATATCTTATGAGAACTTTCATGTTTCTCCGATTTTCTTAATCTTCTTTTCAAACCTACTATCCTCTTTTTCTTTCAGTTTCTCTATGGGATCATGGGGTTGAGAGGCTCCCCTTCTCATTGAAAGGTAGCTGAGACGAAGTGCAAAGAAAGGCAACTCAGATAAAAAATAAAAAAAATAAAAAAATTGTCAAAAAATTTAGCTGTATTTTTTACACCAAGTTTTGATGATCTTTTTTTTTTTGAGTTGATGGTGATGCACCACTATTTCGTGGTACATTTTGTACTTAATTGAGTGGATTTTATCCACTAAACTCACACTTGTTCATATAATTCGCATGTTTTACATTTTTCTTCCTAATTTTGTGCTATGATTAAAAACATGTTTTTTTTGTCTTAATTTAGCTAAATTTAATCCTCTCTTATTACCATTTGATACCATAATATGTGTGTTAAGTGTTTTCAGAGATTAAATGGTCTGATACTTAATTTTTTCAACTTTCTGAGCTTGGCTTGAACTATAATGTTTGTCTGATATGCATTTTGATATACTATAGTTGTTGTTCTAAATAGACTGATATTAGACTTGCATAACTAACACACAAATTAAACTAAATATGAATTTTTCAACCCAAGAAAATGTTTGTTAGGATTAATCAAAATTATTATTTTTTAAACTCTTCAACAACAACCACAACAATAACAACAATAATATCATCGTATTTTTTTAAGGTGGGCGACTAATGACAATGATGATGATGATAAAAATCAAATTTTTATCTTTTTATAAATATAAATATTTGTATTTAAAAAATGTGTGATGATGATATCTTTCGAAAAATCTCTACAATCAAACAAAATTTTTAACTAAGTCCAACCAAATAGTTATAACGCATTTTATATCCATGTGTCACTTACTGTGCTTCTCATAATTCTTTTTTCACCCTCTTAACAAGAACCTATGTCACGATTATGAAATTTCGGTATCAAAATTTAAAAACTTCTTATGTCACGGTTAAAAAGTTTCGATGCTATTTTCTAATAAATTTTGCATAACTCAAAGCTTCTCCTCTTCATCATTATCATCATCATCTTCTTTTCTTATTCATCTTTTACTTCTTGTTTCACCTTCTCATAATTTTTTTTGTTTTATCCTCTTAACAAGAACAAAAATAAAAAAAATTAAATAAAAAATAAGAAAAAATATACAATGCTGCAAAACTACCTAGAAAAGGAGGAGAAAAAAAATATAGCAACATTAATAGCAATAAAAGAATGATAATGAAAAAAAAATACGCAAAAAAATAGAGGAACACGAAGATTAAAAAAAAGGTATTTATATTAAAGAGCACAGAATATGGAATGTTCGCGTTAGTAGGGAGTTGAAGCATATCTAACACACTATCACTAATAAAATTAGATCATTTTTATTGAATTTGAGCCAATTTAATTACTAAAAAACTCAGATATGTAATGAGACTGAATATCTTTTTATATTTTCATTTTAATTATGAACTTTTATTTAACTTATCGATTTATTTCATTTAGTCATTCACAGTCGCATTATAACTTATAAGTATATATGTGTCATGAGTTTAACTATAAAGTATGTTATACTTTTCAAATTTTATAGTTGGAATGTTTAGTTTTTTTTTAGGTTAAATTACACAGTTAGTTCCTACATTTTCAGTGAAATTACAAATTGGTCCCTATAGTTTAAAAATTTGTAATTGGATCCCTGAAATAAATTAAAATTTATAATTGGGTCCCTACCGTTCAAACACCGTTTGATTTAACAGAATATTCCTCAGTATATTCGCTATTTTAAGCATGTGAGTTACACGTGTTTAACAGTAAGGACTAATTTGCAATTTTAGTAAAAGTATAGGGACCAACACTATAATTTAACTATTTAAAAATGACAAAAAAATCTCTAACCCATCCCACCCCCTCCTCAGCCTTCTCACTGTCACTTCTCCACTTTCCAAAACAGAGAAAAAATCCCTAACCCATCCCACCCCCTCCCCAGCGTCATGAATTGAAGGAACAACAACAATTCTTTACGCTCATGTCTCCTCTTCCTCTTCATCTTCAACTCCATTTCTCTCTTCCTTTACTTCCTCACATACTCTTTCAATTCTTTACGCTCCAATGCCAACCTTCACAATCAAGTTCCTCTCTTAAGATCACAGCAACAACAACAATCGCACCATCACTCTTCAAAGTCATGGCTAATTCTCCCTTCTTACCTGCTCCTGTGAAGACTACTTCGGGAACGGCTTCGGTGGGGACTCATTGGCGGTGAACACACGGCAAATAACGTTGCTGTGGGGAGCGGCGTCACCGTGGTAGGGGAATTCCTCCCAGCCGAAGGCTTCTATGACATTGTTGAAGTCAGAGGGGCTTTGGATCGGGAAACCTAACTCCATCGTAAACCTCATTTTGTTGAAATCTAAATCTCCAAGAAGAAGGAGAAGTAGAAGGAGGAGAGTGCTGTAGATGCGTTGGCAAAGTGTGCATGGTTGATGTTGTTTGCTTCCTTTCCAGGGAAGACAACCTCTTGTCTCCCTCTCAAGCTCTCAAAGCTTCTCTTTCTGTTATTCTTACTCAACCTTTCTCTCTGCTTCTGCTTGAAATGTTAGACCTCATATTTTTCTTCAATTTTCTGAATCTGAAATTTTAACTCATAGTAGATAAAGTAAATTTAGATTTTAATTACTGAGACTTGTTTACTAGAAGCAATTAATCTGATTCTCCAAGGAGCACAGATTATAGCAGCAACAAGAAAGAATGGGGTGGGGGGAAGGAAACGCGTTTTGGGGGTTGGGGGAGGGGGAGCCGAAAGAAAACGTGAAGGGGGAGGGGAAGGAGAGGGAAAAGGGGAAATGAAGAGGGGGAAGGGGGGAGAGGGGGAGGGGGACGGCGCTGGCTAAGCTTGGAGGGGGACCCCGCTGACGCTGCTTCTTCCTCTGTGACTGTCTCTGCTTCTTCTTCTGCTTGAGCCTCTGCTTCTTCTTCTGTTACTGCCTCTGCTTTTATTTTTGTGACTGCTCCAATTTCTGATTTTGATTTATTTTTTGATTTTATTGTTGTTGTGTGTTGATTTGGTTGTTGAGTTGAATTTCTGATTGTTTGATTTGTTGAAATGTTATCTTTCTGGGATTGTTGTTGTTGAAGCCCTATTGTTGTTGTTAAAAAAGAATAACAAAAAAATTCTGAAGAGAGGAGGAAGAAAAAAAAAGGAGAAAAAGAGGAAGAAGATGACATTATGGTAAATGTGCTTTTTTTTTACGGTAAACGTTATTGAAGATCTAATTACAAATTTTAATTTACTTCAGGGACCTAATTACAAACTTTTAAATTATAGGGACCAATTTACAATTTTACTGAAAGTGTAGGGACTAACTGTGTAATTTAACCTTTTTTTTAAATATTAAATGAACAAGTGATTTTTATAACCAAGTTTAACTACATTTTTGTTTTTATTATGTCTTTTTCCTTTTCTTCTTTCTCTAACTAAAGTTTTTTATTAACAATTTTTAAATTATTGAATCAATTTGGTTAAATTTAATTACTAAAATAAATTAATAATGTAATAATATCTCATTTTTTAAAATTATTTATTTAAATATTTTAAGTTTTTTTATGTTTGAATTTTAAATTTTTCAAAATATAAAAAGGTACATCTCTTTACAATCTATACTATCTATACTGTGAGATTTATTATTATTCTAGAATATTTTTATAAATTCAATAATAAGAATCAGGTTCAAGAATATAAAAAGTTCTAAAAAACTAATTTAATGATTAAGTATTTTCTTAGATTTTAAAAATATGTTACAAAAAGGACATTTATTTTTCATAACTCATTTTAATATCTAAAACTCAAATTTATGAGGTTAATTATTACATTATATTGTAACGATTATTCTACTATTAAAGGAGAATGTTACAACATTGACTATATATAAACCTAAGAGTATCATATGAAAGGAGACCACAATAAAGCCTCAAACATCTTATGACAAAAGTAGCTCATAAAAAGAACAACTCATATAAGAAAAGCTTGTAACATCATATCCTCATAATATATGCACTATTTTAAATAAGTGCACTCATGTATGATCTATAACTTGAGCATAGGAGGATGGTGGTGACATTGTGTCTCCATCCTACTTTCTAAATTTGGTTCAGATAACTCTTAAAATCGGAAGATCAAAAATATTTTTGAACAATGGCGCCATCTGTAAAGAAACGTTGCTCGTCACATCCTCTTCATTTTGAGTTCTACTCTAAAATTTGAAAATCATAAATTTCAAACCTCCAAATTCTTGAATTTTTTTTATCTTTTATTAAAAAATAAAAATTTTAAAAACAAGAAAACGGATGAATTTCTTAAAATAATTTCAATTATATGAAAAATTATATCATATTATCATATCTCTTTGTATATGAATCTAGAACAATACATGCTTACAAGATGAATAATATACTTAAAGATATAAAAAAATATATATGAATATAAAAGACAAATATTAAAGTACATAATTCAAAAATTTCACAAAAAAGGTAAAAATGTTTATAAATTTCAATTTTTGATTATATTATTATACGTTTTAAAGGCTTATAATTACTTGACCAATTAAATGGTCAATGATTTAGAGGCTTAGTAATAACTTAAAAATTGTGAAGTAAAAAATCAAAAAATAAAAATTTACAAATTTACCACAAAAAGTATTATTTAACATTCAGAAATTAAAATTTATAAAGTCGGAAGATGGAAATTTGTTCTCTACTAAAGAAGAAAAATATTTAAAATCCTAATTAAACTCCTTGAAAGCAACCCACATTTATTCTTAGACACATAAAATTATGATTTATTTATTTAAATTTTTATAGAATGTTTTAGAGCATATTATTATTTAAACAAATAATATGAAAGTTTGTAGTAGAAATAAAAGAATAATCTTTCAACGATTGTTTATTAAAAAAATATTATAAGTCAACTAATCTAAATTAGAAAAATCCATCATTCAATTGTCCTAATAATCGTTTTAAATAGAAAAAAATCTTATTTAGATAGATTGTACTTAAATAAAAAAAAATATTATGTAATTATTTTAAGATAAATAAATTTTTTATTTTAAATTCAATATTTTTATGATTGAGTTACTATTTTAAGCATAATAAATTTAATAATTATTGATTCTAACAACTTAAATTTATTTTGATACGTCTTCATTAGAATTTTAAAAACTTGAATGCTCGAGTTTACAAGTTACAAATTAAAAGGACTCACAATAGGAACTCCATGAAATTAAAAAATTAAAAAATAAAAAAAAAAATCTTACATTTAAGGAATGCAAACATAACTCTTAATTCTAGAATCACAATATGCAAATTTTGATTAAAAAAATCTAACTTCCAAACTCATAAATTGAAGTGGTAACTTATGATTAGGGTTCGAACTTTATAAAAAAAAGTAAGCAAAATAAAAAAATTCCACCTTAAAGGATGAGACACTTGGATTGAGATCTAAAACTCAGAAAATTTTTCTCGAAAGAAAGACATGAGAAGTTTGGGAGCCTGTGCAGGAAAATTTCTATAAGCCCAATACTAAAATCTGGGTTCAAGAGTATAAGAAGTTCTAAAAAATCAGTTTGATGATTAAGTATTCTTTCGAATTTTAAATAATATGTTACAAAGAGGACACTAACTCCTCATAACTCATTCTAATATCTAATAACTCAATTTTATGAGGTTAATTGTTACATTATAACTATTATTCTACTGTTAAAAAAGAATGTTACAACATTAACTGTATATAGGTCTAAGAGCACCATGTAAAGGAAAATCACAATAAGACGTCAAACATCTTATAATAAAAATAGTTCATAAAAAAAACAACCCACGTAAGAGAAGCTTGTATCATCAGAATCTCATAATATATGCACTATTCGATCTAAATACGTGCATTCTCCGATATAATCTCTATTTTAGTTTTTCTTGCGATCTATAATTATTATAACCCATGTCAACTTAAATATCGAAGTTCTTGCAGTTACACTCCCATTATTGGAGATGACGAATTCGAGATATTAAAACTTCGAAGTAGGAGAATAATGACAATATCATGTCTCTAACTTATTTTTTACAATTTTGTTTAGACAACTCTTAAATTCAGAAAAACAAAAATACTTATAAACAATTACTATTTTGATGGCATTAGTGATTTCTTTTTTTTCAAAGTTGGTGGCATTATTGATTACCGTTTAAGAATAGTTAATAATATAGCATATTAATATTTTAAATCTCCATAAGTTACACATTTGAATTTTGAAAATATATCTCATTGTAATTTAATATTAGTATATTACACTTGTTACTATTTAAGATTGTAGATTATTACAGATGTAGATATTTGTATCGGTATCGTATATGTTGATGGAAATTTATTATATGATTATTGGAATATACTAAAATCGTGTATTTAATAAACGTAGCAAACCGTAACATATTATATTATAACAAGTATGTACTACAAAATAATGGAAGATAATAATGTCATTGGTATTTATGCAAATTACTACTACTATTTTTAATTTTAAATTGGCGAGGGCGTAACTAATAACTTGTCGTACGATCAACGATGTGTCAGACTGTCAGCCAGAATATGTTTGAATTTTAGTTATTAATTGGGTTTACTTTCTTTTATCCTTATTTAGACATTGATATGCATGTAAAGCATCCAAAAGGAAGAATTTCAAGCTGCGCTGCATCGAAGAAAATAGAGGAAATGGTGCTTTTGTGAAACCAAAAAACAAGAGCGAGGAAAATAAGGAAAAATAGTTCTTGACTTGAGCGCAGTTATCGCAGCAGAGCCCCACAAATTTTAATTTGCAACGCAACATAAGGTCAAGGAAAACCGGGGTAATAAGGTCAATAACAGGGTGAGGGAAGGACAAAATTGTGAATCAAATCAAATATTCTGTTGTTAACGGACAAAAGGTTTTATTTGGCGCGTTGAAGCAGGATCCGAGAGTTGAGGAAGAAAAGAGGGAATAGGAATACAAACCGTTTTGCCATAAACACCAAAATCTCCACTCCGTTGTCTCTATCTCCGGCCACTCACCGCCGTGAGAGGTTGGAGAAACGGTACGTATCACCTAATACTTTTTCCCCTCCAATAATCCGTTTTTGAATTAATTAATGATCACAGATATAGATATAGATATCATAATCCTTCCTTTTCAAATGCATGCTTCGGCATATTTGATTTGATTTTTCGCGTGTTTGTTTTACGTAGGGGTGAGACGCAAATTTCAGCTGCAAGGAAGAATGAAATATGAGCAGTGAAGCAGATAACGTAACGCTGAAGAAACGTAATGAATCAGGTTGTTGTTGCTGCTACAATTGCAAGTGCATGTGCAAGGTTAACGTTCTGGGTGTTGTGTTAGTGTGTTGAGTGCGATTCGACACAACGCGCGGTGGCGTTGGTGTTGGCGTCTTTCAAATGGCAAAGATGAGAGAGCCGGGGTCCGAGACACCTACCTCAAACTGCGAGGAGGAGAAGATTTTTGTTTCGATTCGAGTAAGGCCTTTGAATGATAGAGAAAGGTGGAGGCGTGATGCGTCCGAATGGGAGTGCATTTCTGGAAACACCATCAGATACAAGAATGGTCCAACAGATGGCTACACTTTTGGTACGAAATACATTATATGTTATATCATTGCCTATGATCCAATATCAAACAATTAATAGATACGAGTCGTAGTTTTAAGCATTTTCTCTTGAATTCTGATTATGACATGTGAAGATTGAATCATTTATTTGAAACAGACAGGGTATATGGGGAGAAGAGCTCCACGCAGCAGGTTTATGAGCAGGGGATCAAGGAAATTGTCCTTTCAGTTGTTAGTGGCATCAATTGTGAGTAGTAACCCTTCTTGATTTAATGTCTTGGATGGTGGATTTTATTCTATTTTTATTATATGAAATCAAATGAATAAATTTCAATTGAATATTTTCTTAGTTTTATTTATAGTTTAATTTATGTATAAATTTGTTAATTTTAAAATTATTAACTTTTAAATTAATTTATATATTTTATAAATTATATATCCATTGAGTCACCAAAAAAGAAAAGTATATATCCATTGTCTAAATCTAGATTGAATGTAATTTTAGGTAGCGTTTTTGCATACGGACAAACAAGCAGTGGGAAGACTTACACCATGAAAGGAATTACTGAATATGCAATAGATGATATATATGACTACATAGAGAGGGTACAAACAAATTCCAGTTATTTTGGTCTCAAATTGATGATTTTATGTTGATGCTACCAAAACATGATATTTTATTGTTGTGTCCCAGCAACATGGGAGAGACTACATTATGAAGTTCTCTGCGATGG
The DNA here is from genome assembly GCF_003086295.3 of Arachis hypogaea. Taxonomy (NCBI): domain Eukaryota; kingdom Viridiplantae; phylum Streptophyta; class Magnoliopsida; order Fabales; family Fabaceae; genus Arachis; species Arachis hypogaea. Next base: position 110,887,663 of record NC_092052.1, on the reverse strand, counting down.
AAATATATAATGAAGCAGTTAAAGACCTTCTTACTACAAATTCTCCTCCACTTAGATTGCTTGATGATCCAGAGGTAAATTTACCATGTTTTTTTTTTTTGGACATGTAAGAGTTCCTGGCTTTAGTTCTTTTGACCAGTTGAGAATCTATGTGCCTCAAACAGAAAGGGACTATTGTTGAGAGACTTACAGAGGAGACTCTCACAGAGAGGAGCCACTTGCAGGAACTCCTTTCAACATGTGCAGGTATTGGTGACTTGGTGTCTATTTAGTTTTACACTCTTACCACTTTTGATGCTTTTCAAAGATTTCAACGCACATCTGCAAATATCTTGCAGCTCATAGGACAACGGAAGAAACAGCCATGAATGAGACTAGCTCCAGATCTCATCAAATTCTCCGATTGGTATCCACTTTATTATAAAATTAGTTAATATTTTTTACCAAAATACTCTTATTTTATTCCTAACCTTACCCAAAATGATGAAATTGCAGACAGTTGAAAGTAACCCTACTGATTATGTAGGTGCTACACGTTCTGGTACACTTATAGCCAGTGTGGTATGATTTTTACCCGTTTTCTCCTATACAAGTGTGCGCGCGTGTGAATAGAAAATAAAAATTATTTTCTTTCTACAGAATTTCGTTGATCTTGCCGGGAGCGAGCGTGCTTCTCAAGCATTATCAGCAGGCACAAGATTGAGAGAAGGTAGCCACATAAATCGAAGTTTGCTGACCCTTGGAACTGTAATTCGAAAACTAAGGTATTCTAAAATTCAAAATTTTTGCATCTAGTTGCTCTGTATTATGCTTTAAGTTTGATTGCCCTGAAGTAGTAGAAGAATATTATGATAATTTATTGAAAATGTTGACTGCGTGTTCTGCTTTCTGAAAAGTGTAATTGCCTAATTGGTATGTTAAGGTATTCTAAAGAGCCAAAGTATTTGATGTTGATGTACTGTATCCTAAGCATGCATATTTGTTGACTTAATAGATCTTTATTGCTTCTTCCTACCCACTTGCCAACCTAATCTGAAGTGAAAGTTCCATTTTTTTCAAAAAAAAATCAGAAGAAAAAGAAAGGGGTGATTAAACATTATTTCGCTACTTTCATTTTCAAATAGATTGTCTGAATTCTAAGCCACTATTGTTCATTGCAGCAAGGAAAGAAATGGACACATACCTTACAGAGACTCTAAACTTACTCGTATTCTACAAAATTCTTTAGGCGGCAATGCAAGAACAGCAATAATTTGCACCATTAGTCCGGCGCGAAGCCAGGTTGAGCAATCGAAAAATACCCTACTCTTTGCTGCTACTGCCAAGCAGGTGACTACTAATGCTAAGGTCAATGTGGTCATGTCAGATAAGGTCTTGGTACAACAACTACAGAAAGAGTTGGCTAGAATGGAGAATGAGTTGAAGGGCTTCAGTTCAAATTCTGCTATACTAAAGGAGAGAGAGCTTCTGATTGAACAGGTAAGGGAAGATTCAATAATGTGTATCCTCACTAAGATATTTCAAACTCTTTGTATCCTTTCAAAAAACATACAAACTATAAAAGACAAATATCGTAGAGTACATAATTTGATCTCATTAATTTTTATTCACTTTGTACTTCTTGATTTGAAAATATGCAGATGGAACAGAAGATCAAGGAGTTGACTGAACAACGTGATCTCTTTCAATCTCGTGTTGAAAATTTGCTCCAGACAACTACTCAAGTTGAGACTCCTCGTCATCGCAGAAGAACATCCAGTGTGTCTAATTTAACTGCAAAACTTTTACAGCATCAAGACAATATGGAAGACGACTTTCTTTTGGATGGCAGTCCTCCCACATTTGCTGGGCCTGATCCATGTCATGGTTGGGAGGAGATATCTAGGGAAGCCGGTTCTGAAGATAGTATCAGAGAAGTTCAATGTGTTGATACATCCCTTCGTGCTTTGAAAGAAAGTGGAGGAAATACCCCCATGATACAAGTCGCACATGTAGTTACTAAATCATCATCGAGGAATGAGCATAAAGGGTTGGATCATGTTGCTGAACTTAATAGTCAAGATTTTCTGAAGCAAACAGTTCAGGACCCTGAAAAGACCAACGAACCCTGCCATGTTGAGGACCTTTCAGAGTACCCAAATGAGTCCCCATATATTTCTTGCAAGCCCATGTTGGCTGCTCATGCTACTCCAATGTCTCCAGCTGCTCAAATAATCAAAGTGGATTGGGAACCTGCATCACTTCATCATGCCAAAAGGTTGCAGCAAAAGGTTATGTCATACTCATCACCTTCTTGGTTAGGTAAGTTTGACCAGGAATTCGCATCACCTTCTCGATTTGCCGGAGTGCAACAGACACCAACTAGGGTCGAACAGGAATATTCTGATTGCTTGGATTACCTCCCTGAGGAGCCATATAAATCGCCAATGCAAGTTACTACACGAAAATCATCTAGAAAATATTCTCAAATTGGTGAGACCAATACTGCAGTTCCAGTAGAATCCGATGTTGATTCTGATGGAGAGGATACTGCAAGCGTTCTCAATTTCGCTGTAAGAATGAATGAGAAGTCTAGGTCAAAGCTATCGAAGAAGAACTCTAACGATCAATTGGTAAGCACAGAAATAGGTTTTAAGATCCAATTGACAAGCATATAGAGATTATCCCATGTGATCAAGATGCATTCATGTTTTAAACAAGACTATAAACAACATACATGGTTTTTTAATAAGTTAGAATATGATTATAAAAAATTTGCATATTGCATATTTAAGAATGAAAATTATATATATAGAATTTTTACCAAAAAATATTTTGTTAAAAATAACAATTTTATTACTCGGATGTAGTTCTGTTTTCATGTCCAAGACATGCACATGGAGAGTAGAAAATCTTATTCAGTATTTTTTCGACAAAAACTCCCTCAAGTTTTATCCTCTAACAACAAGCATTCTGCATGAAGATTTAATATTTGTATATTTTATTTTAAATGTGTTATAGGTACACGGAAAATCATATGTAGTCAATAAACGTCTAAGCAAAATAAAAGGTATGGGTTTCTATGAATGCGCGGGAGCTATGACACCTTCCAGATTTGAGAGACAGCAGAAAGATATAGTGGAACTTTGGCATGCATGTAATGTACCACTTGTACACAGATCCTATTTTTTCCTTCTCATCAAGGGTGAACTTGCGGATACTGTGTACTTGGACGTTGAGCTCCGACGTTTGTCCTTTCTTCAGCACACATTTTCTACTGGAGCTGACATTACAGGACAAGGTCTAGATGTCACACCTAATTCAAGGTAAAATCTGTGTTTATTAAGTATATTTTTAACATGCAATTCACCCTTCCATCTGCAAGGATGACCAATTCATATTAATGAACAATTTTAACTGTGATTGCCCATATAGTGCAAGACATGTGATCATATGTTTTTGTTTGATAGCCTGAAGGCTCTGAATCGTGAGAGGAAGATGCTAAGCAAGCAGGTGCACAAGAAATTTTCCTATAAGGAAAGACTGCAACTATACCAGAGGTGGGGTATTGATTTGAATACTAAGCACAGAAGCATACAATTGGCATATCTGCTATGGACCAACACAGAGTTGAACCACGCAAGGGAAAGTGCAACACTTGTTGCTAGGCTTGTTGGTTTGATAGACTCGGGTGATGATTCAAAGAAGAGTTTTGGATTTGGCTTCGGCTTCTTGGCCCGACGCAAGAGCAGCACTGTTAAACCCGATAACTGGAAGGAGAATATGACTACCGTTGGATAGAAACATAAGCCAGCATTTTTTTATATTGACATTTAATTCATGTGGTTGATTCAATTTGTATTCTGGTCATCTTCATATTTTACTCGACTTCTAGGTTCTGGTTGTACATTGGAGAGAATTTTAAGATCATAGTGATTGTTTAATTTATTCCATTAATTCAAATAAAACCTTTGCTGTTACATCTCTAAGAAACTCTTTCCGCTCCCACCAGGTCTTTTAACAAGGAGAATACTAGGGGACAATGATTTTGTTGAAAATATGAACAACCACTAATCAAATAAAAACACACTATACCTCTAATTTAATCCTCTAAATTTTAATATTAAAATAACTATTCGTACACTAATAATATATCTATTGTTTAGATTGTTTAATATTTTCATTGTTTACCTATACTTTTCCTTTAACATATTAGTTAAGCCTTTAGGAATCCTTCATGCTTCAAGAGAATGTGTTGATATGCTACGGTTCAGTATGGAGGCGTAAATGTGTTCATTAAATATACATAGATCTTAATACGTTAGATCAATGTTGGTTTAAGGTGGGACCTAATTTTCTTGTGCAATTTAAATAATACAGCTACGCTTGTGTTCCTAGGTATATATATATAACTTATTCAATTTCACCATGTTTAGACAACTTGTCAAACCTAGGCATGCAAGGCCCATGCCTCTATAACTGAAACATTTATTTTATTTGTTTTGCAAGATGGACAAATTAATTTTACTTCACGTTTTTTGTCTAGATTTAATTATACTCATAAATCAAACAAATATTATTTTAATAATCTAGATGTTTGTACCAGGAGCAAGTTCACAAACTACGGGAGTTAGAGATTGAAAAACCTAGCTTCGGCACGTGCATAACTAAGCCGGGAGGGCAACTTGTAAGACACTCTGATACTAAAGTCAGCTAAGTGTTTGAATAGTATATGTGATTTGAAATTTACCTATTGAGTGCCCTTCTCTTTTAATTCTGTCCTTTAGGGCTGCCATTACATGGGATTTATTACCTTTATGTCGTATTCTTAATGTCGCGATATGGTGGTTTCTCGACTTAATGACATTTTCGTTTGTGTTAGAATCGGACACCATCCTATAACGTCAGATTCTCGTTTAATGACTATTTCCTCACGTGACTATTTGTCCAAATAGTGCACCCAACTCGAGTCCCTGGACCTTGGTGCTTTCGTCGAGGATATCCGAGTTTATGAAGTCGGGTTTTCCCTTAAATTGGAGCCTTCAGGCTGCGTTTGGTTATATCTTAGACATAGAGATAGACATTGAGATATACATTAAGAAGATATATATATTTTGTGTTTGGCAAAACAAACATGCAAGACACACAAAATATTAAAATGTCTATAATACCCCTATCTTCTACCTTTGTCATCATCACCACAGTGACCTTTATTCTATCACCATCCATTTTTCTTCTCCACTATCATTCATATAATCAAAAATAAATTATTTAGATATCAGAAGATTTTAATAATTTTACCAACAAATTCAATAATATTAAAATATACAGAGATGAATAATAAAAAAATTGAACTTTTTTTTGGAAAAAAATAGAAAAATGAAGAAAAAGGTATGAAGAAAGAAGAATGGACAGAAAGCAAAATCAGAGAGAGCAGTAGTAGTGGACTGAAGAGGAAGAGGGAGAGAGACGGTGGTGTGAGCCGTGAAGAGGAAAAGAAAGAGAGGTAGCGGCGAGGAGAAAGCGAAGGCGGCAGGGGATCTTAACCAAATAAAGAGGAGGTGTGACAGATCTGGACCAAGGGAGCAAGGGTATCTTCTCTGTGTAAATGGATTCTTCTCTGGCCTCTGAACACATTGGAACCGCATGAGTTCACCGGGGTGGAGCACAACAGCAACGACGGATCTGGACAGGTCTGGATCTAAACAAGTAGTGGAGGAAGAAAGATGAAAAGAGAAGGGTGCAGCGGCAACGGCAGTGACAGTGACGGAGAGAAAAGAAAGTGGCAAAGGAAATAGGGAGAAAGAAGGAGAGAAGAGGAAGAGGGGGGAGCTTTTGAGAAGAAGAACGAGGAAGGAGAATATGAAAAAAGGGGTTAAGATTAAGGAATAAGAATGGTATTTTAAAAAATAATCATGGATAAAAGAGTAAAAAATTGTGTCTCATTTAGTGTGTCTCATCTTTTTTGAAGGATATCAAATACATGTATTTTATGTATGTTTGTGTATTCCCATGTCTTTAAAAAAGCAGTGTCTTAACAACTAAATATTGTACATGTGTACCCATGTCTATGTCTTCTATGGACACGCACATGAAACAAATGCACTCTAAGGAGTTTATTAAGGAAACTGAACTTTCTTTTAGTCTTCTTTAGCGCGGTTATAGTTTTTCTCGTTTTACGAACCGTCAACCCGCTTTCAATTTCTCTCTCCAGCAATGAATACAACATTAACTTAAGATTAAATAATCTTTCACTTTCCCTTTCAACAAAAAAATATTTCACCTTCCTAATCATCTTCCAAACGAGAGTATTTTTTCTTTCTCTCTGTAAACTTCCTCCCGTTCTGTTCTTCTTCGTCGCACTCTCCGTCACACCAGAAGAAACTATTTGTTCTTTTCGGTGCTGTTTGGTCTCCTTCTTTCATTGCACTATCCGTCGAATTAATTTGATAAGGCTAGTGAAGTTTTTATCCTCTATTATTTTGTTGGTGGATTTTCCTCAAGTCTTTTATTGCTTTGTGTATTTTGTTATTCCTGGTACTATTTGTTCAAAACTTCCTTGCATTTTTCTGCATTTGCTATCTTTGATTAGGATCGATGTAGTAGGGACACCACTAATTTAAGTTTTCCCAAACAGTGTGACGATTTTTGTTTTGCCCCCATTTTCCACATTCTTCTGCATTTTCCAAAATTGTGATGAATTTGTATTATCTAAGTAAGCATTAGAATTTTCTGGCCTTTGGTAACATAGTGGTGGTAACGTAGTGGTGGTGTCCCCTGTAGGTTTTTCCGTGATGGCGAGGAAAAATGTCATCGTGAACTGTGGATGCAATGGTGTTGCCAGCTAGCCGAGACCCCAACCTGCCTCTCTTCCGCGAATGAATAGCAAACTTGAGGTGAATATCTATTCCTGGATTTTCGAGGAGGTTAAGGCTACCCCTTCCACCATAATCCAAGAGGAGCTTGACAATTTGAGGGAGGCTAGGATTATATTTAACTCCGACTTGAGCGACTTATACATTTGTTTCGTCCCTAGTCTGGGGACCGGTTATGCCATATCAACGAGCATGCCGACAGTGTTCTAAACTGGTTATGAATGTACGCTACCTTGTTCTTGCGAATTAGGGTTTGGTTGTCTTTTTTCGACTTCCAATTAAGCGTGCTAACTCACTCTAGGTATGCTCCTTCCCAGCTCCATCCAAATAGTTGGGTCATTATTCGTGGTGTTCGAGCTTTTATATTTGTTTTTAGATATCGAGCTCTGTCTTAGAGTCTTCTTTTATTTTTTTTTTACTTTGACTATTCCCTTCAAATCGCAAGGTCGTGGGTTCATCTCCTTCCGAGGTGTCCCAAATAGAAAATTTTTTACTTTGTTTAAAGAGTCATACCATGGGTATAAGAAAAAATTCTTTAAGATTGAAGGGATAGAGGGTACAACCCCTTTTTTCATGACCTTGGAAGGTGGGAAAAATTTAATTTGTATTGGAATTATAATGTTTCCTCCCCAAAAATCCAAGTCGGCAACATTAACGCTTCCGAACTTCGGAGCATCAATTTACTAATGATGTTGTGGAATGAACATCCCCTTGTTTTAAGGGATATATTAATAAATGAGCAAGCTATTCAGACTGCTATCAGTAAGCTTTGTTCTTTTGTACTCATGATTTTGTACATTTGTTTAGTTTCTTGATCTCATGAGTTTCTATTGCTCATGTTTCAGTTAATATGGCTGGGGACTTGTTGCCATTGCCGAGATGAAGAGAAGGTTATCTGCCCAACCTTCTATCAATGTAAGTGGTGACAGAGTCTCCTCCTCCGTCACTATCAATCCCCAACCACAATCTCAGATGATTGAGGAAAGTGGGAAAGGGCAAGATCTTAAGGTCCAGATCCTGGAAGAAGATTCCCCTGCCAACTCTTCAACTAAAAAAAAATTAAAAAGTGTTGGACAAGGTGATGATGTTTTTTGAGTCCCTACCTCCTTTAAGCATGTGCTAGATAAAGGTTTTCGAGCTCCCAACTTCGTGGATCATCATTTCATGGATGAAGACACGAAGGTGGTGCTTGCCAAGATGCCTTTGGAAGACACCTTTCCTTGAGGTCAGAGAATGCTCCTCCGCTCGGCCACTTATGTACGTGATGCCGAGGTAGAAATCTCAAGCCTCCGCTCAGACTTCCTATTAAAGGATAAGGTAATAGCTGATGCCAACGCCCAGATCCAGAAGTTGAATACCTTGGTTACCAGTTTTCAAGAAAAGCAAACCTCCCTTGAAAATGAGCTCAAAGTCCTTAAAGAGACGAAGGCTGCTTCCGATTTAAGGGAAGAAACGTTGAATAAGTAGGTTTCTGAGTTGATAAGAAGGATTGAGGAACTCAAGCTTTCGGTAAAAAAGGTGAAGCAAGCGGCTATGGATGAAGTTTTTTATGCTGAATGCAACATACTTTATCAGATTAAACTGAGGGTTCCCAACTTGAACGTCTTCGAAGTCGATGCCTTCAAGAAGGTAGTGGATGGAAAGGTTGTTTCCATCTAGTAATTTTTATAATATTTGTGTAAGTGTTTAGAACTTGTCACTTAGGAACTTTAGTACTTTTGGTAGTACTCTTCCTATTGTTATCGGGATTTAACTTTATGTGTTTCCATCGTCTTCGAGATTAACTTAACGTTTTTGTCGCTTAATATTTTTGCAACATTGGTTTTCGTCTAGTATTCAAACCGTTATTCTTTCGAGCTTTAATTTCAACTCAAATTCGATTGTCAAGGAGATATTCTGAAATTCTAATATAATTACTTAAACATAATATAAGGTTTTATAGAAGAAACCCACAGTTATTCATAGCATAGATTCGCAAGAAAATCTCACTTTACCAAATACAAGAGAAGCCTAATTAAAAACCTAAGTGTGTAGGAAAAGAGTGACTTTATTCTACTAATAAAAATTTCTTAGCGTAATACCATTTTTTTAAGAGTAATACCTCTTTATGTGAGTTGTATTCCAATTTCTCGGGACCTCATAATCATCCAATGTTTCTAGCTTGTATTCTCCTTTTATCCAATACTTCTTTTTACTTTGAAAGGCCCTTTCCATGTCGGAGCTAGCTTACCTCGCATTCCTGGAGTCCCGGCATCAGCCTATCTTAACACTAGATCCCTAGGTTGGAAACTTCTGGATTGGACCTTGGTATTGTATTTCTTGGCCACCCTTTGCTTCAGAGCCTGCTCAGCTAAGTTAGCCATATTTCTAATTTCATCAATTAGGTTCATGCTTTCATGAGTTCCTGCGATTCCCAGAAGCATTCTTGGACTCGGCTCCCCGAGTTCTACTAGGATTACTGCTTCTTCACCATAAGTGAGTCTGAAATGTATTTTTTATTTTTCTGGTAGATTGGACTATAGTTCCATATGACCATAAAACTGACCATACCTCGTCTACCCAGGAACCCAGACGCTCATCCAATCTCTTTTTTAACCCATTTAAAATCACTTTACTAGCAGCTTCGGCTTGTCCGTTTGCTTATGGGTGTTCAACCGAGGTAAATATTTTACGAATTCCCAAACCAATCAATAGTTTCCAAAATTTCAAATCCGTGAACTGAGTCCCATTATCTGTGACTATAGTTTCAGAAATCCCAAACTTTGCAATGATTTCTCTCCAAACGAACTTCTGGCATTGAGCAGAACTGATACTAGACAGGGGCATGGCTTCAATTTATTTAGTAAAATAATCTATAGCAACTATAAGAAATTTTACCTGGTTCGATCCCTATGGGAAGGGCCCCAATAAATCTAAGCCCCACTTAGCAAATGGTTTTGTCGGGATGACGGACACAAGCTTGTGAGGAAGTGCTTGGTAGAGGTTGCTGTGTAGAAGACATTTGTCACATTTCTTCACATATTCCATGGCATCCTTGAAGAGAATGGGTCAGTAGTATCCTGCTCGAATAACATTTTGAGCTAATGACTTTTCTCGCAAATGATATCCACATCATCTCTCATGAACTTCTTGCAACACATATATTATTTGTTGGTTATTTAAACATTTCAATAATGGTTAGGACACACCCCTTTTATACAGCTACCATTTATCATGGTATACTTGGCTACTTTAAGTCACAACTTCCTTGCTTCTTTAGGATCACCGGGCAAGATCCTGTGTTCTAGATATGTGCATATTGGATCCATCCAAATACTAAGACCAGACGAATGGGAAATCATGACGTCGGGCTTTGTTACAGTAGATTCTATAAGTACCTCTTGTATCAGACTACAATTTCCTATTCTGGGCTTAGTACTTGCTAGTTTGGACAACACATCATCTCGTGTGTTATGTTCCCTAGGTATGTTTAATTAAAAAGAAATAAAAAAATTGTACCTCTTGATGTACTTTTTTCAAGTACTATTGCAATAATGGATCCCGTGCCTAGTATTCTCCATTAACTTGGGATGTCACCAACTGTGAATCACTGAAAATGGTCATTTATGTAGCTCCAACATCCCGAGCTAACGCTAATCCTACAAGCAAATCCTCATACTCAGTCTGATTGTTCGAGATGGGGAAATCAAATTTGATAGAGGCCTCAATCACCATGTCTTTACCCTTGGTTAGGATGAGACCAGCCCCTCCATACCTAAAATTGGGGGTTCCATCCACATGAAGCTCCCATATCGGTATGTTGGAGTTTAGGTGTATCATTTTGGCCAAAAAATCTACCATCGCTTGAGCCTTAATGGCGGATCGTGGTTCATAACGTACATCAAACTGAAATAGTTCTATGGACCAACTCATCATTCAACCTGCCAAGTCAGGTTTTTGTAAAACTTTCTTGATCAGTTGGTCAGTTTGCACTATTACCAAATAACTTTGGAAGTATTGGTACAACCGACGAGCCGATGTGAGTAAAGCAAATGCAAGTTTTTCCATATTTGAATATCGTAGTTTGGGCCCTTGAAGAACTTTACTAACAAAATACACAGGACGTTGGTGCTTATCCTTATCCTCTAAAACCAAAGCCAAAGCCAGAGTCTCTTTGGTCACGGATAGGTACAAGAACAAGGGTTGCCCATGTTCTGGCTTTGCTAAGATAGGAGGAAATGAGAGCAAGTTCTTAAAATATTGAAAAGTTACTTCACATTCCTCTGTCCATGCAAATTCCACATTCTTCCTCATCAATTTAAAAAATGGTTTGGCCTTTACTACAGAAGCCCCTAGGAACCTTGATAATGCGGCCAACTGACCTGTGAGCCTTTGAACCTCTCTAAGATTCTGAGGACTCGACATGTTTATAACTGCTTTGCATTTCTCAGGGTTAGCTTCAATTTCCCTTTGAGTAACCATAAACCCTAAAAATTTACTTCTCCAAACTCCAAATGCACAGTTGCACACTTTTCTGGGTTCAACCTCATCCAGTAAAGTCGGAGGCAGTTAAAAACTTCCTGCAAGTCAGCAATCAGACTGGAATCATCCTTTGTCTTTATCAACATATCGTTGATTTAAACCTCCATATTCTTCCCAATCTTCTGCTTGAAAACTTTTGCCATTAACCTTTGATAAGTTGCCCCTACATTTTTTAGACCAAAGGGCACTACAATGTAGTATTAAATTCGCTTAGGGGGTGATCAAAGTTATTTTATCTTCGTCAGCTTTATGCATCGGAATCTAGTTATAACCACTATAGACATCTAAAAAACTTAATATCCGATATCCCGAGTACGAATCAATCATGTTGTCAATGTTAGGTAAAAAAAAGTCTTTTGGGCAAGCTTTATTTAAATCCATGTAATCCACACACATTCACCACTTTCCATTAGACTTTTTCACCATGACCACGTTGGACAACCATGTTGAGTAAGTTAATTCTCGAATAAACCTAACATTCAGTAATCCATGGACTTGCTTTTTAACCTAGATAGCTCAGCCAGGCAACATCTTACGACGTTGCTGAGCAACCGGCTTGAACTCAAGCTTAACAGCCAACTAATAGGACATGAACATTGTGTCTATTCCATGCATATCGGAAGATTTTCAAGCAAATAAATCTATGTTATCTCTCAAGAAATTCTAAAGTTCCGACTTCAAGAGGTAAGGAAATTCCTTGTTGATCATGGTGTACTTCTGTGGTAATTGTCGGGTACATAGTATAAGACCCAAACTTTTTGAAGTTAGATTAAGAACTAGTTTTGATATATTTTAATGGGTTAAAGCTCGATTTTAAAAAATTATTTATTAAGGATGATTGAATCAGGTTTTGATCAATTGAGTTTGAAATAAATTAAGGTCTTATCTAATTTTATAATTATGGAGTATTTTTTTCATTCACAATTTAAAGTTTTAGAAATTTAAAAATAATGAGGTTTTGACTATTCAAATTTGAATAATTGGGAATTTAGTTTGATTTTATGAATTGAAGACAAATTAATTTATTTATCTCTAATTTTAAATTAGAATACTCAATTGAAAATAATTTGCAAGTTAACAAATAAATAGTATTTTTTAAAGATAAGTAAATTGTATTATATTTAGTTTTCAATTACCCTACCCCCAATTCTATTGGAAATACTTATACTACCCTTTTCTCCAAAAATTAAAACCCTAATCCTAATCCTAACATTCCCTCACCCTAAACACATACCCCCTACCGCAGAGAAAAAGAAAAGAAAGGGAGAATCAGAATCGGGGAAGAAAGGAGAGGCGAAGGAAGAGGACGGCACTGACGGGGATGGGTGTCGACGTCGCTGTCACTGTTGCAGAGGGGAGAGGGAGACATGCGAGAGAGACTAAACGCAAGGATGGAGAAGCCTTCATCGTCGCCGTTCTGTCGTGTCCTATTCCGTCATCATCGTCATCGTGAGGTCCGCGTTGCCATCGCCGAGAGGAGCTGCTAAGTGTCACCTTGGTCGCCGTTTCACCATCGCTGTCGCGGAAGAAGAAGGCATGCGAGAGGGAAACAACGCTGAGCCCCCATCACCACTATCGTTCAAGTTACTGGTGTCGAAGGAGAAGCCCGAGGAGAGCAAAATGACGCGACGGGAAAGGAAGGAAGCCACTTGCGTTGCCACCGGAGCCTTTGTCGCCATCAGAAGATGTTGCCGTCACCGTTGGGCTATTCCTTAGTTGCTGGAGTTGTGTCCCGTTTTGATTTCTGCCGCCGCTGCTGAGGCCAGCCATCGTTGTCGAGCTTCTCGCCGCAGTTCTTGCCATTGGGGGGTTACCGTCGGAGCTACTGTATTTCTGTTCTGTCGTTCTTCCTTACTGCAGGTTGAGTTTCGATGATTTCATGTTGAAATTAAGGTTGCGGCTGAACTATCGGAGCTTTTGGTAGTTATCAGAGCTGTTGTCGAGTCAGTTCGAAGGCTACTGCTTCGTTCTTTTGTTGCAGTAAGTTAACCCTGTTCTAAAATTATCACTGCTAGCATTCTGGTTATCTATTGTTGAGAATTTCGCGATGTTAATGTTCTAGGGTCGAGTTCCGGTAATTTCATAGTTGAAATAAAGGTTGTTGCTATTGTTGTGGAAGTAACAAAGTTGTGGATGCAGCTGCCGCTATTGCCGGACGAGGAAAAAAAGCAGTGACGATCCAAGAAAATTTTAGGAATGGGGGCAAAAATATATATACAAAAATAAATTTTGTTAAACATTATTAATTATATGAAGATATAAAAATTTAAAAAGTTAGTGAATATTTTCATTCTTAAAATACTATTTATTATATATAATTTATAAAAATATTTTTTTATTTCTAAAACTTGAACTTAAAACATTTTAATCAAATTATAGATAATTTATTATCCTAACTAATTTTTTATACACATTTAATAATAAAAGACTGAATCAATTAGCACATTAACGCTTAATAATACACTAATATTTATAATTTAAAACTAAAATTATATATAAATACTAGAAAAATTAAATCTGTATATGAAAAGTACGTTTATATAAAATAATAAAAACTTAATTTACTATTCTTTCTTTCTTTCTTTCTTTTCAAAATAATTAAATTTGTTATATATTTTTAATTTAATTTTAATATAATGTTAGATGAAAGATTTTAATCATTTATTTAATTATATATTGTAATTAAAATATTTTTTATTATTTATAAAAACAAAAAATATATTTTAAATTAGTAAATTAATCAACTCATTTTAAAATTTTATATACAACATAAGTACATATAATAGAACAAAAGATAAAAATATAAGTAATAAGGATGAATAAATTGAGAATAAAATAAAATATATAAAATCATGAAGAGAATAAAACATTAGATTGATACGTAAACTATAATAATTTGAATTAAACTTTGCAATTAAAAATATCAAAAAGAGAAACAATGAAATTGGAAGACACATAAAATTATGGAGAGTTATATAAAAAAATAGAGAATTTAAAATTTATCTTTTGGTGAAAAGAAGATGACTATTAGACAAGGAATAGAAAAAGAAAGTTGAAAATATAAAAATAGGAAGAGAGTTTAAGAGAATATAGAAGTGACGGGCAAAAAAGGATTTATTACGTTTAATTATGCAAAGTGCGGCTAATTAAGGTAGAGAATTATTTTGAAATTAAAATATTCTGGGATTGAAAATGAGTTTAGTGAATTAAATCAAATAAATGAATGTCTGTAATGTAAACGATTTTTCGGTTGTGATTGGTTGATTTCTGAATCTGGTAAAAATAATTGAATATGTTAATTTCGATTTCTAGATTGAAATTGATAATTGATTTTGAATGACGAATTTGAAAATGTTGATTTGAAATGCTGATTTTGTTGGGTTGAGGTTGAATTGAGAGAACCCGTGAAGGGTGGTAAACTCCGATGGGAGACTTGTTGATATATCACGGTAAGTGAGGCCACCAAAAGTATGTAGGAGGAAAAATTCCCAACTCGTGGAGTTGGTGGATTTAGGGATGAGGTTTGTCCTGAACTCCCGGTTTTGTTAGGTGACGGCGCCAAATTTTTCCTTTTCATTGAGACCACCTTTGAAACGTCTTCATCTCGCATGTATTCAAGAGATCTGATGAATTTCTTGCATTGACTTCACATCCTTGGAAGTTAAATACCTTCCGAAGTCTCCTTCCAACAAGCCAGCAATCAAGCATAAGGACATGACTGTTGGGGTTTACATGTTTACTTCTAGGAGTGCTTTATTAAAGCAGTCCAGATAATCTCGTATGCTATCCCCTACCCTTTGCTCCATCCCCAGCAAAGAAATTGGGTGCTTAGCCTGAGTTCTCCTAGTACTAAAATGAGCTAAGAATTTAACTTTAATGTTGACAAAGGAGGAAATTGATCCGAAAGGTAGTGTATTAAACCACGCCATAGCTGGTCCTGACAAGGTCACCAGAAAGACTTTACATCGGATCGCGTCACCGACTCCTTCTAAATTCATTCTTGCCTCAAAGCATCAATGTGCTCTTGAGGATCTGTCTTTCCATCATACTTCAAGTCGGTAGGCTTGTCAAAATATTTTGGCAACTGTACCTGAAGGACATGAGAAGCAAATGGGGTTTGCCCCATTATCACGTGTTCTCAGATTTTTCTATGCCTTTTAGGACTTAGACTTCTCTGCGAAATCTGCCGCCTTTTAGACTGGACAGATTGTGACTTTTTCCTTGCCCACCTATCTGCTTCCCGAGAATCGCCACATCGTCGGAGTGACCTCCTTTAATTTCTTCCCTTTGATGTTGTGGTGAACACGAGTCCCACCGATTAAGATCCTGCCCTTGTTCAGAGATTCCGGGGTTACGCTCATCATGTTTCTTGGCTGGGTGACTCCGGGAGCATGATTGCCTAGATAACGAGCGTTCAGCCAACCGCCGTTCTAGTTTCAAATGGTGGCATTCCAATTTTTGTACCCAATGTCGTATTTCCTGCATAGGGTAATGTTAATCATTCCCTAATCTAGTGAAATGGCAAGCTTCCGTGTTACGGGCTTCTGGATTAGATTCCCCTTGGTTCACATACCTAGGGGGAACTTCCTCGTAGCTGGAAGTGACATCGATTTCACGCCCGTCTTTCCGATGTTGATCCTTCAAAGAAGTTTCTAAGTTGACCGTGGAGTGAATTCTGTGTTCAGCCATGATTCTT
Organism: Arachis hypogaea; assembly: GCF_003086295.3. Lineage (NCBI taxonomy): Eukaryota > Viridiplantae > Streptophyta > Magnoliopsida > Fabales > Fabaceae > Arachis > Arachis hypogaea. Next base: position 110,871,592 of record NC_092052.1, on the reverse strand, counting down.
GGTAAAATAGGATCTCCACAAACGGCGCCAAATATTCGTATATGGAGCGAGTTCACGAATTGAGGGTTAGAGGTCGGAGATCCTATCTTCGGCATGTGCAGAATTAAGCCGAAAGAACAACCTATAAGACACTTCAATACTAAAATTAACTAAATGTTTGAGTAGTATGAGTAATTCGAAATTTACTTATTAAATGTCTTTTCCTTTTATTCCTACCTTTTGGAATTGCTGCTACATAAAATTTATTTTTTTTATGTCGTAATCTTAATGTTGCAATATGGTAATTTTTCATCTTAATATCATTTTCATTTGTGTTAGAATCGGATGCCATTATGTAACATTAAATTTTCGTTTAATGACTATTTTTTCATGTGATTATTTGTCTGGAACGCCAGATATATTTTGTATTTTCATTACAATAATTGTTTTGCACCGTTTTTCATCTTGAATGATAACATTATTATTGATAAACACAATATTATTTAGTTTTTAATGTACAATTTTTTTAATACTAAACTTTAAAAAGTATACCATTATTTCCAATCGAAAATAATAACATGAGTACGATATATTTGAATTGCTTTTGGGAACCAATTTTTTTCTAATGCAATTTAGCCCATTTTTCTCCATCTCCTTCCATTTTCTCTTGTTAACTAAAAAGGAAAAAAACTAATTATTACTCATTAATTTCTGACTAGCTTTGCCAGTGGCAACTCACATACTACGATTAATTAATGATAAAAGGTTAAAAACCAATTCATTGACCTGGGACTTGGGAGTAACGTGATTTGCGAACACCATTTGTTTTGTTTAAAGTAGAGCGGCTCAAAAATTAGAAGTGGCTGCTACACTGCTACTGCCTACCTAGTAGTTTTCTTACATTTGTTATACAAATTTAAGTGGATAATTTTTTAATATAGGAATATTTTTAGAGTAGGTCTAAAATGAGCACAATAATTATATATTTATTGAATATGTCATATTTATATAAATTATTAGATTTTATTAGATAAAAATTAAAAATTAATATAAAAAAAGAGTATTGATGGACTATAAATAAATACAGAATTTTTTAACATATAAATAAATATTTTAAATAATAATATTTTAATACATAATATTTTAAATAACAATGAAATCTTTTATTTTAAATAATTAAATATAAAATATATAAATATAAAAAATATAAATATTCTTTATTTATTAAGATTAGTTATTATGTAATAATTTTTTATAAAATATTAAAAAATTATATTAAAATAATATTTTAAACTGTAACATAAAAATATAAAATAACTAAAATTTTATTTTATATACTTGACAAATAATTAGATTATTATATTCAAAATTTATTAATTAACTATTTTTGTTAAAAATATTATTATATAATATAATTTTTTATCAAAATATTTTAAAAATATAATTTATTTAAAATATAATACATGAAAATATTAATTTTTTTATTTTTAAAAATTTTTTTAAAAAAATAGAATAAATAATATAATTCTAAATACATGCCTATCACATTATATATTTACTTATATTAGTAAGACCTAAACTAATCAATATTACACAATTAAAAATATTAAAATTGTATATAAAGTTAGGCTATTGCAGAAATATAATCACATAAATACACTGTTTTTTTTTATACTTTTTCCAAAATAATATATATATATATACTATCTGAATTAAAATGCAGATAAGTTGTTATATGTAATTACACCTATATATATAGACTTGTCTAAAAAAATTGAAAAAAATAAATTATATTATTTATTTAATTTTTTTAAAAAAATTTGAAAAAACAAAAAAGTTAATATTTCTATGTATTATATATAATTTTTTAAATAAATTTTAATTTTACAAATATTTTGATAAAAATTTATATTATATAATAATATATTTAACAAAATAATTAGTTAATAAATTTTAAATATAATAATTTAATTATTTGTCAATTAATATAAAATAAATTTTAATTATTTTATATTTTTATATTGTAGTTTAAAATATTATTTTAATATAATTTTTTAATATTATAAATATTTTCTTGCATAATAATTAATTCTGAATAAAAAATACTTATATTTTTTGTATTTATCTATTTTATATTTTTTAGAATAAAAAATTTCTACCTTTATATAATGAAATAAGTGATAATCTTCTTAATATATATATATATATATATATATGCTATCTATTAATTTTTTATATATTAAATAATTATAATAATATAATAACATTAAAATCAGATAACATATTAAATTTATTACATTAAAATTAAAAAATTATATATTTTACTCTTGGTTTTAGCAAAATATATTTTTAATAAATTATATATGATAAAAAATATTTTGTAAAAGATATTTGTACACCAATTTTTCATATATATATATATATATATATATAAAAGTTTGGTCGAGTTAGAGAATAAAAATTTAACTAAAAAAATAAAAAGATATTTAGAAATAATAAAAAATAAAAAAATTATCTTATTATAAATATTATATATATGAAACTATAAATGTTAAATCTAAAAAATAATTTAAAATTATCATCTACTTAATATTACCACAAAATAAATATGAATAAGAAAAACTAGAAGGAAGAACTAAGAGGTGACATATATATTAGAGAGTTTAAAGAATAAAAGAATATATATCAGTTCTATATCAGTCACTATTACATACACACATATTATACATATATGTAGTTGATACATATTATTTATTTAGTTTTTCTAAAAAATATTAAAAATATACTTCCATGTATTATATTAAATAAATATATTTTGACAAATATTTGATAAAAAATTATATTATATAATAATATTTTTAATAAAAATAATTAGTTAATAAGCATTGAATATAATAGTCTAATTATTTATCAAATAATATAAAATAAAATTTACTTATTTTATATTTTTATGTTATAGTTTAAAATATCATTTTACTATAATTCTTTTATATTATAAAATATTTTTTGCATAATAATTAATTTTAATGAATAAAAAATATTTATATTTTTTGTATTTATATATTTATATTTTTAATTATGTAAGTTTGATTAGTTTAGGTCTTACTAATATAAATAAATATATAATGTGATAAGCATGTATTTAGAATTATATTATTTATTCCATTTTTTTTAAATTGAAAAAAAGTTAATATTTTCATGTATTATATATAATATTTTAAATAAATTATATTTTTAAAATATTTTGATAAAAAATTATATTATATAATAATATCTTTAACAAAAATAGTTAGTTAATAAATTTTGAATATAATAATTTAATAATTTGTCAAGTAATACAAAATAAAATTTTAATTATTTTATATTTTTATGTTATATTTTAAAATATTATTTTAATATAATTTTTTAATATTATAAAAATTTCTTACATAATAATTAATTTTAATAAAAAGATACTCATATTTTTTGTATTTATATATTTTATATTTAATTATTTAAGAATAAAAAATTCTATTACCATTTAAAGAATTATGTATTAAAGTATTATTATTTAAAATATTTATTTATGTACTAAGATATTCTGTATTCATTAGAGTTCATCAATACTCTTCTTTTATTTTAGTCTTTAATTTTTATTTAATAAATTTTAATAGCCTATATAAATATGGCACATCCAATAAACACATAATTATTATGCTAATTTTAGACATACCATTTTATTCTATACCTGTCCAAACCCCCCATTTTTTATTCTGATATTACATAATAATATACATTAAATAGAACGATGTTAAATAGAAATTTGAGAATCGATAATACGCCTTTTATAGAATGCCAATATACTCTTATAAATTGTGTTTATAAATAAAAAATATCTTGTGATTTATAATTTGCCTTTTGCGAATTGTAATTTTTAAATTAAAAAATATTCTTTTTTATAATATACCCTCCACAAATTATTTGTGTCACAAATATTCTCAGAAATTTGTTAAATATTAAATTACATCAACACTAAAACAATATATAAAAAAAATTAGTCACCCAACTCTCTCTCTCTCTCTCTCTCTCTCTCTCTCTCTCTCTCTCTCTCTCTCTCTCTCTCTCTCTCTCTCTCTCTCTCTCTCTCTCTCTCTCTATTAATTTTTTTTTGGTCCTTTATTATCTCGTATGAGGATTTTCACTTTTTTCAGTCAAAAGTCATGACAGCACCAATGACCATAAACTTAATAACAGCAGAGTACAGAGAAACAGCCACCAAACAATAAATATGGATGGTGGGCCTAACACCAAAAAATACAAATAGATATTAAGATATGAGGAATGCTACACATCAATTTCTATAATTTGTAGCCATTAAATAGTTATTAAAATTATTTTAATAGTGTAAAATTTGTATAAAATTTCATCTAATAACTCACTTTTTTTTGTTGGTTACATGCTGACTAAAATTTAATAAAATTATTGACTTTCTAAACTTTTTTCTTAAGATATATTCACAAGAAATATAATTATATAATAATACCACGGCTCTAAAAGCATAAAGAAACCTTTCTTCGTTCCTTACGGTTACGGATATATAAGATGGTCTTTTCACCCAACATCACATTTTCATAGTAGAAAAAAGGCCAACAAAAGCCTTCTGAGAACCGTTTCGGGAATAGAGCGAGCGAGCAAGCAAAGCAAATTTAACCGAAGCAACGTGAAAAAGAGAAAAGAGCGCACACACTGATATTGTGGTTTGTGGGGAACAGGGAACAAAAATGCAATTAGCAACGCTCCCAAAGTAATAATAAAAGAAATAAAAAATACAAGAGACGCCAGTCTCAGACCTTAGCACTGTATTTTGCTACTGAGTTGCCAGCTCCCACATTGTTCTTCCTTCCAATGGCACTAACAACGGCTACATTCCTCATCTTCACGGCTGTGGCGTACTTCACCACAATAACCATCACCTTAACGTGCGCCCAACAAACTAGGAGCACCGTAACCATCGCCGAGATCGAGGCCTTAACGGCGTTTAAGATGAACCTCCGGGATCCAATGGGCTCCCTTGACGGCTGGGACCCTTCAACGCCGTCAGCGCCGTGCGACTGGCGTGGCGTCCTCTGTTACAATCACCGAGTCTTCGACCTACGCTTACCACGTCTCGAACTCGGTGGCCAACTCACTAACTCGCTCTCCAAACTCACTCAGCTCAGGAGGCTCAGCCTCCACTCCAACAACCTCAACGGTCCTATCCCTCACTCCCTCTCCGACTGTCTCCTCCTCCGCGCAGTCTACCTCCACAACAACTCCCTCTCCGGCCACCTCCCTCCGCCGCTCCTCAACCTCACCAACCTCCAGGTACTTAACCTCGCCCACAACCTCCTCTCCGGAACGCTCATCGGCGACATAACGGACTCGCTCCGGTACCTCGACTTGTCATCCAACACATTCTCCGGCGACATTCCGGCGAACTTCTCCTCCAAATCTCAGCTCCAGCTAATCAACTTGTCCTACAATGGCTTCTCCGGCGGGATTCCGGTCACCATCGGAGCTCTAAAGAAGCTGGAGTATCTCTGGCTTGACTCCAACAACTTGCATGGGACCTTACCTTCAGCTCTCGCAAACTGCACCAACCTCGTCCACGTCAGCGCCGAGAAGAATGCCATCGGAGGGTTAATCCCTTCAACAATGGGGACGATGCCGAAGCTTCAGGTTCTGTCCCTTTCAACGAATAACCTTTCAGGTTCGGTCCCCACTTCGTTGTTGTGCGGTTCTTCGTCCCTTCGAATCGTTAAGCTTGGCTTTAATTTTCTCACGGGAGTTTCCGAGCCGCAAAGTACAAAGAACTGCGTCATCAACAGCGTCTTGGAAGTTTTTGACATTCAACAGAATCACGTTGTTCACGCTGAGTTTCCTTCTTGGTTAACTAGTGCCACGTCACTGAAAGTTCTAGATCTCTCTGGAAACTCGTTTTCCGGCACTCTACCTTCGGATATCGGAAACCTCTTCATGCTGGAGGAACTAAGAGTGGCGAATAATTCTTTACACGGAGAAGTTCCGAGCGGCATTGTGAATTGTAGGTTTTTAAGGGTTCTTGATCTTCAGGGGAACCGATTCTCTGGCTCTATTCCTTCCTTTCTTGCCGAACTTGGTAACTTGAAGATGCTATCACTCGCTGGAAACGTGTTCACCGGTTTTATTCCCGCCAGTTATGGGACACTCTCTGCGCTTGAGACTTTGAATTTAAGCAATAATAATCTGACTGGCACTGTGCCCCCTGAGATAATGCATTTAGGGAATGTGAGTGCTCTGAATCTCAGCAACAACAGATTCTCCAGCCAAGTTTTACCTGATATCATTGGGGACTTGAAAGCTTTGGAGATTCTTAATTTAAGTCGATGTGGATTCTATGGAAAGGTTCCTGCTACGCTAGGAAGCTTGATGAAGCTAACTGTGTTGGATTTGAGCAAGCAGAACCTTTCAGGTGAATTGCCAATTGAACTTTTTGGTCTGCCAAGTTTGCAAGTTGTTGCGTTTCAAGAGAATCAATTGAGTGGTTCTGTTCCCGAGGGTTTCAGCAGCATTGTTAGTCTTCAGTATCTTAATCTCACTCATAATGCATTCTTTGGGGAAATTCCACCAACCTATGGATTCCTGGATTCCTTGAGTGTTCTATCTTTGTCTCACAACAGCATTTCAGGTTCAATACCTCCTGAGATTGGTGATTGTTCTCAACTTCAAGTGTTGGAGCTGCATTTAAATCGTTTGGATGGTAACATTCCTGATGATATCTCGCTCCTTTCACATTTGAAGGAGCTTAATTTGGGACACAATAGATTGAAGGGTGATATACCAAATGAAATATCACAATGTTCTGCTCTGATTTCACTCTTGTTGGATGATAATCAATTCACAGGTCATATACCAGAATCCCTGGCCAAATTATCAAACTTGTCCTCATTGGATCTCTCCTCGAATCAATTGAATGGAGAAATTCCAGTTAGCCTCTCTCAAATTAATGGTTTGAAGAATCTAAATCTGTCCAACAATGAACTTGAGGGTGAGATTCCACAAATGCTTGGTTCAAGATTCAATGACCCTTCCGTGTTTGCAATGAACCAAAACTTATGCGGCAAGCCTCTGCATAGAGAATGCGCAAACGTAAGAAGGAGAAAGAGGAGAAGACTAATAATCTTCATAGGCGTGGCTGTGGCTGGACTAATCATTTTGGCACTGTGTTGTTGCGGCTATGTTTACAGCCTCTGGAGATGGAGAAACAAGCTCCGGCAAGGGGTAACCGGAGAGAAGAAAAGAAGCCCCACAAGCACAAGCACGGGAGGAGAAAGAGGCAGAGGAAGCGGTGAAAATGGAGGACCAAAGCTAGTAATGTTCAACAACAAAATCACATATGCGGAGACATTGGAAGCAACAAGAAACTTTGATGAGGAGAATGTGCTGAGCAGAGGGAGACACGGTCTTGTCTTCAAAGCCTCCTACCAAGACGGCATGGTTCTCTCCATTCGCCGCCTCACTGACGGATCCATCAACGAGGCCACGTTTCGCAAAGAAGCAGAGTCACTAGGAAAAGTAAAGCACCGAAATCTAACTGTTCTTCGTGGATACTACGCAGGAGCACCAGATGTGAGGCTCCTTGTGTATGATTACATGCCAAACGGGAACTTAGGAACATTGCTTCAAGAAGCTTCGCAACAAGACGGACATGTGCTGAATTGGCCAATGCGGCACCTCATTGCACTGGGCATTGCTCGAGGGCTAAGTTTCTTGCACTCGGTGCCAATTGTTCATGGTGATGTGAAGCCTCAAAATGTTCTCTTTGATGCAGATTTCGAGGCCCATTTGTCCGAATTCGGGTTAGAGAGATTAACCATAGCAGGAGCAGCAGCAGCAGAAGCTTCATCGTCTTCAACCCCAGTTGGTAGCTTAGGTTATGTGTCACCGGAAGCAGCATTAACGGGGCAAGCAACGAAGGAAGCAGATGTATACAGCTTTGGGATCGTGTTGTTGGAGATTCTGACTGGGAAGAAACCAGTGATGTTTACGCAAGATGAGGACATAGTGAAGTGGGTGAAGAAGCAGTTACAAAGGGGTCAGATTTCGGAGTTGTTGGAACCTGGTTTGCTTGAGATTGATCCTGAATCTTCCGAGTGGGAAGAGTTCTTGTTGGGTATAAAGGTGGCTCTATTGTGCACATCACCTGACCCTCTTGATCGCCCTTCCATGCCTGACATTGTTTTCATGCTAGAAGGTTGTCGCGTCGGACCCGAAATACCTTCCTCCGCCGATCCTACAACGCTGCCTTCCCCTGCATGATTCTTTTTTAATTATCCAATCAAATCTAATCATTATTCTCGTTAATTGTTGTTGTAGAAATTTGCTTTGTAGTTTCTAATCATTCTTTTTTCTTTGTTGTTCGGTTATTATGATTACGATTGTTGTTCATTTTTATCCGCATGTTGACTTATGGTCAAAGCGGGAGAGAGCCTTATCCCGCCAAAAGGAGAAGCTTTTTTGTATCAAAATATTATTTAAACATTAAAATCAGTTTCTAAAAATAGTTAGCAAATATATTTATATTTAAATATATGTATGATTTAATTTATTTTTAATATGTATTTATATTTTAATATATATTTTATATTAATGATTAATTTTAGTATATATATAATATAATGGATTTTGTATTGTTGTCATGGATTGGAGAAAGCTATGTTGACACGTGTCAATCTGGGAAGCTATTGGAAAGTAACCGTTAATCTAACATGGAGCTTGGCATAATATGGAACAGAAACAGACAAATACTCATCAAAACTGGCGAATGGGACCTCTCAGTTTGTCCAAATCAGATTTTGTTTTTCACTTATTAATTTATTAGTATGATTTTGATTTATTATGGAAAAAAATATATACAGAAAAACCTTGTCCAGTGCAGTAAGTCAGTAACCGTTAATTCCTTTTTTTTTTTATATTTTGTGAAAATTCTGGTTCTAAGAAGTAATTTTCTTATTTTCTAGGAAGCAGCGAGCCAGGGAAAACCTTATTAAATAGTTTAAAAAATGCTATTGAATATTGATAAAGGAACACAGGTATGTGTATATCAAAATTATTTATTAAAATTAATTATCAGTATAAAATATATAATAAAATATAAATATATTGATGATTGATTTTAACAACTAATTTTAATATACAAATAGTAATTTTATAAAATTTTATATTTGGATTCTGAACCTTTTTTAATTATAAATTATATTTATTGAAATACCAGTATATTTGATACATCATACATCTAAAATTCTTCCTGTACTAAAATACTTATATAGAGATAGAGTATTTTTCGCTATTTTCTCTGCGAACCGGTACCACCAACACTTTATATGTGTAATTTTGCCATTTGATATTTGATATTTCACCAACGATCACAAGAATATCATTCAATTCATGTGTTGGAAAAAAAAAAAGAAAAATAGAATAAAAGGGACGACGTCCACGTGAGAAAAAAATTGTAACGTATAAAAAAATTTATACAAAGAGGGAAAAAAATATTCTCTTAAAAATGAAAAAATGTGTGGAAGAATAAAGAGGATTATGTGATTTTGACAGGGGTAGGGCTAGGTTGCACGTGGACTCTAGTGCATAATAGCAGTCATATAATTTTGTGAAGAAATTTTATGTTAGCACGAAAGATATATGCATGTCCACTGTCACAGGCAAAGTCACGGGACCAATAAAATGAAGAATCCAATTCAAGTCACTGACAGATTCGGGTTGTAAACGACAACAGCAACATGTTGTAATTAAAATTAAAATGAATGAATAGTGGGTGGTGCAGGTGCATGCAGGGTGCATGGCATGGCAATGGCCCTGGCCAACAAAAACTAACAGAACTGCGTTAATGTGCTATTGTGAATTCCTCCTTCCTCCTTTTGTTTTCAGGCAGGAAACACCAAACGTCTGATAAAATAATGGCCCACAACTTCAAACCCGGAATTTATTAGCTCATGACATTTTGCAGACTCTACGTATTTAGTTAAGTGTATTGAAAGATTGATAGATTTGTAACCAAAGAAAAGAAGAGTAATATTGATGGGTCGTTGTCACTCTTAACTTCAATTAATGACATCTTACGTAAGATATGATGGCAAAGACTAAACTGAAAACTGGAAAGTGTAGGGAACCAAGCACATTTCATTGTTTTTTTTCCCTCCTCTTACAAGCTTATGTTTGATCTTCAAAAATAATTGCAACAGTGCTCCTCTCTTGAACTCATTTCCTTAGTTAGGAGAAACTCCTTAAATAGGAACTAATGTATTGGATCGCGGAAGCATTATGCTAGTTTAGAATACTTAGGTAGCGTTTGGTGGAGATACAGAGACCGAAAGACTAAGACTGAGAGACAGAGACTAAGAGACAGGGATTGAAATAAATCTCAGTATTCTATTTGGTGCAAAATGGGAGACAGGAATTAAAACAATATTGATACTCTAATTTAATTTACACAAAGGGTAAAATTAGAATTAATTAATTGAAATGAAAGTATTTTAGATATAAAATGTTATTAAAGTTTCAGTCTCCATCTCTAAAAATTTCAGTCTTCTGTGTCCCTACTTTTTGGAGGTACTGAAATACTGAAATTTTAGAGACAAAGACAGAAATTTTAGTACCAGTCTCTGAATTAACAAACACGATACTGAGTCTCAGTCTCTCAGTCTCTGTCTCAGTACCTCAAAACAAACGCTACCTAAAAGTTGATAACCCAATTTATGGATGTTGCAACTCTTGGAATTATTTTGGTTCAATCAATATAATATATGCTTTAAATTGTAAAAGAATGGATCTCTCAACACCTCTGTTCACGTGGTTGAATTGTTTAAATAATAATCATCTGTAAAGAATAACAAAGTTTATCCTAATTTTGCTTTGACAGAACAAATTTACCACATCCACCACATGCATTGGTCCTGTGAAACAACGAAATAAATAATATAGACACGATTGGCACAAAATTGTACTCTATGCAGAGGTTAGCCCTTCAGGAAGAGATTCATTGTCTGTATTAGGTCTAAGAAATTTTCGACAAGCATAAAGCACAGCAGAATGGAAACCACTTGGGTTGTCAATGAACACAAAGTGCCCTCCCTGTAACAAGTAACTATTTTTGTTAATGCCCAACAGTATCATTGAAAAATAGCTTTCAGAAAAATTGGAGAATGTTATACCTGGGGGACCCTAATGATTTCACATGGAACCTTCATATCCTTGCGAGCTTCTTGGGCCCCTTCATAATTCATCCAGTCGTCAAAACCATATATGAATGTGGTGGGTACTTTCCACTCTGAGGCACTGTAACACCAAAGAACTCCAGTTAAAGCATTACCCTTAAGCCTAGTGCACACTAAAACAGGACTTCGCATTTGAACCTAAGATAAATACTCAACAAGACCTTCGTTTAAGGCCATAATCATACACATTATTCTTAGAAAGTTTGGAAATTTACCAACAAATTATCTTGATAATGTCATTATCCCATTTACTCTTTCTTTTCTTCTTTTATGTTTTGTTTTCCCCCTTAGTGTTGTCACAGTGCAAATGTGTTTTTCTTGATGAAACGTATTAGATATATACAATTCATTAGATGCAATTACACACAACCCCCACAGGTAAGCCAGCAGCTTTATCATTTCTAAATAGTAAATATATAGCTAGCTAAAGATGAATAATAAATTATAAACAGGGAGGAGAATGATCATAAAACCTGTGAAAGAGGGGGATCCTAGGAAATGCACCAAATTTAAAAATGTACTTTAAGCACAGCTCCCCACTAGCTTTGGCCGCTGATACATGGTACATATAATCTATAATAGAGAGGAAAATGGAAATTAGAGTTTAGTCTTTATGTGAATTACTTCTAAACCAGATCCACATATCAATGTGTTATCTTGCCATACCTGTGAGCAATCTTGATTCCTCTTCAGTCAGTATTTCCCCTTGTGCACGCGTACCAAACCTCATATCTGTATATCGGCGGACCATATTAGGACCCCAAGGACCTAAACCTCTGCCACAAGAACAGGAATAATATTCTTAAAAGAAGAAGCAACTAAATAAAATAAAAAATGATTAACATATGAAACAAAAACAAGTATTTAAATCAAGGTGTTCCATATCCATACTGCATAATCCCCGAATGTATATGAAGAGAACATAAACTCCTTACAATTAGAGAGCTCCGAGATTTAATAAAGCATGGCAAAGCAACCTAAACTTCCTAAAAGAAAATGTTATGGAACAAAGTGGTTTCACCTGACAATTTTTAGAGGCGTAAAATTAGATTCCCATAGATGGTTCATAACTGCTCCTTTCCACGTTGCTCGAAACTTCATAATGAACTCAGCCTTTGGATCTGATTCTGATGTAAATCCAGCGGGTCCCACCAGAATCAATTGCTTTACATGCTCAGGGTGCTATATAAAAATTTTTGAAACAGACATTAGCAAAGTTAAATAAAGAAGTAAAAAAAAAAAGAGACATGACTGTAGCATTTAAATAAAATGTGGGAAGGGATTCACCTTGAGTGCATATTTGGCAGCAACATAACCACCAAAAGAATGTCCAAGCAGTATAAAATTGCTCAGATTTTTGGCTTTCCTCCATTCTTCAAAAGAATCTATGAACCATGTCTCAGTTTCTGTAGTATCAGCAACAAATCATAAGTTGGTGTTCCATTAACTTTTAAGATAAGTAACTAAGTAAAACCTTTCAATTCCAAATTAACCACAAAATTGCATTTTATCTAGTGACAATATACACATAATACTTAACTAACCTTCAGTGCTCCTACATGTAAAATCAGGTCTGCTTGATCCACCCCAGCTACAATAAACAGATGCAAGACAGCGAGTAAGGGAAAAGTTGTAAACCTCACTTTGACTCTTCCTCTAACCTCAAAATGTATAAAATAAAAATAAGAACAGGTAATAATAGATAATGAAAATAACACCATCACCGTTTCATGTCGTTTTTGCTTAACAAATAGGGTGCAATGTAAAATGCTAAATTAACTGAATTAAGCAGTCTATATTCAATTAGAAATCTATTTTTACATCACAATGGAGCATGAGACCAGGCAAAGCAAGCAATAACTCAGAAATGTAGTTTTAGACCATAAAAGAAAGTCAAACTCACCCAAGTTGATCAACAGCAATGACTCTAAAATGATTTGCAAGAGCATCGAAATTGCGAAAAAAGAAACCCTGGGAAGCTGCATATCCATGGACCATTACAAGCGTAGGGGAGTCATCTTTACTATCAAACGTAATAGTGTTAAGAAACCGTGGCTCGTCGCTTGATGAACGGAACCATCTAACTTTAGAGCCAGGAGGACCAGAGCCAATATTAACATGTTCTTGAACATAGGGAGTCCTGCCAATCAAAATAAAAATGTAACTTTAATGTGTGAATCAGACAGAAAATTTCATACCAGATATATGCTAAGTCAAACAAAAGTCCAAAGGAGCATAAATTTAACGATAGCATCTTCATCTAATGAAAAACAGTTCAGCAATGATTGTCATTTCACCTGAAAATTGATCATGATTTTCAATAAAGTTTGATGGTGCATATTGATATGGTCGTAACTCATAAATCATAAGTCATAACAAATATTATAGTATGCAACCAAATTACTTGATTGAAATTTAGGGTTCGGAATTAGGAGCGTAAAAATAATGAAAGAGGGGAAATATGGATAAAAATACTAACTTGACGAGAGAAAGGAGTCGCTTCTCGGCAGCGATGATGTGTTCCGTTGAAGTCGGAATCCAACGGAGAAGAGAAGGCCACAACCGTCTTGTTTTGGGAGGATACACTGCGACGTCGTTCTTGCTATTCTCTCCGGCCATTTTTGCAGACCAACAGAGCCTAATTGTGTGTTTTAACGAATTAAGAAGTAAGAATCTCCTCAGTCTCTGTTCGAAGCAAGGTAAGGTCGATGATTGATACCTTCGGTTTCAAAATTGATTAAATAATGTCAAAGAGTGCAAAGCAATTAGCGGTTGATTACGCTCCACGCAATGAGGAAAATATATTGAATAGTCTGTCTACAAATTATTTAGCAACTTAGCACTTAGCAGCAACTGGAACGAGCCTTGTATGAATCTTCCCTTTTGAAGGGAAGGCAACAGAAGACTTTTGGGGAGCGTCAAAACATGCTTATTGCTTAACAACTGCTGCTGCTTACGCGCGCAGTGACGCACATTCATGCAGTTCTATTCCCTGCCGGTCAATATCGGCTATTATTCTCATTTCTCAAAAGTTCAAGATTCTGGAAACTGGTTCGAACCGAGAAACGGTGTCTGTAGCGGTTCGGGTAATAGGAAAAACCGCCATCACAAAAAATCGGATTTAAACCGGACAGGAACCAGTCGGTCGAACCGAACCGGTACCTGACCAGTTTTTGAAGAAAAGCTTTGGCACCGTTTTACGCCAATCAGGGGAAAAAAAAACAAAAAAGCCCTAACTCCCAGTCCCCAGTTCCCAGTTCCCTGGCCTCTCTCTCAACTCTAGAAGACCTCCATCTCTGAAGGCAGCAGAGGAAGTTGCAACTTCCATCTTGTCGCCGTTCTTCAACCTGTCCAGCCACCGATGCCGTCCGTGTCGCTCCAACTCGTCGCAACGCCTCTATTCCGCCTATTTTGACGAGCTTCCCCTCTGTTTCGCCGTGCTTCCGCCGCCGTTACGCCGTGCTCCCGCCGCCGTGCAGCCTCTGTTCCGCCGTGCTCCAACCCTCGTCTTCTAGCCTCTGTTCAGCCTCCGTTCCGCCGCTGTTTAGCCATCTCCGTTGAGTTATAAAGCTCCAGCTCCCTCTCCCTCCTCTGTTGATGTTCAGAACGTGTGAAAGTCTCAGGTAAGCTCCAGCTCCCTCTCGCTCCTCTGTTGATTTTCAGTTATTGTTAGTTGGTTGTTGCTTTAATTTGGTTGCTATTCCAGTTCTTGTTTTGTTGTTGGTTTGCTGGATTAACTTGTTTTGATTATAACTTGTTTTGATTATTAACTTGTTTTGTTATATTCTTGATCTTATTAAGTTGTTAATTTGATAAATTGTTGTTGTGGTGCTGTTCTTGACATTTTGATACCTTGTTAATTTGATAAATTATTTTTTATCTTAATCTTATTATTGTCGATTTGATCTTAGTTTATGTTGTTATCTTAATTCATTGTTCTTGACATTGGATTTCTTTATATTGTTTTGATCTTAGTATTAGTTTAGATGATATTTTAGAGTTTATATTAGAATATACTTATGTTTTAAAAAATTAAACTAACGAAATGACTATGAAAAATGAGTTCTGTTTGACAAAAATATCAAATTGTTACTTTTAAAGTTAACTCTGTTAAAAATCCGCTAAAATTTCCAAATTACACTTTTTTATCATCTCCAACCTTTTAACTCCTCCACTCTTGTGATTCCTTCAGCCTCTTCCACCACCATGAAAGATGAATTCTCAATCCATGCTTTTTTCTTCCTCCTTCAAGCTATGCCTCTCCCAACCAAAGATTTTTAGAGCTTCCCTCGGTCCCTCCCAACTCTGATCATGACCACTATGACGATTGAACCCATTTTCAAAAATTACTCTCAACAACCCATAAACCCAAAATCATCATGGAAATCCTCGTCCTATGAATTTCTCTTACCAGAACTAGAGACTATACGCTATAAAAGTTCAAACCCACCCTCCTCTAAATCAATGCACATCTTCAATATCCACAAATTTCACAACCTCAATCACTGCAATCAAAACATTGGGCTCCCAAGTTCAATAAATCCTATGTTTAGCTTATTAGTGATTAATCAACATGCAAGAACTTTTTCACTCTTAATCTAGTCTTCTCATTTTTCAGTAAAAACCAAAGAAATAACACAAGTTGAAAACAATTGAAAAATACAAACTTTCAGCCACCCCATTACCAAAATCAATGGAATAATCTGAACAAGCTGGAACCCTAAGAATCAAGGTTGTCCGCGCGTTCCCCATTTCCAGTGCCGACGTCTCTGACTGGTCGCTGAATGGTGTCTCTGACGGTTCGTGTGCGAAAACTTTGAAGTGTTGTCCGAGATTCTCCCCGGCGGCAGCCGCTCTCCCTTCCCACAGGAGCCAACCTTGTTGTCAAGCCATACCACGTCGAACATCTCGCTCGCCTTGTCCATAGTTTGATGTAGTTCCTCCTCTACTCCAAAAGCTTCGACGAGTCTGCAATCCCGAAGACTACGTGGTAGAGTTGTGTTTGGTCAGCGGTGGTTTGCCAAGATTTGCAACAAGTGAGGGTGGATGTGGGTGTGGGTGAGAGTGGAGAAGGGAGGCTCGTGATAGTTAGAGAAAAGAAAGTGGGATTCTAAACTATGCAATTTGAATATTGAATATGGTTCAACCAAAAAAATAAAAGGAGAAAAGGAGTAATGGCGGTGGAAGAGATTGAAGGAATGAGATGAGTGGAGTAATTAAAAGGTTGAAGATGATTAAAAAAATGGGTAATTTGGAAATTGTAGAGGATTTTTAACATAATTAGCTTTAAATTTAACAATCAAGTATTTTTGTCGAACAGAAAACTTATCTTTCATGGTCATTTTGTTAGTTTAATTTTTTCGTGGTTAATTTTGCCACGGCATAAATCTTTGATGGTTAGAAATACTTATATTTTTTATATTTTATTTATTATTTTATTATAAAATAATTATTTCGATTGAATTATAGTTGAATCAGTAAATTAATAATTAGAATGGTTTAATGATTAATTCGGTTTTCAGAACCTTGCAAAAGTTTCTCGATACTGTTTTTGATTTTTTTTTTTTTTTAGGTTAGATGGATTGTACAGCCTCCCATCCCAGGGATTACATCACAAACTCGAACGCTGTATTTGGTCTTTCTCTATAAACAGGTAAGCACACTAAAATGGGTTGTGTTTATGCTTTTCTTGCTGTTGGGTCAGACTTTGGGCCCAATGTATCTCAGACCCAATCCCAAGTAAAAATTAGTTAATTCCAACACTACTTTTTCCCATGACCATCTCTTTTCTTTTTGTTATATCTTGTCACAGCAAAAACATCCCAGTGGCAGAATGAGCAAGAAGGCGACAGCAGCACCTGATCCGGTGGCGGTGCTACGGGGCCACCGTGCTTCCGTGACGGACATTTGTTTTCATCCCTCTGATCGCATTCTCTTCTCTGGGTAGCTATTTATTCATCCACTCCTTAGTTAACTTGAGTGGCTTCAGCTGAAGATGTTGTTGTTGCAGTTCTGTTGACGGTGAAGTTCGCATTTGGGATACCCTTCAGCATCGAACTCTCTCTTCTTCTTGGTATTCTATCAATCTTTACAAATCATTACTATGTACATCTCTGATTCTGATTCTGGGTTATTTTTGTATGTATTGCAGGATACACAGTGCTGCCCACGGGATTGTTGCTGTCACCACTAGTGCTTCCCTTGGAACCAATAAACTCGTTAGGTGCTCTTCCTCATTGAAACTCTTTCTGTTGCTTCATAGGAATTCATTTCATTCATTCATATGATTTTGTATGCTATGCATGTAGCCAGGGTAGGGATGGAACTGTTAAAGTTTGGGACTTTGCTCATGCTGCTTTGTCTAGGTACTCAACTCACTCACCTTTATTTTCAAATATTCCTCTTTTCTCTTTTCCCTTTTTTTTTTAAATTCATAGAGCTATAGCTTTTTCTGAAATTGTAATATAAGGCTACACAGATGTTCCTGAATAATCACTTCGTGTTACTATTTTTTGGAATTTTCAGGAGTCCACTGCTTACCATCAATACCAACACTTATCACTTTTGCAAGCTTTCCACTGTCAAGTATCCTAAATGTTTCCCTACAAAAGAACTAGGGCGACCTTCTCATATAGAAATTCTTGACGATAGAAGTTCTTCTCAAAGCTCTGAAGGTATGCAAGCATTTGTCTATAATGAATCTTTGATAAATTTGGTGATGCTTTTGCCATTCTGGAACCTATTGTTGGAATTTCTACTATCCTTTTACAATACCAGAACTCTAGAACATTAACACATAGTAAGCTGTGACTTCATTTCTGCTCTAATAAATCAAATTCAAATTCGATTAGATTTGGATTTATTTATTTACTTTCATTTTGAACAATTTCCTGTGTCCTTTAACTTATTCAAAAAGACTTTGGAGATGCTTCCTTGATGAACCAAATTCCTTGTCTTTAGATTCAGTCTCTTTCATTTCCTTTTGTGTTCTCCTAAATGTTTTTCCCTACATTACTTAAATAAACTTTATATTTTATATGTAACATACTAGCATTGAAGAAACCTCATTACGTCACAGAAAATATGTATGCTGACGGGCTACAGTATGTGGCTTTAGCAGGGGAGAACCCTTCTGAGGTTTGTATGTCTTCCTCATATATGTATTACCTTCATTTCCCAAAGTACGTACTTTGATGCTCATTGGTTTTTTACTCTTTGAAGGTCGAAATTTGGGATCTCAAATCAGCTGAAAGATTTGTACGACTCCCTTCAAGCAACCCTAGTAGCTCTTCAGTTTGCAACAAAGATAGAGGTTAGTTTTTGGCCTATATGATTTTTGTGGTTCATCTTTCTGCCATCAATTTTGTAAACACTTATTTCTCAGGCTAGATTGTGCTGTAATATAATTATGATTTTCAATATATGATTCAAGTAAGATGCCGATTAAACTTTGGCATTTTACTAGAGGAAAGTAGACAAGTGCTAAAGCTTTCATCATTGTTTACGTTTTCTCCTGCTAATGTGCTATTGCATCCTTTATTTCCATCATTTTTTGCATATAATTGGTAGTTAAGCCCTTACAGTATTTCTTATGCTTTGCTCTCTCTTTTTTATTCTCATTTTGGATATTAAAACAAACTTTTCTTCTCAGGGATGTGCATGGCACTTCAATTGTTTTTACCATCTGAATCACAGGGATCTCTAAATGTCTTGGCCGGGTATACTCTTGATGCTCTTTCTTCTCTCCCTCTCTGGTTGCATGTGTGTGGTTCTTTCACTAAGTTGTTGGGACTATGTTGAACTCAACGATTAAATTTATGTATTGTTCAAAGCTATGATTTTAAATTGTTATGATCATTGAACCAATGTTGTTTTGCTTTAGAACTATGGAAATTTAAACATTGGATTTCAATTTTTAATTTGCCAAAAATCCAAGTTAACTCCTTTGAAATTGACGACCATCTCATACTTGTATTCCGAATGTTCCTAGTTATGAGGATGGTTCCATGCTTTGGTGGGATGTACGAAATCCTGGAGTTCCAGTAACCGCTGTAAAGCTCCATTCTGAACCAGGTACTTAATTCAGTGTCCTTGTACTCTTCTCTCCTTTGAATTTTGTTTAACAAAGTTTAGTTAATAACTGGTCAATTTTGCAGTTTTGAGCATCTGTATTGATGGGTCATGCAGTGGGGGCATCTCAGGAGCTGCAGATGACAAGATTGTAATGTATAGCTTGGACCACTCTTCGGTAAATTCATTCATTTTCTTATATTTTCTTCTTCTGCTAAAACACATGTTCTACAATCAATTATTCTAAGTAAACTACTTGTAAGTATTAAGTAGCAACACAATGAAATATGGATTTGCTGTTAATGTGATGGTATGTATGATCAGTACAAATATCAGAGTAACTATAATTCGGTCAAGCGGAAATGTGATATTAGAAATGAGATGATGAGATGACACTTCACATGATTGTATTCTATGGTTATTTTCTATGACACTTTCAGTTAGTCTTTCTTTTTCTTATTTATTTGTGTATCATTTTGATTTAAGGGTATATGTGTAATCAAGAAAGAAATCAATTTGGAGCGACCTGGCATATCAGGCACTTCAATTCGTCCTGATGAAAAAATTGCTGCAACTGCCGGTTGGGACCACAGGTTTTGAATTCATTTACTCTTTTCTTTTACTTGATCTATAATTTTACTTGTCTTGATATCATTTAAACTCCTCCACGCTCCGAAAATTATTCCATTTTATACAAGCTAAGGATGATTTGTAATAATTTGTTTGCCACATTACTATTCCATATTTTTTATAAAACAATGCTGTTTAATATGTCTTTGACCACTTATTGGCAGAGTAAGGATATATAATTACCGCAAAGGAAATGCTTTAGCAATACTAAAGTATCACCATGCAACGGTATGTCATTGTTGTTTGTTACATTATATATCTGATGCAGATTAGACTATATTTTATTTATTTATTTAACATGCATTTTTTTTATTTGCATGAAATGTCAATGGTGCAGTGCAATGCTGTAACTTACTCATATGATTGTAAGCTTATGGCCTCTGCCTCCGAAGACACAACGGTGGGGCTTTGGGAATTATATCCTCCTCGAACATGAAATAATTTTTATGAATCTATTCGATGCCTGTAATTATATCATGTGAATGAATGAGTGATGCTATCTTAGTAATTTCATTACTATTCTCCACTTATTTATGTTGATAACGTGGACAATAAAAATCAATTATTAATTTAATCCCTATGTATTTATGTATATTTATATATGTTGTTTTACATATTCTCAATATGTATTTTATATTTACATATATTAGGGTGAACATCGAGTCTGGTTCTTGTCCATTCTAAATTAGGACAAGGCGATTTCTGTTAAAACAAGACATCCATGTTGGCCTTTGTCCGTCTCTAAAGTGAGTCATTTTGGTCCCTCCATTGTATCCCTTGACTAAAATTGATGGAAAGATCCTATGTGATAGTTATTGACGTTGATGTGGACATTTATTCAGAGTGAAGTGTCATGTTGGATTAGGAAGAACGGACAGGGTTGATTTGTCCCTCTGCCTCCAAAAATGTTGTCATTTTAGTAACAGCAGAATAAAAACTTAATTTGGATGATTCTTTGCACCCCTAATCTCTTTACTCATTCGTATGTGAAACAACAAAAGGCAAATCCTAGGGCACCATGATTGGGAGTGGAGAACGTTGTTCATCCTCGAACTTGTGAATTGGAGGCAATAATTTGACTTGCAGCATGAACTCTAGTGAGAGTATTGGGGCTCGGAGAAAGAAGAGATGGGTCCTCCCAAAGTGCTATTGCGGATTTCATGCTATTCTATTTATGTTTGGGACTGAAAATAATCTAGATAGGTTATTCTTTCGTTGCCCTTCAAGATATATATATTTATGGTATTAATGTTTTGGTTAGTTCAATTCTGTACTCACTATTAGTCTCACAAAGTTCATTCAAATTGCAGTAGAAGCTCATTGCTCATTCTTTGCTTAGTTAGATGATTATGTTTCTTCATTTAATGAGTATGTTGTTAGATGATTATGTTTCTTCATTTAATGAGTATGTTGTGAAGACAATCTCAAAGGGGGTATTGATGAAGAAGCAGAATCGATTTGAAGACCTAAGTAATGTGGTGAATAATAAGGTGAAAGAACTAGATGATAGGTTGATTGGATTAGAAAATCAATTGGAAAAATGTAGATTAAAAATAGGTGAAAGTACATGTCTGGGTTTAGGATGTAGTGTTTTTGTATTTTTTGGTGGAGTTGTGATTACCTGCTTGTTCACGCCAATTTTGTGGAGAACTTGATGAATAATTTTAGATTAGCCAAGAGTTTTTTGTAATGGGATAAAATCATGTGTTAAACACTCTTGAAGTTAAATGAAAATGAATTATTGTTATTAATGTTCAAAGTTTCTTCGCTGAACTTAATTCAAAATTATGACAGTAAATATTTGTACATGTAGCATGGATTTAACTAATTTCATATAAAGCATACAAGTTCATATGTTATATTCATACTGATACTTAACAAGCTATTTATCTATTCATAGTTTAAATAGCATAGCATGGGCAGCAACATGGCCCTAAATAAAAAAACTAAACAGCCAAAATACCATTGTATCACTTCAAGTCTTAAAGATGCAAATTAGACATCCAAAATACCAAAACAACAATTCACATTTCTATAACCCTATTAACATTATCAATGGTGCTTAAGAAGCCTAAGTCCTGGAGGCCTAAAGTCGGGTGTTGGCGCAAATTTAAGAAGTCGTGATGTAGTAGCCATCGTCTCTGCAGAAATTGCACCATTTGTGTTTCTTGGAGTTGTCATATCAGCTATTAGCCCAGTGCATTAATTCTGTGAGTTGTGAAGCCTCAGGTTTGAAGCTTGTGAAGGTTGAGATTTGAACCATAATGTTGGTACAGGTGCTGGTACAGGTGGGGGTACAATACATGGAGCTATGGGCCTAACAATTTGGTGTTTCTCTCTAAATGGTCTAGGATTGCTATTGGAGTTTTCTCCTACAGCTTGTTACAAGTTTACTAAATTAATTAACTGAATGTGTCTATGAAATTGATATGCAATAATATACAGCATCAAACAGATGTTTTAAAAATGACCCTCTCAGCTTGGGGTGCAAATTGTGACAATGGAATTTCTTCACTCTGAGTTTGGGCCACTGCTCCAACTCTTATAGAATTTTTGGCAATTTCTTCTTGGCTTTTCATGCCCTGGTCTGTGACAAATTAAAGAGTTACAGAGAGCAAACAACAAAATAATATAACATATCTATTCTTATACATTGGACTCACCACGGAATTTAATACTGTCCCTCCTTCAGTGGTATTTTCATTGACATTGGTGGTGTTGCCACCTTCCTGTGCCTACTCAGTATATTTTTGTGATTAAGAGTTTTACAGTAAAGACCTTCCGTTTTCTTGATTAAAATTCCGATTCGTATTCACGAAGGCTCAATATTAAATAAATATAGTATAAAATAAAAAGGGTTAGAGGTAAGTAACACCTAAACTTTTAGTACGATCATGAGGTGCTAAAAGTTAGGGTGTTACATTGGGAGTATCAGTGAATGGAGGGTCGTCATCGTAGATGTAGCCAAGGAGATGGTCGCAAGAGTTGCATATCATCTTGGTCCTATTTCGTTGGATGCCCCATATCATGATTAATTTTTTATACATTAACATCCTTGAACATTCCCTGCAGCACTTACAATTTAGATTCTTCTTTACAAACTATTTTGGAAAGAACAATAACATACAAAAGTATATTTTCAAAAACATCCTCATAAGCCAACCGAATATGGTGCATTGTGAATGCTTTAACTATTAGTTTATTTTGTCCTTAATTAATTTTTGTTACTATTAGTATTGAGAAAATAATAATAAAAAAGCAAATTCTATACATACATTTATTGTACATAATTTGCGGTCTAATCCTATACTTAATAAGCAAGCAATATGACCAGGACTGAAACCAACAACATTTCAAACTAAACCAACAAAGTCATCCTCTTGCACCTTCAAATTATAGTGCAGATTGAAGGTTTCAACTATAAGAATATTAAATTTTTTTCCCTATTATTGTTTGAAATTTTACAGCCTGTTTGGACACCTTTAAATGATGGAATTAGAATTCAATTCCATCAAGAAATGAATTCCTAAAGAAATGGAATTCAATTCCATAGTTTGGAACAACTAACTCATTTAATGAGATAGAATTGAATTCCATTGTTTGAAATGACTTGTTGATGAATTACATTATTTCTCTAAGACATTTTTACCCCTCAATAAATATTAAGTATAATTTTATTTATCAATTAAATTAGATAATATAATTATATAAATCACTTATAAGTAAAATTGGTCTAACACAACCTCACCAGTTAGATCCATCTCACCCATGAAATTATGATAGGGGAAATTTTTTTAAAAATGAGAAATTTAAATTATTTTTAAAAAAAATCAACATCTGATAACTTTTTCATTTTTTTTCTATAATCTTATTTGTGTGTGATTATGACACTCATTTGATATGATCATGTTTTTATTAAAAAACAATAAATTAGAGGATCATAGATCCATTGAGAATGTACAAAATAGTTATAGAGACAAGAAAGGAACAACTTCTCACCATAAGAAAACTACAAGCTACTTCAGAGAAACCAAGAAAAAAAAAAGTGAAAACTGTAAGCAACACATTAACTTAGATGTCCCTTCCACACAATCTTTTTTCCATCCTTCTTTATGAAAGAAACCCCTCCAACATAATCTCACATCAAACAATTGTGAAAGTTCTGAATCATTGGATATATTTTTCACAACATGTGTTGGCTCAATCGACTATTCTGAATCATTGTATAATAATAAAATCTGTAATCAAATAGTGCACATGAATTCTCTTCCACTTAAGTATTCAACCAAGGTCAACAACCTTGACAAATTCTATTGCAACCAAAGCTTTTGTTTATATTTCACTCACAAATCACAAGCATGTTATAATTCATGCAGAGAAGCATGTCCAATTAGTAAGATACCTCATGAGCAGAGTAAATCTCAATGTTAAATCCAGTCTCCTGGCCATTTTCATTGGTTCCAAAGCCCCTGGGTTTTCCAAAATATATACCTGAATAAGCAGAGAGCACGGACAAGAAGATTTAACCCTACGAATCAGGGGACAGCAACTAGAAATTCAGTATAATGAGCGGGGAACCGAAGGAGGACTGACCGCCATTGAGTTCCCTCACAACCATGAGATCAACACCTTCAGCAACCTCTTTCTTAAGGGTTGAAGCATCCACCAACTAGAGGATAACCAGCACAAATTAAAAGGCATGCAGATTATTTCCATGTGAGAAGAAGCAGCAAGAGCTGATTAATACCTGTGGGAAGACAGTGGCTGGTCTGAGATTTGCAAAAACTTGAAGGCCAGGCCGGAGATGAAGCAACCCAGTCTCTGGCTTCAGATGTTTCTCGTTTTTATCCCATTTATAGCCTCCAATGGCACCAAGAAGAACGGCATCGGATTGCTTCGAAACAGAAAGGGTCTCGTTGGGCATGGGGACTCCGGTGGCGTCCAATGCAGCGCCACCCAGAAGCATCTCTCGGAACTCGTATGTGATCCCTGACGCAATAAGGGGGGGAACGGAAGCAGGAGCGGCGGCTGCAGAACACCTTACGGAAGCAGGCCTTGAGGAGGTGGATGAGAAGCGATTGAAGTGCGTGAGGGGCTTCGGAGGATGGAACAACTGCAGAGAAGGCGCCATTATTTTTCTGGGTTTCGAGCTCGACTCTTCTCCCACTCTCTTGATTACGAAGAGATTATGGAATATTATAATTTGGACAGGGGTATTTTTGATATTGCACAGTTTAAGTGAGATTTAGGTGAAAATTGATTTTGAAATCAGATTAAAGTAGATCTAATTTGTAAATGGGGTAAAATAAGAATTGGAATTCTCATCGAAATTAAACTTCATGTTTTTTTCTATTCCAAAACAAGAAATAGAATTCAATTCATTTATAATTTCAAATCAGATGCATTCTAAACAAGGCTGTTATAGACTCGAATTATGTACATACGTTTACCTTTACACATATTTTCCTCTTTGTTTACACATATATATCCCATTAGTCTGGAAAGCTCTAAAGCAGTGAGTTTTCTCATTGGTTTCCTAATATTTGTCCCTACATTGTTTATCTATACCGGTATTGAAGTATCAGTTAATGTTAATTCAAAACATACACAATAGTGTTAGTTGGAGAATAATATCAAATAGATGAAATGCAGAGAAAGAAGAGAGCTTACAAGGATGTTGAGTTTTTCTTGGAATTGAAAACACGCAGAGTCCATCAGCTTCTCCATCTTATGAGGAACAGAGACATCACAAACAGAGCCAATAACCTTAAAACCATAATCATTTTATTAGATAAGAGACTTAGTGTGTGTTTGGATTACAGTTTAAAAACCAGAGTTTACATAAAATTGATTTTGTAAAATTGATTTTGATGATAAGTTAGTTTAGGTTAATGTGATTTATGTTTGGTAATCTTTGTATTAAAATTGATTATAGTAAAATAAATATTGTTTGGATTATACTACTCAAAATTACTTTTAGATAAAAAATTACTAAAATAGACATCAATTTTATATACCTGCAAAATCAGAATACTATAAAAAATATTTATCATATAAATAAAATAAATATAATAAAAAATAAAAATATAAAAGAGAGTACTATAAATTTTATAATGTCACACAAAAAGAAAATATTCTATAATTTTTTTTAGTATCGTCAGTACTCTTTAATTTAGTATTATTTTAGACTATAAATTTTTATTATTCATGACTCTATTGTTACTTATAATTAATTTTTTATTTATTTTGTCATTTTTTTATAGGATCATAATTTATATTATTCAAAATTTTGATAATAAACGTAATATATAATAATTACAATTACAAATTTTACAAATTCAGAATAAAAAATAAAAAAATTAATACAAAACAAAAATAGAGTACATCAAAGAATAGAAAAAAATTATACAGATAAGAAATAATAAAAATTCTATAAAACTAACAACATATATTATATGAACAAAAAAATACCATAAAACGTAAATAAAATTTATATGAATAAAATCAAATAAAAATAAAAAAATTTCAATTTGTTAGTGATTGAAATAAATCTGAACGATTTTGATGAAAAAAATAGAACTAAAAAATTATGAAGAAGTAGGAAGAACTACAAAGAATGACTGTGAAGATAATAGTTACTAGTATCATTTTTATAGAAGAAAATGAAGGGTATGGTTGGTAAAAAAGAAATATTTGAGCTTCTCCTAAACGTGAACGTCAAAACGTGAAACGCAGAAGCTACAAATTTGAGCTTCTCCTAAACGTGGGTTCAGAGGCAGAATCAATTCTGCGTTCACAAAGATAAAAATGGCCAAACATAAGAGTGAAACTTTCAAGAAGCTCAAACGTGCTTCTCTCCGCCCCAACGTGTTTGCCAAACACACCCTTAGTAAGCTCAGCTTCGTTCTTTGCACACGCGTGCACTCTTGCTCCAAACCCAATCAGTTCCTCTATAATGGCATGACTTTTGTTGATGAAAAAGTAAAGTATTGTGTTGTACTAATTTCGGACAAATGATGCAGATTATGAGATTATCAGTTTAATAGAACAGATTAGGTCTCAAACTAAACAAAATCAAAAGCAAAAAAACAACAACACAACAGAAAATGCAGCAGTAACAAGCTAACAACAACAACAACATCACAAAAGATCAATGAAAATCAAAATACACAATAACAAAAAAAGAACCAGCATTCTTTGTTTCTTCCCATTAGAGCATGAACTAGATCTAAAAGTACAAAGAGGAAGAAAAAATCTAAGAAGATTAAGTAGATTACCTATTAGAAGTGACAGAGATGGCAAAACTAAATTGTTGAAGCTTGCTGAAGGCAGCAACAACGGCGTTGCTTTCTGAGGTGAGGAGATGAGCCAGATTGAAAATCATATCCTAGAAGGCAGCGACAATGGTGTTGCTTGCGATAGTGCATAGATGAATGACGGCAGTGAGATGAGCGGTGACAAATCTTCATATCGAAGCCAAATTGTTGAAGCTTACTGAAGGCAACAACAATGGAATTGCTTGTGGCGGCGAGGAGATGAGCTAGATTGAGAACTAGATCCTAGAAGCTCGTTGAAGGCAGCGACAATGGTATTTCTTGCGATGGCGAGGAGATGAACGATGGTGATGAGACGAATGCTGACAAATCTTCAGATTGAAGCCGGATCGTAGAAGCTCACTGAAGGCAGCGACAACGGCATTACTTGCAGCAATGAGGAGATGAGCTGCAACGAAGGAATGAGCGACAGCGAGGAGTTGAATGACAAATCAGTGGAAGATGAACAATTGCAAAAAATTAGGGTTCATCATTGACATCATCCGCACTTTCTCATATGCAACAAGCCAACAATACTAATCACACTCTCATATAGTCATATGCAACATCACTCAAGTTAAGAAATAAAAAAAATTCTATGGAAGTTCCAAACCGCCACAATTAACAAAAGCCACAAAAACCATGAGCATTATGGCATAAGTTAGCGCCACTGAAGTTAACAAACATAATGACAGTTCTTTAAATCTGTCATAAAATTAATGCCATTTTTACCAACATTTTTTGTAGTATTAACTTGTGTGTTCTAGTTTTTATCTATGTTCCACAATTATAGTTTAAGTAAGTTCAAAAGAAAGTTTCAACTCAAATCAAATGGGATGCTCCTATAAAAAAAATTATCTTGGAAGTTTATTATTTTAATCTAGTACCCTAATTTTTTTTTAAAGAGTTGGTTGGATGAAAATTAAAATTCTAAGTTCTTTTTCCTATTCTATACAAATCTCAATCATTTCATGCATATAGAGAAAATTACCAAGATTACATTATCACATGTTCATCTATACACAACTAAAATAACAATAAAAAGATATATACAAACCATGCTAAATAAAAATACAAATAAAGCTCTAAATTATATACAAAACAAGTAAAATACAACTACTAAAAGAAAATTTAAAGTAACCAAATAATTAACAAAAAATCTAAAAGACATAGCAATAAGAAAAATAAAATATGAAAGTGTTTAAAAAAAGCGTCTTTACAACCACAATTGCCGTTCTAAGCCACTCCCACACTTGAATTTTGCACAGTCCTCTGTGGGCTTTCTACGATTAGGAACGCGAAAACTTGAACAAATTACCAACTTCAGCTGGTGGATCTTCATGCTGTTGTGGAGGAGGAAGAGGTTTCTCCCTTCTCTATCTATCGTAGCATTTTTCTTCTTCTACTTTCTTTTTTGCTTATGATAACTCATCCTGAAAAATATAAAAAAGAATATAGTAAGACGAGTAAATTTGAAGACAAGGAATAATATATTGTTGGAATGAGATAATAATCACTAAAATGAAGTGAGTTTATTAGTTTGTGATATTAGGAAAAATAGTATGTGAATTCTAAGTTTGAGTTTTTCTTGTGCAAAAACCACATTTGGATGCTACTTTGAGTTTTTCTTGTGTTTTTATGATTATAGGTGAAATTCGGAGCAGTTTGGAGAAGCGTGGAGTAAGAAAGGAAAATGCTGGCAGCACCCTCCCTGAGCGCTAAACACCCACCTGGCATTTGGCGCCAGTAGGGAGCACAAGCCAGAGACGCACGCTTCCCCCATTGGCGTTCAACGCCCATTCCTGAAGTTGAACGCCAGCAGCAGCCCGTTTCACACCTCTTTGGGCCTCTAAGTAGATTTAACACTTATTAGTTTTATTTTATTTTCTTTTTGTAATATTTATTTACAAATAATATCTTTTAGGTCTAGAATTTATTATGAGGTTAGTATTTAAAGAAAAAGATTAACCCTAATAGGGGGTTCGAACATAATCTTCTTCCTTTCGCACTTTTTAGAACTCTGTTATCTCTGTAAGTTATGAGCAACTAAACCTCCTAGTTAAGGTTATGAGCTCTGTTTATTTCTATGGATTAAGATTATTATTCTTCTATTTTAATTTATGTTTGATTCAATTCTAAGGTGTTGTTTTCGCTTTTAATCTTATGAACTGGGTGGGACGAGAGTATGACCCTTTTCTACATGAGTTCTTGTGATTCTCGAGAGAGTTATCTTGCTTGAACTACAGCTTGAAAACACTCCTCCTAAATTGCTAATAACATTAACTAATTGGGATATGTGACATAAAATCCTGTTAGCTTTGGGTAATTAGGGTTTTTGTGGCGTTAAACCAGTTTTCTAAACTAACCCTCTAATCCGAATTGAGTGACCACAAGAGTGGCGTTTGATGAAGGTTAGGAAAAATTAAACCACTAAGAGATTAGGGTTTAATCACTCATGGTTTGCCATAGAATGAATCATTCATTGTTAAAATAGTTGGTAAGACGTTTTAATCCGAAAAGATAAACATCTCCAAGACCTTAACTGTTTTCTCATTATTGTTTTACACCAAATTCTTATTTGCTTTCTTTATTTGCTATTTTATTGTTTTATGCATTTACAACAACAACTCCCTTTTTACTGTTTGTCTGACTAAGTCTAACAGGATAACCATTGCTTGCTCAGTCCGACAATTCTCGTGAGATCGACCCTTACTCACCTGAGATATTACTTGGATGACCCGGTGCACTTGCCGGTTAAGTTGTGCGAGTTCTAATTTCGCGCACCATGTTTTTGGCGCCGTTGCCGGGGATTGTTTGTGATTGACAACTACCAGTTGTCTTGTTGCTTAGATTAAGTATTTTTTATTAGTTTTTGTTTATTTATTTCTCTTTTTAATTTTCAATTCCCCTTTTGTTTATTCTCCTTAATTTTCAATTTTATCTTATTTATTTTTCTCTTTATTTTCGAATTTTGTTTTAGTTATTTTATTTTCATTTAATTTTGAATTTTAAGTTTGGTGTCCCTTTAGGTCTTGTCTTTTCTTTTCAAAATTTTTTTTATTTATTTTAATTTATTTTCAAAAATCTTTTAGGTTATTTGTTTATCTTTGTTTTTGAATTTTTTTTAGTTAGTTGCTTATTTTACTTTACTTTAGTTCTTTTAGGATATCTCATTGGGAATTCTCTATATTTTGATATAGAGACTCCCACTTTTTCTTTGTTTCTTGTTTATAAGCAAGAACAAGAATAAAGAACCCCTTTTCAAGTTTGATTCTAAACCTGAAAGAACCTTGAGGCGGCATTTACAACAAGCTAAAGCTTACAAAGCCAGAGAAAATCCCAAGAAAACCTTGAGAAGGAAGCTGAACATACCACTATGACAGCTAATGGAGACAATCCGAACGCTGAAGAGCAAGCAAGGAAGGTGCTTGGCTCATACACTGCACTCACATATGACTTCTATGGGCGCAGTATATCTGTACCTGCCATTGGTGCCAACAATTTTGAGTTCAAGCCTCAATTGGTTACTCTGGTGCAACAGAACTGTCAGTTTCATGGAATCCCACAGAAGGATCCCAACAAATTCATATCCGACTTCCTGCAGATCTGTGACATTGTTAAGACGAATGGAGTGAACCCCGAGATTTACAAGCTCATGCTCTTCCCTTTTGCTGTAAGAGACAAAGCAAAGCTGTGGCTGGATTCTCAGCTCAAGGAGAACCTTGACACATGGAATAAGGTGGTCACTGAATTTTTGACCAAGTTTTTTCCACCCCAGAAGTTGAGTAAGTTTAGAGTGGATGTCTAGACCTTCAAACAGAATGGGGGAGAGTCCCTCTATGAGGCCTGGGAGAGATACAAGCAGATGATCAGGAGATGCCCTTCCAACATGGTTTCAGATTGAACCAGGCTGGAGATCTTTTACGATGGCCTCTTTGAGATGGCCAATATGTCACTGGATCACTCCGCAGGTGGTTCACTACACATGAAAAAGATGCTTGAAGAGGCAAACGAGATCATTGAGATGGTTGTCAACAACCAGTACACGTACACTTTCGAGAGGAACCCTGTAAATACTGGGACTACTCAGAAGAGAGGAGTCATAGAGGTGGACACACTGGATATCATTTTGGCACAGAATAAGCTCATGTCCCAGCAGATAAGTATGACTTCTCAACACTTGACCGGAATGCAAGTTTCAGTTGTCAACACAAAATGCATCCTATGACATGACTAGGAGTTTGATTCTTTTTAATAATGTTGGATGTTTCTTCTTTTTAGGTTTTAGATTATTCTATTTCTTAGTTTTAGAATTTTATTTCTTATGTTTTAAAAAATAATATCCAAAATTTAACAGAAAAACATCTAAAATCATTGAAAAAAATTCAAAATCTAACAAAAAATCAAAATCGTTAAAAAGAACATCCAAAATTATAGAAAAAAACATTTGAAACCTCTAACATTTAAACATCCGAAATTTAAAGGTATTGTTTGTTTTCATTTACTTTTTAATGTACATTCCCAGAAAATATCTGAAATCTCTAAAATTTAAACATAAAAAATCTAGGTATAAAAAAAATCCGAGATGATGCCTTCGTTTTTAATAGCTTACTTTCATTTACTTTTAATTATACATTCCTAGAAAAATACCTGAAACATCTGACATTTAAATATATGAAATCCAGAAATAGGAAACATCCAAAATTTTGCCTTTTTTTTTAATATTTTGCTTTCATTTATTTTTAGTCGTACATTTTCAAAAAAAACATTTGAAACCTCTAAAATTTAAATATTTGAAATTCATGTATAAGAAACATCTAAAAATAATGCATTTTTTTTACCATAATTAAAAGACCTTTTATTGCATTCAAATTTTGAAACTTTTTTTTGTTAGGTTTTGAAAGTTCTTTAGAATGATTTTAAATATTTATTTTTATTACGTTCTGAATGTTTTTTTGTTAGATTTTAGATTTTTTTTACAATAATTTTAAATATTTTTTTTGTTTATTTGCGATCCAATTAATAGTTAGTTATTGTTTACTGATACTCGAGTTGGTTAACTGAATTGTTTTTAATCCTTGCACTAAGAATGAGGACGCTCATTAACAAAAAAGATAAAAAATATTTCGACTTTGGGAGAAAACTCGGGTACAAATTCATACTCCCCTGATATTTATCGATACTAGACTTCCCCTTATACAAAATAAATTTAACAAGGTGAGACTTCATGTGCTAGTTAATTTGATTTAATTTCTCGATCATAAACTTAGAAGACAACTGTTACATGATTGAATAACATTTTTCCTGGTATGAATTTAGTCGTGTGTTAATTTCCCCAAGTGCAACAAGCAACTAAAAATTGGGTCGAGGGGAAGGAAAACTCTTGAAGATATAAAACACTTTTCCTTCTATGGTCAGAACTCAGAACTCAGAACCAACACACAAGCACCCGCTTCATGTTGAAGACAGAGACTAAAGCAACACTTGAATACTACAACTCTACTCACGAGTCAGTTGATTTTGCATTCACACCTAAGACCCTACCTGACTTATTGTCATCAGGGTTAAACTCCGGTTCAGATATACTGATTGCCGAACACTCCTCAATCTGATATTCCCTCTCGTCATCCAGTGGTTTCATATACGAGCATGATCGTTCCTCGGTATCTACATTAGGTATAGGCTCATGGCAAGAACCAAACGGCAACTCCATGGATGTAGACCCGGGAGGTTGTGTTCTCATCTGCACCGATCTCAAAAGTGCAGCTCTTCTCAAATCAGCTGAGTGGCATATATCACTTGGAGATGATGGGAATCGGCCCTCAGAATCTGACCCTCGTTGGCGAGGCTGGGAGCATGTGACAGCCAAGACGGTTGAGCTATGCGACGCAATTGAACTACTAGAAGGTGCTGAAGAGGATGCATTCTGTGGTTTTTGGTACCTATATGGAGAAGAAACTGGACTGCTTGGAAGACTGTCCAGTTGGGTCGGGCAAGCGTGCAATGGGGTCTCGCAAAACCTCAAGTCATCTGAGTCTTCTGACATAGGTGAATATTGCCAAGACATATCATCCCTGAAAGTAAATTAAACAAAATTTATTTGAAACATTTGCTAGAAACAGGAGCATTGAACATATTTGCTTATACAAAAGGCTGATTGTAGTTCACTGTTGCTGCAAGAGAGTTGTCATTTTCTATTTTAAAAAATGTCTACTTTTATACCTTTTTAGTTTTTACAGTAAACTACAGAGAACAAAAAAGAACACTGTGGGACAACATCACAAAATAGTAAGACAGAATTAGAGCATCAGGGAATTCGATTCCTTTATATCTGTTGTATTTATTTTCAAGCTAAAAGAGAATCATAAACTAACACACTAGATACGGAAATGCATACATGACATTATACACATGAGGAATTGAGGATGTAGCAATTTTTTAACAAAAATGCTATTCGTACATCAAAATCAGCCACTAATGTATTTGTGTATAAATACATGTGTGGTTTAATTTATTTTCAATGTGTATTTATATTCCAACATGTATTTTATACTAGTGGATGATTTTGGTGTACACGTAGCATAGTCGATTTTTTAATCTATAGGATATAACAGAGCAGCCCGGTGCACAAGCATCCCGCGTTAACACAAGGTTCAGGAAAGAGCCGCACCCAAAAGGTATAATGTATGCAGTCTAATCTGATAATTACGTCAGTGACTGTTTCCACGGTTTGAATCCGTAACCTCGAGGTCACATAGAGACAACTCAACCGTTGCTCCAAGGCTATGAAACATGTATTTTGTTATAAATATACCTTTTTGTATGTGTATGCAGTTAAAGTTGTTAGTTTATAAAGCGATTTCAAATTATATAAACAAGAGGAAACATTGCTATAAATATAACTGCAAGATGACTGCACCACAAATAAAGTGTTTACACGACCAAACAACGTCTATGGCCCCAGGCCACATGTGTTGACATGACTAAGTGCTAACGAATCCTAGTAAATAAAACAGATAAAAATGTGTATTTATTTGAATGTAGATAGAATAAGCTCTTGTCTATCTAAGAATGGCAAAGTATTTTGTCATAGTAATTCTTCATTAGAAAAACCGTAAAATTGTTACTAGAGCATGCTCAAAACAATCCATTCATTATGCTAATATGCTCTCTATGAATACTCCGGATTATACACTATAGCTATAGAGTAAACTGCTCTTGAATTGCAGTTCCTACCCATCTATCTTCCCTTCTTGTTTTACACCACAAAGCTACCAAAATGGAAAACTAGAGGCACATAGTAAAAGGGAGTGTTTGACCATGTAAACGAAGGAACTCACATGAACTACAAGATTATGTTTAAGAAATATAAACTGATAAACATGATTAATTATTTTCCAACAAAACAATAACAATTAAAAGTTTGGTAATCCTTTTCTTCTCCAAAATAGAGATTATAGTTCTCACTTCTCAGCACTGAAAAGCACAATAATGTCATGCAGCACCATCGAAAAAGGTCTCCAGGTCTACAGCAACTCTAATGAGTGCTAGGCTCAACTATTTGCAATATCTTTGATGAGCAAGAATGATATATTCAACACATTAACCCCAAATTTCCATGTGTAATGAGGAAGATCACATTTATGGAAGAGCATAATTGACACATAATCAATACTAGCATACACAGCCAAACAATATAAATTAACTGTAACTTGTTTAAAGAGCAAGTAGAAGCTTGCTCATCAATGAAACACTACCAAAAAAAAAAAAAAAAAAAAAAAAAAACTCATCCATCAAAATAGTTGATGACAACATTCCAAGCTGGGACAATATGGTACCTATATAAGAAAGTGGCCATGATTTTTACCTAAGAGAGAACATGCTTTCAGACCTGGCTGGAGAGTCCATTAGATTATCCGGAAGAGAGTCACCAACCGTCAGTCCATTAAGACTGGATGCCATTATCTGAACAGGAAAACCATCGATTGAGTGACTCTAATTTGATTCTAGTGCATTTCATTGGATTGCAGAGTATAGATGAACAAAAGAAACATCAACGTTGACCACCTCCTGATAACATACATTCTATATGATCCAGGCAAATAATATCTTTCTAACAAAAAGGAATCCCATGAGATTGTGTTTAAGCTCAGTCATGCAAAAATGCACTGTGTAATTTAACCAAATCTAGCAACTTTTAAACAAACAACAAATCCACTAGGAATGGGCTAGTTGAGTTTATTCATGTATTATTACTGAGATTCATAAATACATATAATATCTGCTAACCAATTTGGCAATGCAATCTTATTATTCAAGATAGAAGATGCAAATGATCATCCTATTACAACTGATACAAGCAATAAATCAACAACAATGCTCATAATCTCAACCACTTCCTTATAAAACACCAACAAAAAGGTTAAAATGTATAGTTAAGATAGTGGGGAAAATGTTCTAAAAGTTATGTCAAAGACAGACCACTAAAATAAAACAAAACCATAAAAAAGAAGAAAAAAAGTCGCCAAATTTAAAAACGAAATGGATACCTCGCTAAGGTAACGCTTGTGAGAGCGAAGATTGTCAACATAAACTTCCTCTTCAGGATCTCTGGTGCGCTTTGCACTGGGCGATGATGACCCAGCCACATTAGAATCAGAACCCATTGTTGGGTCCAACTAATCTAAACCTGAAACAACAATTGAAGCCAGATAAGACGAAGAATGACTAAATGGTGAAAGTAGATTAGAAAGAAAAAATGTAGAAAGAATAGTTAGACTTAAATGTAGAAAGAATAGTTAGAAATATTCTTCCAACTAGGATTATAAATTTTTGAGAATGGGTTGTTCTCTCAGAGGTTCTGAAAACCAGACCGGTCATCAAACCACTTTAGTCACTGGTTCACTGGTTTATTGGTCTAACCAGTCAAACCGGTGGTTCAACCGAAAAAACTGTTTTAGAATAAAATAATAAATAAATTATAAAGGGCCAAAGATGAGCATACTCCAAGAACTCCTATTAGATGCAAGAGCATTCAACATTATCATATATTCTCACACACACATACAAAGCCTTAACTCAAAGAACAACGACAGCAAGTGACTTGGAAAGAAAATGTAAACACCGAAACAATCACAAGCATACACAACATGTGAATATTATTATAGCAAACATAATAATAAAATAGCTCTTCTAATGCGTCTCCGAAAATATCCCAAATCAAGAAAACTACATAATCTTGATCCACTTGATTCAGAAAGCTACATATATTAGAAAAATTAAGAATCAACTAAAAGAAAAAGAAAAGGAAGGCCTGGTTGATTCGATTCAATTGCCTGAGATGAAGAATCAAATAGGGCTGAAAAGCTGAGAGTTTAAATGTTAAACCTCAATATTCAAATAACATGACTCCATTATTGTTATTATTACACCCTTCTAATGTCACAAACTCAATATATATTATAGTCCGTTGACACTTGTGTATTCACAACTTGGCCTCATCATTCTGATTCATACCTTAAGTAGAAGAAAAAGTCCCAATCAGCTTTCATTACAATTTTATCCAGAGAGTTGGGGTTTTGGTTCGGAGTTCATGCCGATGATGATGACAAGAGGGATGAATCCGTGAATCAGTAACATAGGCAGTGCAAATTTTAACAAAGCTCATCACAATGATTAACAACAACAAAAAGCACTGAAGGAACAGTGAATCAGTAATATAGGCAGTGCAAATTTTAACAAAGCTCATCACAATGATTAACAACAACAAAAAGCACTTAAAGAACAGTGAATCAGTAACATAGGAAGTGCAGATTTAAAATTTAAAAGTTATCAATTTAAAATTTATCATCAAATACAATCAGTGAGCAAAGCCAATCAATCAAGCACTGACTTTGCATTCTGTTCTGAATCAGTGACTGGGAAGCAACAAATTCAAGTTACAGCAACAAATTTAACAAATCCTAGTAAAGTCCCGATTTACAGCAAAAAGGCAAATTTATTGATTACCAATTCAGCAACATGCAAAAATACAGGGAGAAGGGAAATCTGAAAAAGAGAGAACACTAAACCAAAACATTAACCAGTCGAAAAGTCTAGGGGGCCAGCAATTTTTGTATTTTCTGGCCAGCACTTAACCATCAAAACAAAAACGAGTGATTTCCCACCATTAGATGTAATCTCACACCATTAAAAACACTATTAATGGCCAATTGATGGTTACAAAACACCAAAATTGCTGGCTCCCTAGCATTCCTCTTAACCAATAATCACAAAAACATTAAACCTTCACCCAGCAATTACAAACAAAGCCAGCAATTACAAATATTAGCACATTATAAAACATTCCAAAAGACTAAACCTTCACCCAGCAAAACCAACAACTACAAACAAAGCCATCAGTAAATTTGAACCAAAAAATTAAGAGCCATCGAGACATCAGTAACAGAGCCATCAGTAACAGAGCAAAGAATTGAAAGCAACAGACTAACAGAGCCATCGAGCCATCAGTAAATTTGAAAAAAAAAAATTTACAGCCATCAGCAACCAGCAAATACAAGACAGATCCATCAGCAGCAGGCAATTACAATCTACAAAACATTACAAGAAAAATGGAACAAAAATTGAACAATTTCAGAACTTCAAATGAAGAAGATCACCGAACATTCAGAAATTAGAAGGAAGAAGCGGAGGCGAAGAATTGAAAGCAGGGCCACTAACCTGGGTTCCATGCCGAGAAGCCAGCGAAGATGAAAACGACACGGGGAAGAGGAAGCAGCGGCGCCGCGGAGGACCTGGGGACGGCGGCGGCGATGAAGGGCTAGGGTTTTGCTTTGCTTCAGAGATCTCCAGGGAGTGCAAGAATGATTGGGGAAGAAGGGGAGGTTGGTTCACGAATGGTTCTGCTTCTGTTTTGGTTTTTTTTTTTTCTTTTTTTCCAAATAAACAAAACGGCGTCGTTTTATTCAATTGGTAGTCCCTTTCTTTTCCAAAATAGAGTTTATAGTTCTCACTTCTCAGCACTGAAAAGCACAATAATGTCATGCAGCATCATCGAAAAAGCTTTTCAGATCTACGGCAACTCTAATGAGTGCTAGGCTCAATTATTTGTAATATCTTTAATGAGCAAGAATGATATATTCAACACATTAATCCCAAATTTTCTTGTGTAATGAGAAAGATCACATTTATAGAAGAGCATAATTGTTAATTGACACAAAATCAATACTAATATACACAACCAAACAATATAAATTTATAAATTAGGGTAATGCTATGATACTAAAATGATTTTTTTTAGCAGCTGCTAAAATGCGTTGGACACAATATATAAAATATACGTGTGTTGATTTTGATATGACAGGAGAAACATCAACTGAGCCGAAGTATCAGTGGAAAGAATGTTTGTCAAAGTATAGGGAGATAATTATGTCAAATAGTGTATTAATTTGAGAGTTTAATCTTTTATAAGAATTGGATTAATCTTTTTGTTATCGTTGGACTTTTTTGTTAGTAGATGCATTAGATTGGTAATGTAAAGAATTAATCCAATAATAATAATAATAATAATAATAATGATAATGATATTAAAAAATTATTAAAATTTATTATTTTTTGTCATTATTTAGTTATTAACTCAATTTTTTTAGTTTAGTAATTCAACAATATATTTTATTCTATATTTTTAAACATTGATAAATGATAACTAATTAATAATTAAAAATAATAAATTTTGATAATTCTCTAATATTTTTCTAACAACAACAATAATAATAATTGAAGATGTGGTGAGTGTTAGGACTTCGTCTAAAACAAAATTCACCTCCAAAAATATCCCAACTTCTTTTTGTGAAGTGAGTAAAAAAAAATCTATTATCTCTCCTCCCTTAAAAGAATTTGTCTTCCTGTCTCATTTTTTGTTTTATCATTATTTTTTATGTTATTTTTAATATATAAGTATTTAATGTCTATATAAAAATTTGATTCTAAATATATATTTTTTGAATTTGTAATATAAATAATAATTTTTATATTTTATTATTTTCATTTTTTATAGTCATACAACTATAAATTATTATTATAAACCTTAAATACAAATTTTATTTTAATAAATACATTAAAAATTTTTAATGTATAAATTAAAAGAAAAAATTAATTATAATAAATTTTTTATTTTAATTCATATTTATTTATTATGTATGTATTCGATTCATATGTAAATACTTAAAAATTGAGTTTACCTGATTTGATTTATATAAATCTATTTAGAATATGTATAAAACCAATTTCTATTCAAAAAATCTGTATAATTTTAGTCTCCAATCAATTTATTAATATAAATTATCCTTATTTTTAAATTATATATATATATATAGCGACGGATCCAAAAATCTAAGAGTGGAGAGACCGAAAATTAAAATATTGTATAATCAAATATAATGCTATATATTTGATAATAGATATAACTATAATTAATTTTTTAATTTAAAAAATTAATAAATACTTGTCAAATAAAAAAATTATCTCAATTTTTATAATTTTTTTATGGTTTTATATCTAATAAAATAGAAAATTATATTTTTATAAATATTTTGTTAATTAATTTACTTTATTAAGTATTTATGTGACAATAAGTTATATTTTTATGTTTTATATTATTAAGAATATGGCATAAAATAATATAAGTTAATTGCACTAATAATTTTGTTACGTGAATTTAAAATATATTAAAATATTTTTATATAATAATAGGGTTAAAATTAATTAAAAAAGAATAAAAAAATAACTAAATAAAATTAGAAAAAAATAATATTATTATAAATAATATAAGTATTTTTATATGATTATAAATGTTAAAATTAATCTTAAGAAAAAAATGTAAAAAAAATCCGAATTAAATAAAAAATACAGATAATATAAATATATGTAGAAAAATTTAAACCCTATTACATAAAGAATAATAACTCTTTTTTTTTTACAAAAAATAGACAAACTCGAACCCACAATCTCTTAATTGAGTATAGAGAGACTATGTCATTTAAACTATAGCTTATTAACAAAAATAATAACTCTTTTTACTATCACTATATTATTAAATTTTATTCTATACAAGATATCTATTATAATAGTATATGAGCTTTTAAAATTTATTTTGGAGAAGCAAGCCACTACTTGCCCCCCTTGAATCCGTCTATATATATATATATATTAGTTTTATTTTCTTACAAATTCACTATTCTTTTAAACTTTAATGATTCATTAATAAACTATATTAACTGTTTGTCTCTGTTATTCTGTAGTGAATTCTATTTTTGTTTCAACCTTTGTAATGTAGGATGCAGGAACTTGCAAAAGAGTTAAGCATAGTCATACCAGTTAGCTTCTTCGAGGAAGCAAACAAACAACGCACATTATAATTCAATAGCCATAAGTGATGCTGATGGGAGTGATCCTGGGATTTATAGAATGGTAAATGCTATGGTGAGAAAGTGATTTTTTTTCTCAGGTAAAAAAATTGCGTGGTGTAACTCATTGCGTGACACATGGGTTTGCGTGACTACACGCATAGATATTGTCTGCTACCGGTGAATGACAAGACAAGGGATTTGTCTGGAGTGAGTTAATTAGGAGAGTTTAATTATTGTTTTTTTTTGTTTACCCAAACTGTATTCTCTAACCCGACAAGTCAAGAACTAATCCGTCGCGAATTTGAGCTCCATTTAAAAATCTATCGCTGGTCAATGAGTTGTTGCATGCACAAGGTGGAGTTCGAACTACCGACACTTACTTAAACAGACGAGTAAATTGACCACTCGACCAACCAAAATTGGTTAGTTATTGGATTTTTTGGCATTTTGTGGGTAAAATTTTTGTTTTGATTAGGCTTTTTGGCATTTTGTGGGTGCAATTTTTGTTTTGATTAGGTTTTATGTTAGGTTGTTGAGTGAGGAATGAATATTGTAATCTTTTTTATTTTTAAAGTACATCTAATATGTTAAAATTTTGTACAAAAAGAGGGTTTTTTTAGGGCACATTATCAGTAAAAAAATCAAAAACAAAATAAATGAACATATGGAAACAGTTTTTTTAATAAAATGATATTTGATTTTATTTATAGAAAGAGAATTATATAATTTAAAAATAAAATGTGTAAAGAAAATTAAAATAAAAATTATTTCAAATTGAAATTAACATATGAAAATATTTTTTTTATTATTATTTTAAAGATTGATAGAGAGAGAAATAGATTCTAGATAACAATTCTTTTTAATTTATTGTTATACTTTTATTTTTTATATTTTGTTAGCAAAAAATAATATTGTTGTTTATGTCGAAATATACTAATTTAAGGATCACTTAAATAATAGATGAATAAAAAATAACAAGGAATGAGGAGAAGAGTTTATTATTATTATTATTATTATTATTATTATTATTATGGATTGAGGATGTAGGATTTGTGATTTAGAATTTAGAATT
Organism: Arachis hypogaea; assembly: GCF_003086295.3. Lineage (NCBI taxonomy): Eukaryota > Viridiplantae > Streptophyta > Magnoliopsida > Fabales > Fabaceae > Arachis > Arachis hypogaea. Next base: position 110,829,837 of record NC_092052.1, on the reverse strand, counting down.
AAGTTAGGATTGATGCATTTTGGATTTGGAGTTAGAATTTAGGTATGTTCTTAAAAATTTAAGATTTTGGATGTAAAGTTAGGAATTAGAATTTGTAATTTAGTTTGATTTTTTTAAAATATTTTTATTTTTATTTTAAAAATGTTATTAAACACATAAAAGCAATAAAAAATATAATTTTATCATTTTATTATTTTTACGTTATTTTACAAATTTTAAAATATAAATTTAAAAAATTTAGTTTTTTAAACCTTTAAACGTATAAAATTGTTATGAATTGATTTTTATTATCAATAATATAATTATTTAATTTTTCAAATCAAATTGTTTAACATATTCACTTACCAAATAACGAGCTTTAAAAAATTATGGTTGTGGTAGAGATTCGAAGTCCCTACTCTAGTAACTATTGTTACGTTTATTTATAAGGACAGAATACATAGAAACGCATAAACACAAAGTCATATTTGGTAGATGAGACATATATAAATAGAAATATTGTATCCAGAGATACTGAATTAATATATTTTGTATCCATCTTGACAGGAAAGACACTATAATACTAACGAGAGATACGATTTATTTTTTTTATTATTATTCTTATTAATTTTTCATAATTATACTTTTTATTATTATATTTTTTCCTAAAATTTTTGAATAAAAAAATAAAAATAAATTAAATTTTTATAATTTATTCTAGTTTATCACCAAACAAAATACAAGAATATTAATTTTTGTATCTCTATTCTTTATATCTTATTTTTAATGTCTTATCTTATCTTGTTGTAAGAACTAAACGCAGCCTATTTTGTTATGGGAATGGATAATCTTTTATTTTTTTGTTTTTCTAATTTTAATTCTTTTATTTAATTCTTCCAAATTTCTAGTAATACCACTATGGTAAAAACCAATCACAATGAAAATAAAAAACCCAAACGTCCCTGGCCCAATATCTTCTAAATTAATTACTTAAGCTAAACTAAGGCTAAACTAAACTAATTACCATAGTGTAGCAAAAGCCATCACATGCCAGCAACAAACAAAATATGGTTTATGTCAGCTGCTATTCTGTAGTGTTTGTCTCCAAAAAATATTTATTTAGACAATTGTCAAAATCTTTAGGTGACAGCAATAACATACATGTGTAAAAAAAAGTCAAAAACTTTCATTCTATACCATAGAACTCACCTTTAGTTAATAGTTATTTTACTTAATTAACTATTAAAATTTTTACAAAATTATCGGTTTACCTTTATTTTTTTTTATAAAATTACTATCCTACCCTTTTTCTTTCTTCAACCCCCTTCCTTTTCATCACTATCATCCATCATCAAGCTCCTCTCTCCCCTTTTTCTTATCATCATTATCCACTACCAATCCCTTTCTTCCCTTTTCATCACCATCACCCACCACCAATTCCCTCACTCTGAACCACTCTATTCCACGCCACCATTTCATTGTCGTCGCTTTGCACCCATTACCACAATTAATCCTACAACCCCGTCACTGTCACACCTCTTCAATCGCTGCTATTACCCTCACTAACTACCGCTTCCACCTCCACTTCTTTAAAAATTTCTCTTGCTATCTTTCTCTATCTTCTTTATCATTCTTTCTCTCCCTTTCAATTTTCAATTTTCAATTAGATTCTTTCTCACAATTTCAGTTTATCAATTTATTATTATTCATAATGATGATAATTTTAGGTGCATAATAGTGATGGAAGAGTTAGGATTAAGTACTTGATAGTAGAGATTGAAGATGACAGTAGTGGTAGGTGAGAGGCTGCAAGGGATGGGGTGGAGTGTGATGAGGACGACAATATTGTCCATGGATGAAGGTGCAACAAGTAAAGTGGATTGGTGGCAATGGGATGGGGTTTGATGGTATTAGTAGTAATAGTAATAATAATAATGATGATGATTCCAACCATGGGTGAGCGGTGGTGGATGGGATAATGTGTAGTGACAGTGAGATTGGGTGGAATAGAAGTTGATGATAATGAAAGTGGGTGAGAGCAGCAATATAAGGTGGTGATAGTGGGATAGAATAGAAGAGGATAAGGATGATGCTGATGGTATTTGAGAGAGGAAAAGATGAGGAAATATTAGAAAAATCATAAAAAAAATTAACGAGGTAAATACCAAATTAATACTCAAAAGATTCTGGCATTAATAAAATAGTACCTGACTTTTGTTTTGACAAAATAGTCCCTGAATAATTTTAAAATTTGACAAGCGTGTCCTTAAACTCGTCGGAAGAGAATGCTACTGAATTGGCCACCGTATTTTGCTGAGATTGCAGCCTTATTAATGAATATACCTAGTTGGAATTTTAATTAAACACCCCAATCCAACCTGAAAAATCAAAACACCAAAATCCCCCCCTTTTCTGGAACCCTAGTCCCCTCCCTCTCCAACGCACTCTTTACACCAAGAATTGCCCCAAACTTGAAAAATCTAGCGAAGGATCCCCCTTCTCAATGCACTAGGTTTACCCTTATTTTCCCAAATTCCCTTCCCAACGCACTCTTTCAGAATCATAAACCATACTGATAAATACAAACATAATAATATCAAAATCCATATTCAAATCCAAATCTAATCAAGCAATCAATCTTAGTATCAAAACCACAACATTCATTAAAAAAATTAGAGAAAGAAAATAAAAAATAGAGAAAGACAGATTTATTCCCTAAGAGAATGAAAATAAGAGAAAGATGAAGCGAAAATAGATGATGAAAATCTAAGAATTGAACACCACAAAATAGAGCTCCGAGAAGAGGACGGTGGAGATGCTGGCTAGACGAAGGCAGCGAAGCCCGAAGAGACGACATATTGATTCAATGAGAGAGACGAAATTACGGAGACAAATCGACAACACCAGAGACACAGACCCCCAAAAACGAAATCGAGACGGCAGAGAGACGACACACAGAAGCAGACGCAGAGACAGAGACAGAGAAGGCGAGCCATGGCAGAGCCAAGATGGCAGCTTCAACACAGACAAAGGAAGCACGGAGACGAGGTGCATGGATGACGCGATGTAGATGAAGGCAACAAATGACGCAAGAACTAGCAGACACAGAGGACTCAGCAACGAGACGACGAGACGGCGACCATGCGGTGTCGGCGACAAAGAGTGAGAAGGTTAAGGTGCCGTTTCAGAGTGAGAAAGTGCATTTTGGAAGGGAGGGGATTAGGGTTCAGAGAGAAGGGGTTGGTGTTTTGATTTTTCAGGGTGGAATTTTTAATTAATTACTTAGATATTATACATTAACAAAGCTGCCATATTATCAAAATACAGTGGCCACCTCAACATCATTCTCATCGAAGATGTATTTTGACAAACTTAAGAGTACATTTGGTCAATAACAAAAGTCAGGTACTATTTTGTGAGTGTCAGAATCTTTTAAATAACGATTTAGTATTTATCTCAAATTTTAATAGCTGACTAAAAAAATTAACTATTGACTAACATTTAAATCATTTTGTCAAACAAAATATTTTTTTTGGTTATTTTGTTGTTATCATTTTATGAAGATCATTTTGTCAAAATCAAAATCTTTCCAAAACCAAAATGATTATTTATTCTTTATAATATATTAAAAGAGAGACCAAAAGGGCTTCTCAATGCATTGTTTTGTGAAGCTTATTCTTCATTTTATAGTTTTCTATAAACCAATCATAATAATAGTGAAACCAAACTATCCGTTCACTTATTTGAGGAATGAGAAAATTTTAGATGGCCTTGTCTCTTGCAACGTTTCTCATGTTTGGAAGAGTATCTCAAAGGCTTTTGGTGCTCTTAAAGATGCCTTCTCTTAGTGTGTTGGGTCACTTAATCAATCTTTTTGGTTTGACAATTGGAGTATTGAGGACCCAATTGCTCAAGTTGTCCCTTTTGTACATATATCTGACATCTGATTTAACTATTAGAGACGTTTGAAAATATGGTCAATGAAATCTCCATGATATTTTCTCTAACATTTCAGAAGATGTCAAATAACATTTGAATGCTTATAATCCGGATTTGAATGCTGGAGAGAGTTTGGGTTGGTCGTAGGGTGTGGCATCTTCTAGACTCTACTCAACTAGGAGTGGATACAGTTGGCTAGCCAAAAGAAAGTTTGACTAAAATGAGCGTGATAATTGGTTGTGGGTATGATGACTGCATATTCCTGAGAAGTACAAGTTTTTTATTTGGTTCAGTCTTCATAACGCTATTCCTACGACAGAGTTTCATTTGGGTCGTGGCTTAACTTTATCTAGCACTTGTCATTGGTGTCAGAATGGTTCTGAATCTATTCTTCATTGTCTTCGAGAGTGTCCTAGTGCCAAGGTGTAACACCCTAACTACCAAAGTTCACACTTCCGGCTGCGCGACTCTGATAGCTCGGACATTACGACGACACTTACATTATTTAATACTAAAATATGAACCTGTTTAAAACTTTAAACCGCAATACCGTTTCCAAAAAATACTTTCGTTCGATAACGTACATCCATAAATACCATACAACTTACAAAAACTCATAAAGAGTACATCCATATATATATACATAAATATATATAAATAACTTTACAAGCATTAACCAATACAATTCCTATCCCTCTTACAGATTATATCAAGATAAAGGCGAGGGTACAATAAACCATAACTAAAACAATACAGAGCATCACAACAACAATTAAATAAGCTCTTCGTAACTTCAGCGCCATATCCTGAAAGGGGAAAAATGTAGGGGGGTGAGAACATCATCCTCGAAAGGGTTCTCAGTAGAGGGTTTTTAGGAATTACTGTAATAGGATACTTGAAGATAACCGCATCAGTGATTAATAACCGTCTTTTGCCTCTTTTCAAAAACAACAGTTTCCAATAAAAGTAAAGTCGGGAATCCTTTCTAAAAGAGGAACCATTCAATTCTCAAAAACTCAAAAGCCTTTCAAAACGGTTTATCTATACTGAACAAAATAGCCTTTCATATTTTATTCCAAACCAGAAACACAAAACCGAAATCAACCATCGGTTCATCTCATTCCAACCACGGCCCTAGGCCCAAACAATCCAACCATCAACCAATCACCACAGTCCAACAGAGTCCCAGATGCAAACACAGATAGGAAGTTCAAACACAAACAAACAGTTATTACAAGTAGAACAGTTAGCAATTAATCACATAGGCAAACCAAGTATAATATGCACACCCAACCAATGTCACACAAATGCATATGATGCATGCCTGTCCCTAGTGGCTGATGATATCATCTGTCGGTTATAGAGCCAACCCGACAAGTCCTGGTAGCTAACCATTGGACTGTCCCTCTGTCGTGCATCCCCAACTCGAGTTATACTCATCATAAACTTGATCATAATCATGATCCATATCCATCACCCTCACTGGTGAATATTTACGGGGGCGAGCTCATCCGGGCTTTCACAGTGCCCGGCCACACTTACGACATAGGGTCAAAAGAGCTTCGAGTCTCAACCTGGAGCACGTGGTGGCTAGCCACTGCTTCCTCCCAGGGAAACTCTTATCTCCGATAGTGGAAGTGCAACATTCTCATTTATCAATGATTCAGCATAAACATGCAATCAATCTCATCCATGGATCAACATCCATCTCAGCCATCCGGCTCACGGTTCATTCCAGAACCAGCCAATATTCATATCATACACAGCCATTCTGGCTCACGGTTCAATCCAGAACCAATCAATATGTATAAACATACACAGCCATTCCGGCTCTCAACAAAACAGCACTTCCACATTCAAAATCATCAAATTCATGAAATCGGCATTTAAGCCATAAATCATTTTCTCAATTCATTTTACTTTGAAATCAAGTTTCAACTCTTTTCAGCCTTGGCTTTAAAGATCTCATTTCTCAAATTATCTCAGGCTCATAAGCCACTTTTACTCAAGGTAAATTCCCCTTTTAAAACAATGCCACTCTCGGCATCCTCTTTCCAAAACTTCCATAATCATGGTAAGTTAAAAGCCTCTTTGAGATATTCAAAATCACCCATCCAATAATGGGATTTTATAACAAACGTTCCTTGGCAGAGTCCCAAGTCCTTAGGGAAGGTCAGCTTATATCAATTCCTTAAAATCATAGATTCTCGGTCCAAGTAAATAAAACTGAATTTATTATGAAACCGACCATACAAAATCACAAGTTCCAACCCGGTCCAAAAATAAACTCATTTGAAACAGAACCGGTTCATTTGAATCAAACCACTTTCAGGTTTCTTTTTGGAACCCATTTTTATAACTCTTCCAAAATGCCTCAAGCTTAATTACTCAATCAAAAGTCCAGATTCCTTTGAAATCACTAAAAGACCCTTTTTATATTGAAATCAATAGTAGAGCATCATTCTTTCCTTCAGTGATTCAAACGGTAAAAATAGTTCATTTCTAAATGGGCCGAACTCAACGCATAAAGTTCATTAAATAAATTAATCTTGAAAACATAATTATTCTCTTAATAAATCACATAATACAATTTCCCAATTCCAGCCATTTTTTTTAAATAACTTTTCAAACACGACTAGGATTTTGCAGAAATTTCGGCAGCACCTCCCCTAAAACTTGGACTTTTGCCACCCGGTTCGGGTCCCAACTAAACCGTTTCTCCTTCCTTTTCAACAGCTCAAAACCAGAAATCAATTCAAAAGCAAACTAAATCCAATAGTTGCCTCAGTGGCATATCTCAAGAAAACCATTTCAAAATCAACTCAATATCAACCGATTTAACTCATTTTCAAAGCTTTAAAGAATCGGTTCAGCATTAAATCATTTATCAAAACCAAATCAATTAAAGCGACCCAGGCTGACTTTCAAGAATATTCTATCTTTCACATCATCAAAATAATTGACTCAATTCAAACTAATCCTCAACGGATTAAACTCATATTTCAAATCTTTAAAGAATCAACTTCAGACATTACATTTCACAAAGCCGCACCACAATTCAACCAAACCAACATCCATAGTCATTCGAGTCAATCAAATAATACATAAGGCAGATACAATCACCAAATACACAATATCTCGCACCAGTATCCATATGTAATAATTCCAATACATAAAACACAGTTTTTGGAAAGCGCCCCTACCTCAAAACGCAATTCCATAACCCAAACGCCTCATCAAGTCCTTTCCGCCTCAACCCGAACTGACGGCAACCAAAACCTCAGCTCCAAGCCACTTTCGCAACAGTCTCAACAACTCGAATCGCAACATACAACAACCGAAACTCAATCCTATAGCAATTAACGCCACAAACCTCAGCGTATGATAACAGAACGGTAACTAAAAGGCTTTCAAATCTAAACGCTTACCGAACCGAAAAAGGAACGGCTGAACCGAAGCAGCGGCAGTCTCCGAACCGGTTTGGCGGCAGCCCGGCAGCCACCTCAAGCGGCAGCGGCGACGAATTCTGATCACGATAACTGAAACCAACATGCAGTGACCATAATATTCTCGGAATTCAAAAGGACGGAGGCTAATGACAAGACCCTTACCGGCAGAGTTTTCCGGCGACGGCAGCAAGGGCATTTTCCGGCCGCAAAGGCTTACCGGCACAACTCAACACAGAACCACAAAGAGCGGTGACAACCTCCAACGACTCCGGTGAGTTCCCTCAACGACGGTGATGGCCGAAACCCCGACGGCGCTAACGGCGGCAGGAACAGCGCCGTTGGCTTCGCACAGCACGGATCAGCAGCGGTCCTTGTGCAGTGACACGCGCGACGGGAGGCACGGCCTCCCTCTCCCCGCAGCTCTCTCTCCCGTCTCGTGAACGTGTCCCTCTCGGGATTCAGTTGCTGCAACGCTTCCTCTTTGGCCGCGACTCATGGTGGCGATAGCAGCGCCGTTGGAAGACATGGAAGCAGTGGCGGCGACTAGGACGACGCAACGAGCAGCGGCTCCGAGATCTCCAGCGACAGAATGGGGTGATGGGTGGCAGAATCGCGACCGGGCAGGGATGAACGGGGCAGCTTCGATGGCAGCGCTCCTTGCGTGCGGCAGTCTGGCGGTCACGGCGGCAGTACCCAGCCGGCGGCGCTAAGCCCTTACCCCTCTCCTTCTCTCCTTCTGGATCAGTCTCCATTCCTGATTTCCCATTTCTTTCTTTCATGCTTCTGTGTGTGTGGCATCGCTGAGAGGGTGAGAGGGAAACATGTAGAGGTGTGGCTGCTGGGTTTGGGGGAAGGGGATTTTTCGGCGGCTAGGTTAATAGGTTGGAGGGTGTGTGTGTAAATTAGGGTTAGGGGCAACATAGTAAGTTCACATAAAATTGAGAATAATATAGTAATTGAAACCCAAATTAAATCCAACACTAGATGTATATAGAAAATACTATTTGCTCATCAATTTCACAAATTATTTTCCATAAAATGCCCAAATCAAAATAATTAGAAATAATATAATTAAACCCCTTTATTTTTCCAAAGTAGCAGTATTAATATTTAAAATATTAATTATCTAGTCCAAATCATATAAAATCCTTATTATTTCACAACTATTGACTTTATAATTTGAATATAGGAAATAATCCAATAATTATAAAATTGGATAATAAATCATAACTTGTCTCAAATTAAATAAATCACAACTTGCCTTAATTATCTTTAATAAAATGATTTCCGAAATTAAGGCTATAAATAACTATATGATTTGAGACTTGATCATAATAAGACTTTTCAAAGATTCTGGGTCTTACATTCTACCCATCTTATAAAAATTTTCGCCCTCGAAAATTGATACAAAATGAAAGAAATTCCATAACAGTTCACCCTTGAACACATTTAAGGAAGAAGCAAAAATATCTCATCATATAAACATATATACGATTTTCAAATACTTTGATTGTCATATGCATAAGGGTACAAAGGCAGGGGTGTGATTGCAAAGCAAACGTTACAAGGTAGGCTCAATGCAAAAGATAACATGGGTCAATCATGTGATAGTAGGGCAAAGCATCAAAGGCTATAAAACATGATGGGGTTAAAACGACGTGCTTAGCATCTGCACACTAATCTCATATCAACCTCAAAGTTTCAACTTTCCAACTCCATCAAGCACTTTACAACCTCATAGCCAATCATAAGCCTAACACCCGCAAGCTCGTTTGCAAGGGACAAAACACCCACAATTCATCATAACGTTACACACCTACCGCTTCAACTTCCGTATACCCATATCACGTCTTAAAGAACTAACGCATCGCGTTACTATGTCTACAAGTCGCACGTGATATCAAAACAATTCTCGAGTCTACTCAGAAGGATACCAGATTCAGAAAGGAAAGACATATGCCAAGAGTAATACTCATAGATTTGGGAAAATGTATCCAATCCAGGTAAACAAAGACACTCAACCAATGAAGTTTGCTAGAAATAAATCGATTGACAACTTCAAAGATAACCCTTGTATCAAAGAAATCCAACAGGACCAATAAGAAAAAAATTCAGCGCACTGTTTTGAAGCAAACTCAAGCTGAGTCGAGGAAGCATGAGGTTTACAGAAGAGGATATTTCAAACCCAAGGCAAAGCTCACAGATCTCAAGAGCATGATTAAAAATACTTCCAAATACATTGTTCATAAAAGAATCGAAAACTTGCAGGAAAATCACCTCGCAGTCTAAAAGAAAAGTTGAGCAACAAACATTCTTCAAGAGAGTAGCAAAAGCATAAATGTGACTTTACTTCAATACAATTTCATGTTGAAGTAGATCATGTAGAGTTTTAAAAACAAAATGCACACAAGTTTGGCTAAGAGCTAAAATATTTCTTCAAATATTTTAGAGAGATAATTAGATGCACAACTTAACCAAAAGCAGTTCATAAAACTCGGGAGAGAAATCAAAGGCTTGTTCAAAAATTCTCAAAGTTCATATTCAAACAAGCGTGTATAACATCCGTAGCAAGGATGAAAGAGAAAATTAAACTCCTTTTAGAAAAGAAACTCCAAGGTAAAAATTTGCACACAATCTGGTAAGGAAGTAAGTGGTGTGTTACAAACAAACCGGTTTCCACTAAACAAGGAAGCTTTCCAAAACTTCATTTAAAATGGCGCATGCCAACTTTAAATTAATTTCGTCAAAATTGGACAATGGTTTTAATCTCAATCAAACAACAGAAAGTAAATTCCGTTTAATATTTCGTCAAGGAGAATTCAAAACTTCTTTAAAAAGTTCAAAACAAGACTCCAAAAGGGTTCTTGAAATCACCATCTCAGAAGAATATTCAAGAAAATTAGCATTGTACTTAAAAGGAGTCAAGCCACACAAGAAGGAATCTTAAATCAAAGTAGTTCAAACAAGATCCAATAGGTATGAGACATCAAACAAGCTTTCAATTGATCCAAAAGAATACAAAAGTTATAGAAAAAGGCAACTTAATCATTAGTAGTTTCTCAAGAATAAATCTTTGACTAAAAACTCTGGTAGAGATAATGAGAGGATAAACGATGCACTATTTTGAAACGAATTAAACTGACCCACATAAGGAATGAGATTCACAAGAGAGGACAAACCAAGATCAATGGTAATGTTCACAAGATGTAAAAGATTAGTTAAAAACAGGGTCACGTATGACATTCATAGAGGTGAAAAGCTTAAGAAGGAACGAGTCCGTTCATAAGAAGAAAGCTATGAGTCCAACATTTTCAAAAGAACAACAATGGCGTAAACCATGTAGTATGCTAAATCAGGGTCAAATCAAAATAAATTAAGTAAGGTTTATCAAATGAAACTCAACTGGGATAAAAGCGAGAAATTCCCTTTCTTTCCAGAATTTTGAAAAATACCCCAAATACACAATCAAATGAAGATGTGCGTTGGCACTATAGTAAAATTACTAGAAAGTCAAATTGTATTTCAAGTAAATGCAGTTCCGCAAACCAGTAAAAGTACAGGTGATGTATTAGAAATAAATAGTTGTTAAACTGTATAAGAAATCTCCAAAGTTCCACATATAGATAAGTGTATATCTAGTCAACAGCAATTTTTATAAAAATCTCAAAATTAGCTGTAATCACTGTCAAATAAGAGGAAAACTGAATCAACAAGTTCTCTAAAAATGAACTCGGAACCCAGAGTTAAAAGTCACAGCACATTAAGACAAGTTCAAGACTATATCAAAGAATACTTGAATCAAGAAGAACTCAAATAGAGAAAGATAGATGCAACAAGGATCTTAAACCAGCATATGCACTTAAGGTCAAACAAGAATGCATATGGATAGAGGAATAGAGTTGAAAAATCAAACTACTTTTCAAAAAGGACTAGCAAACAAGAACTTCAAGTTAGGATATAAAAGAACAGGTCGACTCGAACAGAATTCAAGACACACAACTGAATAGCCTCGAGAAAAAGTTTCTAACTTTTCCAAAACCCGCGATTCGCTTTACTCAAAACTCGGATTTCATCTATGATAAGCCATCAGTGCTTTCATATACATAATTCACTAGTATTAAGCCGGCCAAACTTAATACCAAGAATTATGCAATGCAAGACTAACAGCGTTAATCAATAGACTGTCATGTGCATTAAGCTCTAATTCTCGTCATTCGACAAGACCTAATACATGACAAACGCTCAGAGTATGCAACTGAAGCATAGTTGGTCCATTCCTCAGGCTCTACAGGAAGGACTGCTCTGATACCATAATGTAACACCCTAACTACCAAAGTTCACACTTCCGGCTGCGCGACTCTGATAGCTCGGACATTACGACGACACTTACATTATTTAATACTAAAATATGAACCTGTTTAAAACTTTAAACCGCAATACCGTTTCCAAAAAATACTTTCGTTCGATAACGTACATCCATAAATACCATACAACTTACAAAAACTCATAAAGAGTACATCCATATATATATACATAAATATATATAAATAACTTTACAAGCATTAACCAATACAATTCCTATCCCTCTTACAGATTATATCAAGATAAAGGCGAGGGTACAATAAACCATAACTAAAACAATACAGAGCATCACAACAACAATTAAATAAGCTCTTCGTAACTTCAGCGCCATATCCTGAAAGGGGAAAAATGTAGGGGGGTGAGAACATCATCCTCGAAAGGGTTCTCAGTAGAGGGTTTTTAGGAATTACTGTAATAGGATACTTGAAGATAACTGCATCAGTGATTAATAACCGTCTTTTGCCTCTTTTCAAAAACAACAGTTTCCAATAAAAGTAAAGTCGGGAATCCTTTCTAAAAGAGGAACCATTCAATTCTCAAAAACTCAAAAGCCTTTCAAAATGGTTTATCTATACTGAACAAAATAGCCTTTCATATTTTATTCCAAACCAGAAACACAAAACCGAAATCAACCATCGGTTCATCTCATTCCAACCACGGCCCTAGGCCCAAACAATCCAACCATCAACCAATCACCACAGTCCAACAGAGTCCCAGATGCAAACACAGATAGGAAGTTCAAACACAAACAAACAGTTATTACAAGTAGAACAGTTAGCAATTAATCACATAGGCAAACCAAGTATAATATGCACACCCAACCAATGTCACACAAATGCATATGATGCATGCCTGTCCCTAGTGGCTGATGATATCATCTGTCGGTTATAGAGCCAACCCGACAAGTCCTGGTAGCTAACCATTGGACTGTCCCTCTGTCGTGCATCCCCAACTCGAGTTATACTCATCATAAACTTGATCATAATCATGATCCATATCCATCACCCTCACTGGTGAATATTTACGGGGGCGAGCTCATCCGGGCTTTCACAGTGCCCGGCCACACTTACGACATAGGGTCAAAAGAGCTTCGAGTCTCAACCTGGAGCACGTGGTGGCTAGCCACTGCTTCCTCCCAGGGAAACTCTTATCTCCGATAGTGGAAGTGCAACATTCTCATTTATCAATGATTCAGCATAAACATGCAATCAATCTCATCCATGGATCAACATCCATCTCAGCCATCCGGCTCACGGTTCATTCCAGAACCAGCCAATATTCATATCATACACAGCCATTCTGGCTCACGGTTCAATCCAGAACCAATCAATATGTATAAACATACACAGCCATTCCGGCTCTCAACAAAACAGCACTTCCACATTCAAAATCATCAAATTCATGAAATCGGCATTTAAGCCATAAATCATTTTCTCAATTCATTTTACTTTGAAATCAAGTTTCAACTCTTTTCAGCCTTGGCTTTAAAGATCTCATTTCTCAAATTATCTCAGGCTCATAAGCCACTTTTACTCAAGGTAAATTCCCCTTTTAAAACAATGCCACTCTCGGCATCCTCTTTCCAAAACTTCCATAATCATGGTAAGTTAAAAGCCTCTTTGAGATATTCAAAATCACCCATCCAATAATGGGATTTTATAATAAACGTTCCTTGGCAGAGTCCCAAGTCCTTAGGGAAGGTCAGCTTATATCAATTCCTTAAAATCATAGATTCTCGGTCCAAGTAAATAAAACTGAATTTATTATGAAACCGACCATACAAAATCACAAGTTCCAACCCGGTCCAAAAATAAACTCATTTGAAACAGAACCGGTTCATTTGAATCAAACCACTTTCAGGTTTCTTTTTGGAACCCATTTTTATAACTCTTCCAAAATGCCTCAAGCTTAATTACTCAATCAAAAGTCCAGATTCCTTTGAAATCACTAAAAGACCCTTTTTATATTGAAATCAATAGTAGAGCATCATTCTTTCCTTCAGTGATTCAAACGGTAAAAATAGTTCATTTCTAAATGGGCCGAACTCAACGCATAAAGTTCATTAAATAAATTAAGCTTGAAAACATAATTATTCTCTTAATAAATCACATAATACAATTTCCCAATTCCAGCCATTTTTTTTAAATAACTTTTCAAACACGACTAGGATTTTGCAGAAATTTCGGCAGCACCTCCCCTAAAACTTGGACTTTTGCCACCCGGTTCGGGTCCCAACTAAACCGTTTCTCCTTCCTTTTCAACAGCTCAAAACCAGAAATCAATTCAAAAGCAAACTAAATCCAATAGTTGCCTCAGTGGCATATCTCAAGAAAACCATTTCAAAATCAACTCAATATCAACCGATTTAACTCATTTTCAAAGCTTTAAAGAATCGGTTCAGCATTAAATCATTTATCAAAACCAAATCAATTAAAGCGACCCAGGCTGACTTTCAAGAATATTCTATCTTTCACATCATCAAAATAATTGACTCAATTCAAACTAATCCTCAACGGATTAAACTCATATTTCAAATCTTTAAAGAATCAACTTCAGACATTACATTTCACAAAGCCGCACCACAATTCAACCAAACCAACATCCATAGTCATTCGAGTCAATCAAATAATACATAAGGCAGATACAATCACCAAATACACAATATCTCGCACCAGTATCCATATGTAATAATTCCAATACATAAAACACAGTTTTTGGAAAGCGCCCCTACCTCAAAACGCAATTCCATAACCCAAACGCCTCATCAAGTCCTTTCCGCCTCAACCCGAACTGACGGCAACCAAAACCTCAGCTCCAAGCCACTTTCGCAACAGTCTCAACAACTCGAATCGCAACATACAACAACCGAAACTCAATCCTATAGCAATTAACGCCACAAACCTCAGCGTATGATAACAGAACGGTAACTAAAAGGCTTTCAAATCTAAACGCTTACCGAACCGAAAAAGGAACGGCTGAACCGAAGCAGCGGCAGTCTCCGAACCGGTTTGGCGGCAGCCCGGCAGCCACCTCAAGCGGCAGCGGCGACGAATTCTGATCACGATAACTGAAACCAACATGCAGTGACCATAATATTCTCGGAATTCAAAAGGACGGAGGCTAATGACAAGACCCTTACCGGCAGAGTTTTCCGGCGACGGCAGCAAGGGCATTTTCCGGCCGCAAAGGCTTACCGGCACAACTCAACACAGAACCACAAAGAGCGGTGACAACCTCCAACGACTCCGGTGAGTTCCCTCAACGACGGTGATGGCCGAAACCCCGACGGCGCTAACGGCGGCAGGAACAGCGCCGTTGGCTTCGCACAGCACGGATCAGCAGCGGTCCTTGTGCAGTGACACGCGCGACGGGAGGCACGGCCTCCCTCTCCCCGCAGCTCTCTCTCCCGTCTCGTGAACGTGTCCCTCTCGGGATTCAGTTGCTGCAACGCTTCCTCTTTGGCCGCGACTCATGGTGGCGATAGCAGCGCCGTTGGAAGACATGGAAGCAGTGGCGGCGACTAGGACGACGCAACGAGCAGCGGCTCCGAGATCTCCAGCGACAGAATGGGGTGATGGGTGGCAGAATCGCGACCGGGCAGGGATGAACGGGGCAGCTTCGATGGCAGCGCTCCTTGCGTGCGGCAGTCTGGCGGTCACGGCGGCAGTACCCAGCCGGCGGCGCTAAGCCCTTACCCCTCTCCTTCTCTCCTTCTGGATCAGTCTCCATTCCTGATTTCCCATTTCTTTCTTTCATGCTTCTGTGTGTGTGGCATCGCTGAGAGGGTGAGAGGGAAACATGTAGAGGTGTGGCTGCTGGGTTTGGGGGAAGGGGATTTTTCGGCGGCTAGGTTAATAGGTTGGAGGGTGTGTGTGTAAATTAGGGTTAGGGGCAATATAGTAAGTTCACATAAAATTGAGAATAATATAGTAATTGAAACCCAAATTAAATCCAACACTAGATGTATATAGAAAATACTATTTGCTCATCAATTTCACAAATTATTTTCCATAAAATGCCCAAATCAAAATAATTAGAAATAATATAATTAAACCCCTTTATTTTTCCAAAGTAGCAGTATTAATATTTAAAATATTAATTATCTAGTCCAAATCATATAAAATCCTTATTATTTCACAACTATTGACTTTATAATTTGAATATAGGAAATAATCCAATAATTATAAAATTGGATAATAAATCATAACTTGTCTCAAATTAAATAAATCACAACTTGCCTTAATTATCTTTAATAAAATGATTTCCGAAATTAAGGCTATAAATAACTATATGATTTGAGACTTGATCATAATAAGACTTTTCAAAGATTCTGGGTCTTACACAAGGAGGTCTGGAACCTTTTAGGCCTGTATTCAGATAACTCGGATTTATTTTGATTGGGTCTACAGAGGTACAAGGAGTGAAAATATTTTTCTTTTTTTTTGACCATCTGGTGGATTTTGAGAAGCAAGAATCATGACTTATTTAGTACATATGACTCTTAGAGTGCTAGTAAAGTGTTGAGTTTGATTCGTAGTTCAATAAGGGAGTTCCACACTATTTTTGCTATGCATCAATCTTTGTCTCCTCCTTCGCTTTTTTTGCATTGGGTTTCACCTTCAATTCATTCTGTTAAATTAAATTGTGATGCTAGTTGTTTTGCTTATTTTGGCTATAATGGTTTTGGTTGTATCATTCGCAATTCTGATGGATGTTGGTTGAAAGGTTGCACTGGGAAAGTCGAAGTGTGCAGTGTTCTTTTTGTTGAATTGTATGCAATTTGGAGAGGTTTACTTCTAGCTTGGAATAGTGAATTTTGTGAGGTTATTTGTGAAACAGACTGTTTAGAAGCTCTTTTCTTGGTAAACCAAAGAATGCTTGGTAAGGATATTCCATAATGGAATTTGGCAAAGCATATACAGGAGGTTATGAATTGGAATTGGAGAGTATCTATTCTTTTAAATCCGAGGAATGCAAATAGTGCTGCAGATTGTATGGCTAGAGTAGCTGCTTCTGGCGTGAACATTCACTGGAATTGAAGTCAACCATGGAGTGAGTTTCAACATCTAATAGATTTAGATATGAACATAGCCAACTAATTTGGTTTTGTCTCTGTTTTTTTTTTCCTTTCTTTTCTATTTAATCAAAAAAAAAAAAACTATCCGTTCACTTGGTAATGCGGGAGAGCTAGAGATTTTTTGTCTTTTTCTTTTTATGTTTTGTATCAGATCAAGAAAAAAAAATATGTTTCCTATAGAAATTCTCAAAATATATAATAACATAGATAAATTTTATTTTCAAAATCCTAAATAAAATCCATCCTTTAGGTAGCATTTGTTTTCGAAGACAGGACACATAAACATGAATAACGAATGTTTAAAACGTGTTTTGAGGCAGAGATATGGATACAAAACACATTGTCTTCAGGATAATATTTTATATTTTTGTGTCTACTCTTTTACGAAGTACAATGATGGACACGGGATTTGAGAAGGTGGACACGAATTTTTTTATCAAAATTTTTTTCTTTTCTATCCATAGATATTTTTTATTATTCTACTATTATCCCTCCTTGTTTTTCCTAATTTTAGCTTATTCTCTACATCGTAGTTCTTCTTTCTCTGCGTTCTTTTTTTTCAGATACTCTCGTTTTTTGGTAGAATTTCTTACTTGACTGGATAATTAATTTATTCTTTTTTATCGTTCATTCTCTTCTCTATGGCATGCGGTATTAATGGAGACTTAATTCACTCTTCTACTTTATGTTACTTTATTTATTATTAATTTTGTTACTTTAATACCATTTTTATCTTATTGGTTCATTGACCAATTCTTCTTGTAATTTTCTGTACTCTTACTTACTCTTATT
Source organism: Arachis hypogaea (assembly GCF_003086295.3). Classification (NCBI taxonomy): domain Eukaryota; kingdom Viridiplantae; phylum Streptophyta; class Magnoliopsida; order Fabales; family Fabaceae; genus Arachis; species Arachis hypogaea. Next base: position 110,812,239 of record NC_092052.1, on the reverse strand, counting down.
TTTTATTAAATTAATTTGTACTTGATGTAAAAAATTTAGAATCACATGGCTATTTTAGTCATTTCGTATAATATCATAGTTCTGTTCATATCTATCCAAACATAATACAAGACATTATATTAGTGTCTTGTCCATCATATGCAAACACAATACACAAAAAAATAATTTTTAGTGTCTCTGTCTTAGTGTCATGTTCTGTCTTGTCTCCAAAAATAAACGCAACCTTAAAGTTTACGTCCTGTTATTAACTTTGAAAATAATTTCTTCTAAAATTAAAACAAGCATATTCTAATTCACAACTAAATGTATCTACCAATTCACAACAAAAGCAGCTTAAATTTTTCGTTAAAATTGTACTTCTAACCATAAAATTAAACATTTGCTTAGTCATGAACCTCACAAAATACAAGTAAACTTAACAAACATTAAACTTATTAAACTTTTTAAGAAGTGAATTGAATAAAAGAGAATATATTTTAAGAGTGGGTTTGAAATTCTCTTACTTAAACATCTTCTTATAGACGTCGAAGGAGAGGCTGAAAAGAAATTTTTGGTTGTAGCAGAACTGGACGATGGTGTTGTAGAGCTCGACAGAGGAGTCATTAGCGCCGCCAATAATCTCGTGGATTAGAGTTTCGGCATGGCAGTAGCGGCAGCCAACAATGGTTGTTTGATGACTGTGAGGTAAAAAAGTTGGCAATGTATTTTCTTAATTCTTTTCGATAACTTACTTTATACTATGGACCGACAGAAAATATGGAAGGAAAAATATTAAATAATATAAAATTATACTTTATCAAACTATGTTTATTGAATACTAAAATCAGCTAATTAGTCACTAAGAACAGAATATGCGTTAAAATATAAAATGCATATTAAAAATGAATTAAATTATATATATTTATATATAAATATTTTATAATTGATTTTAATAGTTAATTTTAATATGCAAATAACATTTTTATCAAACTATTGAAAAAAATAGAGAAAATTCACCTCAGTGAGATAAATGTGAATAAAAGTGAAAAAAAGTCAGACAGTTTGTCATAAACCTACAACTTGCATGTACTTGGCCTGTTTGGCCTGGCCTGATAAAATAAATAAATCCAGGTTCAGACTATTTAAAAAGTATAAATTCTTTAATAGACCAAGTCTAAGCTTACAAAATAGTTTGTTAGACTTATCAGGTCAGCCTAAACCTGTAAAGATATATAAAATTTTATAATACCAATAAAAATTTAATAATAAGAGTTTGAACTCGTGTCTTTTATAATATTTTTATCTATTAAATTATTTGTTTTTTTAATTATATATAAATCATTTAATTGATATTTTTAATATTGTATATTGGTATTATTTATTTATTTATTTATTACAAAAATTCAAATTTGTTAACAAACTTTAAGTCAGGCCAAATTTAATAACTGACCAAACTTAGTATTTATTAAAAAAATTATATCAGGTTATAGGTTAGTTTAAGCCAATATATTTTATTAAATCCTAGATTTTTAAAAGTGAATTCTGGCCTGACTTGACTTATTTCTATTTTTAAGCTAGCGTTTGGAAAAGAGATAGAGATTGAGAAACTGAAACTGGGAGATAGAGACTGAAATAAATTTTTGTATTGTATTTGGTCTAAAGTGAAAGACAAAAACTGAAATAAGAATGAAACTCTAATTTAATTTATACAAAGAATAAAGTTAAAATTAATTAATTGAAATGAGAGTATTTTAGGTATAAAATGTTATTAAAGTTTCAGTCTCCATTCAAAAAAATCAGTCATTTAGGTAGCGTTTGATGGAAAGATTGAGACGAAAAGGTTGAGATTGAGAGACAGAGACTAAGAGACAGAGAATGAAATAAATCTTAGTATTCTGTTTGGTGCAAAATGGGAGACAGAAATTGAAACAAGAATGAAACTCTAATTTAATCTGCACAAAGAATAAAATTGGAATTAATTAATTGAAATGAGGGTATTTTAGATATAAAATATTATTAAAGTTTCAGTCTCCATCTCTAAAAATTTTAGTCTCCTGTGTCTCCACTTTTTGAAAATAATGAAATATTGAAATTTTAGAGAAAGAGATAGAAATTTTAGTATTAGTCTCTGAACTAACAAATATGATACTGAGTCTCAGTTTTTCAGTCTCTATTTCAGTACTTCAAAACAAACATTACCTTATATTTCTACTTTTTAGAGATACTAAAATACTAAAATTTTAAAAATAGAAATTAAAATTTTAATATCTATTTCTAAGTCAATAACATAATATTAAATTTTAGTCTTCTAATTTTTATTTCTAATACCTCAAAACAAACTCTAGTTAAATATAAGTGGGTTCGATTCTAGGTTCTTTGGGCTTGTTATCTGGGCGCTATACTTTTCTAAATTCAAGTCCAATAGAAAACATCGTCTAAAAAAATCTAATAAATAAAAAATAGGCTCCAAACAATGTATGACTAAACTAGTGCGTACCTTTGCACAATAGAGAATCATTGGTATGTGATTTATTATAAGAAAGCATAATGCTAATCATGTGGAGTAGAGCAACTGTGGAGCAAAATCCAGTTGTGTAATCATAGTTTATTTTTGGATTGAACATCCACATTATATTAAAATCAAACTTTTTTAAAATAATTAAAAAAGTTTAGTCAATAAATATATTATTATTATTAAGCAGCTAAGCCAATGAATTATAACTCACCTGACATAGTTTTTCGGTTACTAACCTCTTAACCACCGCAAATTGCCTGAAAATCCTCATAGCTTTATTTCTTGACTTGGACACTCGTTTGGTTCATTAAAAATGTGGAACACATGCATGTACCATTAACTTGGTTCTAAATTAAAAATAAATAAATCAATAGTATATGAAAGCAATAAATTCAAATGTTCCGGTTCTCCAATGTTTACTTTCTTCAAAGTTCAAAGCATATATTTGCTATCTATTTTCCGTTAAGTTTTAAGTTGCATTGTGTTAACAAATAATTGAATAAGACAGTTCAGTCCTTATATTTTAAATATGCAGACAATTCCTTAATTAAACAAAATAAAAAATGAACACCATTTATTTATTTGAAAATTTAGATCCATCCATATGCAAAAACTAGAAGCTCCAATGAGTTGTGTAATGTGTGGTTAAAATGCCAAAAAGAGAAACTTCCAAGAGATTTTATGAAACAGTCCATTCAAAAACGTTAAGTTTTGTGACGGCTATATATTGATAACTATTTAGGGTGTGTTTGGGATTCACGTTGGGGAATAAAAAAGTCCGTTTGAGCATCTTGAACGTTTTATTGTTATGTTTGGTAATTTTTTGGAACTTCTAACACAGAAATGCTTTCACCTCTGAACGTACGTTCATATGAAGCTAAAAATTCAAGCTTCTGCGTTCACGTTGGAAAGGTTAATTACGTTGGAGGAATTAGGTAAGAAATTTATTCCATATCTACCAACTGTATCCTTCATTTCTTCTATAAAAAAGATGCACATAACTACATAATTTTACAGTAGTTTTCTATATGTTCTTTTCTGTATATTTTTCATTCTTTGTTAAAAAATTTTTCTGTTCATATAATATATGTTGTTGGTTGTGATTATTATATACTATATTTGTAAGAATTTTTTTTATTTTTGTTTTTTATTTTTATTGTACTTCTTACTGTACTTTATTTTTGTTTTTATTATATACTAATTATAAATAACAAAAGAGTCATAAATAATAAAAATTTATAGTTCAAAATAATACTAAATTAAAGAGTACTAACGACACTAAAATAAATTATAAAATATTTTTTTTGTTTAATATTATAAAATGTATAGTACTCCCTTTTATATTTTTATTTCTTATTGTTTTTTAGTTCATATGAATTTTTTTTATTATTTATTGTTCTTTATGTTTAATATGTAAAGTGTCTTTTTTATTTTTATTTGATTTTATTTTTTTTATTTTTATTTATTTTTATCATTGACTTTATTATATTATTTTTTATGTGCTAATTTTGTATAAGATATTATTTTTTATATATTTCATTAGTGTTTTATTTTTAATTTAATATTTATTAGTGTTTTTATGTATTAAAATATATTTTATTAATTTTTATATGTTACTTTAATTTAATAAATAAATATTAACTTTATTATAAAATGAATTAATAAGATTTATTCAAATATCTAAAGTAAAATAATAGAATAATATAAAAAATTATTTTAATTGATGTCTCTTTTAGTAATTTTTCATCTAAAAGTGATTTTGAGTAGTATAATTTAAACAATATTTATTTCACTATAATCTATTTTAACATAAAGATTGCCAAACATAAATCACTTTAACACAAACTTACTTTTCATCAAAATCAAGTTTACAAAATCAATTCTATGCAAACTCTCATTTGCAAACTGTAATCCAAACACACGCTTAAACCACTTGGCACCAACTTAGCCATTGAAAACCATTTTCAATGTTCATTTTTCTAACTATATTTATTAAAATAATAAAATTTGATTAATGAGCATCTTGGGTATCCTTTTGAAGGTGTACCTTACTAAATCATGTCACAATTAAGAGTGGGCGAGTGACTATGGGTAGAGTAAGATAAGGGTCGGATCTAACCCAAATTTTATTTATGGGTTAAGATTTTTATATAAATTCAATCTTACTCTATTTACGGGTTGAGATTTTTATATAAACTCAACTCTATTCTATTTGCGAGTTAGTTGATAATATCTTAATTCTAATCCTATTCATTCTTAATTTGCGGGTACTCGATTCTACCCGCAAATTACTAAAAAGATATAATATTATTATATAACTTGATAATAATTTAAAATAGAATTAAATTTTATGTAAAAAAAATGTATTAAATTATTAATTAATGATCTTTTCTTGATGGCTAAAGATTTTTTGCATTTAGTGAGAAGTCTTTGTTTTAACATTTACTTAAAATATATTTTTGAGGAGTGCTAGGGAGCCAGCAACTTTTGTGTTTTGTAACCATCAATTGGCCATCAATAATATTTTTAATGGTGTGAGATTAAATCTAATGGTGTGGGATCATTCAATTTTCTTTTGATGGTTAAATGCTGACCAACTTTTAAAAAAGTTGTTGGCCTCCTAGACTTTCTCTATATTTTTATCTAAATATATAATATATACATATATAGAATGCGAATAGATCGAGTAGGATTGAAACTCAATTTCGCATCATACCTAACCCGCACAAAAATTCTACCCATATCTTACTCTATCCGCTACAGATCAAATTGACAATTCTACTGACCAAATTAAATTAAGTTAAATACCCACAAATACGATACATATTGGCACTCCTAACCACCATTTTGATTATTTTAGCATTCGAGTATTTAGTTAATAAAAGTAAAATTTTGTTTCAAATGTTAGTTTACTTTCACAATGCAATTTCCAATAACTTTTTCTTGATTAAAATGAAAAGAAAAGAAAAGAAAATCAGATCGTGAATAACAAGAAGGGATAATGTCCTTTGACCCCAAAGTGCAGCCTAGCGTTAGGTACTCAGGTATCCACAATCCTAAGTCCAAGTCCTACGTGGACTTGCGTCAGGCATTATCCCTTTCATGCAAATTATCCAAAACTAAAAAAATAATAATCCTTATTATATATTTATATGAGTAGATTTATTTATGATTAAAGAATAAATCTTTAAGTTGATGGAATTGATATCACATTATTAAATAGGGTCACGCTACGGTACATATTTAAATTTACAGATATTTGCTTTCTTTTTAACACGTGTATTTTGTTTTTATGTTGGGAAAGCAGCTTGGCAAACTTCGGTAGTTTAGAAAGTTGGCGGCTTGTTAGATATAAGGAAAGAGAAATTATTCATATTGGACTCATCTTTGTATATGAATTGGTTCTTCACTCCTTGAAACTTTTTTTTTTCTTAACGAGTCCTACAACAAAAATAGAGAAAGAGTCTTAATACCAATAACAATATTAATTAGCTAAGACAAAACAAAATATTAATTAGCTAAAATATGGATTAAATTTTAATTGATATAATTATTTTTTAAAAAAATTATGACATATATGCTTTTTAATTGATGGAAAAAATTAGTAACTAATTTCATATATTATAATCAAAGAGAGCTTTTTCTTATATAATTCAAAAAGATTAAAATACTAAATTGGTTTTCTATATTTGGGTGTAATTTTGTTTGGGTCTTTAAGATTTAAAGTGTCTTACTTGAATCCAAAAAAATTTCATTTAGCTTCAATATAATCCTACTGTGAGGTCAAAGTTAAATAATAAACGGAATGTACTATATAATAGCAATATAAGAATAAGATTGATAACATGGAGAACAAGTACAAGCTCCAGAGTCACAAAATCAACCGTAAATGCATCAATACATTTATTTATCATTCTTCTTACAATTTAAATAAAATTGTTGAGTTAAAAAATTAACTAACATAAATGATGATGACAAACAATAGATTATTGGACTAATTACCTAATTAGTTTTGATTATTTTGGTTGAGTGATGTAGGCCAAAATAAATATACAAAGCTGCAGCCCATTAAGGAACAAACTGAATCTGTTGGTGGGCTAACAATCTAAAGGAAGCCCAAAGGAAACAAGGCAAAGAAATCAAACGGGCTGAACTTGAATAGAATTGATCCAAGCCCGATTTGGTTTCTCTCAAGCAAATCTCTCCAATTTGCTTTCACCAAAAGTAACGTTCACCTTGTGTCACTTCGGAAAGAACACAGAGAAAGAGAGAAAAAGCTTAGCCTTTAAACTGTTCACCAAAGAAAAAAGAAAGAGAAGGATTAAGTAAGAAAGGCAGAGGTCTAATCACCCAAATCAAACCAAATCAAGCTAAGGCAGAAGTTAAAGGTAATTTATTTCCTCTTGCATGCATTGTGCTTTCCTCTACTCTTCTCCAACTCTCTGCCAGTCCAAATTGGGATACATGGGAAAGATGGACTCTGATCAACACTGCTGCATATCTACGGTCAAATTTGTGTCTTGGTGACCAAGTAGTGTGTCAATGGCTAAGATCTGAGTTTACCATTGAAAATATTTATTTTTGTTGTCATGTGACTTTCGGTCAACAAAGAAGGTCAAAACCAAAGTTCCTAAATTGAGGATTAATGGAAGAAAGTGAACGGTTGAGTTGGTGAAGCACACAGCTCGAGGGTTGACCTAGGAGAGAGCAACTCAGTAACATGCAAGGAGATACAAAAGAAGATTTTTCATCCTTCAGAAAGTAAGGAGAGATAACCAGTGTTTTGAAGTTTATGTTCTGAGAAGAGTTCTCTGAAGAAGTTCATCAACTTGGACAGTGCTTCCTAGTCAAAGGAGCATTCCGCCAGAATGAGGAACTAAATTAGAGGCAAGCAAATCTGGTTAATCACATAGCAAAGAGGCTGTTGAAGCATTAATCTCCTTCATGTTTTACAGATTGTATTTTTTTTTCAATGTTTATCTTTTTTGTAATTTCTTGAGGTAAAAGGATGAATGAGAGAGTTCATTAAAAGAGCCTAAGAGTGGAAAAAGGCAGAGAGAAACACTTCAGTGAAAAGCCTAGAGTGATTTCAGATTTCTTTAGGTTGGTCCAATGTCTTGTATCTTGTACATGTGAGGTACCCCTTCCTTAGTTGGGTGAGCACTAAGAGTGAAGAGTTAGGTATTAACATAACTAAGTCAAGTTAGGTTAGAACTTGAGTGTGAAAGGATTGTGTCAATCCTGTGGAATTTGTGTATATAATTCTTTAACTATAGTGGAAATTCCACCACTGTTATGGTGGAGATTGGATGTAGGTTGCATAGCACAAAGCAACCGAACCAGGATACATGATGGTGTCAGCTTCTTTCTTCCCTGCTCTGTTCTGTTTTCTGATATTCATGAGACAAAATGAAATTGTCCCATAAATTTTTCACTGCTGAATTCAAATAGTTTCAGATTGAAAGTTTGTTTTAAAGGGTTAAGGGTTAAGTACGATTTTGGTTCCTAACGTAGAGGCCAAAAATTTATTTCGTCTCCGGCCTTTTTTTCGCCACAAAATGGTCCCCAAGGTTTCAGTTTGTTTTAAAATCGTCCTTTTTTTCAAATTTTTTGTTTTTATTACCAAATTACCCTTAATAAAAAAATAAAAAAAGAAAACGCGTAAAGTAAAGGGGAAAGGGGGAAGGGGTTACGCGAAGGGGGAGAAAGGTGGGGGGGAGGGGGTTCAGGAAGAAGAGGGGGAAAGGTCCTCGCTGTCGCCATCGCTGCCGTTGCTCTTTACCGCCGCCGCCGTTCAACAGCACCAGAATCAGTCACAGTTTCGCTTTCAAATGTCAGGGCCGCCATTGCTCGTCGTCGTTCGGTGGTTGGATCTCGCTGCTGCTCCTTTGGGCTTGGCGGAGGTGCTCGATGGCGGTGGATTCTAGTTTGAGGTAAGAACAGGGGAAGGCTTCGGTGGTGAGATGAGGGAGAAGAAGAGGTCGCGCTGTGATGGTGGCGCTAGGGTAGCGCAAAGAGAGAAGAAGAAAAGGGTTGCGGCGCTTTGATGGCGAATCGGCGCTTTGATGGCAGTTTCGGGTGGCTCGCCAGATTCTTCTTTTATTATTGTTGTTTCTGGTTACTTCTGCTTCTGATTGATTATATTGTTTTATTGTTATTGTTATTGTTGTTGTTGTTGTTGTTCTGTTTCTGTTTCTGCTCCTGCTTCTTCTGTTTCTACTTGATTCCATTGTTGATTCATCGATGATTCATTGTTGTTGTTGTTGTCGTCCTGCTGCTGCTTCTGCTTCTGTTTGATTAATTGTTGTTGTTACTTCTGGTTCTGTTTCTGCTTGTGCTTCTGCTGGTGCTTCTGCATGATTTTGGGAAAGAAGGGGAATGGGCATTTTGGTCCGAATGACGGTTTTAAAACAAACTGAAAATTAGTAAAAGTTATTTTTAGCATAGTTATTAAACTCAGTTTAATTTTGTTAGTCGAATTGGTAAATCCTGTAAGACCCGGTTAATTAATGGCTAATTAACCCATAAATGAGAATTTATTTTAGAAAGCCAAAAATGTCATTTTTATGGCTTAATATGATAGAGGAGATTGAGACGAGAATTTCGGTACCAATTTTATAGAAATCGGACCAAGATTGGACCGAACGGGCCAAACCGGTCCAACCGGACCCAAAGTGGGCCCTTGGCCCAACTAAACTAAACCAAAACCCTAGTTTTCAACACTCTCTCTCCTCCCAACACTCTCATTCACGCTGAAATGGAGTGAGGGAGGGGAAGAACACTCTCTCAAGTTCTATCTCTCACTTGATCTTCAAACCACCATAACTTTTGATCTAGAGCTCCGATTGCCGCACCATTTGCAGCCACGAGTTCACCGCGGAGAGCTCTACAAAACCCATACAATTAATCTTGAGGTAAGCCACGTTTTGCTCTTCGAATTTCCAGCCTTGATTTCGAGTTTCATGAGCAAAAATGTTGAGATTTTGGGCTCTTTGATGTTATAGGACCCAACTCTCTTGAAGGAGAAGGTTAATCTTGTCTCCTTGGACCTTGGGTGTGGTAAGATTCTCAATCCTAGTGTAAATTGTTGTTCTATGATGTTTGGGTATTGAGATGTTGTGTATGGATATGATGATTGTGGCTTAGGTTGTGTATATGTGAATATTGGAGCTTGATTGGTGATTTTGGAAAGTTTGGGAGAGGATTTTGTGTGATAAAATCTGTTCCTGGAGGTGTTGATACGTGGAGAGCTTGTGGACAAGTGGTTTAGAAGTGCTCCGGTTGAGCGTGGAAAATCGGCTAAGGTATGGTTTCGGTTTCCCGTATCTAATATGTAATGTGGTAGGAAATACCTAGGCTAGAAGCCCTAAGATAGGCATTGAATTGATGATGTTGTTGAATGATTGAGATATATGATGTGATCATATATGTGATTATGAATATTGATGCCTTGATTGTGTGATATATGAGAAAATGCATGTTGTGATATATGCTTGATGAATGATTGAGGTTGAATTGATGGGTGGTACCATATTGATGGTGAGTATGATGATAATTATGTATAATGATGGTTGATTGGAAATGGAATTATTGGAAATTGGGATGAGGAAGGATGTATGACATGATATTGTGTTTATCCTTTAGCCATTTGATTGAGAAGTGTTAAAATGGTTGGATGTGGTTTTGGAAACCTTGGTAAAGTGTCAATGTGTGAGTTGAGGATGGCTTGTTGTTGATTTTGGTACATTTTGAATGATTTCAAAGAAAAGGGTTGAAATTGGCATGTTTTGATTGATTTTGAAAAGAGTTGAAAGTGACTTTTGAAAATGGCACTTTGTGGTTTTGTATGAAAACATGGTTTTTGGGCATACTTTGACGGGACATAACCTAGACTACGGATCTCTGATTTGTGCCAAATCTATTTAGAAATGAAATTGGATCCGGGATGTCCATGCCGTTCGAAGAACGGGTGAAAAATGATTTAAAATGAGAGAGTTATGACCGTCGGAAGATTGGGGGTTGAATCTGTGAATTATGCAGCTTTTAACTTAGAAAATTTTTAGCAGAATAACCCTCCGCGCGCAGGCGCACTTGGCGCGTGCGCGCCATTCTTCCAGGAAGCACCATCCACGCGTGCGCGTGGTGTGCGCGGGCGCGTCGATGCGCTGCGCCATATGCCCAGCTATTTTCCAGAGAGTTGTGCCAGAATTGTGCCAGTTTTGTGCCTGGGCGCAAGAGCACCCACGCGTACGCGTGGCTGACGCTTGCGCGCCGTTTGGATATTTTTCAACCGCGCGTTCGCGCGTATGACGCTTGCGCGTCGATGAGTTTTTGGCCATCCGCGTGTGCGCGTGGAGTGCGCATACGCGTGGCCCTGTTTTCATCCCAAAGTTGATTTTTGAGTTTTAAAAGCCAAATTTCATACTTCTAAGCCTCCGATCTCACCACTTATATCTTAAATCATTATGATATGCCTAGCATGAGGAAAAGGGCTAGTGAATGTGGTAACTTGCGAGTGAAGCAAGGGAAAAATGAATGATCAATGAGGATCAAAGATGATTATGTGAGATGCGGAGAATGGCGGTGGAAGTGCTTGTTGTGCCATGGGCCGAAGGGCCGTAATTGTTAATGAATTGGCTGGTTATGGATTTAACCGTGAGCCGGATGGCTAGATTATTGCCGTGTTACGGAGGAGCCATGATTATGGCTAAGTATAAATGCATATATGCTGTTGAATGAATTGTGAATGTTTGCACTTCCACCATCGGAGATGAGGGTTTCCCTGGGAGGAAGCAGTGGCTAGCCACCACGTGCTCCAGGTTGAGACTCAAAGCTCTTTTGACCCTATGTCGTAAGTGTGGCCGGGCACTGTGAAAGGCCCAGATGAGCTCGCCTCCGTAAATATTCACCAGTGAGGGTGATGGATATGGATCATGATTATGATCAAGTTTATGATGAGTATAACTCGAGTTGGGGATGCGCGACAGAGGGACAGTCGAATGGTTAGCTATCAGGACTTGTCGGGTTGGCTCTATAACCGACAGATGATATCATCAGCCACTAGGAACATGCATGCATCATAAGCATACTACATGAATTGTTTGAGATTGCCTATTTGACTGCATATTACTTGCTAATTGTCTAAATACCTTATCTGTTCCTATTTGTAAATCTCTTGTCTGATATAACTGTGTTTGCTATATTATACTCCTGTTGGTGGTTGGGAGGTCTGAAGGAATTGGAAAGGGAAGTATTAGTTAGACTGAAGAATCTTTAGTCAGTTGCCATTTACGGTTTAGTTTGTTTATAAGCTTTGATATTATCTGGAGGAAGTTCTAGGATTGCCTTCGGCTTTCCTCTATTATTATGTATTATATATGTGGAAGCTGTTACTGTGCTGGGGACCTCTGGTTCTCACCCATGCGAATTTTGTGGTTTTCAGATGCAGGACGCGAGGCTTCTCGTTGAGGCATGCTGGGGACTTCTGGATTAGCGAAGATATTTGTTCTCGGGGATCTGTTTTGGATTATATATCTTGTTTAGATACTTTTATCTCTATTAAATAATACAAACTGTGATGACTCCTCTTATAAGAGGTTTTGGAGAATATGTTTCTGTATTTGTATCCCTTTGGGTTTTCCTTGGGGTTTTCCTTATTTTATTATATGTATATATTGCTATGCTCGGACCGGTTATCTTCGCAGCCGGATTTTGAGTCTTGATATTCCTGTTTTTGACACTCTTTAAATATACTTCATAATTGACTAAATAAAATATTATTATTATTATTAACAATTTTAAGCAATATATATATGGCATATTATAAATAAATGAATAAATAAATTTGCAAGTAATTAAAAGGGATACTGAATTATGAATAAAGAAATTGTAAGTTGAATTAGAATATGAGCAATACTACATAGTCTCTAACAAATATGATTATTTTTTTGTAACAAAAATTTATATCTATATTTACAAACATTTTACACATAAAAGCATATAATTTGTATTTATATTTACTAGAATTTTACATACATAAATCAATACAGTTTGCTCCTATATTTTTTAGAATTTGCATACATAAATTAATAAAATTTATTTGTTAAAATAATTTAATATTTATGCTGACTAAATAATGACCAAAATTACTAAAAGTTGCTAGTTCCCAAAAATTTCTCATAAAATATTAGTTTATAAATGAATTAAAGAAAGTCATGTAACTCTTTTTTCATTTTTGAATTATACAAGAAAAAAGCTCTCTTTAATATATATATTATATAGAATTAATTATCAATTTTTCCATCAATTAAAAAGTACATATGCCATAATTTTTATAAAAAATAATTATATCAATTAAAATTAAATTCATATTTTAGCTAATTAATATTTTTTTGTCTTAGCAAACTAATTTTATTATTGGTATTAAAAGTTTAAAATTCTTTTTTTATTTTTCTTGCAGGACTCATTAAGGATTAAAAAAAAAAAATTAAGAAAGTCAAAGACCAACTTATATATAAAAAGAGGTCCAATGCAACATAAATAGCTTCTCCTTTATTGTATCTAAGCAAGCCAAGCCACCAACTTTCTAGGTCACTGAAGCTAGCCAAATTGCTTCCCCAACATAAAGATAAAATAGTACACGTGTTGCAAGAAAAGTTATGTGATAGGAATATCTGTAAACTAAAATCTGTACACTATAATTCTCCTATTAAATATGCTATTGTTCTATCATTTCAACCGCAAACAGATATAGTAATAATTAGAACATTATAATAAGCTAAGCACAAACAACAAAAAAACCAAATAAATAATATCCACACAATTAACACAACACGATTTATTTAATAATTCTACCGTGTATAATAACTGAAATGGGAGGCAGAGAGGCTGCTGTGAGAGGTGAGTACTCCAGGGGTAGTACGAGAGGAGTACAGTTAACACCAAAGGATCTTAGAATTTGGAATCGGGAGGCATATCATCGTTTGGAAAATGATTCATTCTCTGTGTTTGTGGATAATCTACCGGCTGATATCTCAAGGAGGGAGCTGTATCACTTATTTTGTTGGACGGGAAGAATTAACGACATATATCTTGGCCGAAAACGAAAGAGTGGTGTGATCTATTTATTTGCCTTTGTTCGGTACACGACAAAAGGGGGCGCTCTCAAGGCGATTGCAGAAATGAACCAGTGGAGATTACGGGGGAAGGTAATTACCGTCGGGGAAGCTAAGTATCGAAGACAGTTTCAGATGGGTGGCACAGTGCGTAAGGAAATAACAAGTCCCAATGGCGGTGAAGCAGTGGATTCTTATCAGGGGAATGGGGTGGCTGCGGCCAAAGCTATGAAGGAACAGCCAGTGCGAGACCATAAGAATGCCACAGAGGGGAATGGACCTGTGAAAAGAATTGATGTGCCGGTAGTCGAAGCAAATATGGAATGGTTGGCGAGGAGTTTAGTGGGGCACACGTTACACCCAGTGGACCTCAGATCAGTGAAGACGGTGGTGTCTAAAAATCTGCCCAACATTGTGGATGTTAGGGAGATCGGGCCGTGCAAAGTGCTGGTAATATTTGATACTGTGCAGCATGCGGAGGGAGTGTTTACATTCAAGATGGATAATTTGTTGCAAGTATTCCATAGGATCTCGCGTTGGGAGGAATCGGAACGGTGTATTACTCGACGAGCGTGGCTGGAGTGCTACGGAATTCCTTTACATGCATGGGCGCCGGAAACGTTCAAGAGAATAGGAGGGCAGTGGGGCAACGTGGTCCAGTGTGATGTAATGACGGGGGAAGGAGCATCGTTTGAAGCAGGGAGGATTCAAGTTGAGACGGGGGTATTCGATGTAATCCGAGAATGGATGCAAATTGTTGTTGGGAAGACGGTGTTTGAGATCTTTGTGAAGGAGGTAGAACCATAGGAGGGCGGTGCGGTCAGCATGGGGAGAAGCAGAAGTGTCTATGCGAAGAATGAAGTTTCTGGCACCGCTGGCACGGCCATGAAGAAGGGGGAGGGTAGTTGGGACCCGGCGGCGGAACTGGTTACTGGTAGGCCTACGGAGGCTGAGCACGGTGAGGACAGAATAGTAATCTCTGATGTGTTATTGAATGATGTGGACGTTGCCTTTTTGAAATTCAAAAAGGATACGGTTGTACCGGATTCAGCTAGTACCAAGGACGGTGAAGTAGCGGGTTTGAAGGGATGTGAGATAGTTCATGAGGGGGAGTCGGAGAATACAGTCACGCAAGTATGGGGAGGGAAAGCTGGGACACGGTTGAAGTATTGTAACAGTATGGGCTCGCATTCAATTGGCCCAACACCAACTAAGAACGGAGGGGGGAGGCTGACCGTAAGGGACATGAGTATTGAGAAGGAGCCTGTTGTTGGGCTGGGCCAGGATGGCCTCCTAACTGAAACGGCGTATGGTTTTCTTTCCATTGGAGGCCACGACGGGTCGGGCGGCCTGAGGATCCGGAGGGATCCACGGGAGCTGTTTGAAGCGGCGCCGATGGAAGGTTTGCGAGGGCTGGGGTGCTCACCAGCGGAGAAGGATCCTGAGGCGAGAGGGTTGCCGCTTAAACTCGGGGATCCGTCGGTGGATAAGAACCCGGAACTAGAGGAGATGGTGGGGGGCGGAGGACCGATAGATGGGGTGGGAGTTGAGCTTGATGGGGGAAGGGTTGCGCAGGAGGGGACGGGAATCAGGGCGGCAGTCCACCGGCAGGAGCAAGGGGCGCAGGATGGGATAAGTGAGGTCGGCTTGCACGATGAGGGATCCCAAGCGGGATTGAGCTGCCTAATGGGGAAGGATGGTACCTCGGGAGCACAGGGAAACGCAGTGAGGGACGTCCCGGAGGTGGCTGCCTGTGGCAATGCCCGGGGGGCAGGAGCAGGGGCTAGGCTGGGCACAGTTAGCCATTTAGAAGGCGAGGGGACACAGGAAGAGCAGCGCCAGGAGAATCAAGCAACCTGGGCATTGGCTGTGGAATCAGGAGCGGTTTTATGCGATGAGGAAGAAGATATTATGGCGATTTTGCAAGCACAAAATGAAGAAATAGCAGCTAAGAGAAAACTGGCGAAGCAAAAGGAAAAGGCGAGAAGGAGTCGACCAAAAAATAAAAATAAGGTGAGCAAATCTTTATTTAAATGATTGTGAGCTGTTGGAATATTAGGGGGTGGAGGGGGGACGGTAAATTAAGCATGCTGAAATCTTTGAAAAATAAATATAATTTGAACATGTTGGGATTGCTTGAAACAAAAAAAGAAGTGATTACTAAATATGAGGTCGCAAGGCTTTGGGGATCTAGTACTGCTGGTTGGGAGTTTGTGGAATCTGCAGGAATGGCGGGGGGTCTGCTATTAATTTGGGATGAAGGAGTGTTTCAAGTAGATCAAAGGTATAAAGGTGAGAGGTGGCTGTGTGTTGAAGGCGTTTTAACAAAGACCAACTTCCGATGTGCTTTCTGTTTGGTGTACGGGGCGCATGGGAGGGAGGCAAAGAGGGGGGTGTGGGAGGAACTGAGCTATGTGGCGGGGTTGTGTCAGATTCCTTTCTGTTTTCTCGGAGACTTTAATGAAATTTTACAAGTAGAGGATCGTAAAGGAGCTACTAGCTTGATGGCGTCATCAGAGGAATTTAAGGAATGGGTGCGAGACATGCAGTTGATAGATTTGCCTCTTACTGATAGGAAGTATACATGGTTTAGGGGGCGTTCCTGTAGTCGGATTGATAGGGTGATGGTTAATGTTGAATGGACTGAGGTGTTTCCGGATATTAGGATTAAGGGTGGCCCAAGGGGATTGTCTGATCACTGCCCAGTGATCATGGAACTAACAAGAGTAACGGGGCCCCCTAGACCATTCAGAAGTTTAGATGCCTGGTTTACGCATGAGGGATTTCTGAGAATGGTGAAGGATGAGTGGCGAAGCCTCGGAGAAACGCAGTTCCCGTGCAAGCTGAGGGCTCTAGCAATACAACTGCGACAATGGCACAAGGATAACTTCCGGGACATGGATAAGAGACTCATGAGGTTTGAGGAGGAGCTCACCAAGCTGGACAATTCAGTCAGTGATGGAGTTTATGATGGTACAACGGAGGCTAGAAGGAAGGCGCTTGTGAGCTTTTGTTCAAAATGGTATATTAGAAAGGAAATGCACTGGAAACAGATGTCTCGGTCTAAGCATGCTGCAAACATGGATAGGAATACCAGATACTTTCATAACATTGCTTCGGCCAGAAGACGGAATAACAGGATTGATGCTCTGATGTTACATGGAAGACTTGTGCGGAATCAGGCGAGAATAAAAGGTGCGATTAGAGGGTTCTACAAGGATTTATATCGACAGGAATATGTTCCGAGGATTGGAATCAGAGATGGGTTAGTAAAGTGTATCCATAGGGATGAGGCTGAAGCTTTAGAAGTGATGCCGACGGATGAGGAAATTAAGGAGGCTGTGTGGGACTGCGAATCTTCCAAGGCCCCAGGGAGTGATGGGTTTAACATGAACTTCATAAAGAAATGCTGGGATGACATTGGGCCAGAATTCACTGCTGCGGTAATGGGGTTCTTTCAAAGTGCAAAATTGCCAAAGGATGTCAATGTAACGTGGGTGACACTAGCTCCAAAGTTTGAAGGTGCAAAGGAGGTGAAGGATTTTAGGCCGATTAGTATGGTGGGGTGTGTGTACAAAGTGATTTCGAAAGTGTTGGTGCACAGGATGCGATCTGTGATGTCGGGACTGGTTGGAGAGACTCAGACTGCATTTGTAAAGGGAAGAAAAATTCATGATGGTGCACTCATAGCCTGCGAGACGGTTCATTGGCTGAAGACTCGGAAAAAGTCAGCAGTCATTATCAAACTGGATTTTCAGAAGGCCTATGACAGAGTGAGATGGGATTTTGTTGACATTGTGCTACAGAAAATGGGCTTCGGCCAAAAATGGAGGAGCTGGGTGAAGGAGTGTGTTACTACGGCCACCATGGCAGTCTTGGTAAACGGGGCACCTTCCAAGCCATTCAAGATGGAGAGGGGACTAAGACAAGGGGACCCACTTTCTCCATTGCTATTCGTATTAGTTGTAGATGTGTTGCATAGGATGTTGGGGGAGGCTGTGAGGAATGGCCGCATTGCTCCACTGCTGGTAGGGGGAGATCTTATTGAACTGTCACACCTACAATTTGCAGATGACACTATTTTATTCTGCCCGCCGGAGACTGAAACAATTGTAAACTATAATAGACTGTTACGGTGCTTTGAGTTGATGTCTGGGCTGAGCATTAACTTTGATAAATCGAATCTGATATCGGTGAACTGTGAGCAAGGATGGATTGATCAGGCATGTGGACTGCTGGGATGCCAACAAGCTTCTCTACCGGTTAGATACTTGGGAGTTTCTCTAGGTGCGAATCCGCGCTTGGTGAAGACTTGGAAACCAATCATTGATAAGGTGGAACAGAAGCTGAGTTTGTGGAAAGCCAAGGTTTTGAATAAATCAGGTAAGCTGGTCCTTATCAAATCGGTGCTGAATAGTCTCCCCATCTACTACCTTAGTCTATACAAGATGCCGAAGGCGGTAGCGGACAAGCTGATTGCTTTACAACGGAACTTTATGTGGTGCAGGGAGAACGGGAACTATGGTATACCTATGGTAAAGTGGGAGATAGTTCAGGCTCCAAAAAAGGTTGGGGGATTGGGGGTTGGTGATGCAGTGCTGAGAAACACAGCGCTTCTGTTTAAGTGGTGGTGGAGGTTTTCAAAGGAGGATTGCCCGCTGTGGAAGAAGATTGTGTGTTCGTGTAATAAGTTGAACCCGGATGTCATGTTAGCAACTCAGCCTTACCAGTAAAGGGTGGCCCTTGGAAGGACATATGTCAGCTGAATATAAAAGAACCGCGGATTCGTGATAAAGTGGTAAGTGGACTGGCAATGGAAGTAGGCAATGGTATGCAGACTCGATTTTGGGAAGATAACTGGGTTCAAGGTGGTACTCTGAAAGGAAGTCATCCGAGACTCTACTCTATTTCCAGTCAGCAAGGACTTGTCATCGGGGAGTGTGGTTTTTGGGATGGGCTTGATTGGATTTGGAATTTTCAATGGAGGAGGGCACTGTTCCAATGGGAGCTGGAGCTTGTCAATCAACTG
The DNA here is from genome assembly GCF_003086295.3 of Arachis hypogaea. Classification (NCBI taxonomy): domain Eukaryota; kingdom Viridiplantae; phylum Streptophyta; class Magnoliopsida; order Fabales; family Fabaceae; genus Arachis; species Arachis hypogaea. Next base: position 110,793,602 of record NC_092052.1, on the reverse strand, counting down.
CATGAGAGGTTAAGGCCAGTGAGGTTGTCATCAGGTAGGGAGGACAATGTGGTGTGGAAGTTTGAAAATAAAGGTATTTTCTCTACTAGTTCTGTGATCCAGGCTATACAAGCGGAGACATTATCAGCTGAGATAACGAGTTATAGCTTCACGAGTTCCATTTGGAAAGGTTTCGTTCCTCCGAGAATTGAGCTCTTTGGGTGGTTTGTGCTAGTGGGTAGAGTTAACACCAAGGAGCGGCTGACTAAACTAGGAGTCAACATTCTGGGGGATAGTATGTGTGTACTGTGTACCAAGGAATTAGAATCTGTTGAGCATTTATTCCTTAGGTGTGAGGTAACATGGCAGGTGTGGTGCAAGTGGCTAAGGTTACTAGGAAGGGAGTGGGTGATTCCCGGAACTGTTAAAGAAATGTTTGAGAGTTGGCATGGAATGCATAATAGACAACAGGGGAAGAAGATGTGGATGTCAGTGTTCTTTGCAGTGATTTGGAACATCTGGTTGGAACGGAATGCACGAATCTTCAAGAATGCAAGAGCAAGCCTGGAGGTCATACACACAAGGACGTTGATGAGCTACACGGAATGGAGTGGTGGTGATCCTGGGGGAGGATGAGAGTACTGGGGATAGTAGGGGTTGGTTTATTTGTTGGTAGCTAGTTATGTGTCTTCTTTTTTCTTTTATTTGCTCCACTTTAATGTGTTGAGCTTCCTTTGTTTCAAAAAAAAAAAATTCTACCGTGTATAATATATATAGAATAAAAATCATGATCCTAAATCTTGCTGCTACAAAAGTAATTGATCATTGTTAAATAAAAAGAATAATATATGTTAAATAAAAATCATGATACTTGATTTTCATTTTTACTTTTGCAACAATTGACTAACATTCACTTATATATATACTTTCGGCAACTCATCTGGGGTACAGAAATATTGTGAACCAGTCATGGCAGGTTGGCTACAGAGAGATACATGACTTTCAGAAATGCAGAAAAATTCTTTGAAGTTTAATTCTAAAGTGTTCGACAACATTTTTGTTAGGAAATGCGAATTGGAGAGACAGATTAATTTCCTTCAGAAGAGACTAGAAGTAATGAAAGATTTGTCTATGCGGCAAAAAGAACAACAGTTGATTGAGGAATACGCTTGTGCAGGAGGAACTTCTATGGTTTCAGAAATCCAGAGAGTAGTGGGTAAAATTCGGGGATATAAATACCAAGTTCTTTCATGTTCAGACTCTTGTACGGAGAAAGCATAATAAGATTCATGGTCTCTTTCTTCAAGATGGGGTATGGAAAACGGACCCGGATGTCCTTAGAAGGGAAGCTGAATCCTTTTATAAACGCCTATTCTACCAGTCGGAGGATGTAGACTTAGGTTATCTTGGTGATGTGCCGCTGCCTTCCTTGAATGATGAAGCCTGTTGTAGCCTAACAACGCCAGTTACTCTGGAAGAAATTAAGTCGGCTATTTTCAGTATGCATTCTTTTAAGGCGCTGGACCCTGATGGGTTTCAGGCTTTCCTCTTTAAAGAATACTGGGAGATTGTTGGTTTTGATGTTTGGACTATGGTTCGTCATGCGTTCTCTGGTTCGGATATGGATCCAAGGATGATGGAAACTCTTGTGGTTCTTATTCCGAAGGTAGAAAACCCAGTTTCCATGAAGGATTTCTGACCTATTAGCCTCTGTAATGTGGTTTACAAAGTTATAATGAAGGTCCTAGTCAATAGACTTCGTCCCCATCTCAAATAGATTGTTGGGCCCCTTCAAGGAGGGTTTATCCAGGGGAGAGGAACCCCAGACAACATCATTGTAGCACAAGAGGTTCTCCATTTCATGAAGAAGACAAAGTCAAAGAAAGGCACCCTGGCCTTTAAGATTGATTTGAAGAAAGCGTACGATAGAGTGGATTGGGGATTTCTGAAACAAACCCTTGTGAGTTTTGGCTTTCCTCCTCCGACAGTCAATTTGATTATGCGTTGTGTCACTGCTTCTTCACTGTCTATCCTCTAGAATGGGGATAGATTAAATAGCTTCACTCTGAGCAGGGGTCTTAGACAAGGAGATCCTATATCATCATATCTGTTTGTGTTGTGTATGGAGAGATTGTCCTGTTCTATTAATCAGCAAGTTGATAAGGGCTTGTGGAAGCCGGTTGCGGTTTCTAGAGGGGGTCCAGGAATTTTTCATTTGATGTTTGCCGATGATTTGCTTCTTTTCTGTAAAGCCCAAAAACAGCAAGTTCAAACTGTAATGGTAGCTTTGGAAAATTTCTGCAGAGCCTCTGGGATGAAGGTTAATGTGGAGAAATCTAAAGCGCTATGCTCCAGGAATGTTTCAACGACAAGAAAAGAGATTTTCACCGGAGTGTCCTCCATCAGATTCGTCTAGAACTTGGGCAAGTATTTAGGGGTGAACCTTAATCACTCTCGGGTGACACACGCAACTTTCAACGATGTTCTGAACAAGATTCGGGGAAGGCTAGCCAGCTGGAAAGGGAGATTGCTTAATAAGGCAGGCAGACTTTGTTTGCTCAACTCAGTAGTGACTGCGATTCCTACTTACCGCATGCAAGTATCTCTCTTTCCTAAAGGGGTAACTAATAAGATAGAATCCACGATGCGAAACTTTCTATAGAAGGGTCAAGATGATGGTAGAGGCCTGAATCTAGTTAACTGGAAAGTGTTGGTCACCCCTAAGAAGTTTGGAGGTCTGGGGATTAGAGATCCTTTTTGTGCTAATATTGCTCTTCTTGGAAAGCTAGTTTGGCAACTTTTTCACCATCCTGACAAGCTATGGGTTCAACTGTTGACGGAGAAATACCATTCTTCTAAGGATGATTGTTTCAGTCGGTCTCGAGGAAGGGAATCTTATGTTTGGAAGAGTATATGTCGAGCTTGGGATATTCTAAAGGAAGGTTTTATTTGGTGCATTGGGAATTTTGAACAGAACTTTTGGTTTTCTAAATGGAGAAGAGAGGGACGACTGTGTCAGGAGATGGATTATGTTCACATTTCTGATTCGGATCTCAGGATCTTGGACATTTGATCATCTGGACAGTGGAACCTTGAGAATATCTATTCTCCTCTGAATCATTCTTTGTAGAGCAACATTAGCTCTTACAACCTGGATGTTCAAGCTGGTTCAGAAGTCGGTTGGTGTTGAACTGGTGCGGCTTCAAAGGTTTATGATGCTCATAGTGGTTATTTGTGGCTCAGTAAGAAGATGTTTAGCTAGGAGGATAGGGGTAATTAGCTTTGACTTTGGCGTCAACATGTTCTGAAAAAGCACAAATTTTTGGCCTGGTTATGTCTTCAGGAGGCTCTTCCTACTGCTGCATTTCGTTTTAGGAGGGGTATTTCGCACATGGATAGCTGTCCACGATGTTTCTCAAGTCAGGAATCGGTTTTACATTGTATTCGGGATTGTCCAAAAGCCCAACTAGTTTAGCAAACTTTAGGGATCTCCGATCAACCAGTGGATTTGATGAGTTGGTTCTTACATAATAGCAAACAGTGCCCCTTTAGATTCTTTTTTGGTCTCTGGTGGATTTGGCATTCGAGGAATAACGAGATCTTTCATCCTCACGAGCATTGGACCACAGACAAGGTGATTGGTATGGCTTTGTCCTTGGAAAAGGAGCTCCGAAATATTTTTGAGTTGCAACGACTGTCTATCCCCTCCACCATTAGTGGCTTTTGGATTCCCCCTCAGTGGGTACCTTTAAGATTAATTGTGATGTTAGCTATCCTGCTAATGGTGCTCGAGTTCGTTTGCTTGTGTTAGCAGAGATTGGAAGGGAAGGTGGCAACGAGGCTGTCTGGGAACAATTGATAGTCGTAGCATTTTGCAAGGAGAGTTATTTGCTATTTGGAGAGGCTTTCTTTTAGCATGGGACTCGGGACAAAGAGACATTATATGTGAGACAGACTGTGTGGAGGCTTTTACTATTGTCAATAATTTACATAATTGTTCTGAGTTTATTGATCATTTGGTGTTAAAAATCTGAGATATCATGTCTTGAAAATGGTGTGCTGATCTTCGGTTGATCTTGAGAGATACAAATACATTAGCAGACATCATAGCAAAGACTGCAATAAAGACCCTTTCTCCCCAAGTGGAGCTTCCATTGCCTTAGAAAGAATTTGAAAGTAGTATTCAGTGGGACTGCCTTTCTTAAACAATTTTTTGTTTATTTTTTCTCATTTAATTTTTGTTTATTTTCTTTTAAGTATATATATATATATATATGAACCTCACGAGCATGGGTTAATTGTCTATGAAGTCTACAGGAAAAATAATAGATGTGTTAATTGTCTGCCATGAAAAAATTTAGAATTAGATCTAGAATTTTATTTTTGGGACATCCCTCTAAAAGGATTTTTAGTATATTAGTTAATAGTTACTGATTAACAAAGAATTTTTTATGCCGTTTAATTTGTATTTAATCTCTTTTGAGTTTTTTAGCCTTGTTCTTAAAAAAAAAAAACCTATGAAGTACCGTCATTTTAGTTGATTAGTTGCATTTGGGATTTTTTTTATATAAATAAAAAATCATTGTTATTAAAAAAATAAAAAAGTATTATTTATTAAAATATAATATTTTTTTTATATTGCATGTAATTCATCGAATGAATAGGTGAACAAAATTAGTTTTGTTCTTCAAGCATGTAGTTTGCCCCGTGTCTATTATTTGGGTGAGTTACATATAATGTCCCAAAAAAAAATTATATCCTAATATATAATATTCTTTTAATTATTTCTTTTTGAAAATAATATTATTTTATTTATATAAGAAAAAAATCATTGCATTTGTGTATATTTTGAACACTATACTCATATGTTTTTTTTTTAATTATGTCTTAATAAAAATAATTTTTTTGGATATATATAAATAAATCTAAATATAATTACACATTTGTGTCTGTCATTTTTTTAACTTATATCTTGTTAGAAAGGTAAGAGAGAGAGAGCAATAAAAAAAGATTTGTGTCTATTTAAATTGTTGTAGAATAGTACAATATAAAATGATATTTATAAGTACTAAGAATCGAAATAATAAATATTCAAATATACTAAATAATTCTAATGAATGCTAATTGATTTTAATATATTCTAACGTATCTGTTGGTACTATAAAAACACTTGTTCACCAAATATTTTTGTTTTCGCTAATAGTAAATTGAGTTAAAATAGTTTCATAAGAAATAAACTTTTTATGTCAAATTAATTGCTCAATAGACTAAATGGAATAAAATGGAAAAAAATGAAAAAAAAAAAATAGTACCTAATATAATCAATATTTAAAATTTTGTGAATGCTGAAAATTCTCAGCACAGGTGAAGCATGCAAAAGCTTGCAACGAATTGATAAATGGAAAAGGGCCATAAAGATACGATGATGGGGTACAAAACCACCAAACATTCCAACAAGTAAACATATATGTTATAACTGAATTAATAAACGTGGTGTCATTCTCTTGTATGCAGGGATTAAAATATATTTTATTATATTTAATCTATAACTATTAATCTATTATCATATAAAATGATGTTGCTTCATGTGTATAACCAGTCTAATAATGGATCAAACATCAAAAGCATATTCCAATATATTTACGCTTGCCACAATGCAACGTTATTATTAGAATATATTTTCATCATTCAACCAATATCATGTTATTAATGGAATTAGTTCTTTATATGTTAAATCAAAGAGTAGAGTTGATAAAGATCATTCAAGCATTAATAATTTTCAAGAGTGGATTTTTTTGGTGAGACAAAAAATTGGACATATAGTCTGAATTCTGAAAGAGCTTAACAGCAGAAATAATATAAACATTCAACACAAGAATGAAAAAAAATTCTTAAAACAGTATGGCAACTACTATCAACAAATAATATAAATATATCAAGTAAAATAACACAACAAAAATATACTAAGATTTTAACATCAATATTAAATATTGACCATTCATATCAATTGAATTAAATTGGTCTAAAATTTAATAAAAATTATGTTCAGGCCAGGGGTAGCAAATGCTATTGAACTAGCTAATGATTGATTTCTTCCAAGGCTTACATCCCTTGTGAGCAAATCAAGTCAGTAAATTTTTATAATTATTAGAAAGGTAAAAGAGAGCAATAAAAAACGAATATATATCTATTTAGATTGTATATAATGATACAATATAAAAAGATATTTATAGGTATTAAGAAAATTGAAATAATAAAAACGTAATATTATATAATAAACAAGGTTCTGAGAACCGGACTAGTCATCAAACCGTTCTAATAACTGGTTTATTGGTCTAACCGGTCCAACCGTAATTCGACTGAAAAACCGTTTTAGAATAAAATAATAAATAAATTATAAATAAAAATTTTAAAATATAATTATAGAATAATATAAATTTTAAAATATCTTACAAATTTAAAATACTACAACAAGAATTTCAAATTTATCGGCATTTCAGGATTTCAGGATTCATATACAAGACAAGAAGACTAAAATCCCATAAGCATTCTCATACACAGGTGGATAGCAATTAAAATAACAATAGCTGATAAACTCGACTTATATGCCACATCAACTAGGTTGAAACAGCAACATGATTTAGTATGTGAACGTTATTGAGAAAATGAATAAGTTATACATAACCAATTCATCTCAATTGGAAAATGCTTCAAATCCTTTAGTGAAGCTATGCATAACCAATTAATCTCAATTGGAAAATGTTCCAAATCCTATAAATAAACAAGCAACTCTACCACAGTTAACAAGAGGTAAAAAAGAAGAGACAATCAACATATATCACACATTCATTTGTACAACAATTAAAAAGTAGAGGCAGGTACTATAGAAAAATTGGAAACTTGCTGATAAGCATAAATGAAATATAAGTCAACAAATTCATTGAATTTAGATGATAAACATAATAACTACCTAAGTGAAAAATTAATTTAGATTCATACCATGAAATAAGAACAAATTATTATAAATAAAACAAACACTTAAAAAATGAGGCCAATAAAAACCATTCCTAAAACATGAAGCTATGAAAAAGACAAGTATGCAGCAACATAAAACCTCAGCACAAACAACACGGTATAAGTTATCAACAGGTACAAAACCATATTTAAACAGCAGCAGCATTCAACAACAAAGAACAAACATTTAAAAGGAGAAACTAAATTAATCATCAACAATACCATATCTAAACTCGACAATCACCATTCAACAATTACAAAACACTGAAAACAGCAGTACATTATAAAACACTAAACAGCAACACCAGTACGTTATCGAACAGCAACACCATTCAGCAAGGCAGTGATGATGCTAAATTAAATATTAAACACTGAATGAAATTTCATAAATTAAACAGAGCATTAGCAAGGCAGAAATTCAAAAGTTCAAAATAACACTAAATTAAACAGAGCATTAGCGAGGCAGAAAAAGAACATTAGCAACAATATTTGAGCAAAAATTTCAGAAATTAAAAGGAAGAAGAAGAACCAAGCATTCAGTAACCAGAGCCATCAGTAACCAGAGCAAAATTAAAAGGAAGAAGCAAAGCACGACCACTCACCTTCAACAGAGACACAGACGACAACCGACGAGAGACGAGACGACGGCGACAGGTGAGATGACAGCAAACGGCGAGCTGTTCCAACCTCCAAGCCACGAAGAGAGAAGCCAATGGACGACGGGCCGAGCTACCTGGGTTCCGGAGCTGGGGAAGAGGAAGAAGCGGAGACGACGAGAACGGAGAACCTAGGGCAGCGGCGGCAAGGAACCTGAGGAAGAAGCGGCTAGGGTTTCGCTCCAAAGGGGAGGGGGTTTCACGAATGATGGGGGAAGGGGGGGTTCACAAATGGAATGGCCGAATGGCTTCAGAGGCTTGCACATTTGGGTTTTTTCTTTTCAAGTTTTAACACAAAACGACGTCGTTTTCATAGAACCGGCCGATTACTGATCCGGTCCAACCAACCGGTTCTCGGCTGGTTCAGTGGTTTCTAAACGGTTTTTTTATCAGCGGTTATTAGTAACAGACCGGACCGTTTTCATTTCCGGTTCTTGGTTGAACCGATTCGACTGACCGGTCCGATTCGGTTTTTAGAACCATGATAATAAATATTCATATATGTTAAATAATTCTAATGAATGCTAACTGATCCTAATATATTATAACATCACCCCTCAAACAGTCAAACTCAAGTGACAACATGAGTTTGAAACTTATTTAAAACAACGAAATAAAGAAAAAAAAACTGGATAAACTAATAGAACGGGTGCAGACGAAACTGCCGAAAGGTGCAAACGGAATTGCCAGAAGGCGCAGACGGAACTGCCAGAAGGCGCAGACGGAACTGCTGGAAGGAAGCGTAGACGAAACTGCTACAAGAAAAGTACAGACGGAACTATCATAAGGAAAGCGCAGACGAAACTACCGAAAAGATGACAAACTACTACCGAAAAAGTGGTAAACTGCGAATAGATGGTAAAATGCCAAAGGATGACAAATTGTGGGAATGTGACGAAAAATATATGGTTTCTCCATAGGAATTGGTAAGCAACGAATGACAATGGTGTTTGAGTCATTAGACTTAGAACGACACAAGACAGAGAGAATATGCAAATCGGTAAGGTGAAAAAGCATCAAAGGAGTGACAAAAGACAAGGAAAAATAACATAGAGGAAGAGTGTGAAAAACACAGTGATTTTACCAGAAGAAAAATAACATATCCTCTTCAAAAAGGATACCATGAATCTGATACTATATTAAAAAGGATAAGAGAAAGCAATAGAAAAAAGATTTGTGTCAATTCAGGTTGTATAGAATGATACAATATAAAAAGGTATTTACATATACTAAAAGAATCAAAATAATAAAAATGTAATATCCTATAATAAATATTTAATTTAGATATGCTAAATGATTCTAATAAATAGTAATTGATCTTAATATATTCTAACAATAATGAACTTCCATTTCCTTTTAATTAAACTATTGAGAGATTGTATCTCTATAATAATACAAACAAAATTTAACCTTACAAATTAAGGTTAAGTATGATTTTGGTCCTTAAGGTATATGTCAAAAAAATTTTTTGTCCCCAACCTTTTTTTGCATACAAAATCGTCCCTAAACTTCAACGCAGTTTTAAAATTATGTCCTTCGGACCAAAATACCTCTTTTCCTTCTTCTTTGTCACAATATTTCTTCTTCTCCTTCATCAGAAGTAAAAACAGAAGCAGGGCATAACACTGTAACTGAGAAGGTTTCTTCCATTTTTTCGCAAAAGAAATAGCAGAAGGCAATGGGAGTTTTCACTTTCGTGCTGCACAAGTCCGGCGGAGAATGGATGGCGAAGCAGCATAACGGTGACATCGAGGAGTCGTCTTCCGACACCTTTGAAATCCAACGGAAGCTTGTTAAGGCCGTCTGCACGGTCGAATCATCCAGCGCCATTCAATCCTCTTTCTCCATAGTTACCCCTTCCTCTGCTGTTTTCTAGGTACTCTTTCTCGATCTCATTTAGCATCTTCTCGAATGTTCTATTTGAATCAATCAACCTTTATTTTGTTCCTTTTAGCTGGTTTTGATTCTTATAAATTTTTTTTAGAAAAAAATTAATTAGGTTTTTATCATGCTGATTTTCGTTGATGATTTGATAGATTTTGTGAATCGTAGATAAATTGTAAGTTGCATGAAGCATTGATAACTTGTAATTTGATGGATTTTTCTTATGAAGCATTGGTGGACTTTGTTCCTTTGTCCTTTTTTCATTCTCCTGCATAACTGAAAGTTCAATTTGCAATCTGTTCTATGTGCATATGCTTGATGAATAATGTTAGGATGTGAATTTTGCAGAAACAGCGGTGACGAGCATGAATTTCAAATTTGAAATATTAAATTATAATAAATGATGTTGTTGTTCTTGAATTTGAATATTGTGTTGTTGAATATTGAGTATTGTTGTTGGTGGTGCTCCATTAATGATTTTTTTGGATTCTTTTTTCCTTCATTAAAGGCTTCTCTTGTATTTTTCTTTTTTTTATTTCTTTTGTTATGGGTAATTTAGTCCAGAATTTTAAGATGTCAGTCAAAAGGATGATTTTAAAACTACGTTAAAGCTTAGGGACGATTTTGTATGCAAAAAAAGAGTAGGAAAGAAAAAAATTTTTGGCCTATACGTTAGGTACCAAAATCGTACTTAACCCTATAAATTAAAAGCATGCAATCAAAATTTTACTTGATTGAGAATGTGGAAGAAAATGGAGAGAAAAGATGATTTTCATCGAGTAATACACAGTGAGGTATATATATATATATAAGTGAAACTAAAAGTAACTAACTATTGATAGAGAATTGTAACTAACTACTATGTTAGTAAAAAAATGACTAATTAAGTGATTTAATTACATGAATCACTAACTGCTATCTAATTAAGTTAGGTATCCAAAGAGGAGGAGGGAGTTCTACCAATTGTTTCTAGTGAATTTGTAGCTTATTGAATTTTGTTTTCTGTTTTGGTTTATTTTGCTTTTGTTTTCTATTTTATTAAGTCACCTGACAAACTCTTAAAATGCAACCATAAATAAAATATCATTTGGATATATTGTCTGTCATAAATATAATACAAATAAATTCATTGTGTTGTATAAAAAAAGGATAAATGGTTAAATTCGTTTTTGAAAGATAATTCGTTTTTTAAATTAGTCTCTAAATTTTTTTTAATCAAATTCATCTTTCAAAAATTTTAAATTAACCGTGTTAATCTTTCTGTCATTTCCTTTGTTGACGGCGCCAAAATTTGTTAACTAACACACATAGGAGTCTTAATTGACTATTAGCATGATAAATTTATGAAATTAGATCAAACAAAAATCTAGTTGAGGGGAGAACTTGAGGCATTGGAATCTCTCAATTTTGGGTTGATTTGATCTCTTTTCATAAATTTATCATATTAACCGCCAATTAGGATTACTAAATGTGTGTTGTGATGTCACTTAACGTATCACATCAACAAATATTGACGTCGTTAGCAACGGAAGTGACGGAAGAACTAAAATGACTAATTTAAAATCTTTGCAGGATGAATTTGATTAAAAAAATCTTTTGATGCCTAATTTTAAAAAATGCGTCATCTTTCGAGTTTCGATAACTAATTTGATAATTTACTCAGATTCCAATCATATGTTTTTCAAGTTGATACTAATATATGGTGTACCACTACAAATCTCTTGGTTTAACTTGTTAGGTATTAGATGAAAAAAACTAAAAATTTATATAAAATATAAAAAAATAAAATTTTTTTAGAATTATATTTTTTGAATATATAAAAAATATCTCTAAAAAACATCTCAAAAAATTAAAATATTTTTACGGTTCTTGATTGTTGAATTAAAATTAATTAAAATAAAAATGTAAAAATTTAATTTATAGACAAACTTTTTAGTAAACTATTTGTAATGAATTTGTTTCTCTCTTCCGTAAATCAACTAATAATTGCTATTAATTAGGATTTTATCTATTTTTTCTCGTAAAAATAGTATTTGCTTTTTAATTAGAAAAATAGTTTTATTATTTTTACAATCTCCCATTTAAAATTAATTTTGATAAATTTTTAAAATTTATATTGCTCATATATCTAATAGGCTATATGAGGACCTATACCATTCAAACTTTTCAGTGTTGATTAATTTTATCATGACATCTGTTAGGTTATCTTTAGTATGAATCTTTTGCAAATATACGTTATCTTGTTCGATTATTTTCCAAACAAAATAATATTGTACTCAAATGTATTTTGTTCTCGAATAAAAGACAAAATTCTTTACAATGTGCAAGACATTCTGACGGTTACAATATGTAAGAATCTTTTGCTATTTGTGTCTAAATTTCTCGATTAACCTTTGGATCCAAATGGTTACTTGTGTAGGTGCCATAGATTTACATTTTATAGTAGATAGAGCTAATACGGTCTATAACTTAGATATCCAGCTTACAGTTCCTCTTACAAAGTATGAACACATATTCTGTAGTAGATTTTTGTCTAGATATCCAGCTTACAGTTCCTCCTAAAAAGTATGAACATATATTCTGTAGTAAATTTTCGTCTATCAAGAATTCAAGATTACTTGCAAAGTTTGAATCAACATAGACATTGACAATGAGTTCCAATCCTTTAAACATATAATGTAACATTTGAGGTCCCTTTGATTTATCTCAGGATCTTCTTAATAGCATTCCAATGCTCTTCATACGAATCTACTATAAAATATAAATCGACTTACCATTACAACTGCTTGAGCAATATCTGACATACAGTACTCAAGACATTTCCATCTTCTCTGCTTCACTATTAGGGCACATACCTAAGGATAATTTGAAATTCATAGAAAGTAGAGTTGAAATTGTTTTACATTCTTGCATATTGAAACGTTATAAGATCTTTCTCAAATAATTATTTTAGAATAGTCTAATCTTTCTTTTCCTTTTTTTATCTCAGTGAATTTGCATCTCTTTGTTTGTTAGTTCCAAATTTTTCGTATCAAACTCTCTAGACAACTATGCCTTCAATTTTTGAATTTGATCTTTTGTTAAATCTTACCACCAACATATCATTCATATACAACATCAAACTAATAAAATCATTATCACTAACAAAATACCATATGAATATATAACTATAATAACTTTTGCATTGTTAATAAGCTATAATACTCAAAATGTGGTGTCAAATTTATATATAGAAAATATAGCATGAAAGATAAAACATTTGACTTTTAAAATATGTTGCTTTGGATTGATTTGTTAAGTAAGAAATACATTGTTTTGAAATTTTAGGGTTAATTTAGTTTGTTTTGCATTTTTTATATTCACAATAAATAAATAATTAACTCACTTCTCATGTTCTATGTTTTTTAGACATTAAAATGGGCCGGAAAAATCTGACCCACCTAGAGCAGAACCTGCAATACATTCCCAAATTACAGAGAAATAGCCCAACATTTTACTCTCCTAGATTCGAAGATTAGAGAGTTCCACACCTACTGCTCAATTGGCAACAAGGTGACTAACAGGTAAGATTATCTCTTTACTTATCGTGACTGCTATATGCTTCTAATATGCCTCCTTAACTTGAATGAAGACTCTGCCGCCTCCCACTGCTGCTTTTTGCTCATTGTAATGAAGAATGAAGGACTGGTCCATGCCCATCGCTGCCACAGCATGCCTCGCCGCTGCCGTCACCACTTGTTGAACGACTCCCGTTGATCCCCCTACTGCGGGCTCGATAGTCCTGTTTTCTATTTCCGTTGATGTCTCCAACTCTCACTGCTACTCGTCCGTCCCTTACCGCTATTTTTTTTGTTAGGACTGTGGGCCACAAAGGACCCAGACCCAGAAAATAGAAACCCTATTCCCACCTAACTCAATTCACGAACGTCCTGTCCCTGCTCCTGAATCTGATAGTAGTGAGGAACTTTTGTATTCTCCATTGTTGCTAGCTCTTGTGCCTCTGCCAACGAGCAATCATGATGAACAAGCATGGGTGAGAAAGTCACATATACTGCTGTCTTCTAATAAAATCTGTCACGCCAATGATTAAGGTTGTCGTGCCGCGCCGTTGATGAAGGTTGTTGTGCCTTACCGCTATTTGAAATTTTGAATTCTCTCTCTCTTTTTTTTTTTGCAGAGTTTTGGATAATGATAATTGGGTTTATGTTGGGCTAGGCAACTTCAGGCCCGATTGCCCAAAGTGATTCCCTTCTCAATGAGGAACAAGATTACAGCGGGCTTGGCCCAAGTCGTTCGTGTCTCCTCTCCTTATGAGTGTGGCGGGTAGCCCATTGCCAAGGATAATTTCTTGTGTTGCTGTGTTGATCCCATCCATCGCTGCGAACAATGATGTGGATGTCACATCGCTTTTCTCATCTTGTTAGTCCCACTCTTCTCTTCTCTTTTTCTTGTTTTCCCAACTGAACTAAACTAAACGAATCTAGCATGCTAAGCTTGCTCTGGACATTTATTCTCTATAGGTTGCTAGATTCAGTCAACTTCATCCTAAGCATGCTTTTCACCATTACTGCAACTTATCCCATTTCAACCCCTCACAATCACAGGTCTCTTCTCACTCATAAAATTTTTTTCCCCTAATTATAGATTACTTCTACAAAATAATGCATTTCTCGCAGGCTATTTCTATTCTCCCTCCCCAGCTCCATGGACTGTTATATGTGAAGCGGGGACTTTTACCATTTTCTGGGAACCTGTCTCTGACAATGACAACAAAACTCAATTCTCTCGCGACTAGGATCTGTTTACCATGCAATGAAGATTAAATCTGGCGTAGCCATAGCGGTGGAGCTACTTAGTGTCGTAAACCGCCATTTAAAGCTCACGTGTTTCAGACGGAGATGTTACGAACCTACATTACCGACCAACCACAGCCGCGGATCTAACGGGTGGTATGGGCAATGGCCCATCAAGAATTTCATGACATCGTTATATGTTATATGATGGATAAATTTATTTATATTGTGTGCTTGAGTCTTGGTGTACGTTGCTATTATTATTGCAATAAGTCGGTGGTGGATAAATTGGTATGGTGCCTGCCACTACTAGCGACGTCGTTTTATTCCTTCTTGACTCCTGCACGCCTTTTCTCATTGTCTTGGCTGTGATTATGACCTATACCCTTAAGATCCAAAGACACCGTAAGCTATATGCGCTTTTTGCATAACTTCTAATAACCTCTCTACAACTTCAATCTACACTAATGGACCCTTACCCAAAACGGTTATATTTAATTACTCTGTTGATCCCTATAGTTTCGCAAAATTTTCAATTAGATCCCTACATTTTTTTCTTTTAATTAGGTCCCTACACCAAAATTATTTTTTTCAATTAGGTCCTTCTTGATAGTAATTGGCTTAATTGTATAGAGACCCAACTAAAAAAAAAAGTTGGTGCAGGGACCCAAATAAAAGAAAAAAAAGTGTAGGGACCCAATTAAAAAAAAAATAGTGCAAGGACTCAATTAAAAGGAAAAAAAGTATAGGAACCTAATTAAAAATTTTATAAAACTATAAGGATCAACATCGTAATTAAACCAAACGGTTATGCATGAGTAAGATGAATACTAAATTAAATAAAACAATAAAAAGTGAATACAATACACATATATATATATATACAAAATTTTGTCTTACAGTGCGGGGGGCAAATGACTTGTAAGAATGGATGAAATTATCTATATACATATATGGTGAATTCTGTGGTGGCATACAAAACGATGGCTAAGTGTGGAACTAGGTTGACCTACTAATAGAATTGAGACACTTGGCTTAAGAATTATCGAAGAAAACTTTGTTAGATAGAAAAAGGGATTGAAAATAAATAATAATGGCCTTGTGTAGTTTTTAACACAATGATAAAAAAATCAAATTTAATCATTGAAAATAAATAATCAAATTATTCACAATACATAAGGAAAAAAGAAGAAAAAAACAAACAAATTAATGAGGGATGAGATGGAAAATGAAAAGATATTTTGTTAAGTTTCTTAACTGCGACATAGAAATTTCTTGATTTTGACAACAAAATCCTTAAACATAACACATCACAAAATGTTCCAGTTTTTTCTTATTATTTTTTGGAAGAAGACAAACATGACGACGACGTTGAAAAGAATTGTGCAAAGGTATAAAACAAAATGTTAAAAGTGTTTTTTATTTTTATTCAAAAGAAGAATGATGATGACGACAATGATGATGATAGAAGAGGAAAAATGGGAGGAGGTGGAAAAAGACGAGGCAACAATAATGATTATGATGATGTCATAATTGATTATTTGTTTACAATTAGTTAAATAATTCTTATATTGATTATAAATACAAATAATTGAAAGGAAAATAACATTATATTTTCTTCTTAATAATTCATAATTGTGTAGAAAAAAAATATTAACATATCATTAAATAATGTTCATTGTCTTGTATAATTCTTTACGATATCAACATCACAATTTCTTTATCAAATTAACTAATTTGATAATATGAGAAAATCTTACATATTGTTCCGTAATTTAGTCTAAACTAAAACAAAAAATTATTACAGTAGTTAACTTACATTCTTTATGCTACATTCTCATACATAATAAAGTACAAAAATATTAGTTTCTTATAAAATGCAACTTTGGTAAAAATTGTACAATAGTTACGAAAATAATTATTTATTAATATGTTGGATTGTTGCCAACTGCGAAGGATTCGATGTGGGCGAGTAGTGTAAATTATTTTTGATAGAATACTTCAACTCGTGTAAAATGCAATGAAGCCACCCATGTAAAGCTGTAATCTTAGCAATACGAAACTATTCATGTGAAGTAATAAAATCATAAGTGATGCTATGAGTATTAAATCCTGTACTTATCTTCGCAATGGTACTATGGATTTTAAGTTGTCATAGTCTCAATTTACAAGAAATTTCCTATCCCAGTGCTATATGCATTTTATATGAAATATGTTAATGTACAACATGTAATTATGGTAAAATTCTTGGACTTCCTGGAATAAAAAATTATCAATTTGTTAAAAAATTCTTATCCATGTTATCATAGAAGGCAATGGTATCATGGCTTCACCGTCTCCCATAGCATTCCAGCATAGGGTTCAAAGTTTTAATCCATGTCATCATCCTAATCTACAAGGGGGGCCACCACAACATCAATTAGAGGGAATCCGACTAGCCCTACACTCCTACAGGACACATCTGCCCCTTAGGGTAGCATGTGAATACGAACAGACATGTTGACTGTACCAGAAAATTCCTTTATAATGATGTCGTAGAATCTAAGCCCCAACACCCCAAAAATTACTGCATCCACACACCAAAATTTTTTAACTATAAGCCGGCCATGGACTCTGCATTTCACCATCCCTACTATTGTATCTTCAAAGGATGGGTTCCAGGTATATACACCACCCTTGATGACGTTCGAGAGAAAAATGCATGACCTAGAGGAGTCATACTCTACCAATTTCTCCACACTAGCAGAGGCTAAGCATGCTTAGTTATACTATTTCGGACGTGGTGACCAGAACGCTGGTAGAAAGTGCATCGATAGCGACGATGTCTCACCGGGTATTCAGTCAGCAACTCATTGCCACCTTGAGCGTGTGGCCTTATGAATATTATAGGAAAGATATGCAATAGAGCAAAACATTCTAATCCATGAACTTACTCGTAAGTTCCCTTTACCTTTTGGCTTCTTGTTCGAATCAGTTTGCTATGAAAAGTTCTAACATTCCTGATATTTCGTGCTCACTTAAATATACCTCTATGCAACCCACAACCTTATTCCCCCGAAGCCGAACACCAGGCCACTCATAGGCCACACATGAGAAGTCTACTTGTACAAATATGTTGAAAATTAGAAATCTCTAACCCCATATACCGTCCAATAATTAAGTCGATGCACCTGATCGTAGGAGATGTTACGCGTATTTGGTATTGGTGGTCCCACCAGATCAGACGAAAGTATTGGTTGTGCGAGGCTGACTAGATTTCGACCCAAGTCCAGCCATAGAGGATACGCACAACTTTGCATCCAAAGATTGTGCCATCCACTTAACTGTTATGTCGATGACTAAAACCTTGACATCACCCGTCGTTGAAAAAAATGTGTGTTGAGCTCGTTTGAAATGTCAAGTCTTTAGAAGAAAGGCTAAAGAAAGTCACCGAAAGTAGGAATCCATCTGAGCATTCAGAAACATAGTAGCAACAACAACCACCATTGCCTTAGGGTTTAGGGTTTACATACATCATGTGTGCACCCCTTTGCATGTTATCGTCGTCATTGCTCTCATGTTTTAATTATTATGTAATTTTCGTGTGTCAACTACCAAGATCACACACATATCATCCTCCACTTCTATGTCCATAGGACTTGCTCAACACTTCTTGTTACTGTATCTTTATAATGCAACTACAAATAATACATCCATCTGCCTAGAACTTTACAATAATTGGCTAACGAATTAAACTATTTCAAAGAAAGTGTGTATTACAAACTAACGTCTTAAACACATCGATTATTATTACTACTACTACTACTACTACTTGGTAATCGACACCTAAATCCCTTTATAAATACAACTTTTATTATCATCCGTAATTTGTGTAATTGGCAGCCGATGAATTAATTTGACTTGTTCACGTTTAGACGAAACATTACTAATCTTTCCTTAAAAAAGTCGATCCATATTTCTAAATAATGACAACAGTCACTTTGTAAATAATAATTTATGCGTTTATTTTGTGATTCACATAATAATTACACAACTAATTTTTGTTGCTTAAATTTGACCTTCAACAACAGTTTTGCCTATGCTAACATCAGTGTAAAAAGTCTACATTATCCACACTAAACATTATTCACATGAAATACTCATAACATTACCCACATGTTACAATAAATTAATGTTGGATTGTGCTACTACATCTTAGTAATATTTCTTTCATAATACAATTATTCCAAAATCTTACATGAAAAAATGTTAAAAAAAATTCTAAAGTTACCACATCTTCTTCATTGGAGATGTTACATGTTTAATTTAAAGATTGCTTAAACTAAAAGTGTTTTATCAATTTATCCTGTGCATCTTATATTTTTTACACATACACTAATATAAAAAGAAACCAAATAAAACACGATAGAAAAATATGAAACTCATTTTTAATATTGTTATTAACTTCTTAGTTTAAACTCAATACATAAGAACACATTTGAATTTTAAATAAAAGTTTAAATTCAATTGACACCAAACACTATTAAAGCACATGTTAGAAAATTTAAAATAAATTTAGTTGTATTTTAAATTTGTTGCATCAAATTTAGATGTTAAGAGTATAAAAAGCTGTGTTATATGTCTCAGATTATGCATATTAATTGGATAATATTTTTACCATTAAGTATACGTAACGTTGGCATTTTAAAATATAAATAGTCAAATAATTTGTGCAATAAATCAATACAAAGCAAAACATTATAACTAATTAGGTTAGGGGTGTGCATGGCCCGGCCCGGCCCGAAGACCCGACCCGGCCCCGAACACTTTAGGGGCTAATTTGGTATGATTTCACCGGGTCTAGGGCCAGGTAAGGGTCTAAAAAATAGACCCGGTCATTATTTCGGGTCGGGTTTGGGCCATGGCTCGGGTCACCCGAATTCGGCCTGATGACCCGCTCATCATACACAATTAATATTTTGTGTTATTAGTGATGGATGATAGCTATTCTTATGTGGAATTTAAGTATTGTAAACCTTAATATTTTATTTTATTAGTTATTATAAGACTATAAGTTAATGTTTTATGTTTAAAATGTATAAGATTGTGTTATTTGTATTGATTTAAATATTTGGTGTTATTAGACAATATTAGTATTGATTATGGATATGCTTTAATTTTAGAGAAGAGTTGGTTCTTGTTATATTTTTCTAAATGAATTTTACCATGTCAAATAATGGTTGAAGTCTTGAAAATTTGGATATTTTCACATGCTAGCTTATAAGAAAGTATCAAGGTAATGCAATGTTAACAGCCCGGTTTTCACCCGATTTTTACCCGGTATAATCGTAGCCCGAAAGTATATAGGCTTCATCGGGTCTAAGGCCGGGTTGGGTCTAATAAACAAGCCCGGTGTATATTTCAGGTCGGGTCTGGGTCACATCAAACCCGGTTTCACCCGACCCATGCACACCCATAAATTAGGTTAACTGATATAATTAGCATAGACTGTGTAATAGTACGAATAATCATTTAATAACTGCATTCATTTTGATTTGACGGTGCAGATATTGATATTCAACAATGTAAGATGTACTTCATTGAGTCTATTGAATTCTAATTAACATTCATTGAAATTTATTAATAACATCGCGAAAGGAGAACTATGGTAGTTTTTTACTATATTTTTCTGCTTACCAAATATTTAACCTTACTAAAAACAATGTAATTGTTGGTTATTTTGATACCTCCCTCCAATCAATATCTTCTGATCCGTCTTTATTATATTCCCATGTGACACAAATAACTAAAAATAACCCAATTTTCTCTTCATCTTTGATGCAAGACGCTGTCAAAGTATTCTTTACATGCATTTTATCAAGACTCAAAATACATTTTTCTTTAATCATGAAACAAAATTTTAAGCCTATCAATGAACAGATGACCCTTCAAATAAGGCCCAAATCAACCACATCATGTTAGGATTTTCTACAATGAAGACCACATATAGGACTAGTGACCCATGAAGACATTTCGCCGATTACGGTCCCTCAACGCGTGACAGGCAATCCATTCATTTATTTCACATAGCTCTTGACACAGTCTATGCCCCCAAAGACTTGATCTTTATACATACATACCTCAATTCCAATGGCCAAAATAGAATCTCTATACCATTAGGCACTTGTACCTTATAATTATCCTTAAAATAAATTTTGTATTATTAATAAGCTATAATACTTAAAAAATGTGGTGTCAAATTTACATTTAGAAAAGAAAAATGTTACAAGGCATTCAAAATTTATTATTTTTTGTCATCACTTAGTCATCAATGTTTAAAAGTATGGAAAAAAGTATATTGTTGGATTACTAGACTAAAGAAACCAGAATAAATGGACTGAGTTAGTACCTAAGTGATTACCAAAAATAATAAATTTTGATTTTCCGTAGCATTTCTCTTTAGATAATATAACATAAAAGATTTGTCTCTCAAAATATGTTGCTTTGGATTTATTTGTTAAGTTATAAATACATTGTTTTAAATTTGGTTAATTTAATTTGTTTTGCATTTTCTTATACTCACAATAACTAAATTATAAAGTCACATTCCATGTTCTATTTTTTTTTTGGCAATGAAATGGGCCAGAAAAAACCTAACCCACCCAAAACAAAACCCATAATGCATTCCCAAAATGCATAGAAAATGTGCATCATCTTCCTCTCCTAGCTTCGAAGATTAGAGAATCCCACACCTACTGCTCAATTGGCAACAAGGTGAATAGCAGGTAAGAGTATGCTTCTAATTTGCCTCTTCAACTTGAAGACTCCGCCGCTTCCTCGATTTGCTTCCAATCTTCCAATCTTCCTTCTAGGCATGGCAGGTAGCCCCTTGCGAAGGTTCATTTCTTGTGTTGTTGTGTTGATCCCAACCATCGCTGCAAACGATTATGTGGAGGTCACCTCGCCTTTCTCATCTTGTCGGTGCTACTTCTCTCTTTTCTGTTTCTTGTTTGTCTAATAGAACTGAACGAAAATAGCGTGCTAAGCTTGCTTTGTATATTTATTCTCTACAGGTTGCTAGATTCACTCAACTTTATCCTAAGCATGCCTCTCACCTTTACTACATCTTATCCCGTTTCAACCCCTCACAAACACAGACTATTTCTAATCCCCCTCCTCAACAAAAACCTATACATACAGGTACACCAAATCATTATATTGGTCACAACGTTTCTAGGAAGGATAAGAAAAAGCATCTCCTCTCTACTGTAAGTATCTATCACCATGCTCAGTCAAGTTTGTCTTTTTTGTTTTTTGAATTGCTTGTTTAAATACCAAATAATGCGATGAGACATAGCTTCTTTATCTGAACAACACTAAGGAAGCGATTTATAGTGCCCTTGAAGCGTGGGTTGTGTGGGAGCAAAACTTTCCTATTGCCTCTTTAAAACTCATATTGAATGCTCTGAGAAGTAATAACAGTGGCATAGGGTTGTTCAGGTATCCTATTAGGCTATCACTACTTGTTTTCTTTCTCGTCTTTGAGAACTTCAACTAGATAGACAGGGAAATCTAGGAATTTCAGTATTCCAATGACCATCGATGTAAGACCCGGTTATTTAATGGCTAATTAACCCATAAATGAGTATTTATTTTAGAAAGCCAAAAATATGATTTTTATGGCTAAATATGATAGAGGAGATTGAGACGAGAATTTCAATACCAATTTTATAGAAATCGGACCAAGATTGGACCGAACGGGCCAAACTGGGCCAACTGGACCCAAAGTGGGCCCTTGGCCCAACTAAACTAAGCCAAAACCCTAGTTTTCAGCACTCTCTCTCCTCATTTGTTACACACACACGCTGAAATGGAGTAAGGGAGGGGAAGAACACTCTCTCAAACTTTTATCTCTCACTTGATCTTTAAACCACCATAACTTTTGATCTAGAGCTCCGATCGCCGCACCGTTTATGGCCACGTGTTTACCACGGAGAGCTCTACAAAACCCATACAATCAATCTTGAGGTAAGCCACGTTTTGCTCTTTGAATGTCCAGCTTTGATTTTGAGTTTCATGAGCAAAAATGTTGAGATTTTGGACTCTTTGATGTTATAGGACCCAACTCTCTTGAAGGAGAAGGTTAATCTTGTCTCCTTGGACCTTGGGTATGGTAAGATTCTCAACTCTAGTGTAATTTGTTGTTCTATGATGTTTGGGTATTGAGATGTTGTGTATGGGTATGATGATTGTGGCTTAGGTTGTGTATGTGTGAATATTGGGGGCTTGATTGAGACCTTGGAAAGCTGGAAAAGGGATTTTTGGTGGTAAAAATCTATTCTTGGAGGTGTTGAGACCTAGAGAACTTGTGGACAAGTGGTTTGGAAGTGCTCCGGTTGAGCTTGAGAAATCGGCTAAGGTATGATCTCGGTTTCTCGTATCTAATATGTAATGTGGTAGGAAATACTTGGGCTAGAGGCCCTAAGATAGGCATTAAATTGATGATGTTGTTGAATAGTTGAGATATATGATGTGATCATATATGTGATTATGAATATTGATGCCTTGATTTTGTGATATATGAGAAAATGCATGTTGTGATATATGCTTGATGAATGATTGAGGTTGAATTGGTGGGTGGTACCATGTTGATGGTGAGTATGATGATGATTATGTATAATGATGGTTGATTGGAAATGGTATTATTGGAAATTGGGATGAGGAAGGATGTATGACATGATATTGTGTTTGTCCTTTAGCCATTTGATTGAGAAGTGTTAAAATGGTTGGATGGTGGTTTTGGAAATTTTAGTAAAGTGTCAATGTGTGAGTTGAGGATGGCTTGATGTTGATTTTGGTACATTTTGATTGATTTCAAAAAGGGTTGAAATTGGCATGTTTTGGTTGATTTTGAAAATAGTTGAAAATGGCTTGTTTTGAAAATGGCACCTTGTGGTTTTGTATGAAAACATAGTTTTTGGGCATATTTTGACGGGACATAACTTGGACTACGGATCCCCATTTTTGTATCAAACTTATTTAGAAATGAAATTGGATCCGGGATGTCCATGCCGTTGGAAGAACGGGCGGAAAACAATTTAAAATGAGAAAGTTATGTCCGTCGGAAGATTGGGGGTTGAATCTGTAAATTCTGCAGCTTTTAACTTAGAAAATTTTTAGCAGAATGACCCTCCATGCGTAGACGCAGTTGGCGCGTATGCGCCGTTCTTCAAGAAGGCACCATCCACGCTTGCACGTGGTGTGCGCGGGCGCGTCGATGCGCTGCACCAAATGCCCAGCCATTTTCCCGAGAGTTGTGCCAGAATTGTGCCAGTTTTGTGCCTGGGGCACAAATGTACCCGCGCGTACGCACGGCTGACACGTACGAGTCATTTTGCTATTTTTCAATCCACGCGTCAGCGCGTATGACGCTTGCGCGTCGATGAGTTTTGTGGCCATCCACGCGTGCGCGTAGAGTGCGCGTACGCGTGGCCCTGTTTTCATCTCAAAGTTGATTTTTGAGTTTTAAAAGCCAAATTTCATACTTCTAAGCCTCCGATATCACCACTTATGTCTTAAATCATTATGATATGCCTAGCAATGAGACAAGGAGCTAGTGAATGTGGTAACTTGCGAGTGAAGCAAGGGAAAAATGAGAGACCAATGAGGATCAAAGATGATTATGTGAAATGCGGAGGATGGCGGTGGAAGTGCTTGTTATGCCATGGGCCGAAGGGCCGTAATTGTTAATGAATTGGCTGGTTATGGATTTAACTGTGAGTCAGATGGCTGGATCATTGCCGTGTTACGGCGGAGCCATGATTATGGCTAAGTATAAAAGCATATATGCTGTTGAATGAATTGTGAATGTTTGCACTTCCATTATCGGAGATGAGGGTTTCCCTGGGAGGAAGCAGTGGCTAGCCACCACGTGCTCCAGGTTGAGACTCGAAGCTCTTTTGACCCTATGTCGTCAGGGTGGCCGGGCACTGTGAAAGCCCCGGATGAGCTCACCCCCATAAATATTCACCAGTGAGGGTGATGGATATGGATCATGATTATGATCACGATTTGTTGAGTATAACTCGAGTTGGGGAGACACGACAGAGGGACAATCCAATGGTTAGCTACCAGGAGTTGTCGGGTTGGCTCTATAACCGACAGATGATATCATCAGCCACTAGGGACAAGCATTCATCATATGCATACTATATGAATTGTTTGAAATTGCCTATTTGACTGCATATTACTTGCTAATTGTCTAAATTTCTTATATGTTCCTATTTGTATATCTCTTGTTTGATTTAGATGTGTTTGCTACATTATACTCCTGCTGGTGGTTGGGAGGTCTGAAGAAATTGGAAAGGGAAGTATTAGTTAGACTGAAGGATCTTTAGTCAGTTGCCACTTATGGTTTAGCTTGTTTATAAGCTTTGATATTATCTGGAGGAAGTTCTAGGATTGCCTTCGGCTTTTCTCTATTATTACATGTTATATATGGGGAACTGTTACCATGTTGGGGACCTCTGGTTCTCACCCATGCGGATTTTGTGGTTTTCAGATGCAGGACGCGAGGCTTCTCGTTGAGGCATGCTGGAGACTTCTGGATTAGCGAAGATCCTTGTTCTCGGGACTTTGTTTTGATTTTATGATTTCTCTTAGATACTTTTATTTCCATTGAATAATACAAACTGTGATGACTCCTCTTAGAGGGGATTTTGGAGACTAGGTTCTCTGTTTTTGTGTCCCTTTGGGTTTCCTTTGGGGTTTCCTTATTTTATTATATGTATATATTGCTATACTCGGACCGGTTATATTCGCATCCAGATTTGAGTTTTGATATTCCCGTTTTTGATACTCTTTTGTATATATATAATCTCGCGTTAATTTATCCCTGTTCGTTACGTTATCGATCGGAGTGTTGCGCTTTCGAGTTACGGTTTTTGTTTACCCCTTTTTCTACAAAAGCTCCTAGTTATAATCAATCATTCATACTACTATACGTACTAAATTTTAATTCTAGAGGTCGTAATACCTTGCCATCTCGGAATTATGACTTAAGCATAAGACCCTGTATGGTAGAGTGTTACATTATGGTATCAGAGCAGTTCATTCCTGTAGAGCCTGAGGGACGGACTGACTATGCTTCTGTGCATTCTCTGTATGTGTGTTATGTGCTGTTAGTATATCTACTTGATATAATTGGCATAAACGTTCATGAGCATACATTTGGGACTTAAAAGCACTAAACTTCCGATATTGAGACTGATCAACTTAATATCGATTGTTTGGTGTGTATAGGAACCAGATGGCGCCTCGTGGACGCGGTAGAGGCCGTGGGAGAGGTCATACGAACGCTCGTGCGCCAGGGATTAACCCTAATGACCCGGTGAACTTTATGACTGCATTGGAGAACATGGCTACTGCTATGCAAGCCACTGCTGAGGCTCTTGGTCAACAGATGAACAACCATGGTAATGACAGAGGTGGAGTTCAGGGCCCGATGACACTAGCAAACTTTTTGAAGGTTAATCCACCTAAGTTCAAGGGAACCACTAGCCCGACTGAGGCCGATACATGGTTTCAGGCCATGGAACGAGCACTGCAAGCGCAGGTGGTACCTGAAGGGAAGCGTGTGGAGTTTGCTACCTATTTGCTCACTGGGGAAGCGTCACATTGGTGACAAGGAATCCGATGCCTTCTGCAACAGGGTGACGATTATATCACCTGGGATGTCTTCCAAGAGGAGTTCTATAAGAAGTACTTTCCAACTTCTGCTAGGACGGCCAAGGAGCTTGAATTATTGTAGCTGAAGCAGGGTACTATGTTCGTATCTGAGTATACTGACAAGTTTGAGGAGCTGTTCAGATTCTCTCGTATGTGTCAAGGGACTCCGGTGGAATATGAGGAATGGAAGTGCGTTAAATATGAAGGAGGACTCCGGAGTGATATTTTCAGCTCAGTGGGACCAATGGAGATCAGAACTTTCTCCGAGTTGGTGAACAAGTGTAGAGTTGCTGAAGAGTGCGTGAAGAAGGCAGCTACTGAGAGAGGGAGTCACAAAGGATCATTCCCACAGAACCGAGGGAAGAGCTTTGCACCTAGAGGTCCACCTTTCAAGAGGGGAGGTTTTTTTAGGAGGCCCAACAACAACAACTCCCAAGGGAAAAGGTTTGGGAACCAGCCTCAGAATGATCAAGCTTGTACTAAGTGTGGAAGTCACCATCCGGGAGCACCATGCAAGGCCGGATGGGGTTTGTGCTACAATTATGGAAAGGCGGGGCATAAAGCCGCAAATTGTCCGGAGAAGCAGAAACAAGGTGCTGGGAAAGCACAGCAGACTGGTCGAGTGTTCACCACTTCAACTATAGGTGCTGAGGGATCTGAGGCACTTATCCGAGGTAACTGTGAAATGGCTGGTCAAACTTTAAATGCTTTATTTGATTCGGGAGCGTTGCATTCATTCATTGCATTTGAGAAAGCCCATGAGTTAGGATTGAAGATCGTAACTTTAGGTTATGACCTAAAAGTGTATAATGCTACCCATGAAGCCATAGTAACTAGGCTAGGATGCCCGAAAGTTTCGTTTAGGTTCAAGCTGCATGATTTTGTCCATAATTTAATCTGCTTACCGATGATCGGTCTTGACCTTATCTTGGGATTGGACTGGTTATCTGAGAACCATGTCCTGCTTGATTGTTCTACAAAGTCGGTGTACTTTATGCCGAAAGGTACAGGAGGACCGGTCGTGATGAATAATTATTACTTGAATTCGATGATGGTGAACTGTTCTGGAATCAAATGTCAGGGTATCCTGTTGTTAACCGCGGGTGTTTCGGGTGATGATCAAAGGTTGGAAAAGATTCCGGTGGTGTGTGAGTTTCCGGAAGTGTTTCCCGATGACATTGATGAATTTCCACCTAACCGAGAGGTCGAGTTTGCTATTGAATTGGTGCTTGGGGCGGGACCAATCTCAAGTGCTCCTTATAGAATGTCACCGTTAGAGATGGCCGAGCTAAAGTCTCAGTTAGAGGACTTGTTGGGTAAGAATTTTATCAGACCAAGTGTTTCCCCGTGGGGTGCTCCAGTGTTACTGGTAAAGAAGAAGGACGGGAGTATGTGGCTCTGTGTGGATTACAGGCAGCTGAACAAGGTGACGATAAAGAATAAGTACCCATTGTCGAGAATTGATGATCTCATGGATCAGTTACAAGGATCTGGGGTTTTCTCCAAGATCGATTTGCGATCCGGTTATCACCAGATAAGGGTGAGAGGTGAGGATATCCCTAAGACCACTTTCAGGACTCGTTATGGTCATTACGAGTACACTGTAATGTCCTTTGGGTTGACGAACGCTCCTGCAGTATTTATGGATTACATGAATAGAGTGTTCCGTCCGTTTCTGGATAAATTCGTTGTTGTCTTCATTGACGACATAATGATTTACTCCAAGACTGAAGAAGAGCACGCGGAACACTTGAGGACCGTGTTGCTGATTCTAAAGGAGAAGAAACTCTATGCAAAACTGTCTAAGTGTGAGTTTTGGAAGGATGAGGTAAAGTTTTTGGGTCACGTGGTGAGTAAGAAGGGAATAGCCATAGATCCAGCTAAGGTGGAGGCTGTGATGGATTGGAAGCAACCAACCACAGTAACTGAAATAAGGAGTTTTCTGGGCTTAGCTGGCTATTACCGAAGATTCATCAAAGGCCTTTCGCAATTAGCCTTGCCGTTGAAAAAGTTAACCCGTAAAGACATACCATTTGTTTGGACTCCTGAGTGTGAGGAGAGCTTTCAGGCGTTGAAGAAAAAGTTGACCACTGCACCTGTGTTGGTGTTACCTGAGCCGAACGAACCGTTTGAGGTGTACTGTGATGCCTCACTAAAGGGTCTAGGGTGCGTGCTGATGCAGCATCATAATGTGGTGGCGTATGCCTCACGACAGTTGAGACCTCATGAAGTTAGTTACCCTACGCACGATTTGGGACTCACTGCGGTCGTGTTTGCCTTGAAGGTGTGGAGGCATTACCTCTATGGGGTTAAGTTCCAAGTCTTCTCCGATCACAAGAGCTTGAAATATCTCTTTGATCAGAAAGAGCTTAATATGAGGCAGAGAAGGTGGATGGAATTATTGAAGGACTACGACTTTGAGTTGAATTACCATCCGGAAAAGGCAAATATAGTGGCGGATGCGTTAAGTCGGAAGTCGTTATATGCGGCTTGGATGATGCTTCAAGAGGAGAAGTTGCTCAAGGGATTCGAGAGTCTGAAAATTGGTGCTCGAGAAATATCTCGAACTTTGTGTTTGAGCCGATTAGAAATCTCAAGTGACTTTAAGTCCGAACTCCTAAAGGCTCATGAAAATGATGAAACGTTATGGAAGGTGTTACTGGCTATCGAGCAAGGAAAACAGTGGAGAGTGTCGGAAGAAAAAGATGGGTTATGGAGATTCAAGGGTAGGATCATTGTGCCGGATGTTGGCACTTTGAGGCAAGATATCTTAAAGGTGGCACACAAAAGCGGATTCTCCATTCACTCGGGAAGTACTAAGATGTACCATGATTTAAAGGCGATGTTTTGGTGGCCAGGTATGAAGAATGATGTGGCGGAATATGTTTCAAAGTGCTTAACTTGTCAAAAGGTAAAGATTGAATATCAAAGACCTTCCGGGATGTTGCAACCTTTAGAGGTTCCGCAATGGAAGTGGGAAAGTATTGTAATGGACTTTGTGTCGGGATTGCCAAGGACTAGGACTGATTTTGATGCTATCTGGGTGATTGTGGACCGACTGACGAAGTCAGCTCACTTTTTGCCCATTCGGATGACTTACACCCTTGAGGATCTAGCACGGTTATACATAAAGGAGATTGTGAGACTCCATGGTGTACCTGCTACTATAATCTCTGATAGAGATCCTCGTTTCACTTCGAGGTTCTGGGGTGCATTTCAGAAAGCTTTTGGAACTCGATTAAGCTTGAGTACGGCTTACCTTCCTCAAACAGATGGTCAATCCGAGAGGACAATCCAAACACTAGAGGATATGTTGAGACCTTGTGTTTTGGACCAACCGGCGAGTTAGGATTGGTATATGCCGTTAGTGGAGTTTGCATACAATAATAGTTACCATGCGAGTATCGGAATGGCTCCGTATGAGGCATTGTATGGGAGGAAATTTCAATCTCCGCTATGTTGGTATGAAGCTGGAGAGAAAGGCTTGTTGGGGCCGAAGATGATAGCTGAGACCACTGAACAAGTCAAGAAAATCCGAGATAGGATGCTTACGGCGCAGAGTTGCCAGAAGAGTTACGCCGATCAGAGACGGAAGCCCTTGGAATTTGAGGAACGAGATCATATTTTCCTTAAGGTTACTCCAACCACAGGAGTAGGTAGGACAATTAAAGCAAAGAAGTTGAATCCTCGGTACATCGGTCCATTTCAGATCCTGAAAAGGGTTGGACCGGTGGCATATCGGATGGCTCTACCACCTCATCTTTCGAACCTGCACGACGTGTTTCACGTGTCACAGCTTCAGAAGTATACACCTGATGCTAGCCATGTGTTAGAACCTGAATCAGTTCAGTTAAGAGAAGATTTGACGCTTCCAGTGGCTCCAGTCAGAATTGATGATACTAGTATCAAACGGTTGTGTGGAAAAGAGGTTTCATTAGTCAAAGTGGCTTGGAGTCGAGGCGGTGTTGAGGAACACACTTGGGAACTTGAATCGGAGATGCGAACGGATTATCCGCACTTATTCTCAGGTAATTGAATTTGAATTTTGTGGGCAAAATTCCCAATTAGGTGGGTAGAATGTAAGACCCGGTTAATTAATGGCTAATTAACCCATAAATGAGAATTTATTCTAGAAAGCCAAAAATATAATTTTTATGGCTAAATATGATAGAGGAGATTGAGATGAGAATTTCGGTACCAATTTTATAGAAATCGGACCAAGATTAGACCGAACGGGCCAAACCGAGCCAACCGGACCCAAAGTGGGTCCTTGGCCCAACTAAACTAAGCCAAAACCCTAGTTTTTAGCACTCTCTCTCCTCATTTGTTACACACACATGCTGAAATGGAGTAAGGGAGGGGAAGAACACTCTCTCAAACTTCTATCTCTCACTTGATCTTCAAACCACCATAACTTTTAATCTAGAGCTCCGATCACCGCACTGTTTGTGGCCATGCGTTCACCACGGAGAGATCTACAAAACCCATACAATCAATCCTGAGGTAAGCCATGTTTTTCTCTTCAAATGTCCAGCTTTGATTTCGAGTTTCATGAGCAAAAATGTTGAGATTTTGGACTCTTTGATGTTATAGGACCCAACTCTCTTGAAGGAGAAGGTTAATCTTGTCTCCTTGGACCTTGGGTGTGGTAAGATTCTCAACTCTAGTATAATTTGTTGTTCTATGATGTTTGGATATTGAGATGTTGTGTATGGGTATGATGATTGTGGCTTAGGTTGTGTATGTGTGAATATTGGGGGCTTGATTGAGACCTTGGAAAGCTTGAAAAGGGATTTTTGGTGGTAAAAATCTGTTCTTGGAGGTGTTGAGACCTAGAGGACATGTGGACAAGTGGTTTGGAAGTGCTTCAGTTGAGCTTGGAAAATCGGCTAAGATATGGTCTCGGTTTCTCGTATCTAATATGTAATATAGTAGGAAATACTTGGGCTAGAGGCCCTAAGATAGGCATTGAATTGATGATGTTGTTGAATGGTTGAGATATATGATGTGATCATATATGTGATTATGAATATTGATGCCTTGATTGTGTGATATATGAGAAAATACAAGTTGTGATATATGCTTGATGAATGATTGAGGTTGAATTGATGGGTGGTACCATGTTGATGGTGAGTATGATGATGATTATGTATAATGATGGTTGATTGGAAATGGTATTATTGGAAATTGGGATGAAGAAGGATGTATGACATGATGTTGTGTTTGTCCTTTAGCCATTTGATTGAGAAGTGTTAAAATGGCTGGATGGTGGTTTTGAGAATTTTGGTAAAGTGTCAATGTGTGAGTTGAGGATGCTTTGATGTTGATTTTGGTACATTTTGATTGATTTCAAAAAGGGTTGAAATTGGCATGTTTTGGTTGATTTTGAAAATAGTTGAAAATGGCACATTGTGGTTTTGTATGAAAACATGGTTTTTGGGCATATTTTGACGGGACATAACTTGGACTACGGATCCCCGTTTTTGTATCAAACTTATTTAGAAATGAAATTGGATCCGGGATGTCCATGCCATTGGAAGAACGGGCGGAAAACGATTTAAAATGAGAAAGTTATGTCCGTCGGAAGATTGGGGGTTGAATATGAATTCTACAGCTTTTAACTTAGAAAATTTTTAGCAGAATGACCCTCCGCGCGTAGGCGCACTTGGCGCGTAGGCGCCGTTCTTCAAGAAGGCACCATCCACGCTTGCGCGTGGTGTGCGCGGGCGCGTCGATGCGCAACACCAAATGCCTAGCCATTTTCCCGAGAGTTGTGCCATAATTGTGCCAGTTTTGTGCCTGGGGCACAAATGTACCCGCGCGTACGCACGGCTGACGCGTACGCGTCATTTTTCTATTTTTCAATTAGCGCGTCCGCGTGTATGACGCTTGCACGTCGATGAGTTTTGTGGCCATCCACGCGTGCGCGTGGAGTGCGCGTACGCGTGGCCCTGTTTTCATCCCAAAGTTGATTTTTGAGTTTTAAAAGCCAAATTTCATACTTCTAAGCCTCCGATCTCACTACTTATGTCTTAACTCATTATGATATGCCTAGCAATGAGAGAAGGAGCTTGTGAATGTGGTAACTTGCGAGTGAAGCAAGGGAAAAATGAGTGATCAATGAGGATCAAAGATGATTATGTGAAATGCGGAGGAT
Organism: Arachis hypogaea; assembly: GCF_003086295.3. Classification (NCBI taxonomy): domain Eukaryota; kingdom Viridiplantae; phylum Streptophyta; class Magnoliopsida; order Fabales; family Fabaceae; genus Arachis; species Arachis hypogaea. Next base: position 110,761,413 of record NC_092052.1, on the reverse strand, counting down.
GGCGGTGGAAGTGCTTGTTATGCCATGGGCCGAAGTGCCGTAATTGTTAATGAATTGGCTGGTTATGGATTTAACTGTGAGCCGGATGGCTGGATCATTGCCGTGTTACGGCGGAGCCATGATTATGGCTAGTATAAATGCATATATGCTGTTGAATGAATTGTGAATGTTTGCACTTCCACTATCAGAGATGAGGGTTTCCCTGGGAGGAAGCAGTGGCTAGCCACCACGTGCTCCAGGTTGAGACTCGAAGCTCTTTTGACCCTATGTCGTCAGGGTGGCCGGGCACTGTGAAAGCCCCGGATGAGCTCACCCCCATAAATATTCACCAGTGAGGGTGATGGATATGGATCATGATTATGATCATGATTTGTTGAGTATAACTCGAGTTGGGGAGACACGACAGAGGGACAGTCCAATGGTTAGCTACCAGGACTTGTCGGGTTGGCTCTATAACCGACAGATGATATCATCAGCCACTAGGGACAGGCATTCATCATATGCATACTATATGAATTGTTTGAGATTGCCTATTTGACTGCATATTACTTGCTAATTGTCTAAATGCCTTATCTGCTCCTATTTGTATATCTCTTGTTTGATTTAGCTGTGTTTGCTATATTATACTCCTGCTGGTGGTTGGGAGGTTTGAAGGAATTGGAAAGGGAAGTATTAATTAGACTGAAGGATCTTTAGTCAGTTGCCACTTATGGTTTAGCTTGTTTATAAGCTTTGATATTATCTGGAGGAAGTCCTAGGATTGCCTTCGGCTTTCCTCTATTATTACATGTTATATATGGGGAACTGTTACCATGCTGGGGACCTCTGGTTCTTACCCATGCGGATTTTGTGGTTTTCAGATGCAGGACGCGAGGCTTCTCGTTGAGGCATGCTAGAGACTTCTGGATTAGCGAAGATCCTTGTTCTCGGGACTCTGTTTTGATTTTATGATTTCTCTTAGATACTTTTATCTCCATTGAATAATACAAAATGTGATGACTCCTCTTAGAGGGGATTTTGGAGACTAGGTTCTCTGTTTTTGTGTCCCTTTGGGTTTCCTTTGGGGTTTCCTTATTTTATTATATGTATATATTGCTATGCTCGGACCGGTTATATTCGCATCCAGATTTGAGTTTTGATATTCCCGTTTTTGACACTCTTTTGTATATATATAATCTCGCGTTAATTTATCCTTGTTCGTTACGTTATCGATCGGAGTGTTGCGCTTTCGAGTTACGGTTTTTGTTTACCCCTTTTTCTACAAAGGCTCCTAGTTATAATCAATCATTCATACTACTATACGTACTAAATTTTAATTCTAGAGGTCGTAATACCTTGCCATCTCGGAATTATGACTTAAGCATAAGACCTTGTATGGTAGGGTATTACAATCGACTCTTTTTGTTTGTTAAAATTTCTCATACTCTAGATTTATTATATGTAAAAGCTAATCAATCTTATTGTGTTCCTTTTTTTGCTAATTAAATTACAAGATATCATGATTTATTGCTGATTAAATGAAATTTAGCTTAACCACACTTTTATTCGATAAATTACTCTGTTTCCTTAGGTGATTAAATGGAAGCTAAGTAAGGATCAAGGGAACACAATGGGAACAAATGGTCAATTGATACGACCTTTAGATATGGACCATAGAGTGGAAAAAGCATACACATTCTGGAAGACTAAGTCCAGCCATAGAAGATGTTGCATGACTTTGCATCTGAAGGTTGTGCCAGCTACTTGATCGTTATGTCAATGACTACAACCTCGACATCACCCGTCGTTGGAAAGAGATGTATGTTGAGCTTGCCGGGATGTCAGGTTTTTAGAAGAGAGGCTGAAGGAAGTCACCAAAAGCAGGAATCCATCTGAGCATTCAGGCACAAAGCAGCAACAACTACCACCATTGCCTTAAGGTTTAGGGTTTACGTGCATCACGTGTGCACACCTTTGCATGTTATCGTCGTTTTTGCCCTATGTTCTAACTATTATGTAATTTCCACGTGCCACCTACCGAGAACACACCCATATCGCCCTTAACTTCTATGTCCATAAGACTTGCTCAGCACTTTCGGTTACGGTATCCTGAAAATGCAACTACAAATAATACATCCATCCGCCTAGGACTTTACAACAATTGGCTAACGCATTAAACTCTTTCAAAAAAAAAAAAGCATGTATTACAGACTAACGTCTTAAACACATTATTTATTATTATTATTATTATTATTATTATTATTATTATTATTATTATTATTATTATTATTATTATTATTATTATTATTATTATTATTATTATTAGGTGATCCATAACTAAATCCCTTCATAAAATATGGCTTTTATTACCTTTCGTAATTTGTGTCCTTGGCATTCGATGAAATAATTTGACTTGTTCACGTTCAGATGAAGCAGTTTTCAATCATGTAATAATTTCAGGAAGGAAATATAAATGCGTGCTATTTTAATGAATAAGTGGGTAAGGATCCTGATAAAACCACACAATTAAACACAATATAAACCATAAAATAGTGGTTTATCAACCTCCCCACACTTAAACATTAGCACGTCCTCATGCTTAATTAAAGGAGATAAAATAAATAAGTATGAACATGTAGAAACTCATGCAATGCAATGCAATCCTATATATATGAATGCAACTATATGATTTTTGCCCACTTGATCAAAAGTAAATAAGCTCTTCAAAACAATTACAAATCAAATTCCACTAATTCTATCATTATACAGTAAGATAGATAAAGGTGTAAGAAGATAGCTCATGAAAGCAGAGAACATGGAAATTCAAGCATTGAACCCTCACTGATGATGTATGTACGCTCTAATCTCTCTAGTGTATAGGGTAATCACTCTATCCTTCTCTAATCATGCTCTCTAACTTTTGTTTTTCTCCTAACCAATCAACAACAGTTAATATACCAATGCAAACATCATGAGGTCTTTTCAAGGTTGTAATGGGGCCAAGGTAGGGGTAGGGATACATATATGGTCAAGTGAGCTTATAAATTGAATCTTTAATTAACCCAAGCTTTAACCCAACCTATATATATATTTAATATAACCTTAGAATTCATACCTAGCTACCCAGAATTCCCTTTTTCATTCCATACTCATGTATCAACTTTTTATTTTAATTTTATCATATGTGCATTGATCTTTGAATTCTTAATTCAACATTGGGGTGATTTTGTCCCCTTATTTATTTATTGATATTGTTTTTTTTTTGGACATAAAAATAAACATAGCTTATCAATGCACATAGATTTTTAATTCTTATAGTTTCACATGAGTAGGTATCCAAATTCCCATTGTATTATCATGACACATTCCCTTAATAACTTTTGTTCCCACAATTTCCCATATTTAACTAGCACACACAATTCTATCTTAAGCTAACCAAAGATTCAATTTGGGATATACAATTATTTTTCCGCTTAAGGCTAGTAATGTGGTGAAATATAGAACAAACGGGATTTAAAGGCTCAAAGTGGTTAACAAAGGTAATTGAAAAGGGTAGGCTTAATTTAGATAAGTGAGTTTAAACAAAAAATGGCCTCAATCATATGCAAGCATACAAATATAATAAATATTGGACATATAGGATAAAACAAAATATAGATTACAATCATAGAGAAGTAAACACACAAGAATAAAATAATTATGGTTAAATAATGTAACCATGCATAAAGGCTCAAATCTTCACAGGTTGTGTGTTTGTTAGCTCAAAAATCATGTTCCAAATACAACTTCAGGCAGATTTATCATAAATTTTATTTTTTTTAAAAAATTAGTGAAATTTTGTTCCAAAGATAGAGTCTTAAAAGAAATTTATTGTCTTTATAATCAAGTAGAACATGCATGCAACTAACCTATTACTATGCAATTTATCCTATTCTATAAAAAAAAGAAAATCTAACTAAAATATCCTAATTTATTGGTGCTAGGGAAGAGAAATTACCTCCGGAAGTCAGGTACTGACCGACCTCCCCACACTTAAGGCTTTGCACCATCTTCGGTGCCATCTGTCAGGAACAGGGGTGGGCTGGTGGCAGTATCTCCACAGTCGGGACCATCATGGCTCCCTGTGCTGGTAAAAGAAGTGGAGTCTGGGGTGTCTGAGTCCTTGAAGTGTCCCTTGAGTAGCTCCTTGAGGTGTTTGAATCGGCGCTCGTTACGGCGCTCTCTTAACTTCGCTTTCTGTTCTTGCCGATCCAACCTTTCGATTATCTGCTGGAGCAGTGCGTCTATTGTAGGTGCTTGTGGTGTTGAAGAAGGAGTATCTTCAATCGGTGCAGTAGGAAGGCTTGTAGTGGCTGCTGGAGGTCTGAGGTATTTCCCGTTAGGGACATACTGATCATCCCGTGGAAGCATGGCTTTGGTGTCCCCAGCTCTGTAGAAGACTCCGGCTGCTGAGACAAGATCAGAGATCAAGGTGGGAAAGGGTAAGTTGCCCGCGATTTGGACGTGTCCCATGGCATTCCGGATATGTCTTGGTAGATTCAGAGGCTGGTGTATAAGGATGCACCATAGTAGAACGGCCATGTCCGCAGTGAAGGAGGACTCGTGAGTGCTCAGAAAGATGTAATGGGACATGATCTGTGCCCATACGCGAGCCTCTAAGGTAAGTGCTGAAGCCGATATTCCCTTAGGGCGGGTACGATGGTATCCGTAGATCCAACGGCTGCCAGGTAGTGCGATAACTCTGAGAACAGCTTCCCAGTCAAATTGTACATCTGGCGCTTGAGTGCGTCTTCTTGAAAGGCGTCCAATCCTTCTGGAATAGGGGGAAAACCTAAAGCTTTTTGAATGGCCTCTTCTGTAATGTGGACTTGCTTCTGACGAACAAAGACAGACTGCAGGGTAGGCAGGTAGAAGTTAGAGTAGAACTCGACTACCCAAGAAAGATTGACCTGCCTTGGCTGTCTCTGTAGGAAACCCCATTGTCTTCGTTCAATTTGTGACTCAACAAAAGTAGTAATATTTGGCGGGAGGATAAGAAGGTGTCCATTGTTGTAGCTCCTTTCAGCCAGGATGGGGAACATCTGCTCACAGTAGCGATTTGGAAATTGCGCAGTGTCCTTTGCTTGAAAGGCTTTCTCCTTTTCATCAACCTTGATGATCCTCTTAACTCTTTTTGTTGAGGGCTTGACTGCAGTTGAAGAAGGCTCTGCCACTAGTGCTCTTTTAGTGCCTCTTCTTGCTGGGGGTTTGGGAGTAGCTTTCTCTTTTCCTTTCTTGGTGGCCATCCTGAAAAAGGGAAGAGAAAGTAAATTAAATTCAAATAGATATATAGCAAGGAAGAGAATGGAAAAGGTGGTGATGGATGCACATAAGGAGGTAACTGACATTAACACACGCTCATGAGTACATGTGAAAAGTCATCAATGGAAAATAGCTAGTGCATATAATGACAAGTGAATGCAAGGTGTTTATTGGCATGCCGGCAAAGGGCATGAGTAGCATAGATCAAGCATCACTTTGTAACAAACCATCACATTTGTATTGACAATTAATTTTAATTAATACAATAGTAGAGGGAGTTTATGAAAAGCAAGCATTGAATAGTAGAATAGAATAATGTAGAGAAGTACATAATGCCATATGGGCTTTTTCACAAACACATAGCATGCATGGTGAATAAGGTATAGAAAGTATTAAAGTGAACATGCAAGCAACCCTTTAAAGAAAATAATATATAATTGCCAAACAATTTGTAATAATCCACAAGTATATAATGAGGAATAATGACTCAAATAAAATTCTAACACCATGTAAAAAGGAAAGAAGAAGAAAGAAAATATTAATAATGAAAAGAAAAAGAAAAGAAAAGAAAATAACATATAAAATAAGAAGAATGGTAGAAAAGGAAAGAGGGAAGAAGAAAATAAAACCTTGTTAATGGAGGTGAGAGAGAGGGAGATAGAAGGAAGAAGGGAGAAGGAAGAAATAAGGAGGGAAAAGAAAAATTAGGATTTGGAGAGGGAAAAGATAGGATATTTTGGCAATTAAGTTGGAGCTGTGCGGCGCAAGCGACGCGGCCGCGTGGGGCACGCGTTCGTGCGATTGCGCTTTAGATCAGGTGACGCGGTCGCGTCGGTCACGCGGTTGCGTGACCCATGTTGTGCTTCTGGCGCGAGTGCAGCCTCGCGCCTGCACAACTCTCTGTTCGAATTGATATATTTGCCAAATTTGGGGTGACACGATCGCGTGGGGCATGCGATCGCGTGAGTGGGCTTCAGAAGGGAACGACGCGGACGTGTGGGTAGAATTGTGCGTTCAACACCAATCCAGCACCACTATCGCACAATAATTCGTTGTGCACCCTTTTTGCGTCAAAAATCAGGGCACGCGACCGCGTGGGTCACGCGGTCGCATGGGAGGCCATTATGCCCATACGACGCGGACGCGTCAGCGACGCGGTCGCGTGGGTCGAATTGTGCCACTGGCACACCTCCAGCCACGCTCCAGCATGACTCTCTGTTCGTTTTTATTTTTCTCCCCTCTCCTTGCGACGCAGACGCGTCGCTGATGCGGTCGCGTCGCGTGGCTTTTTTTTTTTAATAAGAATATGCAAATGCAGATGCACGAAAGTACTGATAAAGAGAAGAGCTATTGAATATGAAAAACTAAAAATAAAGAAAAGAATGATCATACCATGGTGGGTTGTCTCCCACCTAGCACTTTGCTTTAACGTCCGTAAGTTGGACGCTCCACTAGCTCAATCTTCTGCTATGTGGGGATCTTCCAAGAGGAAGATCTCAAGCTCCTTGTTTTTCTGCATCTTCTCGCCATGGTATAGCTTCAGGCGTTGTCCAATAACTTTGATAAGTTCAGAACTTGAAGGATGACTTAGGTGATAAACTCCGTACGGTTCGGCCTTCTCTACTCTGTATGGACCTTCGCATCTTGATCTCAACTTGCCTGGCATGAGCCTCAGTCGAGATTTGTAAAGGAGGACTAAATCTCCAGGTTAGAACTCTTTCCTCTTGATGTGCTGATCATGTGCAGCCTTCATCTTCTCCTTGTATATTCTTGAGTTCTCATAAGCTTCTAGGCGAAGGCTTTCCAGTTCTTGCAGTTGCAACTTCCTTTCAGCTCCGGTGTTCTCCATTCCCATGTTGCACTCCTTGACTGCCCAAAAGGCTTTGTGCTCTACCTCAACAGGGAGATGACAAGCTTTTCCATAAACTAAGCGGAAAGGACTAATCCCAATGGGTGTTTTGTATGCTGTTCTGTATGTCCAGAGTGCATCTTGTAGCCTGGTGCTCCAGTCTTTTCTATGAGGTTTGACTATCTTCTGCAAGATACGCTTTATTTCTCTGTTTGACACCTCGGCTTGCCCATTGGTCTGAGGATGGTATGCTGTTGCAACCTTATGAATTATCCCATGCCTCTTCATTAATCCTGTTAGTCTCCTGTTACAAAAATGGGTGCCTTGATCGCTCACGATTGCCCGTGGTGATCCAAAGCGACAAATAATATGGTTTCTCACAAAGGAAACAACAGTGTTAGCATCATCAGTGTAGGTAGAAATTGCTTCCACCCATTTGGAAATGTAATCCACAGCTAACAATATATAAAAATAACCATTAGAATTTGGAAACGGACCCATGAAGTCAATGCCCCAAACATCAAAAATTTCACAGAAAAGCATAATTTGTTGAGGCATCTCATCCCTCCTGGATATATTACCAAATTTTTGGCATGGGATACAGGATTTACAAAACTCAGCAGCATCTATAGAAAGAGTAGGCCACCAGAATCCACAGTTTAAGATCTTTCTAGCTGTTCGTTGAGGGCCAAAATGCCCTCCACTCTCAGATGAGTGACAGGCCTCTAAAATGGACTGGAATTCTGATTGAGATACACAACGTCTAATTACCTGATCAGCACCACATCTCCATAAATATGGGCCATCCCATATATAATATTTAGACTCGCTTTTCAGCTTATCTCTTTGATGCTTAGAAAAGTTTGGAGGAAACGTGCGGCTAACTAGATAATTAGCTACAGGTGCATACCAAGGGAATACCTCAGATACTGTTTGCAGGTTATCAAATGGAAAATTATCATCTATAGGAGTAGAATCATCCTTAATGTGCTCAAGGCGACTCAAGTAGTCTGCCACTAGATTCTGGTTACCACTCCTATCCTTTATTTCTAAATCAAATTCTTGTAATAGCAGTATCCAACGTATAAGCCTTGGTTTGGACTCCTTTTTAGCTAATAGATACTTTAAAGCTGCATGATCTGAATACACTACTACTCTAGTACCAAGTAAATAAGCTCGGAATTTATCCAGAGCAAAAACAATAGCAAGAAGCTCTTTCTCAATAGTAGTATAATTGGACTAGGCAGTGTCTAAAGTCTTAGACGCATAAGCAATAACAAAAGGATCCTTACCTTCATGCTGAGCCAGCGCTGCTCCTACTGCATGGTTGGAAGCATCGCACATGATTTCAAACGGCTGGCTCCAGTCTGGTCCTCTCACAATTGGGGGCTTGAGTCAGGGCGGCCTTCAGCTTATCAAACGCTTGTTTGCAATCCTCACTGAACTCGAACTCAATATCCTTCTGCAGTAATCTGGATAAGGGAAGTGCTACCTTACTAAAGTCCTTAATAAATCTCCTGTAAAAACCTGCATGGCCAAGGAACGAACAGACCTCCCTCACAGAGGAGGGGTAAGGTAAACTAGAAATAACATTCACCTTTGCTGGGTCTACAGAAATGCCATTATTAGATACCACATGTCCTAATACAATCCCTTGTTTTACCATAAAGTGACATTTTTCAAAATTTAATACAAGGTTTGTATTAACACATCTATCTAATACTCTAGATAATCCATCTAAGCAAAGGCTAAAAGAATCACCATAAACGCTAAAATCGTCCATAAAAACCTCCATACAGTCCTCAATAAGATCAGAGAAAAGACTCATCATGCACCTTTGGAAGGTAGCTGGTGCATTGCACAAGCCAAAGGGCATTCTTTTGTAAGCATAAGTCCCAAAAGGACATGTAAAAGTGGTCTTTTCCTAATCCTCAGGAGCTATATGAATCTGGAAATAACCTGTGTAACCATCTAAAAAGCAATAATGTGATTTACCTGACAGGCGATCCAGCATTTGATCAATGAATGGAAGTGGGTAGTGATCCTTACGGGTGGCTTGGTTGAGACGCCTGTAATCAATGCAGACTCTCCAAGCGTTCTGAACTCTAGTTGCTATGAGATCTCCATGCTCATTCTTCACTGTAGTGACTCCAGACTTCTTGGGCACCACTTGCACTGCGCTAACCCATTCACTATCTGAAATGGGATAGATGATACCTGCTTCCAATAGTCTGGTCACTTCCTTTTTGACAACTTCCAAGATAGTGAGATTCAATCTTCTTTGGGGTTGACGGACAGGTCTTGCTCCCTCTTTTAAAAATATTCTGTGCTCACATACTTGAGGGTTGATGCCTACTATGTCTGCCAAACTCCACCCAATTGCCTTCTTGTGCCTCCTTAGTACATCAAGTAACTGCTCTTCTTATTGAGAAGTGAGTTCCCTTGCAATGATAACGGGAAACTTCTGCTCATCTTCAAGATAAGCATATTTGAGATGTGGAGGGAGAGGTTTTAATTCCAACTTCTGATCATGGGCAGGCTCTGGATTGTCTGAAGCTTGTGAAAATGCCGAAGTGCCCTCATTGTCAGTCAAGAGGGTCCCCACACTTGGACCTTGTCCAGTGTGCCTCTCCTCTAATTCTTCCTTGTGAACTTCAGCTACAGTTTCATCTATGACATCACACTGGAAGATAGAATGATCTTCTGGAGGGTTGTTTATGACTCCATTCAAATTGAAGATCACTATTCGGCCATCTATTTCAAAAGAGTATGTTCCTGAAAAAGTATCCAATTTGAATTTTGATGTCTTCAGGAATGGTCTTCCAAGTAGGATTGATGATGGCTTATCTGAGTCATTATGGTGTATCTCCAAGATATAAAAATCAGTGGGAAATGTAAGCCCTTTAATGTTCACTAAAACATCTTCAGCAACTCCAGCCACTGTAATAATACTTTTATCTGCTAACACAAAACGAGCTGCCGACCTTTTTAAGGGAGGGAGCCTCAAAATATCATATATAGACAAAGGCATTATACTAACACATGCTCCTAAATCACACATGCAATCATAAATTACTACTCCACTAATAGTACAACTAACTATACAAGGACCTGGGTCACTGCACTTTTCAGGTAATCCTCCCATTAAAGCAGATATGGAACTACTTAAAAGAATAGTTTCTAATTCATTAATTTTGTCTTTATGTATACATAAATCTTTTAGAAACTTTGCATATTTAGGTACCTGTTGAATAACATCAAAAAGAGGAATAGTTACCTCAACCTTTTTGAATATTTCTACCATTTTGGGATTAGGTTCCAGCTGCTTCCTGGGCTTCCTTGCAAGTTGTGGAAATGGAATGGGAAAGGTGTTTTCTGCAGTGTCTGCGCCTTTTGGTTCTTCCTCCTGTGGTTGGGCTTCTTCTTTTTCAGTTACGTCCTGTATGTCCTCTTCCTCTCCAACATCTTCTATCTCTACTACCTCTTCAGCTGAGGCGTGTTCTGGTAGGCTTGGTTCCTCCTGATTCCTCTCCTGCAGTGTGGTTCCGGACCTTAGGGTGATGGCATTAATGCCTCCCTTTGGATTGGGTAATGGTTGAGAGGGAATTCCAGTAGAACTTGAAGGTTGGTTATTGGAATTTTGCATTGATCCAATCTGTGAGACAAGAGCTTGCAAAGTAGAGGTCAGACCATTCAGACTAGCATTAATGTTATTTTCCATGGTCTGTTGTCTCCGCTCAATAGATTGTAGTAGCTCATCATTAGGAGATGAAGAAGGATAAGTAATTTGAGAGGTCTGCTGTTGGGTATTCTGTGGTCTTTGGGATTGCCTCAGGTGAGGTGCTCTGTAAGGTTGGTTCTGCTGTTTGTTGTTGTTATTATTCCACCTCTGATTTCCCTGATTATCTCTGCCTCCTCTGTTATTGTTGTCCCTCCAATTCTGGTTAGAATTGTCCTGCCATCCATGGTTATGATTTCCACCTTGATTGTACCCTTGGTTGGGGCGGTCATAGAAGTTATGAGTGGATGCCACCATGTTGTCTTCCTGTTGGAGCTACGGGCATTCATTAGTATAATGGCTATAATCAGCACAAATTCGACAAACTCTCGGTGGGACTAACTGTTGGCTTTGCTGTCGTGAAGGAGGTTGAGCTTGCGGGACTTGTTGTTGATTCAATTGCATTTGCTTCAGCAAGTTGGTCATTTCATAGATACTCTGAGCTAGAGCAGCAGTCTCTCTGCTAGAGGATACTTCTGCAACGGCTTTTGAACGGCCTTGTTTCTGCCTGTGGTTCCTAGTAGATTCAGCTAAGTCGCTGATCAATTGCCATGCCTCATTAGTGGTCTTGTACTTCTTCATAGACCCATTGCTAGCACTTTCCAATGTGGTCTTATCTTGGGGCCTCATACCCTATGTGATATAGCTGAGTAACACTATCTTGTCAATCCTGTGGTGGGGGCATGCTTCCAGAAGATTATTGAAGCGCTCCCAGTATTCAAAGAGAGTCTTGTTGTCATCTTGAACAATTGTAGAAATGTCTTTCCTCAGTTTATCAGTAACTTCAGATGGGAAGAATTTCTCCAAAAACTCTTTTCTGAGCGTATCCCAGTTGGATACATTTGCTAGGGGTTGAGTGTAGTACCACTCTCTTGCTTTTCCCTCAAGAGAAAATGGGAAAGCTTTCAGCAAAATTGAAGTTTCATCAGCACCATCATGCCTGACAGTAGAACAGGCTACCTGGAAATCTCTCAGGTGCTTGATAGGCTCTTGAACAGGTAAGCCATGAAACTTGGGCATCAAATTGAGCAGTGCGGTCTTTATTTCAAAATCTGTAGCCACCGCTGGGTGATGCGCTTGAAACGGTTGCATTGTAAAATCAGGGGCTCCTTCCTCCTGGATAGTAACTCTTCTCGCTGCCGCCATGTTACCTGTATGTAAATCAACCGAATCAGTAGAACGGGAGCTGGTTTCTTCCTCAAATGGCGTTTCAAATCTGCCCTCAGAGCGGACTAACCGACGCCGAGCTCGCCTTTTTCGTGAAATAGTCCTTTCAATTTCAGGATCGAATATTAGCAAGCTTGGATCAGGAAGTGAACGCGTCATTTGACGAAAGAAACATGCAGCTCATAGTAGCAAAATAAAATAAAATGCAAATAAATAAATTCTAATTAATAACTTTAGCACTCTATTGCAACTCCCCGGCAACGGCGCCAAAAATTGATGCAGGCAGAAATTGGCGAATTAAAAATTGTTAATTTATATACGTTGCAAGTATAGTTCTTAACTCGCCAGAAATCCGCCTATCAATTTAAAAAGGTGTCACAGAAAATTGAAATTAAAATACTGGGAGTATGAGTCCCAGGTCGTCTCCCAACGAGTTGCAGAAAAGTGTGCTATTTTATTAATCAGATGTTTTCAAAAAGGTTTGAGTTGAGTAAACAGGAAATTAAATTGGTGAATTTGAATAATGTAAATAAAAGCCTTGACTGGGGATTGATTAGTTGGAATCCCTATTATTGTTGGAATGCTCTCAGGATTAATTGACAATTAAAGGTTGTCCTGTTTAGTTATCCTTTACTAGGTAAGGGAAAGTCAAACAAGTTGGAATGCTACGTCTGTTCACAAGTTGCAATCCACTTAATAAAAAGGGATTGGTGTTAGTGACTAGAAGGCAATCCAACCATAAACCCAATTACAATTTTTCTTTCAAGCCTTCCAACTCAAGGGTTCCTTTCAATCAATTCCCCATCAAGTTAGAGAACTACTCACTCATCGTGAATGTAAAATTCATAACATATAAAAAGGAATTAAAGAAAGACATTGTAAATAAAAATCAAAATAGTCAATTAAAAATAAAAGTGATCCTTGTATTAAATAATCCTAAAAATATTCCAATGGTAAAATTAAACAAAGCAAAGAACATGGAAGATTAAAGCCAAGTAAAGAAAACGAACTAGAATGATGAAGTCTTGATGAGGTAATAACTCTTCTCAGTGTTCCAATGCCGAAAAGTAAGAGAAAATTAAATCCTAAGAACTATGAATGTGTAGAGAGAAAACCTAGAGGAGGAGTAAAACTAGATCTAAAACTAAAAACTGTGTAGAATGAATGTCGTGTTTGATTTTTGCATGTTCTCTGGCTCTAGTCTGCTGTTCTGGGCCGAAAACTAGGTCAAAATAGGGTCCAAAATCGCCCCCAGCGAATTCTGCAGATTATGCAGATCGCGCACGTCACGCGATCGCGTCGCTCATGCGGACGCGTCATTCGCGCTGTTCCATGCCGCGCGGTCACATCGTCCACGCCTCCGCGTCGCTTGTGCTTTTCCATTCCGCGCGGTCGCGTGAGCCATGCGGCCGCGTCACTGCGATTTCTCCTCTTCCGCGCGGTCGCGTGAGCCATGCGGCCGCGTCACTTCTCGCTGGTTGTCTCCTCAATTTCTTGTGTTCCTTCCATTTTTGCTAGCTTCCTTTCTAATCTCCAACTCGTTCATGCCCTATAAATCCTGAAACGCTTAACACACATATCACGGCATCGAATGGAATAAAGGAAAAGTAAAATGTATAATTAAAAGTCTCTAGGAAGCAATTTTCAATCATGTAATAATTTCAGGAAAGAAATATAAATGCATGCTATTTTAATGAATAAGTGGGTAAGGATCATGATAAAACCACACAATTAAACACAATATAAACCATAAAATAGTGGTTTATCAAGGGGGAGGAGGGGAAGAAAAGAAAATCGGAGGGAAAGGAGCCGCGCTCCACGCCGTCCGGTCGCACTACCGTCGCACCGTGCTCAGCCCGATACGTGCCCCGCCGCGCCTCGCTGCCAGATCTGTGCCTCACGCCGTCATCCATAGAGCCACGAGCTGCGCCGATCGTCGCCGCTTCGCTATTGCACCACCCCACCACCGCTTCTTCTTTTTCTTCTTCTTCTTCTGTGAACTGAATTTGTTGTGGAGTATTGTTATAAAATTTGTTGTGCATGTTGTTTGAATTTTTTGAATTTTCTATTGATGATGATGATGACCATGAAGAGAGGGGCATGAGGAAGTGGGGTGAGGGGGTGAGGGGCAGTAAGGGGTGGGGGGTTACGGTGAAGGGGTGAGGGGGTGGGTGAGGGGAGGCAGTGAGGGGTGGGGGTTACGGTGAGGAGGTGAGAGAGTGGGTGAGGGGTTACCAGAGTGGGGTGAGGGAGTTGTGTTTGTGTTTGTGTTTGTGTTTGTGTCTGTGGTGGTGGTGGTGGTAGTGGTGACAGTGCAGGTGGTAGGGTGAGGAAGGTGAAGAGGAGAATGATGATGATGAGGGTATTTTGGTCTAAAAATTCGAGAAAGGATGATTTTAAAGTGTTTTTGAACGTTGGGGAAGATTTTAATAAGAAAAAAAGGTTGGAGACGATTTTGATTTCGACCCCAGACCTTGGGGACGAAAAAAGTATTTATCCCTTACTACTACTACTACTACTACTTGGTGATCGACACCTAAACCCTTTTATAAATACAACTTTTATTACCATCCGTAATTTGTGTGATTGGCAGCCGATGAATTAATTTGACTTGTTCACGTTTAGACGAAACATTACTAATCTAACCTTAAAAAGTCAACCCACATTTATAAACAATGACAGCAGTCACTTTGTATATAATAATTTATGCGTTTATTTTGTGATTCACATAATAATTACACAACTAATTTCGGTTGTTTAAATTTGACCTTCAACAACGATTTTGTTTATGCTAACATTAGTGTAAAAAGTCTACATTATCCCCAGTAAACATTATCCACATAAAATACACGTAACATTATCCACATGTTACAATAACTGAATGTTGGATTGTGCAACTACATCTTAGTAATATTTCTTTCTTAATACAATTATTTCAAACACTTATATAAAAAAATGTTATAAAAATTCTAAAGTTATCACATCTTTTTCATTGGAGATGTTACATGTTTAATTTAAGAGTTGCTTAAACTAAAAGTATTTTATCAATTTACCCTGTGCATCTTATATTTTTTACACAACACTAATATAAAAAGAAACCAAATAAAACACGATAGAAAAATATGAAACTCATTTTTAATAGTTATTAACTTCTTAGTTTAAACTCAATACATAAGCATACATTTAAATTTTAAATAAAAATTTAAATTCAATTGACACCATGCACTATTAAAGCAGGTGTTGAAAAATTTAAATTAAATTTAGTTGCATTTTAAATTCGTTGCATCAAATTTTAGATGTTAAGAGTATAAAAAAAATTTATGTTATGTGTCTCAGATTATGCATATTAACTCGATAATATTTTTACCATTGAGTATAGGTGATGTTGGCATTTAAAAATAAAAATAGTCAAATAAATTGTGCAATAAATCAAAACAAAGCGAAACGTTATGACTAATTAGGTTAACTGATGCAATTAGCATAGACTATGTAATAGTACGAATAATCCTTCAATAATTGCATTCATTTTGATTTGACGGTGCAGATATTGATATTCAACGATGTAAGATGTACTTCATTGAGTCTATTGAATCCTAAATAATAGTAATTGAAATTTTTTAATAACATCGCGAAAGGAAAACTATGGTAGTTTTTTACTATATTCTTCTGCTTACCAAATATTTAACCTTACTAAAAACAATATAATTGTTGGTTATTTTGATACCTCTCTTCAATCAATATCTTCTGATCCGTCTTTATTAAATTTCCATGTGACACAAATAACTAAAAACAATCTAATTTTCTCTTCATCCTTGATGCAAGATGCTGTCAAAGTATTCTTTACATGCATTTTATCAAGACCCAAAATACATTTTTTTTTAATCATGAAGCAAAACTTTAAGCCTATCAATGAACAGATGACCCTTCAGATAACGCCCAAAAAATCAACCACATCATATCAGGATTTTCTACAATGAAGACCACATATAGGTCCAGTGATCCATGAAGACACTTGACCTATTACGGCCCCTCAACGTGTTTTGGATAAGCCATTCATATATTTCACATAGCTTATGACACAATCTGTGCCCCTAGAGAATTGATCTTTGTACATACGTGCCTCAATTCCAACGGCCAAAATAGAATCTCTGTACCATTAGTAATTTGTATCTGATAATTATCCTTAAAATGACTTTTGCATTGTTAATAAGCTATAATACTCAAAATGTGGTGTCAAATTTATATTTAGAAAAAAAAATGTTACAGGGCCAATAACATTTATTTTTTTTGCCATCACCTAGTAATCAATATTTTAAAGTTTGGTAAAAAGTATATTGTTGGATTACTAGACTAAAAAAACTAGAAAAAATGAACTTAGTTGGTGCCTAAGTGATGTCTAAAAATAATAACTTTAGATTTTCTATAGTATTTCTCTTTAGAAAATATAGCATAAAAGATTTGTCTCTCAAAATATGTTGCTTTGGATTGAATTGTTAAGTTAGAAATACATTGTTTTGAATTTGGTTAATTTAATTTGTTTTGCATTTTTTTATACTCATAATGAATAAATTATAAAGTCACATGTTATGTTCTATTTTTTTTACAACGGAATGGGCCGGAAAAAACCTAACCCACCAAGAATAGAACTCGCAATGCATTCCCATATTACATAGAAACAGCGCAACATCTTCCTTTCCTAGCTTCAAATATTAGAGAATTCCACACCTTCTACTCAATTGGCAACAAGGTGACTAGCAGGTAAGAGTATGCTTCTAATCTGCCTCCTCAACTTGAAGACTCTGCCGCTTCCTCAAGTTGGACCGAGCCACTCATAAATTGGACCCGTTTAAACCTGAGTTGACCCGACCGGTTTTCAGCAAAACCGGTGGCCCAACTGGTTTATATGACCCGGACCGGGGGCCATGATATTATTTTTTTTAAAAAAAGAATGGACGGCGCCGTTCCATCCTCCTTCCCCCTTTCCCCTTTTCCCTCTCGAAGCCCTAATTGCTGAAGATCACCCTCAGCCCTCAACGCTCTCTCCTCTCTTGACTCTCTTTCTCAGTTTCTCGCCCCTCTCTCCCATGAGCTCAAGCTCTCGTCAGCTCGTCTCATCTTCGGTCTCTCACCTCTCATCTCCGATCTGTTAAGCTCTCATCAACTCAAGCACTCCCTTCCTTGAGCTCGCTTCGTCGGCGGCAGAAGCAGACGGAACCAGCATCTGGTCCTTCAGATGGTAGTGGTCGTCGTCTTCTTGCTTCTCATTGTCTCGGTCTCGCACCTGGTTGTCGTTGTCACTTTCTGTCGTCACCGTCTCAGCCTGCCTTCCCCGCTATCGTCGCCGCCGCGGGACTGGTCCTCGTCGTCTGTCTTGTCATCGTCTTGCACTTAGACGTGCGCCTTCCCTGCAATCTTCATCGTCGACAGCAGAGGCAGCAGGTCCCAGTGGGCTGGTCTTCATTGTCGTCTTCTTGCTTCTCGCCTTGCCATCAGCTTCTCCCTCGCCGTCAGCTTCCTTTGGGCGACCCGATTTGATGACTTTCAGGAAATTTCCTTGTTCTTTCTGTTTCAATTTTGTTGCTGCATCACTGCACTTTGATTTTGTTGCTGAAAGTAATGTGTTGTTGAAAGTTGAATGTGTTGCTGAAATTTTTTACTGATTATCATGAACCCTTAATTTGTTGTACTTAAAAGGCATAATTTTTTCATAGATTCAGTCCTAACATATTTAATACCAAACATTTCTTATTTTCTATTTTGGTTGAAGATTGTAGTCTTATGAGTTTTTCCAGGGTTGAAATGTGAGAATTTATATGTTGTCAGATTTGAATAGCAAACTGCTTGAGCAAAGACAGAAAGAATTGCTGCAGTTATTATTTTCAATGTGACCCTCAAATTGTAGTCTGTTACTTAAAATTAATAGATATTGTTATTTTAATGGTGGCATGTGTATTTCTTTCTTCAGTTTCAAATTTGGATGCATTGATGCGTCCCAATGAATAAACTATGTATGTCACCTCATAATGCAAACATTCTAGCAGAATATCTGACTTTTATGGCACAAAGAGAATTGAAGATAAACAGTGAATTTTCTATTTTTTTTACTATTATTATTGTTAAGAAAAATAAGATGGGTGGGATTTCTTATCTCTTTGATTTGAAGCATATAGTTTAACAATGTGTTTACTTTTTAGGCTAAGAAAGTGAAGAAAGCTCTTCAGACAGAGTGGCTTAAGTCTCTTCTGAAAAGGACTATTTTTGAATCTTCGTGCAACTCTTCCCCTTCTTAAGAAAGATTAAAACCAATATTGCATAAGCAGTACCGATTCAATTTGCCAAAATTGTGCATCTGGACCCAAACATGTTCTTCATGTGGTGATCACAATCTACATGCATATTTACAAAGATGTTGTTCACATTGATGCTATGAGAGAGTATATTAACTGCTCACAAATTCAGGTATGATATCCTACCTTAATGTAAGTTTCTAACATATTATTTCATGTGTAGTTTTCAAATCTTACGGATGTTATTTCACGTACTATTGGTTACCTTAATTTATGTGTAGAAGTCGTAGCAGGTTTGGCCTTTGATAAATCTTGATTGTCTATCATGTGAAACATAACAAGAAAAAAATATAGCTGACAATATAATGTTGCAGCTTTTGCATTTTGATTATGGGACCGTTGAGGTTTCACCAGGAATCCTGGACTACTGATGATGCAAAAGCTGCTAAAACTTATAATGATATTTTAGACTTCATTTATTTTTTTATTTTTTGCTTCTCTTAACTTTTTCTTCTGAATAAAGAATGCATTGTTTCTTCTTGAACTCATTTGTTGATAAGGTTGAAAGTTGATGAGAAAATCTTCATGAATCCTAGGGGGCCAATGCCAGTTGTTAAGCTTATCTAATTGGGATGAGTAATTGGGGTATAAGTCAACTTTTGTTCTTCATTTTTCCATCAACAATTAATAATTGGCATATTCTTGCTGAAATAATCACTTAGCTTAAGTTTGTTTGTTGCCGACAATCTTCACCGAGTTGATTGAACCTTGAATTTGGTGCTGTTTTTGCTGAATAATCACTTAATTAAATTTTTTTGTTAGCTGAAAGTTGAATTTGTTACTTATTATCATCACTGAAGATTGAATCTATTGTTGTCTTGCTGAAATAATCACTTAGTTAAATTTTTTGTTACTGAAAATCTGTAAATCATCTTTTGAGCTAAATCTTTTGTTGCTAAAAATTATTATAGTTAATTTGTTGTTGAAAATGAGGTTCATGCTCTTAGAATAAAATTTAGTTAAATTGTTGTTCTCATACTTTCTGTTTGTATTATTATGAATTATTCTTGGTATTGATTTGTGAAAGATACACAAATGTAGATAATAGATATAGATGCAAATCGAAATGAAGGAATTGTTGGTCAAGCTTCAAATTTGTCTTATGAAGATATAGATGCCGACTTTCAGATCACCTCTTGGATTTGATTTACTGATTGTGATATCTTTAGTTCTCTCTTGTTCTTTAAAACGAGAAAGTATTTTGTACTTTTGAAGGTGCCTCGAGAGCGACGATGTCCTGTTGGGTATTTATTCAGCAACTCACTGCCACCTCGAGCGTGTGGCCTTACGAGTATTACAAGCAAGATATGCAATGCAGCAAAACATTATGGTCCGTGAACCTACTTGTAAGTTCCCTTTGCCTTTTGGCTTCTTGTTCGAATCAATTTGCTATGGAAAGTTATAACACTCCTGATATTTCACGCTCACGCAAATATACCTTTATGCAGCCCACGGCCTTATCCCCCCAAAGCCGAATAGCAGGCTACTCATAGACCATAGCATGAGAAGTCTACTTGTACAAGTATGTTGGAAATTAGAAATCCTTAACCCCATACACCGTCCAGTCATTAAGTCGACACACCTAATTGTTGGAGGTCTTACACGTATTTGGTATCAGTGGTCCCACCAGATCAGACGGAAGCATTGGTTGTGCGAGGCCAACTAGACTTCGACCCAACTCTAGCCATAGAGGATATGTGCAACTTTTCATCCGAAGCCTTTGCCAGCTACTTAACCGTTATGTCGATGACTAAAACCTCGATATCACCCGTCATTAGAAATAGAGGTGTGTTGAGCTTGCTCGGGATCTCAAGTCTTTAGAAGAGAGGCTAAAGAAAGTCACCGAAAGTAGGAATCCATCTGAGGATTTAGACATACAGTAGAAACAACAACCACCATTGCCTTAGGGGTTAAGGTTTACATGCATCATGTGTGCACCTTTTGCATGTTATTGTCGCCTTTGCCCCCGCATTCTAGTTATTATGTAATTCTCGCGTTCCACCTACCGAGACCACACCCATATCGACCTCCACTTCTATATATGTCCATAAGACTTGCTCAGCATTTCTCGTTACTGTATCCTTATAATGCAACTACAAATAATTCATCCATCTATCTAGAACTTTACAACAATTGGCTAACGCATTAAACTATTTCAAAGAAAGCGTGTGTTACAAACTAACGTCTTAAACACATCGATTATTATTACTACTACTACTACTATTTGGTGATCGACACCTAAATCCTTTTATAAATACAACTTTTATTACCATCCGTAATTTGTGTGATTGGTAGCCAATAAATTAATTTGACTTATTCACGTTTAGACGAAACATTACTAATCTAACCTTAAAAAAGTCAACCCACATTTCTAAACAATGACAACAGTCACTTTGTATATAATAATTTATGCGTTTATTTTGTTATTCACATAATAATTACAGAACTAATTTCGGTTGCTTAAATTTGACCTTCAACAACGATTTTGTTTATGCTAACATTAGTGTAGAAAGTCTACATTATCCACACTAAACATTATCCATATAAAATACACGTAACATTATCCACATGTTACAATAACTGAATGTTGGATTGTGCAACTACATCTTAGTAATATTTCTTTCTTAATACAATTATTTCAAAATCTTATATGAAAAATGTTATAAAAATTCTAAAATTACCACATCTTCATTGGAGATGTTACATGTTTAATTTAAAAGTTGCTTAAACTAGAAGTATTTTATCAATTTACCTTGTGCATCTTATATTTTTTACACATACACTAATATAAAAAGAAACCAAATAAAACATGATAGAAAAATATGAAACTCATTTTTAATAGTTATTAATTTCTTAGTTTAAACTCAATACATAAGCACACATTTAAATTTTAAATAAAAGTTTAAATTCAATTGAAACCATGCACTATTAAAGCACATGTTGGAAAATTTAAAATAAATTTAGTTGCATTTTAAATTCGTTGCATCAAAATTTAGATGTTAAGAGTATAAAAAAATTTTATGTTATGTGTCTCGGATTATGCATATTAACTGGGTAATATTTTTACCATTGAGTATAGGTGATGTTGGCATTTTAAAATAAAAATAGTCAAATAATTTGTGCAATAAATCAAAACAAAGCGAAACATTATGACTAATTAGGTTAACTGATGTAATTAGCATAGACTGTGTAATAGTACGAATAGTCCTTCAATAACTGCATTCATTTTGATTTGACGGTGCAGATATTGATATTCAACGATGTAAGATGTACTTCATTGAGTCTATTGAATCCTAAATAACATTCATTGAAATTTATTAATAACATTGCGAAAGGAAAACTACGGTAGTTTCTTACTATATTCTTCTGCTTACCAAATATTTAACCTTACTAAAAACAATATAATTGGTGGTTATTTTGATACCTCTCTCCAATCAATATCTTCTGATCCATCTTTATTAACTTCCCATGTGACACAAATAACTAAAAATAGCCCAATTTTCTCTTCATCCTTGATGCAAGACGCTGTCAAAGTATTCTTTACATGCATTTTATCAAGACCCAAAATACATTTTTTCTTTAATCATGAAGCAAAACTTTAAGCCTATCAATGAACAGATGACCCTTCAGATAAGGCCCACAAAATCAACTACATCATATCAGGATTTTCTACAATGAAGACCACATATAGGTCCAGTGATCCATGAAGACACTTGACCTATTACGGCCCCTCAACGCGTTTTGGATAAGCCTTTCATATATTTCACATAGCTCCTGACACAACCTATGCCCCTAGAGAATTGATCTTTGTACATACGTGCCTCAATCCCAACGGCCAAAATAAAATCTATGTACCATTAGTAATTTGTATCTAATAATTATCCTTAAAATAACTTTTGCATTGTTAATAAGCTATAATACTCAAAATGTGGTGTCAAATTTATATTTAGAAAAAAAAAATGTTACAGGGCAATAACATTTATTTTTTTTTTTGCCATCACCTAGTAATCAATGTTTTAAAGTATGGTAAAAAGTATATTGTTGGATTACTAGACTAAAAAAACTAGAATAAATGAACTTAGTTGGTGCCTAAGTGATGTCTAAAAATAATAATTTTAGATTTTATGTAGTATTTCTCTTTATAAAATATAGCATAAAAGATTTGTCTCTCAAAATATGTTGCTTTGGATTGAATTGTTAAGTTAGAAATACATTGTTTTGAATTTGGTTAATTTAATTTGTTTTGCATTTTTTTATACTCACCATGAATAAATTATAAAGTCACATGTCATGTTCTATTTTTTTTACAACGGAATGAGCCGGAAAAAACCTAACCCACCTAGAACAGAAACTGCAATGCATTCCCATATTACATAGAAACAGCGCAACATCTTCCTCTCCTAGCTTCAAATATTAGAGAATCTCACACCTTCTACTCAATTGGCAACAAGGTGACTAGCAGGTAAGAGTATGCTTCTAATATGCCTCTTCAACTTGAAGACTCTGCCGTTTCCTCAATTTGCTTCCAATCTTCCTTCTAGGCATGGCGGGTAGCCCCTTGCCAAGGTTCATTTCTTGTGTTGTTGTGTTGATCCCACCCATCGCTGCGAATGATTATGAGGAGGTCACCTCGCTTTTCTCATCTTATCAGTCCCACTCCTCTCTTTCTGTTTCTTGTTTGTCCAACTGAACTAAACAAAACTAGCATGCTAAGCTTGCTTTATATATTTATTCTCTACAGTTTGCTAGATTCACTCAACTTTATCCTAAGCATGCCTCTCACCGTTATTGCATCTTATCGCATTTCAACCCCTCACAATCACAGGCTATTTCTAACCCCCCTCCTTAACAAAAACCTATACATACAGATACACCAAATCATTATATTGGTCACAACGTTTCTAGGAAGGATAAGAACAAGTATCTTCTCTCTACTATAAATATCTATCATCATGCTCAGTCAAGTTCGTCTTTTTTGTTTCTCGAATTGCTTGTTTAAATACCAAATAATGTGATGCGACATAGCTTTTTGATCTGAACGACGCTGAGGAAGCGATTTATGGTCTTGAAGCATGGATTGCATGGGAGAAGAAGTTCCCTATTGCCTTTTTAAAACTCATATTAAACACTCTCGAGAAGTAACAACACTGGCATAGGGTTGTTCAGGTACCCTATTAGGCTATCACCACTTGCTTTCTTTCTCGTCTTTGTGAACTTCAATTTGATAGATAGGAAAATCTAGGAATTTAAATATTCCAATGACCAACTACTCTTTTTGTTTGTTAAAATTCCTCATACTCTAGATTTATTATATGTAGAAGCTGATCAATCTTAGAGTGTTCCTTTTTGCTGATTAAATTACATGATAATATGACATCATGATTATTGCTGATTAAATAGAATTTAACTTCACCTCACTTTTATTCAATCAATTACTCTATTTCTTTAGGTGATTAAATGGATGCTAAGCAAGGGGCAGGGAAACACAATGGGAACATATGGTCAATTGATATGAGCTTTAGATATGGACCATAGAGTGGAAGAAGCGTACGAATTCTAGAAGACCAAGTCCAGCCATAGAATATGCTGCATGACTTTGCATCTGAAGGTTGTGCCAGTTACTTGACCGTTATGTCGATGACTACAACCTCCACATCACCCGTCATTGGAAAGAGCAGTGTGTTGAGCTTGTCGGGATGTCAGGTTTTTAGAAGAGAGGTTGAAGGAAGTCACCGAAAGCAAGAATCCATATGAGCATTCAGGCACACAGTAGCAACAACTACCACCATTGCCTTAGGGTTTAGGGTTTACGTACATCACATGTGCACACCTTTGCATGTTATCATCGCTTTTGCCCCATGTTCTAACTATTATGCAATTCCCACGTGCCACCTACCGAGACCACATCCATATTGCCCTCCACTTCTATGTCCATATGACTTGCTCAGCACTTTGCTGTATCCTAAAAATGCAACTACAAATGATACATCCATCTGCCTAGACTTTACAACAATTGGCTAATAGTAAAAGATTCACTGAAAACTTTTTTCTACTTAAAAATTATTGAATTTTTTATTATCTATCCAAATTATATTATTTTAGCTAAATAAATTTTATCTTTACAATTAACTCAAATATTATAATATTATCTTAATCTTTATAATTTTTCATTTATCTAAATTTATTTTTTTATTTTTAGATTTAATTTCATAAATTTGTGTTAATGTCAAAATATTAAAAAAAATTACAGATTAATGAATTTATTTAAAAAAATAAATTTATTCAAGACAGGACGGCCATGGCACAACGTGAGACAGGGGAGTATGTTGAGGAAACAGAATTAGAGGAGTATAAACGTCGAATTCAAAGGCTACAGAAAATATTGTTTGTGGCAAAATATGAAATTTTAGCCAGACGATGTGATAAATAGAAGACACGCTCATTTATTTTCATTACAATTTAGGTTCGTAGTTAAAATTTGGTGGCTAAGTCCGTTTTTGTGGTATTACATCACCCTCCTGCTTGGTATTTATAGGCATTTTTGTGCAAGCATAAACCGCCATATCCCTCTCGCAGTTTATGCATTTTTTGTGTTCATGAAGAAATCGCTGGAGAGGTACTACAGTTTCTTCTTTATTGTGTTTAAACGTAAATCGCTCTATCATTGTTTTGAAAACCGAACCGGACCGATCGGTTCAATCGGGTTAACCGGGAACCGGTTACTTAACCAGTTCGGATAAGCCTCTAAAACACCTGGCAAAAAACCGATGAAAAACTGGTCGAATCGGCTATTAACCGGTGAATCGGTAGAACCGTCCAATTTTTTAAAGAGTTTTCGGTTCGAAAATAACCCCCCTCTAAACGGCGTCGTTTTGTTCTTTAAAAAAAAAAGAAGCTAAACGAACGAAGCCCTAAATCTTCCCCGTTAACCCATCTTCAGTTTTCACCAAGGTTCTAAAAACCGGACCGGACCGGCCAGTTCGACCGGGTTAACCGGAAACCGGTCATCTGGCCGGTCCGGTTGATGTTAGAAACTGATCTGCAAAAAACCGGGAAAAACCAAACGAACCGGTGCATAACCAGTGAACCATTTGAACTGTCCGGGTGTTTGAGCATCCCGGTTCGCTGCACTATATATTAAAAAAAAGGCAGATCTCACTTCTCTCTCACACACGAAGGAAACCCTATCAGAATGGCCACCTTCAAGCTCTAGTTCGCGTGCTAGCCCTCGCCACTGTCACTGCCGACAGTGACAGCCCTCTCGAAGGTCTGCTTGGCCCTCTCGAAGGTCAAGCCAGTCGTCATCGTCGGCCCCGATTTGCTGTTTTTTCTGACTTTGTTAAGTTTGGTTCACTTATGGATTTCACCGGTGCACCTCAACTCAGTTCTGGACTTCTCTCATTGCCAATATTCTGAAAACCGGACCGGACTGGCCGGTTGGACCAATTTAACTACGAACCGGTAATACTAACAGTCCGATCAGACATGTAAAACCGGAAATCATAAAACCGGTAAAAAACCGTTGAACCGGATGAGAACCGGCCGGTCAGACCGAATCGGAACCCGGCCGGTTTACACAAAAAAGGGAAGCTCATTCGTTTCTTTCTCCCTTTCTCCCTTTCTTTCTTTGAATCAGAGAAATCACCCAAACCCAACCACAAAACCCTAGCACTGTAAGCCTACACCACCGCCACAAGGAGTGGCATACTGCCGCCGTCTGTCGCATTCAAAGTTCGAAATCCGTCATCTAGCTTCCCTCGTGCTTCAAATCTTCAACCCCTGTTCACTGTCACCGATCGCGGTTGCTTCCTCGAGCTCGGCGTCCGTCGTCTTTGTCTGCTCAGCGCGCTTCCGTCGCCGTTTGTTTTCCGTTCACGTTTGCGTCTTCGTTCGCGTTCTTCGCCATTCGCGTTCGCTCGGCGTTCACCGTTCGCGTTCACTCGCTGTTCACCGTTCGAGTTCGCATTTGTCTGGAAGCCACGTTGCTCTGCTTTAAACTCTGCCACCAACCCGCGCGCTCCACTCAGCCGTCGAACTGCTCTCTTTTGTCCCCGCCGTGGTTCCCTAAACCCGCCACCAGATAATACACTCACAAAACACCAATACTCTTCTTCAAACTCTGCAACTTCTGATTTCTATTACAATAAGTAATTATTTGATTTGGTAGTGGTATGGATTTTTTCATAGACTAAATTAAAGTTACAATAGTTATGTTCTCTTCTCTATCACATTGAAATTAAGCTTTGAATTCTCTTATTTCGTTTTAATTTTACCGCACTCAACATGTTTAATGAAATGCTTTAACCATATTTCTGGTTGGTTTTATAATTTCTAGCTTTTAGAAACTTAGTAAGTTGATTGCATGTGAAATTAGAATAATTGGATCATAGTAATTAGGAAATTTTAGCTGTACAAATAGCATCTTTGCAGAAAACATGTTAGCATGATGATTCCACTTGCATTAGTGTTCTTCTGGTAAATTTTTTTAACTGTTATTATGAACTTGTTAATTTGCTAATGGTTCTTGTGTTCTTCTATTACTTTTATTTTTTTTGTTTTGTTGTGATTTTCTGTTCTTGAGTTTGTTAAGTTGATTTGCTAAATTGTTGGGCTGCTGTTGTTTTAATTTGTCAAATTGTTTGGTTGCTGCGACTTAATTTGTTGGATTTTCTATTTAGGTCTTGTTCTTGTTTATTTGCTAAATTGTTTTTGTGTATTTATTGTTTATTTGCTGGATATTGGTGGTCATTGTCTTTGAGATTATTTACTATGCAGGTTTAGCGTCATCACTGTTTTGGAATGTTTTATAATGTACTAATGTTTGTTGCTGTTTTGTAATTGCTGGTTGCAGGTTTAGTGTGATTATTGGTTAATGTTTTGGTTTAGTGTTCTCTCTTTTCTAGATTTCCCTTCTCCCTGTATTTCTGCATGTTGCTGAATTGGTAATCAATAAATTTGCCTTTTTGCTGTAACTCGGGACTTTACTAGGATTTGTTAAATTTGTTGCTGTAACTTGCATTTGTTGCTGAATTTGTTGCTTCCCAGTCACAAAATTAGAACAGAATGCTCAGTCAGTGTTTGATTGATTGGCTTTGCTCACCGATTGTATTTGATGATAAATTTTAAATTGATAACTTTTAAATTTTAAATTTGCACTGCCCATGTTACTGATTCACTGTTCTTTGAGTGCTTTTTGTTGTTGTTAATCATTGTGATGAGCTTTGTTAAAATTTGCACTGCCTATATTACTGAGTGTTCTTTCAGTGCTTTTTGTTGTTGTTAATCATTGTGGTGAACTTTGTTAAAATTTGCACTGCCTATGTTACTGATTCACGGATTCATCCCTCTTGTCATTATCATTGGCATGAACTCCGAACCAAAGCCCCAACTCTCTGGATAAAATTGTAATGAAAGCTTATTGGGACTTTTTCTTCTACTTAAGGTATGAATCAGAATGATGAGGCCAAGTTGTGAATACACAAGTGTCAACGGACTATAATATATATTGAATTTGTGACATTAGAAGGGTGTAATAATAACAATAATGGAGTCATGTTACTTGAATATTGAGGTTTAACATTTAAACTCTCAGCTTTTCAGCCCTGTTTGATTCTTCATCTCATCTCAGGCAATTGAATCGAATCAACCAGGCCTTCCTTTTCTTTTTCTTTTAGTTGATTCTTAATTTTTCTAATATATGTAACTTTCTGAATCAAGTGGATCAGATTATGTAGTTTTCTTGATTTGGGATATTTTTGAAGACGCATTAGAAGAGCTATTTTATTATTATGTTTGCTATAATAATATTCACATGTTGTGTATGCTTGTGATTGTTTCGGTGTTTACATTTTCTTTCCAAGTCACTTGCTGTGGTTGTTCTCTGAGTTAAGGCTTTGTATGTGTGTGTGAGAATATGTGATAATGTTGAATGTTGTTGCATCTAATAGGAGTTCTTGGAGTACCCTCATCTTTGATCCTTTATATTTTATTTATTATTTTATTCTAAAACGGTTTTTTCGGTTGAACCACCGGTTGGACCGGTTAGACCAATAAACTAGTGAACCAGTGAGTAAAGCGGTATGATGACCGGTCCTGTTTTCAGAACCTTGCTCATCGCCGTCGCTCATGCACGTTTGCTTCTCGTCGGCGTTTTTCTGCTTCGTCTCTGTTCTCTCTCTCTTTCTCAAAGCTCAGTCACTGTCACCGTTGGTAAGCCTCCATCCCTCCACTACTTCTTCAATTTTATTTTTGGGAGTTAATTACTATTTTTCTGGATTTAATTAGGTTGATTGTTGATGTTTTTCTGGGTTAATTAGTTGTTTTCTGAGTTAATTTTCTTCGCTGTTCATTGTTGTTAACAGAGCTAGATTGTTGGTGTTTTGTTCTGACCTCTGCTCTCTGCCACTGTGAGTTCTTGGGTTTTTGAATTATTTTTTTATTTTGTTAATTCACTATATGAATTATTTGTCGGGAGATTGTTAGTTCAATTGTCTTGTTAAATATATGAATCGATGGCTTGATGCAGAGTTCTTCTGCTTTTCAATTTTTTTTATTTTGTTAATTATATGAATTAATCTTTCTATAATTCTGAATTTGCTTAATATAAATTTGATATAAGTTCAATTTTGGATTCTGGATGTTGAATGCTATATAGAATTGATACAATTTTGGGACTCTAGATTTTGAATGCTACATTGACTTTTGCTGAATATAATTCTGGATTTTGAATGCTGTATGAATTGATATAATCCAAGGCAAATATTTTCTCAGTTCGTTCTTTTCTTATATAGAGCCAGACAATGCATATGATGTATCAAGTTGTTGCTAGAGAATTGAATCAAAATTCAGTTTCTGTTCAAAGTTTTGCTTCTGCTGCTTTTTGTTCTGTTATTTTAAATCCTTATATTTCATGTAGGCTTAGAAAAGTTCAGGTACGTGAGGCAACACATTGATGCTCATTTGTGTAAGCAGCATCAAAATGGTCCTTTAATAATCAATTTTCTGTTCATCAAGAACCAATTTTTTTGTTTTTGAGGTCTAATTTTAAGAAGAAATGTAACAGATTGATAGTGAAGAGACAATTTAATGTCCCATATATCTTTGGAACTAATTTGACCAATTTAGTAATATATAAATTGATGATCAATTTGATGTCAAATGCATATTCGACGGACCAAATAAACTTTAATTTTTGAAGGGCTTACTCATGTTTTGAGCTTAATTCCTTTTGTTTATTTATTTATTCTTTTTAAATGTATTACCTTGATGTTATTTACTATGAGGAATTTGTCATCATTAATTTTAAGGGTTAATAATGCTTGCTGTAGAAAAGTTTCATTTTGATTATTTTGGCTGCAAACTTTATACATACAAGTGCATAAAATTCTAACATCCTTACCAAACATAAGTTTATTAATTAAATCGGTTCAACCACGGTTCAACCCCGGTTGAACTATTGAACCATTGAACCAGTCACTTGACCGATTCAATGACCGGTCCGGTTCTCGCAACCTTAGTCTTCACTCTTCACAAACTCATCTCTCCTCTCTTTTGCTGGAACCATAGAAGCTACAACAAGCAACCAATCGAGCAGCTAGCCAGCCACCGGAGCCCGCCGCTACTGCATCCCGCAGCCACCGCATTCTGTAGCGACGGGTTTGAAGGCTGCGTCCTTGTCATCGCCGAGCTCGCCTTCTCTGTGTTCACCGGTGTCGCCTCCTCTGTCGTCGCCGTTGCTCACCTTCCTCCTCGCCGCCGGTGAGTACTGATTGGTGACTACTGAGTTCTTCTGTTCTTCAATCTTTTTGAGTTTTTGTCTTTGTTCTTCTATTCTTCTGTGCTCTGGCCTTTTGTTTCTGTTCTTTTGTTCGTCTGTTCTTTAATTAAATTTTTTATTTTTTATTCATTGAAGAATTTAGGGCAGATTTGAAGTAGGTTGATGTTCTTCAGATGCAGAGTTCTTCTCTTGACATCTTGTTCTATTTTTTAGTTGTTTTTATGTTGTTAATTATATAATTAATCATTCTGTTATTTTAAAAGCATTTAATGTAGGTTCAATTTTAGAATTCTGCTTTGTTGATGTAGGTTCAATTTTTTCAATTCTGCTCTGTTGATGTAGGTTCAATTTTCTCAATATGCGACTTTCTATCTCTGAGTCGAAGCTGAGCCTCTGTTCCATCCTCTTTTCATAGAGTTTCTTGGTGTGCGGCGACCTCTCATTGCCGTCTCTGGTCGTGGCAGCATCATAATACGACAGCAACTCTTTCCTCCCTTCTTCAGGTTTTTGCTCTGTTTTCTCTTGCTGTTTTGTTTAGCTTTAATTTTATAGTTTATTCTACATTAGTTTAGTTGGATTTTTTATTTCCGTTAGTGGATTCTAAGTTGTTGGAATAAGGTAGTTCAGTTTGTAGATTCTAAGTTTGAAATTTCTCGGTTGGCTGTTGCTTTGCTTGCTTATATAAGCTTGGTTACTACTATTTATTATTGTGTTTGGCTGTATTAAGTGTGGAAGTTGTTGAATGGGTAAGCATTGCAGTTGAAGTTTGTTTGTTTATGCTGAATTTGTACATTGCGTGCTAGGTGTTCGATTAAATGCCTCTGTGATGCTGAGTTTGAATTATATGTTGTAGTTACCATATAGTTTGAACCACTCTTTGTTTAGGCAAATTTTTCAAGAATAATGCACTTTGGGTTGTCTCTTGATGCTTGTTTAAGTTATGAAACTCATGTTTATCCATTGCTCATGGTATCTCTTCATGCTTGTGCTTAATGTTATTTTTGTCATGAAAACACCTAAATGAGTGGAATGCTCAAACTTCTTGCAATTTAGGTGATTTCATAGACAGAATGCTTTAATTAATTTTGTGAACTGGTGGTGACTTTTAATGATAAATTATGAATAACTTATTTTGTGAAATTGTTAAATTTTGAATTTTATTAGTTTAGAAATGATTGAATTTAAATTTTTAAAATTATGTATTGGATTTTTTATAATTTTACTCTATATTTAATTAAACTGGTTCAACCACGGTTTAACTCCGGTTGAACCATTAAACCATTGAACCAGTCACTCGATCGGTTCGATGACTGGTCCGATTCTCGCAACCTTGCGCTCTATCCTTCTAGCGGTTTACGTGTGTTCCTAATCTGCTGAACCGCTATCGTGGTTGCTATAATAATATAAAAGTTGCATTTGCGTATATGATCTTTAAAAGTTGTATTCTAGTAATATTGAACTGCAAATAATTTTTTTCGTAACTTGCCCTAAAAAAATGAGTAGCTAATTGATTTAATTACATGAGTCACTAACTGCTAACTAATTAAGTTAGATATCCATGAGAATAATACTACACATCTAAGTATTTTTGTTAACCAAGTCCAACCAAATTAGTTTAATATCAACAAAAATCAATTTGGATAGCAGTTTTATTATTTAACTCGGTTGGACTCATTGTTATCAAATCCGGTTCGACCAGTTATCCGACCACCTGGTTGGATCGAGCCACTAGTTGAACCGATCATATATTGGACCCGTTGAAACCTGGGTTGACTTGGCCGGTTTTCAGCAAAACCGGTGGCCCAACCGGTTTATATGACCCGGACCGGGGGTCATGATATTGTTTTTTTTTTTAAAAAAAGAATGGACGGCGCCGTTCCATCCCCCTCCCCCCTTTCTCCTTTTCCCTCTCTGAAGCCTTAATTGCTGAAGATCACCCCCAGCCCTCAACGCTCTCTCCTCTCTCGACTCTCTTTCTCAGTTTCTCGCCCCTCTCTCCCACAAGCTCAAGCTCTCGTCAGCTCGTCTCATCTCCGATCTCTCACCTCTCATCTCCGTTCTGTTAAGCTCTCGTCAGCTAAAGCACTCCCTTCCCTGTGCTCGCTTCGTCGGCAGCAGAAGCAGACGGAATCGGCATTTGGTCCCTCGGATTGTAGTGGTCGTCGTCGTCTTGCTTCTCACTGTCTCGGTCTCGCACCTGGTTGTCGTTGTCGCTCTCTGTCATCACCGTCTCGGCCCTTCTTCCCCGCTATCATCGCTGCCGCGAAACTGGTCGTCGTCATCTGTCTCGTCATCGTCTTGCACTCAGACGCGCGTCTTCTCTGCAATCTTCGTCGCCGGAAGCAGAGGCAGCAGGTCCCGGTGGGCTGGTCTTCGTTGTCGTCTTCTTGCTTCTCGCCTTGCCATCAGCTTCTCCCTCGCTATCAGCTTCCTTTGGGCAACCCCATTTGGTGACTTTCAGGAAATTCCCCTGTTCTTTCTGTTTCAATTTTGTTGCTGCATCACTGCACTTTGATTTTGTTGCTGAAAGTAATTTGTTGCTGAAAGTTGAATGTGTTGCTGAAATTTTTTACTGATTATCATGAACCTTGAATTTGTTGTACTTAAAAGGTGTAATTTTTTCATAGATTCAGTCCTAACATATTTAATACTAAACATTTCTTATTTTCTATTTTGGTTGAAGATTGTAGTCTTATGAGTTTTCCCAGGGTTGAAATGTGAGAATTTATATGTTTTAGATTTGAATAGCAAACTGCTTGAGCAAAGACAGAAAGAATTGCTGCAGTTATTATTTTCAATGTGACCTTCAAATTGTAGTCTGTTACTTAAAATTAATAGATATTGTTATTTTAATGGCGGCATGTGTATTTCTTTCTTCAGTTTCAAATTTGGATGCATTGATGTGTCCAAATGAATAAACTATGTATGTCACCTCATAATGCAAACATTCTAGCAGGATATATGACTTTTATGGCACAAAGAGAACACAAAGAGAATTGAAGATAAACAGTGAATTTTCTATTTTTTTTACTATTATTATTGTTAAGAAAAATAAGATGGGTGAGATTTCGTATCTCTTTAATTTGAAGCATATAGTTTAACAATGTGTTTACTTTTTAGGCTAAGAAAGTGAAGAAAGCTCTTCAGCCAGAGTGGCTTAAGTCTCTTCTGAAAAGGACTTTTTTTGAATCTTCGTGCAACTCTTCCCCTGCTTAAGAAAGAGTTAAACCAATATTGCATAACCTATACCGATTCAATTTGCCAAAATTGTGCATCTGGACCCAAACATGTTCTTCATGTGGTGATCACAATCTACATGCATATTTACAAAGATGCTATTCACATTGATGCTATGAGAGAGCATATTAACTGCTCACAAATTCAGGTATGATATCCTACCTTAATGTAAGTTTCTAACATATTATTTCATGTGTAGTTTTCGAATCTTACGGATGTTATTTCACATACTATTGGTTACCTAAATTTATGTGTAGAAGTCGTAGCGGGTTTGGCCTTTGATAAATCTTGATTGTCTATCATGTGAAACATAACAAGAAAAAAATATAGCTGACAATATAATGTTGCAGCTTTTGCATTTTGATTATGGGACCGTTGAGGTTTCACCAGGAATCCTGGACTACTGATGATGCAAAAGCTGCTAAAACTTATAATGATATTTTAGACTTTATTTATTTATTTATTTATTTATTACTTCTCTTAACTTTTTCTTCTGAATAAAGAATGCATTATTTCTTCTTGAACTCATTTGTTGATAAGGTTGAAAGTTGATGAGAAAATCTTCATGAATCCTAGGGGGCCAATGCCAGTTGTTAGGCTTATTTAATTGGGATGAGTAATTGGGGTATAAGTCAACTTTTGTTCTTTATTTTTCCATTAACAATTAATAATTGACATATTCTTGCTGAAATAATCACTTAGCTTAAGTTTGTTTGTTGCCGACAATCTTCACTGAGTTGATTGAACCTTGAATTTGGTGCTGTTTTTGCTGAATAATCACTTAATTAAATTTTTTTGTTAGCTGAAAGTTGAATTTGTTACTTATTATCATTACTGAAGATTGAATCTATTTTTGTCTTGCTGAAACAATCACTTAGTTAAATATTTTGTTGCTGAAAATCTGTAAATCATCTTTTGAGCTAAATCTTTTGTTGCTGAAAATTATTATAGTTAATTTGTTGTTGAAAATGAGGTTCATGCTCTTAGAATAAAATTTAGTTAAATTTTTGTTCTCATACTTTCTGTTTGTATTATTATGAATTATTCTTGGTATTGATTTGTGAAAGATACACAAATGTAGATAATAGATATAGATGCAAATCAAAATGAAGGAATTGTTGGTCAAGCTTCAAATTTGTCTTATGAAGATATAGATGCCGACTTTCAGATCACCTCTTGGATTTGATTTACTGATTGTGATATCTTTTGTTCTCTCTTGTTCTTTAATTTGAGAAAGTATTTTGTACTTTTGACTAGTTTATTATCTCTTTTTGCATCATTAGTTATGTCTAAGAATTGATACTTGATTGTTATTAATGTTTGTGAAGACATACATTTTAAGTTTTAACTTTATTTTTATAATTTTATATTTTTATTTAATTATAACCGGGTCAATCGGGTGAATTAGTGACTCACCGGTTGAACTAGTGGCCTGATGACCCAGTTGTATGACTGTGTCAAGTACCAGTTTGGTTCTGATAATTATGGTTGGACTTGGTTTATAAAAAGACTTGGATGTGTATTATTCTATCAATAATGGAGGGGGGGAGGGGGGAAGAGTTTGTTTCTAGTGAATCTGCAGCTTGTTGAACTTTGTTTTCTATTTTGGTATTTTTTGCTTTTGTTTTCTAATTTATTAAGTTACCAGAAAAAACTCTTAAAATGAAACCATAAATAAAATATCATTTGGATATATTGTCTGTCATAAATATAATAGAAATAAATCCATTGTGTTGTATAAAATTCCAGTTATAATAATGAAATCGTTATCACTAGCAAAATATAATATGAATGTACAACTATAATAACTTTTGCATTGTTAATAAGCTATAATACTCAAAATGTGGTGTCAAATTTACATTTAGAAAATATAGAATAAAATATTTGTCTCCAAAAATATGTTGCTTTGGATTGATTTGTTAAGTTACAAATACGTTGTTTTGGGGTTAATATAATTTTTTTTAATATATTCACAATGAAGACATAATTAACTCACATCTCATGTTCTATTTTTTTTTTGGACAATAAATTGGGTCGGAAAAACTTGACCCACCCAGAACGGAACCCGCAATACATTCCCAAATTGCATAGGAACAGCGCAACATCTTCCTCTCCTAGCTTCGAAGATTAGAGTCTCACACCTACTTCTCAATTGGCAACAAGGTGACTAACAGGTAAGAGTATGCTTCCAATTTGCCTCCTTAACTTTAAGACTCTGCTGCTTCCTCAATCTCCTTCCAATCTTCTAATCTTCCTTTCGGGCGTGGCGGGTAGCCCATTGCCAAGGTTCATTTCTTGTGTTGTTGTGTTGATCCCGTCCATCGCTGCAATTGCGAACAATGATGTGGAGGTCAACTCGCTTTTCTCATCTTGTCAGTTCTACTCCTCTCTTCTATGTTTCTTGTTTGTCCAACTGAACTGAACGAAAGCTAAACTTGCTTTGGATATTTGTTCTCTACAGGTTGCTAGATTCACTCAACTTCATCCTAAGCATGCTTCTCACCGTTACTGCAACTTATCCCGTTTCAACCCCTCACAATCACAGGTACTTTTCTCTCTCATCAACAATTTGTCCCCTAACTCTTAAATACTTCTACAAAATAACGCATTTCTCGCAGGCTATTTCTAACCCCCCTCCCCAACAAAAACCTCCACATACAGATGCACCAAATCATTATATTGGCCACAACGTTTCCAGGAAGGATAAAAATAAGTATCTTCTCTCTACTGTAAGTATCTATTATCATGCCCAGTTAAGCTCGTCTTTTTTCTCGAATTGCTTTTTTAAATACCAAATAATGCGATGCGACACAGCTTCTTGATCTGAATGACACTAAGGAAGCGATTTATGGTGCCCTTGATACGTGGGTTGCATGGGAATAGAAATTCCCTATTGCCTCATTGAAACTCATATTGAATGCTCTCGAGAAGCAACAACAGTGGCATAGGATTGTTCAGGTATCCTATCAGGCTATCACTGCTTGCTTTCTTTCTCATCTTTGTGAACTTCAACTAGATAGATAGGGGAATCTAGGAATTTCAATATTCGAATAACCAGCTACTTTTTTTGTTTATTAAAGTTCCTCATACTCTAGATTTATATGTAGAAGCTGATCAATCTTATAGTGTTTCTTCTTTTGCTGATTAAATTACATGATATGATTTGTTGCTGATTAAATGGAATTTAGCTTAACCTCACTTTTATTCAATAAATTACTCTGTTTCTTTAGGTGATTAAATGGATGCTGAGCAAGGGGCAGGGGAACACAATGGGAATATATGGTCAATTGATACGAGCTTTAGATATGGACCATAGAGTGGAAGAAGCGCACAAATTCTGGCAGACCAAAATCGACACTGATTTGCATTCGGTTCCCTGGCAGTTGTGTCATCTCATGATATCTGTATATTACTGAAACAACATGCTGGATGATCTTGTTTTGGGTATGTTTTCCAAACTAACCATATACTACAATTTCGTTGTCTTATACTGATGCTCATTTGATCGTTATGGACAATTTGTGCAAATATTCGATTGCAATGTCATTGGATTGACGCATTGACATTTGGATCGTAATTTTGTGTTCTTTCATCAACAGCTTTTTAAGGGATTGGAAGCTTTTGATCGTA
The DNA here is from genome assembly GCF_003086295.3 of Arachis hypogaea. Lineage (NCBI taxonomy): Eukaryota > Viridiplantae > Streptophyta > Magnoliopsida > Fabales > Fabaceae > Arachis > Arachis hypogaea. The sequence goes on along the minus strand of NC_092052.1, from coordinate 110,724,349 downwards.
AACCTCGAGATAAAAGCATCATTCAGAAAATAACAAATGCATACGAGATGTTGGGCTTACATCAAGAGAAAGAGAGGGTACTGGAGAAATATAGCAATCTCTTCACAGAAGAAGGATCGATTAAGAAAGTTAGGAGGAACTCATCTGAGAAAAAATTAAAAAGGTAGTCTTATTTGTCGTCTTCGCACACAAGTATTTTTGTAGTTGATTGGTTTTGATTTTGGACCTGTATGGCTCCAAAGTACGGCAAGAACTAAATTATTTAGAGCTAATACATCCATATATAACTGGTAGTGTTAAATTTAGGGACAAAAACACTGTACATGTTTCACCGAATTCAAGTCGTGATTGAAGCATTGCCAAAGGGAATTACCATCAACTGAAAAGAAAACATTTATAGAAACAAGTAATCTGAACATCATAAATTTTATTAGTGTAATGAAACAACTATTTATTTTTTCGTGTATGACGAACTTATTACTTTCATGTGCTAATTCACTCAACTTTGTTGTAATTGTATAACTCTGGCATTGAGATCAGAGCAGATGGCAATACAGCTCAGCTTGAGACTTCTCAGTTGACTTGTCACAATATCAGTTCAAATACTTAGAAAAATCTTGTTGAGCTTCTAGAACCAATTCATTGTCATCCCATTCGTCACGGTATGACTCAGGTCGCAGCCTCTTGTTCTTAGATGCAAACTTGTACATTTCCATCCTCTATTCTTCAACACCACGAATCCTACACTGATTAGCAATCCAGCTATCGTATTCCCACTGTCATTACCATATATAATCCCAAATACACAATATATGCTGATATATATTCTTTCCGGTTCACTATTTTCGTTTTGATGTATTTAATCATTATCATTAAAATAGAATTGGTTACGAGTCCATTGAATTATAAATGCAATAGAAAATAAAAAGACAACTGTTACTATGAATTGGGGAAGGGAGTATATGATTTTAGACAAGCTAAAAAATATTAATTGCTTTTAAGTTTCAACTTTAGGAACCACTTGGTAACTGGCCAAATTATCAGTGTAACACTTAGAAGTGCCAGAAGCTTCAAGTGAAGAGTAGAATGCTTCAGGTCTCAGGATCTTGAGTCATTTCTTCTTTGGAAGGAAGTGCAAGGTGATTTGACAAAGCTCCTGCTATCTATTTGGTCTGCAGTTTGAACATAGGGAAGGGAACAACCTTCCAAGGTAACCCAACAAATGAAAGCCATGGGGTCAATGCTGGTGGAAAAACATGCTTGTACAATGTTCTTACAAAGTTGTCATCTACACTTCCCCATTTGTTTCAAGGAATGGGAAATCATACTTGTACCTGCTAAACGAACAAAAATGGTCATCAATCATCAACATTTATTCAGTTCTCTTCTCCAATTGCATGGTCTTGAATAAAACTAAATGGAGAATGCTGAAAATACCCTGTTCAATGTGCTATGATTTTCGCACCAACTCTGTCTCCATCTTTGAAAACCACACGACCATCTTGATGAACACTATTGGTGTACAAAATCACAATCACACTTTTGCAATTCCTCACAACTAACCAGCAAGTGCACTGGGTGGTCCAAGTAATACCTTACGTGAGTAAGGGTCGATCCCACGGAGATTGTTGGCTTGAAGCAAGCTATGGTTATTCTGTAACTCTTAGTCAGGAAATTAGTAATAAAAATGATTGGATTTATGAAGAGTAAATAACATAAAATAAATAATACTTGTTATGCAGTAATGGAGAACAGGTTGAGGTTTTGGAGATGCTCTGTCTTCTGAATTTCTGCTTTCCTACTGTCTTCTTCTTCACGCACGCAGGTCTCCTTCCATGGCAAGCTGTATGTTGGTGGATCACCGTTGTCAATGGCTACCAGCCGTCCTCTCAGTGAAAAGGGTCCATGTACATGGCTAATCATCTGTCGGTTCTCACTAATGTTGGAATAGGATCCATTGATCCTTTTGCACACTGTCACTGCGCCCAGCATTCATGAGTTTGAAGTTCGTCACAGTCATCCCTTCCTGGATCCTACTCGGAATACCACAGACAAGGTTTAGACTTTTCAGATCTCAGGAATGCTGCCAATTGATTCTAGCTTATACCACGAAGACTCTGATCTCACGGATTTGAATGCTCTGTTGTCAGGAGAGGCAGTCAAACTCGTGAACCAGGGACCCAAGAGATATACATTCAATCTAAGGTAGAATGGAAGTGGTTGTCAGGTACGTGTTCATAGATTGAGAATGGTGATGAGTGTTACGGATCATCACATTTATCATGTTGAAGTACGAATGAATATCTTATAATAGAAACAAGCGTGATTGAATGAGAAATAGTAGTAATTGCATTAATCCATCGAGACAGAGCTCCTCACCCCCAACCATGGAGTTTAGAGACTCATGATGTAGAAGATACAAAATTCAGATGTGAAATGTCATTAGGTACATAGTAAGTCTCTAAAAGTAGTTTTTATACTAAACTAGTGATCTAGGTTTACAGAAAATGAGTAAACTAAGATAGATAGTGCAGAAATCTACTTCCGGGGCCCACTTGATGTGTGCTTGGGTTGAGCATTGAGCTTTACACATGTAGAGGCTTCTCTTGGAGTTAAACTCTAGGTTGCAGCCTGTTTGTGGCATTTAACTCTGATTTGTAACTTGTTTCTAGCGTTTAACTTCAGAATATGGCAGGAAGTTGGCGTTTAAATGCCAGTTTGCGTCGTCAAAACTTGGGTAAAGTATGGACTATTATATATTGATGGAAAGCCCTAGATGTCTACTTTCCAACGCAATTCAGAGCGCACCAATTGGGTTTCTATAACTCCAGAAAATCCATTTCGAGTGCAGGGAGGTCAGAATCCAACAGCATCTGCAGTCCTTTTTCAGCCTCTGAATCAGATTTTTGCTCAGGTCCCTCAATTTCAGCCAGAAAATACCTGAAATCACAAAAAAAATACACAAACTCATAGTAAAGTCCAGAAATATTACTTTTGCATAAAAACTAATAAAAAATATACTAAAAAGTAGCTAATCCTACTAAAAACTATATGAAAATACCCCCAAAAAGCGTATAAAACATCCGCTCATCACAACACCAAACTTAAACTATTGCTTGTCCTCAAGCAACTAGATAAATAAAATAGGATAGAAAGAAAATCAAGAGGCAATAACATCTCAGAATTTTATATGAAGCTCAAATTCTCATTAGATGAGCGGGACTAGTAGCTTTTTGTTTCTGAACAGTTTTGGCACCTCAATTTATCCTTTGAAGTTCAGAATGATTGGCATCTATAGGAATTCAGAATTTTGATAGTGTTATTGATTCTCCTAGTTTAGTTTGTTGATTCTTGAACACAGCTACTTTAAGAGTCTTGGTCGTGGCCCTAAGCACTTTGTTTTTCAGTATTACCACCGGATACATAAATGCCACAGATACAAAACTGGGTGAACCTTTTCAGATTGTGACTTAGCTTTGCTAAAGTCCCCATTTAGAGGTGTCCAGAGTTCTTAAGCACACTCTTTTTGCTTTGGACCATGACTTTAACCGCTCAGTCTCAAGTTTTTCACTTGACACCTTCACGCCACAAGCACATGGTTAGGGACAGCTTGGTTTAGCCGCTTAGGCTAGGATTTTATTCCTTTAGGCCCTCCTATCCATTAATGCTCAAAGCCTTGGATCCTTTTTACCCTTGCCTTTTGGTTTAAAGGGCTATTGGCTTTTTCTGCTTACTTTTTCTTTTTCTTTCTTTTTCTTTTATTTTTTGCCATTTTTTTTCGCAAGCTTTGTATTCATTGCTTTTCTTGCTTCAAGAATCAATTTTATAATTTTTCAAATTATCAATAACATTTCTTCTTTTTCATTATTCTTTCAAGAGCCAACAGATTTAACATTCATAAACTTCACTATAAAAAATTATGCACTGTTCAAGCATTCATTCAGAAGACAAAAAGTATTGCCATCACATATAAATAATTTGAATTTTTCTTATTAAGAACTCGAAAATAAAACTGCCTCCTTATTCTAAAAATCTGCTATTTTATTCATGTTTAATGATGATGAGAAAAATAAATTATAGCTTACTTGGAGATAAAAAAAAAATAAAAATAAAAATACTAATTACTATTATTCATGTGACTCCTAACGTAGATCTCTAATAGCAAAAGTTATCACAGAGTTAAGAATAGGGCTCAACAACCTTTATTTTGGGAGATGGATGCTCCTTCAATTTGTGGGGTGTCTGGCCCTTCAAGAGACAGCTTCTGGTGCTTCAGCTCCTGTAGCTCACGCCCTTGATTTTCTTGTTCCTTCAGCAGTTTGCAGAGCATGCTATTTTGAACTTGCTGTTCTTCTTTCAGTTGATCCATAGCTTCTTGCAGCTTGGTGACAGATACTTCTAGGCGGGTCCAGTAGTCAATCTGAGGGATTTTTGGGAGGAACTCCTGTCCCCTCCTTTTGATGGAGTTATCTTGCACTTGTTGTCCTTTCATTGACTTTTTGGTGATTGGGTGCTCGACTGAGATATACTCATCCACTCCCATCTTCACCCCAGCATCTTTACATAGCAGAGAGATTAAGCTTGGGTAAGCCAATTTGGCGTCAGTGGAGTTCTTGTTTGCAATTATGTAAAGCTCACAAGAAATCAGATGATGAATCTCCACTTCGTTTCTCAGCATAATGCAGTGGATCATCACTGCTCTTTTGACAGTGACTTCAGAGCGGTTGCTAGTGGGCAGTATAGAACGCCCAATGAAGTCCAGCCTGCCCCTAGCAAGTAGTTTGAGATCTCCTCTCTTGAGTTGATTCGGAAAACCTTTTGTGTTGGTTATCCACTTGGTTCTAGGGATGCATATGTCCTCTAGAACTTGGTCCAAGCGCTTATCAAATCTCACCATTCTTCTATTAAAGGATTCTGGATCATCTTGTAGTTGAGGAAGCTTGGAGACCTCTCTTATTTTGTCCAGGTGGAAGTAAATAATCTTCCCTCTGACCATGGTTCGAAAGGTATAGAAGGCGGTTCCAGTCATTCTCTGCTTATCTGTTTGTCACAGATTTAAGTAGAATTCCTGAACAATGTTTCTACCCACCTTTGTCTCAAGATTAGCTAGAATTTCCCAGCCCCTGTTTCGAATCTGCTCTTGAATCTCCGGATATTCGTCTTCTTTCAGATCAAAATTAACTTTCGGGATCACTGACCTTAGACCCATTATTTTGTGGTAATGGTCTGCCTGTTTTTTGGTTAAGAACCTCTCTTGATTCCAAAGTGGTTTTGGAGTGTTCTCTTTCTTGCCTCTTGAAGTGGTTTGTTTTCCCTTAGGAGCCATGATCTTAGTGAATCTTAGCTCAGTGATCACGAAAAACACACTAAACTTAGAGGTTTGCTTGTCCTCAAGCAAAAGAAAGGAAAGGAGAAGAATAGAAGGAGAGTCAAATTCGAGTTATGGAGGAGAGGGGGAGGCCGAGTGTAAATTTATAAGGGAGGGGGTGGGTTCGAAAATTTTGAAAAAGATATGATAGAAGATATGATTTGTAAAAGATAAATATGATATGAAAAAGATGAAATTTTAAAATTGAAAAGATATGATGGATTTGAAAAAGATAAATCTGAATTTGAAAAGATAATAGGATGAGTTGAAAAGATATGAGAAGAAATTAAAAAGATAGATGAGTTTTGAAAAAAAAATTGAAAAGAAATTGAAGAAGATTTGAGAAAGATTTTTAGGATTAGAGAAAAATTTAATTTTTATTTGTTTTATTTTTTTGAAATTGAAATTGAAAGATGATAATTTGTAACATGTTTATGCAAGAAATTTGGATGGAATCATGAAAATTTGAAAAAAAAAATTGAGCTGGAAACAAAACTTCCTCCCCTCCACATTCCTGGCGTTAAACGCCCAGAATGGCATCCATTCTGGCATTTAACGCCCATTTGCTGCTTCTTTTGGGCGTTTAACTCCCAGCCAGGTACCCTGGCTGGCGTTAAACGCCAGAAAACCTTTATCACTGGGCGTTTTTCTAAACGCCTAGGATGCTGCAATTCTGGTGTTAAACGCCCAGAATGGTACCCATTCTGGCGTTTAACGCCAAGAAAGGTATCTTTACTGGCATTTTTTGTGCCAGTGGGCTCCTTTTCTCTGCTTTATGCTCTGAATTCTTCTGTAACTTTGTGAACTCCTGCAATTGTTAATTAATCTTGAAGATAATTTATATCAAACTCATATAATTATTATTTGAATAACAAATAAACCTTGCTAATGGTTGGGTTGCCTTCCAGCAAGCGCTTCTTTATTGTCTTTAGCTAGACCTTACTGAGCTTTTAATCTAGTCTCAGCTTTGAGCATTCTTACTCAACATTGCCTTCAAGATAATGCTTGACTCTCTGTCCATTAACAATGAACTTCTTATTAGAATCAATGTCTTGAAGCTCCACATAGCCATATGGTGACACACTTGTAATCACATATGGTCCCCTTCACCGGGATTTCAGTTTCCCGGGGAACAATCTGAGCCTAGAGTTAAACAGTAGAACCTTCTGTCCTGGTTCAAAGACTCTGGATGACAGTTTCTTATCATTCCATCTTTTTGCTTTCTCCTTGTAAATTTTTGCATTTTCGAAAGCATTGAGTCTGAATTCCTCTAGCTCATTTAACTGGAGTAATCTCTTTTCTCCAGCTAACTTAGCATCCAGGTTTAGGAATTTGGTTGCCCAGTAGGCCTTATGCTCCAGTTCCACGGGCAGATGACAGGCCTTGCCATACACAAGCTGGAATAGAGAGGTTCCTATAGGAGTCTTGAATGCTGTTCTGTATGCCCACAGAGCATCATCTAAGCTTTTTGCCCAATCCCTTCTACGGGCAATTACAATCCGTTCCAGGATTATTTTTAGTTCTCTATTAGAGACTTCAGCTTGCCCATTTGTCTGTGGATAATATGGAGTTGCTACTTTGTGGCTAATTCCATATCGAACCATAGCAGAGTAAAGCTGTTTATTGCAGAAATGAGTGCCTCCATCACTGATTAGTACTCTAGGGACACCAAACCTGCTGAAGATATGTTTCTGGAGGAACTTCAGCACTATCTTAGTATCATTAGTGGGTGTTGCAATTACCTCTACCTATTTAGATACATAGTCTACTGCCACCAGAATATACGTGTTTGAGTATGATGGTGGGAAAGGCCCCATGAAGTCAATACCCCATATATCAAACAACTCAATCTCCAAGATCCCTTGTTGAGGCATGGCGTAACCATGAGGCAGATTACCAGCTCTGTGGTAACTATCACAGTTACGTACAAACTCTCGGGAGTCTCTATAGAGAGTAGGCTAGTAGAAGCCACATTGAAGAACCTTGGTGGCTGTTCGCTCACCTCCGAAATGGCCTCCATATTGTGATCCATGGCAGTGCCATAAGATCTTCTGTGCCTCTTCCTTGGGCACACATCTACGGATTATTCCGTCTGCACATCTCTTAAAGAGATATGGTTTATCCCATAAGTAGTACTTTGCATCAGAAATCAATTTCTTTATTTGCTGCCTGTTGTACTCTTTGGGTATGAATCTTACAGCTTTATAGTTTGCAATGTCTGCAAACCATGGTGTTTCCTGAATGGCAAATAATTGCTCATCCGAAAAGGTTTCAAAGATCTCAATAGAGGAGGAGGACGCCCCTTTTACTGGTTCTATCTGGGACAGATGATCAGCCACTTGGTTCTCTGTCCCTTTTCTGTCTCTTATTTCTATATCAAACTCTTGCAGAAGCAACACCCATATTATGAGCCTGGGTTTTGAATCCTGCTTTGTAAGTAGATATTTAAGAGCAGCATGATCAGTGTACACAATCACTTTTGATCCTACTAAGTATGATCTAAACTTGTCAATGGCATAAACCACTGCAAGCAGCTCTTTTTCTGTGGTTGTGTAATTTTTCTGTGCGTTATTTAAAACACGACTAGCATAATAAATGACATGCAAAAGCTTGTTATGCCTCTATCCCAGTACTGCACCAATAGCATGGTCATTGGCATCACACATTAGTTCGAATGGTAATGTCCAGTCTGGTGTAGAAATAACTGGTGCTGTGACCAGCTTAGCTTTCAGAGTTTCAAACACCTGCAGACACTCTGTGTCAAACACAAATGGCGTGTCAGCAGCTAGCAGATTACTCGGAGGTTTTGCAATTTTTGAAAAATCCTTTATAAACCTCCTATAGAATCCTGCATGCCCCAGAAAGCTTCTGATTGCCTTGACATTGGCAGGTGGTGGTAATTTTTCAATTACTTCCACTTTAGCTTGATCCACCTCTATTCCCTTGTTTGAAATTTTATGCCCAAGGAAAATTTCTTCAGTCACCATAAAGTGACATTTTTTCCAGTTTAAAACTAGGTTGGTCTCTTGGCATCTTTTCAGAACAAGTGCTAAATGGTCAAGGCAGGAGCTGAATGAGTCTCCAAATACTGAAAAGTCATCCATGAAGACTTCCAGAAATTTCTCAATCATATCAGAGAAGATAGAGAGCATGCACCTCTGAAAGGTTGCGGGTGCATTGCACAAACCAAAAGGCATCCTTCTGTAGGCAAACACTCCAGAAGGATATGTGAATGTTGTTTTCTCTTGGTCCTAAGGATCTACTGCAATTTGGTTGTAACCTGAATAGCCATCCAAAAAGCAGTAATATTCATGACCTGCTAGTCTCTCTAGCATCTCGTCTATGAATGGTAAAGGAAAGTGATCCTTCATGGTGGCTGTTTTGAGCCTTCTGTAATCAATACACATACGCCACCTCCTTTATGGCTGGATTTAGCCGCCTCTGTGGTTGAACCACTGGCTTAACATCGTCCTCCAATAGGATATTGTGCATGTATCTTGCTGGGCTGATGCCCTTAAGATAACTTATGGACCACCCAAGAGTTGTCTTGTGTGTCCTTAGCACTTGAAGTAGTGCTTTCTCTTCCTATGGATTTAAAGCAGAGCTTATGATCACCGGAAAAGTGTCACCTTCTCCCAGAAATGCATATTTCAGGGATGGTGGTAGTGGTTTGAGCTCGGGTTTAGGGGGTTTCTCCTCTTCCTGAGGAATTCTCAGAGGTTCTTTTATTTCCTCTGATTCTCCCAGATCAGGCTGAACATCTTTAAAGATGTCTTCTAGCTCTGATTTGAGACTCTCATCCATGTTGATATCCTTTACCAGGGAGTCAATAATATCAACACTCATGCAGTCTTTTGATGTGTTTGGATGCTTCATTGCCTCAACAGCATTCAGCCTGAACTCATCCTCATTGACTCTCAAGGTCACTTCCCCTTTTTGGACATCAATGATGGTTCGTCCAGTTGCTAGGAAAGGTCTTTCTAGAATGAGAGTTGCACTCTTGTGCTCCTCCATTTCCAGCACTACAAAGTCAATGGGAAAGGCAAATGGCCCAACCTTGACAATCATATCCTCAATTATGCCTGATGGATATTTGATGGAGCCATCAGCAAGTTGAAGACATATCCGAGTTGGTTTGACCTCTTCAGTCAACCAAGCTTTCTGATAGTGGATGTAGGGATTAGATTGATACTTGCCCCAAAGTCACATAGAGCTGTCTTGGTACAAGTACCCTCTAATGTGCATGGTATCATAAAGCTTCCAGGATCCTTAAGCTTTTCTGGTAAGCTTGTTAGAATGACTGCACTGCATTCTTCAGTGAGAAAAACTTTTTCTGTTTCTCTCCAATCCTTCTTATGACTTAAGATCTCTTTCATGAACTTAGCATAAGAGGGTATTTGCTCAAGTGCCTCTGCAAACGGAATCTTTATTTCAAGAGTCCTGAGATAGTCTGCAAAGCGGGCAAATTGTTTATCCTGTTTCGCTTGGCGGAGTTTCTGAGGATAAGGCATTTTGGCTTTATATTCTTCAACCTTAGTTGCTGTAGGTTTATTTCCTACAGAGGCAGGTTGAGAAGCCTTCTTGAGGGAGTTATTATCAGCACTTGCAGGTGTCTGGTCCCTCATTGGCATTTGAACGCCAAGATTGGACATGGATTAGGCATTTAACGCCAGATTCCTACCCTTTTCTGGCGTTTGAACGCCAGAACTGGACATGGATTGGGCATTTAACGCCAGTTTTTCACCCTTTTCTGGCGTTTGAATGCCAGACTTATTCCTCTCTGGGCTCTTACTGTCTTCAGAGGGATTTTGGGTAGCAGGTTGCTCATCCTCTGGTAGCTGTTCCTTTCTAGGCTTTCTGCTACTTTGAGTTGAGATATTTAATGTTTTTCCACTTCTTAATTGAACTGCTTGGCACTCCTCTGTTATCTATTTTGATAACTGCTATTTTGTCTGATTCATTTGTGATTCCATATCCTTGTTAGCAATTTTGGTTTCTTGTAGCATCTCCTTAAATTCTGCTAACTGCCTTGTTATAGAAGATAGTTGCTGATTGAGTTTAGCAACTTGTTCCTGAGGACTAAAGTCAGTTGATACTACCTTAGCTTCTTCTTTTATGGAGGACTCACTACTTATATACAGATGATGATTTCTAGCAACTGTATCAATAAGCTCCTGAGCCTCTTCAATAGTCTTTCTCATGTATATAGATCCACCAGCGGAGTGGTCTAGAGATATCTAAGCTTTTTCTGTAAGCCCGTAGTAGAAGATGTCTAATTGCACCCACTCTGAAAATATTTCAGAGGGGCATTTCCTTAGCATCCCTCTGTACCTCTCCCAGGCGTTATAAAGGGATTCATCATCCTCTTATTTAAAGTCTTGGATGTCCAGCCTTAGCTGTGTCATCTTTTTTGGAGGAAAATATTGATTCAGTGACTATGTGTATTTAGTTTTTTAAAAAATTAGTTTATAAATTTTAAATTAATGAATATTAATTTAAAATAGACAAAAATTTAGTATAAATTAAATAATTTGAAAATAAATACTCTAAAAAAATTGATATTGTAATTTAAAAATACAATAAATTAGATAGTGTTTAGTTAATGGAAGATCTTACAATTTTTATTCAACTAATGTTTGTTTAGAATTTTTTAAAGTTGATCTTAGTTTGTAATTTTTTAAACTAAAATATAAACCTAATAGTATTATTAGTGTAAAATTAGAAAATTTAAAATAAACAAAGGTAACAAAATGAATTTAAAATTTGAAATTATTAAAAATTTGAAAAAAAAAAATTTAAAAGTATTAATAATTAACATTGTAGAATAAATTTTAAAAACAAGTAATTTTTATTAAACAAACATACTCCTAAAGTTTAAGGATTATTTATTTAGTCTTATTAGTAAAAAATTATAAAATTTAAATAAACAAACCTAGCAGAATAAATTTTAAAATTTGACATCATTAAAGATTTGAAAATAGATAATTTTAAATTTTAATTTTTTTTAAATGTCAAATTTTAGAATTTGAAATCATTAAATCTTTGAAAATAAATAATTTTAAATTTCAGATTTTTTTATTTTGAAAATATTAAAAATTAAGATTGCTGAATAAATATTAAAATAAGTAATTTTAATTAATCAAGTTAAATTAACGTACTACTTTAAAAAATGAGAAGATTAAATTTAAAAAATTGAAATATATGTGGTAGTATGTGTCTAACTGTGTCTTAATAAAAAATAAAAAAAATTATTTGAATACATTTGGATACACCTAAATATCATCACGTGTCAATGTGTCAAACTTTATTCTTAACATGTATTCTTGAAATAAATTTAGAAATAGCGTATATTACTATTTACTAAAATAAAAAATATTTTAAATACTCTCTATAATTAAAATAGGAAACTAAAATCAATTAAAAAAATTTTATATTATATATATATGTGTGTGTGTCTTCGTATCTTATACAATTTTAAAATTCATGTATCTAAATGTTTTATGTCGTGTTATGTTCCATGTTCGTATCCGAATTCTAAGAACCTGAATTCTTGTCTACAAGTAAGGCTTAGTTTAATTCGATGATGATGATGATGATGATGATGATGATGATGATGATGATGATGATGATGATTATTATTATTATTATTATTATTATTATTATTATTAGATTGGGAGTAAGCCCAGAGACGGGTTCAGACAGTATCCCAATCCATTTATGTTGGATACATAACCCAGCTGCAAAAAATCTTATTGGCTTGACATAAAAATAGCCCAAATATTTAATCACAACAATTAACACAACATAATACTTATCTCATTAATCTGTCTTACCTGTTATAGTCTGCTATTTCTGCACGCTTTCAGAGTTGAGAAAAACTTAACACATGTCCACCAACCAACTTTTCCACGTTGCTTCAGCAGAAAAATTTTTCCTTTCATCACTATAGCACTGCCCTTATAGAAAATCCCATATTCCAGATGGACCAAGTATCGAGTGTTAAGTTATTTATGCAGAATATAGTATGTGTACAATTGTCCTAACTCATTAAATAATCCCCACATAGGTTACCAGGAAAAGTTCTATTTTAATCCCGGTGATACTGGATTTAAGGTGGGTGCTTGGGATTGCCTATAATAATTTTCTCTGCTTTGAATAAGTTTGGTTTTTGTGATTCTGACGTTAGGATTTTTGTCAGTAAAGAATGTCATAAAAACAGTCGCGTTGTAGATATAGTCTCTAAACCGACAAAAATCCCTTCGTACAAACGTTTTGGTTGTCACAAGTAACAAACCCCTTTTTAAAATTGATAATCTAGTATTCAAACATCGGGTCGTCTTCTCAAGGAATTGCAGGGAGGTATGTTCTTATTATTGGTTATGAGTTTGTAAATTGGGGAAATTTGGAGTTTGGGCAATGGGCACAGGTATATTTTCAAAGCAATAAAAATAAATAAATAACTGTAAACTAAACTCTTGGTAAGTATGAGAACTGGAATTTCTATCCTAGTTATCCTTATCAAGTGTGAAGAGAATTGGGTTATAATCCCACTTGGTCAGCCTTTATTAAACAAAGGAAGGTTAAGTGGACTGATTAGCTTGATTCTCAAGTCCTAGTCAATTCTTGTGGAGAGACTAGTGTTAGAGCAATCCTAGCTAAAGCAAAATCTGCCAATTTCAATCACTTGCTGAGTTTGATAACCCAAGTACTACCAATCACTTGACCAAAGCCAAAAGGGAGAAAAATATCTAAATTAAATTAAAAGCATCAATATAAGCAAAGCAATCTTAAATCTGAAAATACCTCGAATTGCATTAACAAAAGAAATTAAATCTGGCATAGATGTTCATAAATTAAATTGAGAAAATAAATAAAAATAAAGAACCTGGGATTGAGAGTCACTCCTAAAACTAAGAGAAATCCTAAATCCTAATCCTAAGAGAGAGGAGAGAACCTCTCTCTCTAAAAACTACATCTACTCCTAAAATTGTGAATATGAGAGCCTTCCTATGAATGGATGCATTCCCTCACTTTATAGCCTCTAATCTGTGTTTTCTGGGCCGCAAACTGGGTCAAAAACAGTCCAAAATTCGCTGGTTTCGAATTTTGCCACGCTGTTTTTTCGTCACTGCGATGCGGCCGCATGGATCACGTGGTCGCGTCGTCTAGCTTCAGGGAAACTATATCATATTATATATCAAATCGAAGCCCCGGACGTTAGCTTTCCAACGCAACTAAAACCGCGTTATTTGGACCTCTGTAGCTAAAGTTATAGCTGTTTGAGTGCAGAGAGGTCAGGCTGGACAGCTTAGCAATTTCTCCAACTTCTTGCATTCCTTCCACTTTTGCATACTTTCTTCCCATCCTCCAAGCCATTCCGGCCTTATAATATCTGAAAATACTTAACACACATATCAAGGCATCTAATGGTAATAAGAGAGGATTAATAATAAGCAAATATAAGATCAAAGAAGCATGTTTTCAATCAAAGCACATAATTAGGAAGGCAAATGTAAAACCATGCAAATAGTATGAATAAGTGGGTAAAGAGTTGATAAAATCCACTCAATTGAGCACAAGATAAACCATAAAATAGTGGTTTATCAACCTCCCCACACTTAAATATTAGCATGTCCTCATGCTAAGCTCAAGAGAAGCTATAAAGATGAAGAGGAATGATAGAATGTATGAAATGCAACCTATGAAACACAACTACATGCTAAATGCTTTTACTTACTTGGTTAAGAGTAAATAAGTTCTCCAAGAATAAATATGAACTGGATTTCACTAATTCAAATCATGAAAATGAAGTACAAATAGACTTACAAGAAGAAAATAGCTTACGAAAGCAGGGAACAAGGAATTGAGCATCGAACCCTTACTGGTAGTGTATACACTCTAGTCACTCAAGTGTTTAAGGTTCGATTCTCTCAATTTTCTACTAACCTTGCTTTCTAAGGCTTGCTCTTCATCTAACAATCAACATAATTTTAATGCACAGATACATATATCAAGAGGTCTTTTAAGGGTTGTAATGGGGTTAGGGTCAAGGTAGGATTGTATTTGGCCAAGTGGACTAAAATCTGAATCCTTAATTAACCTAAACTTTCCACCTAACTTTAGACAATCCATGTAATCACAATACAAATTCTAACTATCCATCAACCATGTTTTCCACATTATTGCATGCATTCTAATTCTAAGTACCGTACATATGCATTGCTTTCACTTACTTTGGGGCATTTTGTCCCTTTTTTGCTTAATTGCTCTTTTTCTTTTCTTTTTCTCTTTTTCTTCTTCTTCTCAATGCATATGATTAAATTATTGAATGCATGAAAATGTCCTAAACATTTCTTTCACATTCTCATAAAGATATATAACACCCAATTCTTAAACAAAATATTTCCAAACCCACTTTTCCCCACACTTAATTCATGAGCACTCTCACTAGTCTAAGCTAACCAAGGATTCAAATTAAGGACAATATTGTTTTCTGCTTAGAGTTAATGATGTGCTAAAGTAAAGAACAAAGGGGTAAAATAGGCTCAAATTGGTTTGCAAAGGATAATGAAAGGTAAGGCCATATGGGTATGCAAGCTCAGTGAAACAAAGGCCTCAATCATATAAGTGCATACATACATCAAACCATGGAAATATAGAATTAAGCAAGACAAAGATCACAATTTTACAGAGAATAACACACACCAAAAATAAAATATTGGTTGATAAAATGCAACCAATTAAATAGGCTCAAAAATCTCACTGGTTTTGTGTGTTCGAGCTCTAAACCATGTTCCAAAATAATATTTCTTCAAACAAGTGTAAATTTTTTTTTTTCAAATTAGTGAAATGCTCTAAAAGGTTTCTTGAAAAAGAAAGTATTACTTTAACCAAGTGGTAAAATATGAAAAAATCAAACAAATATGTAAATGCAACAACTAATCTACAAAGAAGATTTAAACATTGGTGTTGAGACAAGAAAGTACTAACCCATGGAGATCAGTATCGACCTCCCCACACTTAAAGATTGCACCGTCCTCGGTGCATGCTAAGATGTGCAAGTGGATGGGGGTTGTGGTTCCTCAGCTGGGGCTCTTTTTTTTTTTCTTTCCTTGCTGTTGATTTGGGAATGGCTTTCTCTTTTCCTTTCTTGGTGGCCATCCTGAAAAAGGGAAGAGAAAGTAAATTAAATTCAAAGAGATATATATAGCAAGGAAGAGAACGGAAAAGGTGGTGATGGATGCACATTAAGATATAACTGACATTATCACATGCTCGCGAGTACATGTGAAAAGCCAACAATGGGAAATAGCTAGTGCATGTAAAGACAAGTGAATGCAAGGTGTTTATTGGCATGCCGGCAAAGGGCATGAGTAGCATAGACCAAGCAATACTTTGTAACAAACCATCACGTTTGTATTGACAATTAATTTCAATTAATACAATAGTAAAGGGAGTTTATGAAAAGCAAGCATTCAGAGTAGTAGGATAAAAGATATTGAAAAGCAGTGCACAATGCCATACGGGCGTTTTCACAAACACATAGCATGCATGGTAAATAATCTAATGAAAATAATAAATTGAACATGCAAGCAACCCTTTAAAAATAAATATATATAATTGTCAAATAATTCCTCTAATAATCCACAAGTAAAATATAGAAATAATGACCCAAATAAATTTCTAACACCAATGAAAATAATGCAATGAATGAAAGTATGTAAATAAATTAAAATAAAATAAAAAGAAAAATAAGAAAGATGAGAAGGGAAAGAAGATAAGAAAGGAAGAAGAAAGAAATAAGAAAAGATAAGAAAAATAAGGATTAGAGAAGAAAAGATAAGAAATTTGGCTGATATGGATAATCTGTGCGCCGCTTGTGACGCGGATGCGTAGGTCACGCGGTCGCGTGGCCTGTTTTGTACGATTGGCGCAAGTGTAGCCTCGCGGTCGCACAACTCTCTGTTCGAAACTCTTTTTGCCAAAATTCTGGGTGACGCGATCGCGTGGTCAATGCGATCGCGTGAGTGGCCATCATGGGGATATGACGCGGACGCGTGGGGCACGCGTTCGCGTGGTGAGGCTTGGGCTTCCAGCACGAGTCCAGCCCAACTCCAGCTCAACTTTCGGCCATGCACTCTTTGACGTCGAAATCCAGGTCACGCGGCCGCGTGGGGCACGCAATCGCGTGGGAGGCCAGTATTCCCCTGCGACGCGGACGCGTCAGTGACGCGGTCGCGTGGGACGAATTGTGCCACTGGCACGCCTCCAGCCTCGCTCCAGCGTGACTCTCTGTTCGTTTTTATTTTCTCTTCTCTCCTTGCGATGCGGATGCGTCGCTGATGCGGTCGCGTCGCGTGGCACTTTTTTTTTTTTTTGATAATCTGAAAAAAAAAATGCAGAATGCAGTGTTAATATGAATGTGATGCAAAACTCCAGGTTCAATATAATAAAATGAAACTCAAAAACAAATAAAACTAAATAAAAATGAAAAAAGAATGATTATACCATGGTGGGTTGTCTCCCACCTAGCACTTTTAGTTAAAGTCCTTAAGTTGGACATTTGGTGAGCTCCCTGTTATGGTGGCTTATGCTTGTATTCATCCAAGAATCTCCACCAATGTTTGTGATTCCAGTAACCTTCGGGGTCCCAAACTAGGCATGTAAAACCCTTGAGCAGCTTCAAAAAGATTCTTAGGCTCCCGGGGTGTTGGATGTCAGAACAGATTCCAGGATCCCAAACCTTGCTTTTACACCCATTTTTGTCGGGATCTGTATTTTTCCAGCCGGGTGATAAGTAATTTGAATTCTCACTGCAGCTACCAAACAGCTTCCTAGACCCATTCAATTGAGCTCTACACCAACCTTTGCGTTTAAACTTAAAGCTTCCAACCATAATGAACCTTGCAGGACAATTCTTACCACTGGCCATCTTCCTCTTACTCTTAATGTCACAAAGAGCTCTAAGTTGACCATCCATCTCCAGTAGCCCATATTCAAGTGGGATTAAAAAGTTATGGGATATGAATTTTACCCACTTGAATGTTGTGAAGGATGATGGCAACTTAGGGGGAGGGGTTTCCAACAACTTTGGCAAGGTAATTTCAAGCTCCACTCCCTTGTGCTCTTCTTTGACATCTTCTACCTCTTGATTAACCTCTACAAAATCTTCAACCATGATCTGCCTTGGAGGTTGTACGCTCTTCTCAACATCAACATCAAATACCGTAGAAGGAGGCTCTGTGACTAGACTTTCCAATAGAGGTACAGCATCTCTTAAGTCTGCAACTACTTCTTCCTTTTTAATAATTGCTGCTTTGTCCAGTTGTTTAAGTATAAAATCGTACTCATCCTCGATGATTTTCTTTCCATGACAACTCCTTTCAACTACTCTTTCATCTTCAAGGGTCTCTCCTACCTTTACCCGTAGGGCCTCCTCTAGCTCTTTATGAAGTATGGATTCGTGAAGATGATTCCTTCTTTCCTGTTCCATATCAATAGCATAATTGGGATCATCTTGCTCTTGGATTGATGGATGTGGGTGCTCTTCCATGGATGGTGGTGATGGGATAGAGAGATTATTCTGTGGTTGACAAAGAAGTGCACTAGAGCTTGAGGGTTGATTGTTGAAGGTATTTGGTGGTCTGATTTGGGTGAAGAGAGCTTGTATAGTAGAGTTTAGATCGGCAAGTGCTTTCTCCATGGAGGTTTGGGGTGGATCTATGTATGGTTCATTTGGTTCATAAGGTGGTTGGTATGGTGGATGTGGGTTAGGGTCATATGGAGGTGAATGGTGGAAAGGGGCTTGTGAGTTTGGTGGTCCAAAGTTATGTTGAGGAAAGGGTTCATAGGCATATGGTGGTGGTTGTTGATAGTCCATTGGAGGTGGTTGTTGCCATGAGGATTGATCAAGTCCTTGTGGCTCCTCCCATCTTTGATTGTTCCAACCTTGATGCCTGTTCTCATTGTAATTTCTTCTTCCTGCAACATAATTGTAACCAGACTCATAGCCAAAGGGGTGAGAGTTCATAGTAGAAAATAAAAATTAAAAAATAAAAATAAATTGAAATTAAAAGGTTATTTAAATTTTGAATTTGAAAATTAAATTTTGAAATTTGAATTTTAAATTTTTGAAATTTAAAATTTGAAATTTGATTTTTGAAATAAGATAAGATAAGATAAAAATTTTAAAAATAAAAATCTGAATTTTTTTTTCGAAAAAATTAATTAAAAATATTTTAAAACAATAAAATGACACCAAATTTCAAATTTTTAGATCAAAACGAAGAAAACAACTAAGAACAGCTTGAAGATCAAGATGAACACTAAGAATAAATTTTTGAAAATTTTTTTTTATAACTAAATAAAAACAAATAACCTCTTAATTTATGGAAAAGCAAAAAGAAAAATAAAAATAAAAACAAATAAACAAGCAAAAATAAAATATTTACAATAACCAATAATAAGGCACACATTTGCAATTCCCCAGCAACGGCGCCATTTTGACGTTAGGATTTTTGCCAGTAAAGAATGTCATAAAAACAGTCGCGTTGTAGATATAGTCTCTAAACCGACAAAAATCCCTTCGTACAAACGTTTTGTTGTCACAAGTAACAAACCCCTTTTTAAAATTGATAACCGAGTATTCAAACCTCGGGTCGTCTTCTCAAGGAATTGCAGGGAGGTATGTTCTTATTATTGGTTATGAGTTTGTAAATTGGGGAAATTTGGAGTTTGGGCAATGGGCACAGGTATATTTTCAAAGCAATAAAAATAAATAAATAACTGTAAACTAAACTCTTGGCAAGTATGAGAACTGGAATTCCTATCCTAGTTATCCTTATCAAGTGTGAAGAGAATTGGGTTTTAATCCCACTTGGTCAGCCTTTATTAAGCAAAAGAAGGTTAAGTGGACTGATTAGCTTGATTCTCAAGTCCTAGTCAATTCCTGTAGAGAGACTAGTGTTAGAGCAATCCTAGCTAAAGCAAAATCTGCCAATTTCAATCACTTGCTGAGTTTGATAACTCAAGTACTACTAATCACTTGACCAAAGCCAAAAGGGAGAAAAATATCTAAATTAAATTAAAAGCATCAATATAAGCAAAGCAATCTTAAATCTGAAAATACCTCGAATTGCATTAAAAAAAGAAATTAAATCTGGCATAGATGTTCATAAATTAAATTGAGAAAATAAATAAAAATAAAGAACCTGGGATTGAGAGTCACTCCTAAAACTAAGAGAAATCCTAAATCCTAATCCTAAGAGAGAGGAGAGAACCTCTCTCTCTAAAAACTATATCTACTCCTAAAATTGTGAATATGAGAGCCTTCCTATCAATGGATGCATTCTCCCACTTTATAGCCTCTAATCTGTGTTTTCTGGGCCGCAAACTGGGTCAAAAACAGTCCAGAATTTGCTGGTTTCGAATTTTGCCACGCTGTTTTTTCGTCACTACGACGCGGCCGCATGGATCACGCGGTCGCGTCGCCTAGCGTCAGGGAAACTATATCATATTATATATCAAATCGAAGCCCCGGACGTTAGCTTTCCAACGCAACTGGAACCGTGTCATTTGGACCTCTGTAGCTAAAGTTATAGCTGTTTGAGTGCAGAGAGGTCAGGCTGGACAGCTTAGCAATTTCTCCAACTTCTTGCATTCCTTCCACTTTTGCATGCTTTCTTCCCATCCTCCAAGCCATTCCTGCCTTATAATATCTGAAAACACTTAACACACATATCAAGGCATCTAATGGTAATAAGAGAGGATTAATAATAAGCAAATATAAGATCAAAGAAGCATGTTTTCAATCAAAGCACATAATTAGGAAGGCAAATGTAAAACCATGCAAATAGTATGAATAAGTGGGTAAAGAGTTGATAAAATCCACTCAATTGAGTACAAGATAAATCATAAAATAGTGGTTTATCATATTCCTTTTTGTAACTACCGAATATTTTGTAACATTGGTGTTTTGCATAACAGGTTTTTCAGACTAAATTTGCAAAGATTGGAGTTGGTAAGAAATTGTGATTATTGACTGTTTATATTCTGTTCATTTTACGTGTACGCTTCATAGGAAGATTTCTAAGACTTATTGAAGGATTTTGAATCTCTAAAATTTTCTTTCTAAAAATGCTAATTTTTACTTTAGCTTTATACTAGCTATCTAAAACAATATTCAAACTTACATTTTTCATTGTTCTTTCTGATACTAAACTGTGCTGAAGAAATGAATTAGATAATAAAGTTGACAACTCTTATTTCATGTCAGCTATTTGTTGGGACTAGTGGTTTTCTGAAGCAGCACGGGCAATGGCGCTTTAAGGTGCAGAGATTTTATTTTATCCCACTGCTATTGGTTCTGAACCACAAGACCAGGGTCTTGACTCTTGTGACCACTGAAAGCGTGTAATGCAAGGACATGCTGGGGCTAATTTGGTAGAATTTTGTACTACTTAACCACCCAAATTTTAATAATTATAAGGCATGCTGATGAGATGCGTATTCTCCCATCTCTCATTTATGTAATATATGCATGCATTCTATGCTTGCAACTATTTCTCTTTACGACTCCTAATCTTGAAGGTAGTTGTCGCATTGAACCTTTAAAACAAAAGAATCCAATACATGCTTTGCTGAATGTAGGAGAAAAGGAAATTTATTTTTTGATAATCTTTTTTCTGCATGTGAAATTGCAATTTTCCAAGGGCTACTATTTTTTTTACTAGATTAATAAATGCAGGTACCTCTTGTAGCTTCAAATAGGATAGGAAAAGAGGTTATTGAGACTGAGCATGGGAATAGTGATATTACATTTTATGGAAATTCCTTTATAGCAGGTAATCCAGCTCTTCTCTTTTCTGCACATAAAATATCCCACTATGAAAATGTTAATCTTTTTAGCAGCAGGCATAGCTTAGACTACTTGTCATTTTTTGGTTTAATCTTCTCTTTGATCAGGACCAACTGGAAAAATAGTTGCAGCTGCGATGATAAACATGAAGCCGTGCGTTCTTGTTGCTCAATTCGATTTAGATTAGATCAAATCCTAGAGACATTGTTTGGGGGGTATTTCGCGACCGGCGCCCGGAGCTATATAAGGTGCTTTTAACACTTGATGGTCTTGAACAGAAAGAAGGAAAAAATAGAATCTGTTATTGAACTACTCAATTGAGGGTTTATATACATGCACTCTAATGAAGTTAACCAAGCCTGTGACTAATTGAGCCCCAATTCTAACTAATTGGTACAGCTAATTTAATTTCTAACTAACTTTAACTTATGCTACTAATCATATATCTAATTGTCCCCCTCAAGTTGGAGCATACATGTTGTATGTTCCTAACTTAGCCATGAGAAACTGAAACTGAGGTGCAGGGAGTGCTTTGGTGAGAATATCCGCAAGTTGATGCTTGCTTGGAACGTGTACCAGCTTGATAATTCCAGAAGCAACTTTCTCTCGAATAAAGTGGTAGTCGATTTCAATATGTTTGGACCTTTCATGTAACGTTGGATTGGTAGACATCTGAATAGCCGATATGTTATCGCAAAAAAACATAGCTGAGTGGACCTCAATGTGCATGAATTTTAGCAAGGCAACGAGCAAAAGGACATCACAAGCAGCATTTGCCAACGCCCGATATTCAGCCTCAGTCGAGCTTCTGAAAACCACATCTTGTTTCTTACTCTTCCACGATATTAGAGAATCACCCAAAAAGGTACAATACCCAGTGGTGGATCGCCTAGTATCTAAGCAGCCACCCCAATTCGCATCAGTGTACATAGTGAGATTGAATTTGGACTTAGAGGAGAAAGGGAGCCCTTGTCCCGGTGCAGCTTTCAAGTAATGAAGGACCTGATGAGTGGCATTCAAATGGGGAAGGCGCGGATCGGACATAAACTGGGCCAATTTTACTACTGCGAAGGTAATGTCTGGTCTGGAAATTGTTAGATATATGAGGCGGCCAATCAGTCTTCTATAGTGGGATGGGTCAGGTACGGGGTCGCCTTCACCAGCTCAAAGTTTCAGATTTGCATCCATAAGTGTGGTGGCAGGCTTACATCCTAAGTAACATATCTCTTCCAATAACGACAATGCATGCTTTCTTTGAGTAAGCGCGATGCCAGCTTTAGAGTGTGCAAGTTCTAAACCCAGAAAAAACTTGAGGTCACCCAAGATTTTGAGCTTGAAAATTGATTGGAGTTTCAGTTTAACGTTGTCAACCATCTCTTGCTTGGGGGCAGCAATGATGATATCATCCACATAAACAATGAGGAACGTAGTCACATCGCCTTCACCCAAAGCAAATAGAGAGTAATCCTGTTTGCATTGTGTGAATCCGTGGCTGAGGAGAGTGTTACAGAATTTGGTAAACCATTGCCGTGAAGCTTGCCTCAGACCATACAAAGACCTTGTGAGCTTGCAAACTAATCCCCCTTTCCATTGAGGATGGCCCAAGGGTAACTCTATGTAAACTTCTTCATCTAATTCGCCGTTGAGAAATGCATTGTTGATATCTAATTGGAGAAGACTCCAATTCTTGACAGCAGTAATGGTGAGGAGAGTCCTGACTGTGGTGATTTTTGCGACCGGGCTAAAGGTATCCCGAAAGTCGATCCTGGCTTGTTGAGTGTAGCCTTTGGCAACGAGGTGTGCCTTATAGCGCTCCAATGTACCATCAGCCTTTAATTTGGCTTTGTACACCCTCCGACACCCGATCGCATGTTTGGCTTTGGGTAATTCAACCAAAACCCAAGTGTTATTGGCTTTGAGAGCATCTAGCTCTTCTTGCATGGTCTGCCGCCACTCTTTGAACTTGACAGCTTGGTGATAGAACTGAGGTTCATGAATGATGTCCAACTGAGCAATGGAGTTGTGATATTTGGAGCTGAGCTTGTGAGTACTAAGGTGGTTAGTGAGAGGATATGGCGTTGAGGTATGGTACACATAGTCATTTAGATATGATGGTGGCCGAGTGTGTTGGGTAGATCGGCGTAGTGGTGGTGGTTGAGGCTGAGTGTTGGGGACGAAGGAAGGAAAGTTTGGAGAATGGGGTGCGGATGTGGAATTGGTGTGAGGCAAAGGTGGTAAATGTGATGGAATAGGATCTAGAACAGGTTTAGGTAGTGCAAAATCATGAAACATATCTGTGTTGGATTGAAGATGAGGGGATTGGCTAAAGGGCATGACGTTATCATGAAATAGAATGTCTCTAGATATGAAGAACTGTTTCGTGCGAAGATTGTAAAGTTTATATCCTTTATAGCCAATAGGATAGCCAATAAAGACAGAGGGATCAGCTCTTGGGCAAAATTTAGTCCTAGAATTGGGAGTAGTTGCTGCATAGGTAAGGCATCCAAAGCTTCTCAAGGAATCATAGTTGGGTGTCTTGCCAAAAAAGAGTTCAAATGGTGACTTAAAATGTAGAAGTTTGCTAGGAGTTCGGTTGATAATGAAGGTAGCAGTGATGATGCATTCACCCCAAAAGGAAATGGGCACTTTGGATTGGAAAAGTAATACTCTTGCAACATTCAAGAGGTGTTGATGCTTGCGTTCCACAACGGCATTCTGTTGCGGACGATAAGGACATGAGAATTGGTGCAAGACTCCCTGTTGCTGCAGGAATGCATCGAGAGCAAGTTCTTTGGCATTATCCGACCTGAAACACTTAATTCTTTGGCCAAATTGAGTTTCAACCAAGGCAAAAAAATTCTTTAAGCAATCTGTGGCCTCAGACTTGTGAGTTAGCATATAAATCCAGCAAAAGCGAGACGCATTATCAACAATTGTCAAGAACAAACGTTTTCCATTATAAGTTGGGATATGGTAAGGTCCCCAAACATCACAATGTATAAGGTCAAAAACATTAGAGGACATGTTATTATGTGATTCGAAAGGAAGTCTTTTGAATTTTGCTAAGTGAAAAACATCACAAGTGTGATGGCCTGACTTATTTGGTAATTGCAAGATGTTATCTAAATGTTGTAAAACACTAGAAGGAGCATGTCCTAAACGTGCATGCCATAATTGGGATTTGCACAAATTTATTTGATTAAAACTAGTATGAAAGGCCGAATTAGACTGAGTAGAGACATATGATGATAACTTGGTTGGGGTGTCAGCTCTCAGGATATAAAGTCCCTGCTGTAGGCTACCCTTCCCAATCTTCTTCGAACACTTGTTGTCCTGAATAATGAAGTAAGTGTATCCAATAGTCACAGTGAGTGAAGAATTGGAAAGTAAGGCGGACACTGATAGTAAATTGACTCGAAATTCAGGCACATAAAGCACATTGTAGAGTGTAATATTATTATTGATGAAAACTGACCCTATGAACTTCGCAGAAAAAATGTCACCATTTGGTAAAGAAACCGAAAACTTCTTAGAGGTATGAATGGACTCAAAAAGTGATAAATCACAAGCAATATGTATAGTGGCTCCACTATTTAAGATCCAAGCATTATTGGGTAAATTTGACCTTATCATGGATGTGTTGAGAACAATACCTGCTGGGGTTGCGACGCCTGTGGATTCAGGAGTTGGAATTTCCTGAATTTGGTGATGATTGAGTAAGGACAAGAGTTGTTGAACTTGAGCAGAGGTCAGGTTAGGAGTGGCAAGTGTTGATGGTTCCAAATTGACAGACACATTGTGTACGAATGGCCTCGTGCCTCTCCCTTTGCCAAAATTTGGTGGGAATCCGTGGAGCTTATAGCACTTATCGATTGTATGCCCAAGAAGGCCACAATGAGAGCAAAGAGGACGATCTTTCTTGAGTGTGCCTCGGCCACGACCTTGAGGCTGAGTGGCATGAGGATTGCGGGCGAGGAAAGTGACCTGAGGTTGTGGCAGTGAATTCAAGGAAGCTCCTAATGCTCGATGTTTCTCTTCTTGAGTCACCAAAGATAGAACTTGTTAATCGCAGGGAGAGGTTCCATGAGTAGGATTTGGCCCCGAATTTGAGAGTAAGACTCATCTAGTCCCATCAAGAAGTAATGGACATATTTTGCTTGAAGAAATTCTTGCATAGCTCGAGCATCACCACAGTTGCATTGTACGGGTCTGTAGGAGTTCAATTCCTCCCAAAGAACTTTGATCTTGGTAAAGTATTGTGAGATGGTCATCGTGCCTTGGCAGAGATTCATCAAATCACGTTTTAACTCAAAAACATGAGGGCCATTGCCATGCTGGAATCGGTCTTTCAAATCATTCCAAAGTTTAGCAGCCGAATTTGTATACACCAGTGAAGTGGCTAAAGAATTCAGAATCCAAGTGCTCACTACATCATTGACACACTGCCAGTTTTCAAGTTTCTCTGGTTCAGTGGTAGGATCAGGTTGAGGAACAGAACCTGTGATAAAACCAAGCTTTCTCTTGGCATTGAGGGCTTTTCGTATAGCGCGGCTCCATGAATGATAGTTGTCCTCACTGAGTTGTTGAGTGACTAAGATCAAACCTGGTTGATCAGCCAGAGAGAGGTTGTATGGGTCGATCGTCATGGATGAGGCTGAAGAAGCAGCCGAAGACAGTGAAGCAAAAGGCTCCATCAACACGCACGATGAATGTCTTCTCGTCGAGGCTCGTTGATCGAAAATTGCTATTTTGATTCAAGAACAGGGATGAAACAAGCAAGATCTCATCAATCTCTATCGTGTGAGCCAAGAGGAGAGGAAGAAAGAAGAAGATCGAGGGAAGAAGAAGCAGAAATGGCAGAGAGAAGGAGAGAGAGAGTGGACGGTTACGGAAGCTTCAAGAAGGGTTTACTCTTGATACCATATTGAACAAAAAGGAGGAAAAAATGAAACCTGTTATTGAACTACTCAATTGAGGGTTTATATACATGCACTATAATGAAGTTAACCAAGCATGTAACTAATTGAGCCCCAATTCTAACTAATTGGTACAGCTAATTTAATTTCTAACTTTAACTTATGCTACTAATCATATATCTAATAGATGGCACCAATCCTATCCTATGATATATTGACATTTCACTTTGTGATTGGTCAAGAATCATAATTGGAATGTTTCAAGAACATAAGAGTCACTCACAAAGAAGGCAAAGGAACAACTTACAAAATATCGTCTGTCAGATCAATGTAACTCAATAAATGTGGAACTAAAAATACTTGGTGAATAAATTATTCATTTGAATAATTTTGAGCGATGTGTGAACAATTGAACATCACTCCGTGCAATTTTTCTATAGAATCTATTTTAACTGTTCCAGATTTACTATTTATTTTTGCAAGTAATTCAGGGCACTATGATTACTGGTCTTAAAACCTTTTCAGGCATATGTACACAAAAGTGGGAATGTTATTAATTTTTTTAATTATTTATTTATTATAAAAAAAATTTTATTGTAAGTGCATGTAAACGAATAAAAATAAATTTGAATCCATGCAAGAAATCAGTTTTGTGTGGTTAAATCCAAAGGCTAGTAGCTCTTTTCTATAAACTTATTTATTTGAGTTTGAGATTTCGTGTTTCATTTTTATTCTTTTTATTCTTTTTTTTTTACTTTAAACTATATGTATCCAAGATTTTTTTTTTCTCATACACTCTACCATCGTTTTTTTTTTCCTGTTAAAAAAATTATAGAGAACTAACTTTTAGTTTGTCAATATTAACTAATTTTAGGGTTTAATGTTTGTAATTGACTAATGTTGGCTTAAAAAATTAGTTACCTAACATTATTCTTAAAAAAATTATGTTTGATCATTCATGCAAATTTTTTTAGAAATGTAACTTGAATTATGGTCATAAAACTTGTGTTTATTGCCAAAATATTTCTATGTTTTTCATCACAAAATTGTTGTGTTTATTGTCAATAATTATCTTTAAAAAATTTTTGGTTTATTATCACAAAGTTTAGATGTTTATCATAAAATATATAACATGTGCTATCAGAGCAAAATTGTCTTTGTCTGGTCATTTCAAAATTTAATTACTGTGCATTATTTTGATTAATTATTTTCAAAGAAAAATGCATAGTATGAATTTTGGAATAAGTAAAAAAAACCATTGAAATTGAAATTGATGCACCATAAGAAGAGGGAATAATAGAAAATACTCCCAAAAGGAGTTCTCCAAATTTGTTTCTAGTCGTTCTTCATAATGGCATGATTCCGTAATAATTCCGCTAGGTTTTCTCATTTTGAATAAAAAAAATGAAATGGGAAACGAAAAAGTAAAGAAGAACATATATAGCGTGTGTCACTTTCTGTTTTAATGGCTTTTCTGTACTATATTTATATATGGTTCTCTACTATGTTTATATATGGTTTTGTTAGTTCCTTGAACCATTTCTTTTGATTTTTACATTGGGCTTCATTTGAATTGCTATAAAATTGTAAAATTTTTGTTGAGTGAGATTTAAACTTGGATCTTTTAAATATTGTCAAAATATTTAACCATTAGATCATTTTCGTTTTTATCATTATTTATGTCACTGCATTTATTTATTCAATAATGATAATTATATTTGCATGCCATATAAATTTTTTTTACTGCATATCATGTGATTAATATATGATTTATTGAGGAGTAGACACAGCATCTTTGATAATAATTATATTTAAAAAAATCACATAAATATTAATATGATATATTTATAATTGTTGTGAATTATATAATAAACTTATCACAGGAATTTATTATATTATTAACATATAATTAAGTTGAAATAGAAAATATTTTTACTTCTTAATTAGCCTACAGGTATTAAGAAGTAGTATTTTACTTTCTAGTTTCAATACTTTAGTTAATATAGTGAATATTATGTGTATTAAAGTCTTTGTCCACAGGTAGATTTTAATGACACTATGATTCATATTTATTTTGATATGAATTGCATTGTCATGTGTTATCATATGTTATAGATTTTGATGTGCCTATTTAAAGTTGAGTAATGTTAGCATGATCTATTATTTGCAGTAGTAATGATATCTGAAATTGTATTTGAAGTTCATTTGTTAAGTAATGACAACTATAAAGAATGGAAAGATAAAGTTCTCTTTCACTTAGGGTGTGCAGACCTTGACTATGCTCTTCGTAGGGAAGAGCCTCCGGCACCTACTGATGCTAGTTCTCGAGTCGAGGTAGCGTTATACGAACGGTGAGAGAAATCCAACCATTTAAGTATGATGTTCATTAAGTCTCGTATCTCAGCTAGCATCTGAGGTTCAATTTCTGATTGTGGGAATGTCAAGGATTGCATGAAGGCTATTGATGAATAGTTTGAGTCTTCTAGTAAGATACTTGCAAGCATCCTAATGGCACAATTGTCATCCATGAGGCTTACCGGCATAAGAGGTGTGCGTGAACACATAATGAGGTTGAGAGACATTGCAGCACAACTGAAAGTTTTAGAGATTAAGATATCTGACTCATTTCTAGTGCATCTTATTCTGAATTCTCTTTCTGCCCAGTACGGACCATTTAAGATTATAACACACATAAGAAAAAAATGGTCCATTAATGAATTACTGGTGATGTGTGTGCAAAAGGAAGGAAGGCTAATTCAGAAACTTGGTGAAAGTGTACTATTAGTGACAAATAAGGGTGGTAAAAAGCAAGCTCATAAGAAAAAAGAAAAGGGTATTGTATCCCATTCTACGAAGAAAGAAGGTGCACGGTGTTTCTTTTATAAAAAGAAAGGACACATGAAGAAGGAGTGTCCAAAATTTACAGTTTGGCTTGAAAAGAAAGGTACTAACCTTTGTGAACTTATTCCTTCAGTGTGTTTTGAATCTAATTTTGTTGAAATATGTCATGGTACTTGGTGGATTGATTCTGGTGATGAAATTCATATTTCAAATACCATGCAGGGTTTCATAAGAAAAAGGAAACCGATAGAAAGTGAACTGAGCATCTATATGGGCAATCGGATGCGTTCACGTGTGGAAGCTGTTGGAATATTTAAGCTTGTATTAAGTACTGGTTGTATTTTCGATTTAGAAAAAAATTTATATTCCATATTTTTTTAAAAATTTGATTTCTTTATCTAAGCTTGTAAAATAAGGATTATGTATAAATTTTTATGATAATTCTGTTGACATTATTAAAAATTCTAATATTATTGGACGTAGTACTTTAATTGGTGATTTATTTAAAATCTATTTAGCTAATAATGTTCCATCTAGTTTTATGGTTATGCATGATAATGATATGAATGAAAAATTCTTCACGTTGTGGCACCGAAGGTTGAGATACATCTCCATTGAGAGAATGAAGAAATTAGTAAGTGATGGAGTTTTTGAACCTCTAGACTTTACTAATTTTGATACTTGTGGATTGCATTAAGGGGAAGTAAACCAAAAGGTGTAAAAAAGATGCTAAGAGGAGTTCTGACATATTAAAAATAATTCACACTGACATATGTTGTCCTGATATGTCCTTAAGTGGTCAGAAATACTTCATCGCCTCTATTGATGATTATTCATGATATATGTATCTCTATATGCTTCATAATAAATATAAGGCATTGTACGCTTTTAAAGTTTATAGAGTTGAAGTAGAGAAACAATGCGAAAAATAAATTAAGATCGTGAGATCAAATAGAGGTGGAGAATTCTACGAGAGATATATTGAAAGTGGATAAGCACCTGGTCCATTTGCAAAGTATCTTCAAGAGCATGGTATTGTGGCACAATACACCATGCCTGGCAGGCTGGCACACCAGATTAAAATGGTGTAGCTGAAAGAAGAAATAGGACTTTGCTGGATATGGTGAGGAGTATGCTTAGCAACTCCAATCTTCTTTTATCCTTGTGGAGCGAAGCCATTAAGACAGCCGCATATATATTAAATAGAATTCCAACAAAGGCAGTTTCTAAAATGTCATTTGAGCTATGGAAAGGTTGGAAACCTAGTTTGAATCATATACACATTTGGGGTTGTCCTGCTGAAGTTCGGGTTTATAATCCACAAGAAAGAAAGTTGGACCCAAGGACGATAAGTGTCTATTTTATCGGCTATGCAGAAAAGTCTAAGGGTTACAGATTTTATTGTCCCTCCCATTCAAGTAAAATAGTTGAATTTAGAAATGTAAGGTTTTTAGAGCATGATGTGGAAAGTGGGAGAAATCATCCTCTTAAAGTTGTTGAGAATGATAATATTTGTCAAACCTCTCTATGTACAAGAGTGATTATTCAATACAATGCCCATACAGATAGGGTTAATGTAGAACAACCCATTACTGATATTCCACATAATGAAGATAATGTTCAAGTAGATCATATAGTAGAGGATCAAACTCTTCATAATGAAAATGTTGTTCAAGAGCAACTTCAAGAAGAGGGAGAACCTATTATGCCACTACCTTTACAAGAGGTTAATGATGCAGCATTAAGAAGATCAACAAGAATAAGAAAGCCTGCAATTTCTAGTGACTATGTAGAGTATCTTGCTGAGTCTGACTATGATGTTTGTGATGAAAAGAACCCAACGACGTTTTCACAAGTAATGAAAATTTTTAATTCCAATTTATGACTAGATGCTATGAAGGATGAAATGAATTCTATGGAGGATAACCAAGTTTAGGATCTTGTAGAATTACCTGATGGGGAAAAAGGCCATTGGTTGTAAATGGGTCTTTAAGACCAAGAAGGATTCATCAGGAAATATTGAGCGCTACAAGGCTCGATTTGTTGCTAAAGGATTTACTCAAAGGGAAGGAGTTAACTACAGAGAAACCTTTTTTCCTGTTTCAAAGAAAGACTATTTTCGCATCATTATGGCATTGGTAGCACACATTGACATGGGATTGCATCAAATGGATGTGAAAACGGCCTTTCTTAATGGAGATTTGGAAGAAGAGGTCTATATAAGACAACTCGAAGGGTTTATCTCAAGTGCTGGTAATGAGTTAGTTTTGAAGCTTAAGAGAGCAATGTATGGTCTTAAGCAGGCTTTCCGGCAGTGGTATTTAAAGTTTCACAATGTGATTTCTTCATTTGAGTTCATTGAGTAGGGGTGTTCATGGACCGGATCCGATCCGCATATCCGCGGTGTTTTATCCGAATCCAATCCAAAAATTGCGGATATGGATCTGATCCGCAAGGCCTTCGGATCGGATCGGGTCGGATCCGCACATTAATCGGGTCGGATTGTGGATTTTGTGTTAGTATCCGTATATCCGATCCGCATATCCGCGTATCCGCAAAAATAAAGAAATAAATAAGTAAATAATCTTTTTATGTTTTATTTCAACTAATAATTATCATATATGTTGTATTATTTTAATTTATTATTTAAGAAAAGTATGTTTAATATTATTTTAAGAGTAAACATATTTAAAAGAATAGAAAAAATGAATTTTATTGATATTTTTTTAATAAAAATAAGCCTTAAAAAATATTTTTGTGTTTTGCGGATATATCCGATATCCGATCCGATCCGATCCGCAAATGTGCGAATCGAATCGGATCGGATCCAACCTTAAAAATTGCGGATATTGGATCCGATCCGATCCGATGATTTTAATGCGGATCGAATCGAAATTTTGGCCATATCCGATCCGATCCGATCCGCAGACACCCCTATCGTTGAGAATATTTCTGATCAATATATATATCACAAGGTTAGTGGGAGCAAGATCATATTTCTCATTTTATATGTAGATGATATTTTGCTTGCAAAAAATGATTTAGGGTTGTTACATGAAGTGAAACAATTTCTCTCTAGACATTTTGATATGAAAGATATGGGTGATGCATCTTATGTCATTGGCATAAAGATTCATAGAGATAAACATAAAGGAATTTTAGGTTTATCTCAAGAAGCCTATATTAATAAAGTTCTTGAGAAGTTTAAAATGCAAAATTATTCACCAAGTGTTGCACCTAATGTGAAAGGTGACAAATTCTGCTTAGATCAATGTCCCAAAAATAAACTTAAAAAAAACAGATGCAAAATATTCTTTATGCTTCAGCCGTTGGAAGCCTAATGTATGCTCAAGTCTGTACAAGACCTGACATTGCTTTTGCTGTTAGCATATTAGGAAGATATCAAAGTAATCCAGGAATTATCCATTGGAGAGCTACAAAAAAGATCTTAAGGTATCTTCAAGGGACCAAGGATTTCATGCTTACATATGATAATTTAAAAATTGTTGGATATTCAGATTTAGACTTGGCGGAATGTGTTGATTCTAGAAAGTCAACGTTAGGATACATCTTTATGCTTGCTGATGGAGCAGTATCTTGAAAGAGTGCAAAACAATCACTTGTAGCCACTTCTACCATGGAAGCTGAAATATTGCTTGTTTTGAGGCTACTTCACAAGGTGTTTGGTTAAAAAATTTCATCTCTGGGCTTAAAATTATGGATTGTATCTCTAGGCCATTGAGAATATATTATGACAATTCAGTTGCTGTATTTATGGCTAAGAATAATAGAAGTAGTAGTCGAAGTAAGCACATCGATATTAAGTAGTTAGTTAAAGACCGAGTTAGGTCTAATGAGGTATAGTTAGAGCATATTAGTACTAAACAGATGATAGCTGGTCCTTTGACAAAAGGCATGCCACCATGATTGTTTAAGGATCATGTTACTAGTATGGGTTTATGTTCTGTAATGTCACTTATATGACTTATGTTATATTATATGACATATTTGGATGTGAAATTCTTATTTTTGTTTGTTTCTCATTTGGTTGGTATATTTGTACATACATGATTGAAAATGACAAATAAAATTTAGTGAAGGACTTAGAATAAGCATTGGACTTATTCCTACAGAAATACTACATAAAGAGTTTATTCAATTAGGAGATGTTACATTATAATAGATAGAAGGTAATACTCGATTAATGAGAACCTACCACTATGATTTGTGTAATTTGTCTTAATTGTTTAAGCATAGTATGTAATTGCAGACTATACGTAACAAATGTTGGACCAAGTGGAAGAATGTTAGAATTTTTATTCTAATTGTGGTCCAATTTGTATTCTAATTGTGGTCCAATTTGTGATTTAAGAATTGGAAGTTCCAAATTAAATCAAAGAATTTATTGACAATGGCTGGAGGTACGTAAATTATTGGTTTTATAAAATATATAATAATAACATCTTAAAGAGCTATACTTTATATTAATTTTTTTAATATCAAAAGTCCTAATAATATTTTTTTTAGATGCTAATGAGTCAAAAAATAATGTTTAATGAATTTTCAAAAATTATTAATGATTTTACTTTAAATTTATAAGTTTGAAAATATATGAATTTTTTAAAATTAAAACAAAAACATAAAATTTAAATTTTTATTTTTATTAGTTTTGATTTTTTTTATATTTTATTAGAATTTAAAGGAGAGTATTTTTTAATTGATATTTTTATTTTAAAGTTAATGAAAAATAATTTAAAAGAAATGTCAACAAACTAATTTATTTTTACTCTTTCAATTTTGTTAGTGCTCGCTAGTCAGCTAAATTGCAATAAAAATAGGCTATTTTTATTTTGCATGCAATGACGCGAAAATTATGTGGTTGCAAAAACTGAGAAATAATACAAAAAATCGATAAATATTCGTATTTTTAGAAAAAGTGATAAATATATAAATTTTTATTTATTAAAAAAAAAGTCAGCAATATATTTTATTTTAATTTTATTTTTATTGTTTGATTTTGATTTTATTTCTGATATTTTAATATATTTCAATTATATTATTAGATTGGATAATATATGACATAATAATTTTATACTGACATGTTAACTAATGACATATCAAGAGTTAAACCCCAAAATGGTCTCTGAGATTGACGTCGTGCATTAAAATCGCTCTTGAAATTCTAATTGCACCAATTACGTCCTTGAGATTGAGAAAAGTGCACCATATTAGTCCCTGACCCATTTTTCCTTAACGACATGATGACATGGCTGGATGACGTGGAAGATAAGTGACACGTGTCACTCTATGATTTGGCCATGTGTAATGATATGATGATGTGGTGACCAGTGACACGTGTCGGAACAGTATTCGTCCACGTGTCATCCATTATGTCATTATTGTAGATGCACCAAATTTGTCCCTCACTTTGTATTAAGTGACTCATTTTAGTCCCTGAAATTGAATGTTGTGCACCAAACTAGTCCCTTCACCAATTTTTTCTCATTTTTTTCTATTAATTCAAAATTCTCAATATTTTTGAATGTATTAATTTCAATTCTATTTTTTCACATGTTATTCAAATAAAAGTACTTTTATAAAATAGTTTTTCCCTTGCAAATATCTTAACCGCCGACTTGGAATTGATGTGAAGGCATTTCAAGCACCTTCACTACTATCTCCAACCTCTTTCAATACTTTTATAAAATATTTTTTTCTCTTGCGGATACCCCTAACCGCCGTCTTGGAGTTGACGTGAAGGTATTTCAAGCTTCCCTCATTACCATTTCCGACCTCTTTCATCTAAACTGCAAAGGTTGGAGATGATAGTGAGAGTGCTTGAAGTACCTTCAATCTAGCTCATTTACACATAACGAAAACGTGTATTTTATAAGAATAAAAAAATGTATATTTTAATTATTGATTTCTTGTTAAAAGCACATATTTTTTATGGAAAAAAAATGTGTCTAATCAATCATATAATTATTTTTTTATAATAACATACTTATATATTACAAAATTTACCAATGTTAAATTATTAAAAAAATTATATAATTAAAACTAAAATCTTAAAAATTTTTATGAAAGCACCTGTATTTAAACGATATGTGAAAAAATAGAATTAAAATTAGTGTATTTAAGATATTGAAAATTTTAAATCTAAAAAAATGAGAAAAAATTGGTAAAGGGACTAGTTTGGTGCACGACATTCAATTTCAGGGACTAAAATGAGTCACTTAATGCAAACTAAGGGACTAATTTGGTGCATCCACAATAATGACATAATGGATGACACGCGGAAGAATACTGTTGC
The DNA here is from genome assembly GCF_003086295.3 of Arachis hypogaea. NCBI lineage: Eukaryota > Viridiplantae > Streptophyta > Magnoliopsida > Fabales > Fabaceae > Arachis > Arachis hypogaea. Next base: position 110,689,055 of record NC_092052.1, on the reverse strand, counting down.
AACACGTGGCACAAACGGACACGTGGCCAAATAACATTGTGATACGTGGCACAACCATCCATATCAGCATGCCACGTGTCACTGGTCATAACATCATCGTATCATTACACGTGGCTAAATCATAGAGTGACACGTGTCATTTACCGTCCACGTCATCCAGCCATGCCATTACGTCGTTAAGGGAAAATGGGTTAGAGACTAATATAGTGCATTTTTCTCAATCTTAGGGACGTAATTGGTGTAATTAAAATTTCAGAGACAATTTTAATGCACGATGCCAATCTCAAGACCGGACCATTTTAGGATTTAACTCTAGGATAGAGTGTATGAAATAAATCATATCTTCAAAACAAGGATGATGAAAAATGTCATTTACTCTCATTTCAGATGATTTAGTTTTCCGCAACTTAATTGACAAATGACAATTTTAAATGTTGTGACTCATAAAGAAGCAAATAAATAATTTTCAATAACATGCTAATACGTTATATTCTGTTTGAATTTATTTTTATTTTTTTGTAACTGTTTCTATATATATAATTGTTTATAGTCTAATTTTATCATAGGTGACTAATGTTTACTGTGTTAACTTTGAGGGCAATACACGCGTATTCAAGCTTCACAACTTATAATAATATACCATATATATCTATCTAATCTCTCCATCTATTTTTGTCGTATTAAAGTTTGATATTAAATTATTGTTACATGAATTTATGTTATATAGTTAGTTTTTATTGTGTATGTCATATCAATTATTTAATCATTAAAAAAAATTATTACTGAATTATGTCATTCATCTTAAATAGTGATAATAATTAAAAAAATTCTTTTGATAACATGGGTTATATTATGTTTGAACTTGTTTTTATTTTTCTGTAACTGTTTCTATATATATAATTGTTTATAGTTTAATTTTATCATAGGTGGCTAATGCTTACTGTGTTAACTTTGAGGGCAATACACACGTATTCAAACTTCACAGCCTATAATAATATACCATATATATCTATCTAATCTCTTCATCTATTTTTATCGTATTAAAGTTGGATATTAAATTATTGTTACATGAATTTATGTTATATAGTTAATTTTTATTGTGTATGTCATATCAATTATTTAATCATTAAAAAAAATTATTACTGAATTATGTCATTCATCTTAAATAGTGACAATAATTAAAAAAATTCTTTTGTAATATGCATTTTCTTTCTTTACAAGAAAAATATATTTCCTTAATCAATATCCTTAGTTAATTGAATTTATTATGTATCATTAACTATTTTAATTATAAAGTAACGGTTAAAATACAATTAAAATCTATATTAAAATAATAATAATAATTCTCAGTTACAAACCAATAAATTATAATTTAAATAGTATAATTTTTTTATACTCACTTAAAGATCTTACATTTAAATCTCACTTTTAATTTAAAAAAAATTCTCAATTACAAATATTCAAATTATATATTATTACAATCTATTTATATATATAATTAACAGCAATTTTATTACTATTACTTCATTAATCTTATAATCTCTCGCATGAATTATCAAAAACTTAAAAACTTTTCCAACTACTTTAACTTTGACACATGCAACAACATCAAAATTATACCATAAAGCATTATTTGACAAACAAACTAATATTTATATTTGTTTTATAAGTTATATGGTGCTATATATACAAAATAATCAAAATACAACAATACTAACAAATTAGCTAAATAACATTACATACGACAATATTCACTATTAATTATGGTCATTTAATAATATAAAAATTATCTCTTTTTGTGAGTATGTAAAAAATATAATTTACAAATTCAAACATTTCTTAAAACAAATACTTTATATATAAAATTTAAATTGCTAAATCAATTTTTATTATAATTATTATCATAAAATTTATTACAATATATAGAATTTTTATTTTAAGAGTTCTATAGGCATTTACAATTAATTATAAAATAAAAACTTACTTATTTTTTTAATTATCTAAAAAATTATAATATTAATTTCTTTCACGCATTGTGCCTGACTAAATCTAGTATCTTAAATTTTTTTTTTTATATAGAAGACTCGAACCAGTAACCTCTTAAATAAGTACGAAGAGACTATGCTATTTGAACTATAACTCATTGGCAGCATCTTATAATATTAAACAGTAGTATATGATGAGTTTGTATCTGTTCTCAATCACAATTCAAATTTCTTTTTAGGTCATTGAAGAACCCCTTTTTTTTTTCTCACGCGAAACAACTTTAATAACTCTACGTTTGGGCAGCTTCCCTCTGCTTGTGTTTGTCGGTGCTATATAAGAGTCAAGTATTTGACTGATACAATGATAAGTATAGACTTCAACAGAAAGACAAAATCCAAAGAAAATCAATGTTACAGACCAGCCGTTTCTCTTTAATTTCTTTAGTCTCTCAAAATAAAAGACCACAAAATATGGCAATACTTTAGCCTCATTAATTATATGCATGAGACAGGTGTAACCAAGGTGGGAGCGAGCTAAATAAACTCCAATTTGGACAAAGATTAATGTCTGTTTTATAGCATATTCTTATTATAAGTGTTCATATTGTCTACCGGCCAACAAAACCTTTTAGAAATCTTATTGGAAACATCTTAAACTAAACCTTGAGATAGTTGAATGATTAGATTATTGTCTATTTATGTTGAAATTTAAATTCTATTGTAATAGAATGATGCTACAGGACGGATTTAGAAATCTAAAAGTGGAGGAGTCGAAAATTAAAATATTATATAATCAAATATAATGCTATATATTTAATAATAGATATAATTATAATTAATTTTTTAATTTAAAAATTTAATAAATACTTGTTAAATAAAAGAATTATCTAAGTTTTTATAATTTTTTTATAATTTTTTTATGGTTTTATATCTAATAAAATATAAAATTATATATTTTTAAATATTTTGTTAATTAATTTACTTTATTAAGTATTTATGTGAGGGTAAGTTATATTTTTATGTCTTATATCATTAAAAAATATGACATAAAATAATATAAGTTAATTGCACTAACAATTTTGTTACGTAAATTTAAAATATATTAAAGTATTTTTATATAATAATAGGATAAAAATTAATTAAAAAAGAATAAAAAAACAACTAAATAAAATTAGAAAAAAATAATATTATTATAAATAGTATTAAAGTATTTTTATATGATTATAAATGTTAAAATGAATCTTAAGAAAAAAATGTAAAAAAAAATTCGAATTAAATAAAAAATATAAATAATATAAATATATGTAAAAAAATTTAAACCCTATTACATAAAGAATAATAACTCTTTTTTTTAATCAAAAATAGAGAGACTCGAATCCGCGACCTCTTAATTGAGTATGGAGAGACTATGCCATTTAAACTATAACTCATTAATAAGAATAATAACTCTTTTTACTATCACTACATTATTAAATTTTATTCTATACAAGATATCTATTATAATAGTATATGAGCTTTTAAAATTTGTTGGGAGCCAAGGCCACTACTTACCCCCTTAAATCCGTCCCTGATGCTACATATATAAGTGTTTTTATCAAGGTTATGAAAACCGGACCGGTCATCGAACCGGTCAAGCAACTGGTTCAATGGTTCAATGGTCCGATCGGGGTCAAACCGTGATCGAACCGGTTTAATTAAATATACACTAAAATTATATAAAAATTCAATATATAATTTTAAATATACCAAATTAGTCTCAAACAATAGTATTATACTAACTCAAACAATAGTATTATACTAAAAAATTATTGGCTAAGCTATAATATCAATTAGTCTCAAACAATAGTATTATACTAACTCAAACAAAATTAACTCAAACAAAAAGCAGCAATTCAGAAACTAACCATCAACAAATAATTGCAATATTTCTTGCTCCACCTGGCCCTGTTCCTCCAAAGGCTTCCTTTTTTTCTAAATTAGTTGGCTAAGCTACATGCAAAACTAAAGTTTCCTGTTTTATTTTGATTAAAGTTTCAAAACCAAATCTGGCAAATCAATAGATACTATGGGAAAAATAAAACTGCATATCTAATTGAAACAAAATTCTCACGTTTCTACAGCCTTTTCAATATTCTAGATCATGACACCCTTAACTTCAGAGACCTTTTTCTAAACCTTGGCAAGCTTGCTTATCTACTCCAATACTGCATATGCTCCTTGAATTTCAGCCTGCACCATCCAAACAAAACAAAACAACACAATTTACACAAATTCAACCAAATCAACCTCCATAATCAATTAGTCTCAAACAATAGTATTATACTAACTCAAACACAATTAACTCAAATAAAAAGCAGCAATTCAGAAACTAACCATCAACAAAATTAACTCAAACAAGCAGCAGCAATTCAGAATATTAATCCCACGCACCCAGAATCACAAAATCACAAAATCAGTATTATACTAACTCAGTAACTCAAAATAATAAACCCAGCAACTCAGAATCACAGAATCAATATTATTAAAAATAATTGAAAACAAGCAAAAATAAATTGACGTACCGGCAGCGACGAAGAAAGAAAGTGACGGCAATGAGATCTTGGATTTTTTAGTGAGTGACGGATCGGCCATCTTCAACATAAACAATGTAGTGAAAAAGGGAGGAAATCAGAATAAATAAAAATAACAAAAAAAATAAAAAATCAATAACTCGTTCCACCCACAACAGAGGAAACAAATAAAAAACTAAAGTGAAAAAGGGAGGAAATCAGTGAAAATAAAGAAGAGCATGAAGAAGATGTTGAAGAACGGCGAAGATTGAAGAACTCACGGCGACGGCAAAGTCCACGGCGGCAAGGGTACGTTTGCACTACGCACTGAGAGTGGTGCTCAACACAGAGAGAGAGAGAGAGATGGCTCGGAGACAGAGGCGTTTCGATGACGAGAATGAGGCGGCGACGACGACGGAGCAGTCCTTCGCGGCGGCGATGCCAACAGTTCAGACTCGACGTCGAGGGGAGGTGACGATAATATGTGTTGTTGACCTTGAAGAGAGCGACAGAGAGAGATCGCCGAAGAGACGACGACCGGCCGACGGCGACAAGAAGAGTAACGATCCGAAGAGAAGACGACCAACTGACGCGACAAGGAGAAGAACGATGAGAAGAGCGCGACGGTGGATAGTGATGGTGGCTGGGTTTAGGGTTTCTCAGAGACGGAGAGAAAGGGGAGGGGTGGGGGGTGAGAAGAGTGCGATGGTGGAAGAGTGATGGCGGCTAGGTTTAGGATTTCTCAGAGACAGAGAGGGAGAGAAGGGGGAAGGGTGGGGGTGGGGTGGGGGTAGGGGTGGGGTGGGCTGGGCTGGGCTGGGCTGGGTATCTGTTGGGTTGGTTTTTTTTTAATATATATATATTATAAAAAAATCGGTAACCCTGAAAAAACCCGGCCGGTTCCGACGGTTCACTGGTTAACCGCCAGTTCGGCCGATTCTCAGGCCGGTTTTTTGCAAAACAGTTTTACTGCAGAACCGAACCGATTAGATGACCGGTTCTCGGTTAACCCGGTTGAACCGGCCGGTCCGGTTCAGTTTTCAGAACAATGGTCTTTATAACTAAATTTAACTAAATTAGTGTAAGCACGTATATTGAAAAAAGTAAAAAGGACATGATATACATGTCATTTCTCTTCTTTCGCATTTTCTATAGAATATAATTTTTTATTCAAGAATATAAAAACTTATTGATACAACACACAAAATTTTGCACATAACACAAACTTATTAATATAGTATATAAATTTTTGTACATTGCACACAAATTGTATTGCGAATGTATTTTGTTAGTTGGATAAGTCAATATTTTGGGTATGTAGTCCTCCAAAAATTTTGCACTGCACATCAAAATTTATGTGTTATACACTAAGATTTTTGTGTTGTACACAAGCTTATGAAAATTAGACCAGACCAGTTAGTTCAATCGGATTAATAGAGAATCGGTCATCTGGTCGGTCTCTATTTCAAAACCGTCCTGCAAAAAATCAACGAAAATTGATTGAACCAGCGATTAACTTCCGAACCGGCTAGGTTTTAAAAATACCGGTTTTCAAAATCCACCAAAACGGCGTCGTTTTGATGCTGAAAAAAATTAAATAGCTAAAACGCTAAAACCCAAACCTTCCTTCCCTTTCTTCCATCTCTCACTCAAAAAATCCTAATCTATCCCCTGATCCTCTCACTCCTTCTCTTCACTTCGAAGTTCCAATAGCCACTAGCCCACCACCCACTAGCCATCATCTGAAATCCATCACTCACACTCGTCGCTGAGGCATCTTCTTGATGTTCCTCCTCTTCTGGCCGTTGCATGAAGGGCTGTGTCGAGCTCCTGGCGTCGCCGTCGCGAAAGATTATTGCTGGGTCCATTGGTCGTTGTCTGTCCGAGCTCACTTCCTTGTTCGAGCTCTCTCTGGCTTTCTCTGTTTGAGCTCACTTCCATTCTCCATTGCTGTCACTTCCGATTCCGTCGTCGTCACTTCCTTTCTCCCTCGCTGTCGGTACTTCAATTTATTTTTGCTTGTTTTCATTTTTTTAATAATACTAATTATGTGATTTTGAGTTGCTAGGTTTACTATTTTGAGTTGTTGAGTTAGTATAATATTGATTTTGTGATTCTGAGTTGTTGGATTACTATTTTGAGTTGCTGAGTTAGTATAATACTGATTTTGTAATTCTGAGTTACTAGGATTAATATTTTGAATTGCTGCTGCTTGTCTGAGTTAATTTTGTTGATGGTTAATTTTGTTAGTTTCTAATTTTCTAATTTGGAAGATGCAATCACAAAATAATTTGTTATGAATAATTTATTACGTGAAATTGTAAAAATTTAAATTTTATTAATTTACAAATTATTGAATTCAAATATTTAAAATCATATATTAAATTTTTAATAATTTTATTTAATATTTAATTAAAGCGGTTGAACTCCGGTTGAACCATTAAACCAGTAAATCAATTACCTTACCAGTTCATTAATCGATCCGATTCTCGAAACCTTGGTTTTACATTAAAATTTATGTGGGTGTATATTTTATTAGTATATTATACAAATTTTTTCATATATCACGTAAATATTTGCATATAGCACACCAATTTTTACACATAGCATACACATTTTGCTGTGAATGTATTTTGTTTATTGGGTGAGTCAATGTATTGAATATATAGTCCTCCAAAAATTTGTGCTGTATACAAAAATTTATGTGTTGTGCGTATTTTATTGGTTGGGTATCAATATTTTGGATATGTGCTCTTTCAAAAATTTGTGCTGTATATACTAAAATTTGTGTGTTTTAGTTTTCTTAACATTTATGGACAAAGAAAAAGATAAAAACGACGAGGACGATGATAATGATAATAAAAAAGGATTAAAAAAAAAAGAAGGAATTAACAAGAAGAAGAAGAAAAAAAAAAGGTAATGATGGCGATGTCGATGGTGGTGGCAGCGACGGCGTGACAATGACATTAAAAAAATAAGCACGTAAAAAAAGAAGAGATAACGACAATAAAATGTAAAAAAAAAATAAAAAATAAAAAAGATGACAACAATGATAACGAAATATTCATGCGTATACAAAAAGAAGCGTGCAGACTTAGTTAAAAATTTAGTTTTTTTTGGTCGATGGATTAAATAACCGGCCCTTAGATTACACACTCACACACACCACACTCACACACATAATATTCTCTTTTTTTTTTTTTTATCAAATTTGTACTACATGAAACTTGAAATTAAGACCTCTTAGTAAAAAAGAGGACCATATGTCACTCGAGCTAAGGTTCATTGGTGTTAAAAATTTAGTTCAACAAATATTTAGACGTCTAGAATTTCTTGCTGCAATATTATGAGAAATTAAAAAAAAATTATAGTTTGGACTGATCATAAATAATCTAAACTTAAAAATTATGGTCCGCAATCTTCTGCCATCTTTTGGACGGCGATATTTATAGAATGTAAGTAGAAATTAGAATGAGTTTTTTATGCTTGTTTCCAAAATCGGATAAAGGCTCCTGTCCAACTTATTGGGCTGGGCTTATTTTCATTACGCTAAAATTTTAGGTCTTAAGTATTTTGAGCTTCTGACCAAAAAGAAGTATTTTGAGTTCATTTAGAGACAAATAGTTAGTTTATCTGTTATCGAAATGGAGATATGATTTTGAGAAAATAATAAATAAACTTTTGATCTTTTAATTTTAAAAAAATTATTGACTAATTGAAAATATGAAATATTTTTTATTTTTTAAAATACAAATATCTAAATTTCTCTTAAAAAATTATTTGTTTTTATATTAGATAAAGAGAATTAGATGTCTTGTATTTTAAAAGATAATAAATATTTTGATATTTTTAATTATTTAAGAATTTATTTATTTTCAATTTAAAAAATTAGAGACTTATTTTTTTTATTTTGTTATTGACTTATTTATAGTAGTGTATCAGTAGATATTGATTTATTTTTTATTTATTAAATAAAATTTAATTTTAATACACTATATGAGTATAAAATAATAATTATAATTATATTTTAATAATTATTATCTAAAAAAGTGAATGTGATTAAAAGATTTTATAAGATATTTTACATGTATCAAATAAATAAAAATAATAGAGTAAGATTAATTTAAATAGTAAATTGTTTATAATTGAATTAAAAGATTTTGGGTTTAAGTTATAATAAAATAATTCTTTTATAAATTATATATAATAAAAGATATTTAAAAAAAATAATTAAACACCAAACCTTCTCATATTCTCATTATATACGTTAATATAGATATATATATAGAAGTATAAATAGATAGATAGATATATTTTTTTACTATCCTTTTTTCTTAGTTTTTTTAATGTTATTTTAATTTTTTTACGCTTTTAAAATGCATATTTCTATCAAAAAGATATATTCATATGATATCCACCTTCTTATATAACCCGGGAAAAAAAATAGAAAAAACTACAGGATTTTCATGGTAAAAATATGATTAACCTAAAGAGAATTGCGTGAGAGCGAATTAAATATTAACAAAAAGAGAAGTTGACAAACAGATAAACGAACGTGTGTCTATATATATTCCGGATCTGGAATTCTTATACCATGTCCTGAAACCACTCATTCCAAAAGCGTAACTTGACAAGACAATGTAACACTAATAATAATATTTCTAATACTTTCTAAACTTTCATTGTACACATTGTACGCTTAGGTCATTGGCTCTCTATACTTTATATATATATATATATATAGAGAGAGAGAGATAGGCAAGAACGAAATGTTCACATTATAAGTTTGTTATGAATCCTAACATCTACCATTAGAGAAAGGGAAAATATGCAGAGCAGAAGAATGGAATTTCAGAATGAAACAAAAGAAATTAAAACAAACTAATTAATTAATAATTATTAAGCACGGTCGCCACGGATACGCCTGGCAAGCTGAAGGTCCTTGGGCATAATGGTAACTCTCTTGGCGTGGATCGCACACAAGTTTGTGTCCTCAAAGAGTCCCACTAGATAAGCCTCCACTGCCTCCTGAAGTGCAAGAACCGCATGGCTCTGAAACCTCAGGTCCGTCTGCAATGTTAAACAATTTAGTTAAATATATCGAATTATTTAATAATTTTTTGTTGTCATCACCATGTGAAAATAGAAACTTTGAAAAAAAAAATGAAGACCTTGAAGTTCTGAGCGATTTCACGAACGAAACGCTGGAATGGTAACTTGCGAATCAGAAGCTCGGTACTCTTTTGGTATTTTCGTATCTCACTGAAACAAAAAAATGTAGAACTGTTCCATTACAAAATGATGAAATCAAATAACTTGAGAGATAGGAGAAGGTCGTTAATGCATGCAGGAGTGTTACCGTAGGGCAACAGTTCCAGGGCGAAAACGATGCGGCTTCTTCACTCCACCCATTGTTGGAGCAGATTTCTTCGCAGCCTAAAGAGGATTATATAACTTGAAATCACAATGGTAAAACGAAAACAGAAAGGAATAGTTATGAAAACCCTAGGTAGCAGGAAAGTGTGTTTACCTTCCTAGCGAGTTCCTTTCTAGGGGCTTTGCCACCGGTGGACTTGCGAGCAGTTTGCTTCGTGCGAGCCATAGAAGATGAAAACGGGAGAAAACTGAATTTGGAATAATGCGAAAAGAAGAATGATCAAAGGGGGTTTATATAGTGCAAGTGAATGATGAGGTTACGTTGTTGGGTCCTTATGATTTGTGAAAGTGGGCTCCAATCCAAGATTTCAACAGTTATTAACGGAAGTTTATTAATTAAAAAAATAAGATATTTTAAAAATTAGTAAAATTAAGATGGATATTAATAATTCTAATCTGTGTACTTATTCCTCATTGGTTGCTTGTGACCAAACAATATTTTTCATTGGTTGCTTTGTGAACATATGGATTATTACGTGAAAAAACACAAATTAAATAGGACAAAATACCTCAATAAACTAAATGCACATTAATATTATCTGAAGGTGATTGCTACTGTACGATAATAAATTCATACGTACCGATATATTTAAAATATGAACAAGTAATAATAAGTTATGTAAAATTTATTTTTTACATCAGCATTTAATTTTTTTTTTTTAAATATATATTAGATCACCACTTTTACTAATACACCTTTTTAATTAAATAAAATAAAAATATATTTTTTATTTAATTTTATAAAAAGTCTTAACCATCATTCCTTTATTTGATTAGACAAAAATACTCTTTTAAATTAATCAAATTTTAGAATTCAATTAATCCTAATTTTATAATTTCAACTTTCAAAGAATTAAGACAACAAAACAAAAACATATTAAAAAAACAAAAAATTAAAATTGTTCTTCATCTGGGTTAAACATATTAAAAAAAATAAAAAACTAAAATTGTTCTTTATCTGGGTTCAGAAACCCTCTCGTTCACGCCTCTGAAGTATCTTTAGTATTCTTCATCTTCTTCTCTCCTCTTCCTATCCCCTCTCTCTCTGTGCTCGATCTCTATCATCTTTCTCACTGTGCGTCGCACGCAAGATCTCTCCCTCTCTCCTCTCTCGTCTCGCGGCCTTCCCTGGGCTCCTCCTCTCCAGCGACAGAAGCACTCGTCGGATCGTCGTCGCTCGTCGTCTTCTGTTTTCAAGTACTCGCCGTCGCGAGTTGCCGTGGATCGTGGACCGTCGTAGGGTCGTCACTTGCTTCGTCGCTCGTCCTCTTCTGAGCTGGGGTCCTCTTCGTCACCCACTCGCCCTTGGTAAGTCCATGCATCATCACTTCCCCTGTTCTCCCTTTCCCAGATTCCCTTGGTAATTGATGTTGAATTGGTAATCAATTAATTTGTTAGTGATTGAATCTTGAATTTGTTACTGTCTTGCTGAATAATAACCGAGTTTAATTTTTTTTTCTTTGCTAAAAATCATGAGAGTTGAATTTGTTACTGATTATTATCGAACCTTGAATTTGTTGCTGGCTTGCTCAAACACCCCCTATTATCTTTTCTATGCACTACTTGGGTATGTTACAGTTTTCATATGACCGGGCTTACAATTTGTTGCTGTCTTGCTCAAACACCTCCTATTATATTTATCTCTACAATCTTCATATTGTACATTGCTTCATGATTTCAGTTTGTTTTTGCATGATATATTTCAACTGATAGCTTGTTTCCCCTGAATGAATTAAAATAAAAAACTGTAAACTGAACATATACCCATTCCGGGTATTTGGATCAAATAAAAACAAAGAAGCCAAAACCCTTATGATTGGACTAAGAGCAAAAATGTTCATTTGTTTCACATTTTGATAGGAACCTGCGGGTCTTAATACACTGTGATTTGTGGAGTCGTTTTATGTGATTACATTCTATTTTATGTAATCCTTTTACCAAAAAAAGGAAAAAGAATCTGTATCCCTCAACCATTTCTTAATGGATGCAGCGCTTTGACATAGTTAATGGTGTCACTGAAGTTGAAGGAATAGCATAGGAGAAACCTGCAGGTGCTGAAGAGGATGAAGGTACTAATTATAAGATCACACATTTTCTTTAAATAGCATTTCAATTCATTCACTGATAACATTTTGATTTGGTTTTGCAGAAAAAGGAGTACCTAAAATGATCTGAAATTGAAGCTTGTGACATTTAAACATCACTTCCCACATCCTGCTTAACCTGCCATTCAAGCACAAACAGATGAAATACAAGAGAAAAAGCAGTTCTTTTTTTTTCAAAATAAGTAAATGCGCATGCATAAACTAGACTTCTCATTGACTAAGGAAAACATAAGTTTCTTATTGATCCAAAATCATTAAACTGGCATTCAAAGGTTGATAATCATTGGTGCAATAGGAAAATAAGATCCAGCAATCTTATATTATCTATTAGCAAAGTTAAACATAGAAATATAAGTTTAGAAGAGCACAAATGGATTCAAAATCAGATGCACTTTTGGATTTGAAGAGCAAAAAATGACAGGTATACAAGCCAAAACAAAAAGGAGAGGAGAAAAGCAGTGTCCTCACACCAGAACTGTAATGATGGATCTGAACTCTAAAAAATGGATAAAAATTTCAAACAATGGTAATTTTAAATTAGAATGACCATAACCAAAAAAGGCATACAGATTGGTGATTGAATTTTGAGCTTTGTGAGCATTTTTATGTTTATAAATTTATATCCTTTCGCGTAAACATTTTAACAAATGGAGATGATATATCGGCAACATGTACAAAAAATATAACGGAAACCTTTTATAAATATTCTTAAACAATTACTAATCAATATATACATATATAAACCTAGAAGATCTTACCCTTCAATCAACTCCTCAAGCTGTGGCTGAAGCTCTTTGTCCCTTAATTCTTCAATCCTCTTTGATATAGAGTCAATCCTGTGAATCGCAACTCTGATTCTTGAGTGCAGATCCTTGACGACAGCTCGAGTTTTATCAATTGTATGAGTCTTTTCTCCTTTTGATTCCAGGTGCCTCAAGATTTTACACTTCGTGTTATATTCATTCCTGATAATCTTACTAGCCTGTAATTTGAAGAAGCAAAAAATGTCATTGTAACTCAAATGTGGAGATGTTACTACTCTCTAGAGTGTACTAAGTTTTCAACAGAACTACTTTTGGGTCAGTCTAAAGATCAAAAACAAGTATTCTGCAAAATATTATATTTCCAAAGTGGAATAACAGGAAATATACAACATGCTAACATAATTGTTGATGAGCAAGTATATGCTACCTTCACTTCATCATAAAGCTTCCTTTCCCAGGCATATAGCCTATCCAAAGTTGATGCATGGCTTTCGGATATCATACAAGACGTGTCAAAGAGGTTATTTGCAAAGGCCTCTGTATCATCTCTTGAGTTTGCTCCCACAGGGTTTCTGGATGAGGAAGATCGAGATGATGCAGTTCTATGCCAAGTTAAGTACTTAACAGAGTTTTGAGCAGGTTCTGAGAAGATATTTGGAAGGGGGGAATTAGATATCAAATTTCATGCGCAGATTTAAAAAAAAAGGAATGAATATCTAAATTACAAAAAACTAGAGGTGGCATATTCCTTTTCTAAATATCATTTGCAATGGAAGACTTCCAACAATAACTAGATGTCATAATGTAATTTGCATTGCTCCTAGTTCTACAGGCGGCAAATTTGTACTCATGAAAAACCTTGAAAGACTAAGAAGACCGATTCAATCCAACAAGGTTAGCCATGTCTAGAAAACATGAAAGATCAACAGGAAAAAAATGATAGAGAAATTTACCTTCTGGAACTTGAGTAGGGTCATCCCTGCAAAAGAAACATGCTTTCAAGAAAGACGATGCCACATAACTAAAAGAGTATAAAAGAGTATAAAAGAACTAAATTTCAATCACCAAAAGAGTATAAATTCATACATAGTCAAATGGAGACATTAAATAATCCGGCAAACAAATACCAACACAAACATAAACAAAATATAATGTCGTATGTCACTAGATGGTTCATATGCCCACAAGAAAATAATAAAAACAAAAATAATAAAAAATATCCTATATTGTAAATTTAATCCTGTGGAACCAGCCCTAATTTTTATAAATTGATAGCACAAGCACTTGAAAGGGAGATATAATCAGCAATTTAAACATGCATAAATTAAAAATATAATATATAGATTATAACTCTATGGCTTTTTGTTGTTGATGACATCGTTCAAAAGTCCAGCCCGTGTATTGCTATCACTGGGTCCACTAGAATACGACGAGACATGAGAAAACTAAGGATATGATGTAATTCCGGCAGTAGAAGGATATTGGTTGAAGTACGCTATGCCATTTGGAACAGGATGAAAAGGAATAGGGAGGACTCCACCATAAGGTTGATAAGGAAGGACCACTGGATAATGATGCATAGGATATTGTGGCAATCCTGGTATCTTGGTTATGGCTGCATCTGGAACTTCGGTCACTTCTATTCCTGATGTGTTGGTCTTATCTTTTAATGTCTCTTGAGTTATCGTGATTTTTTCGGTCTAAACATAAATCATAATTTTTAAATAATTACGATACAAAATTTTAAAAAAATAAATAAAGAAACTAGTCAGACAAGCTAGAGTCGAGTAAGACTTTTCTCAAAGTGTTGGCCTCACTCACTCTTAAACTCTCAGTTGCACTTATGGTATTGGATTAAAATCATTTAAATTCAAATTAAGACTTTAATTTTCCTTCTTGAATTATCTAATATAAATTATTAGATATGCGAAATGTTACCTTCTGTCGACTTTTTTTGCCATTTGCTCTAATCTTCGGTGTCTCTGTCAATTTAGATACAGACTTTTTGCTTCTACAGCCCTTGAATTTTTTGTAATAGAATAATAAGAAATAATATAAGTACTACGAGAATAATATGTTACAAATTTGAATTGAAATGACAATAAATTTGATAGATGGTATAACATGGACAAGTGCTTACTTTAAAATTATTGTTATTGTGCACGGGTGTATTTTCTACTGATTTTGTGTTCCGAGAGGGAGTCTGTTTATTGGCATCACATTCTTCAACCTGCTAAAAAAAATTTTAAAAATTGCTCAAAATATAACATTATTTAATAGTTCTGCGAAAGACACTAAAATAATAGGTAAGCATAAAGTAACTAATTAAGCAAGGCATTATATTAATACCGTTGGTTCATCTTCGGCATTTGAGTATTCGGCGGGGGAGTCCTCCTTGGCGAGTAATGGACATGTCCTAACGAAATGCCTGCTTGATTTACAATGCGAACATCTACGCCTCTTTTGGCCTTTTGGAACCTTTCTTGGAGCCCCTTTTGACTTCACAACAGCTGGATCACCTATTAGCGCTGACGTGGGGAAAAGCCTCGCTTGTGCATCACCTTTATTTTGCACATTCGAAATTAGCTTAAGTAACTCACCTGAGATTTTCCTATAGTTGGCTGAATTTTTGGAAGAAATATCACAAAGCTTCCAACAAATAGATGCCATTGCACCACATCTAAGTGTGGACACTATATCATCAACGGTGTCTTGCTTGCCAATTGAGCATATAAAATCACTCTTTGCATCTCTTGTCAATCATTTCAGGATAAGAGATGTAGGGATGCATTTTACATTGCGATGCTTCAAGATCCCAAAGATGTGGGAGCATGGTAATCCACGAGTCTCAAATAGCCTGCACTCACACGCAAACAGGTCCTTGTCTTTATTGTAAGATACTTTAAATTCTCATTGCTGATTAAAATACTCACTCGTGTTGTACTCAACAATGTCTCCACTGTTTGGGCATTCAGTCACATTTAAGGCACCTGCTGCTTCTATCTCATCTTTCACAAGTTTGAAAATATTTCTAGTATAAAGTTCAGCAGCTTGTTTCTCAAAACTTTCCAAGCACGTAGTCAAAACAAGAAACTTATAAAAGGTTTCAAAGTCAGCCGTAAGATGGTTGTTTCGGTAATGCCTTAGTACTTCACTAAATTTATGCATGAATTCAAGGAGACTGGTTTTACTGTCAACATAGTTCTTCAATAATGAATGAATTCCCTCACACTGTGATGTAGTTCTTATGCGGCCAAAGAAGTGCTCCCTCAAATATGCGGTACCCCACTTCATTCTGTCATTATAAATGCCCTGAACCCATTCATTCTCGACAAGTCCGTATTTGGATATGATCTCGTTCCATCTCTGTTCAAATATTTGTACGGTAAACTGTCCATACAATAATACACTAAAATCGTCCCAAAAATGCTTGTTTTTTATATTCTGTACCGTATTACGATGGAGATGCCATGCACAAAGGCAGTGTGGTATACAGGGAAATACTTCTAAGATAGCCTCTCTCATAGCACGGTCTCCGTCTGTCACAACGCCTCCGGGTAGTTTTTCTGACATGATTTTCAAAAATTCCTTCAGTGCCCACTTGAAAGTTTCGGACCTTTCATCTGAGAGCAGAGCGCATCCAAAGATAGTTGTCTGACCATGGTGGTTGGTTCCTGAAAATATGACTAAGGGCTTGTTGTATACATTTTTCTTGTAAGTGGTGTCAAAAGCCAGTACATCGCCAAAACATTCGTAATCAACAACGCTTTCTCCATCAGCCCACACCAAATTATCCAACCTACCATCCTTTAAGGTGAACTTTCCTAGAAATAACGGGTCACTATCTGCCTTAGAAAACAGATAGGCCAACGCAGCAAATGCATCACCGTCTTTCACTTTGCCACGCCTAGTCTTACTAATGTGGTTATGTAAGTCTTTTCTGGTAAAATCCACTTTATCATATCTACCTTTTTGGAAAATCATGTAACCCATTATGTGGCAAGTTTTAACACCACATACTCGCAAGCTGTCTGCTTGTGTTTTATCGACCTTATTAAGCCCACGATTCGCGGCAATAAGATGTCTATACTTAGGTGGACACAGTGGATGATTGTGTTCACTCTCAAAGACACTGACTTTTCACTTACCCATTCTATAGTGACGAATGAACCGAATCCTCGCCCTACAGTTGATACGAGTAATTTCCCTATGCTCCCTTTCTCTGAACAATAAATAGCTTTATTATTACCAAACTAATAATGATAAAAATAAATAGCTATATTAACAGTTCTTTCAAAAATTGGTTGTGTTTTTAATTATTATTTACTTTTACATTTACAGATAAGCTATTCTTTCTGTGTAACACTCATTTAAGGAAAGTGTAAAACTATGTATATATAGCGGTAAGCTAAAAATTTAGTTTACAAATTAAAGTGTAGTTATATTTACTTGAGCTCAAGTATCTCTATGCGACACTTCAGCTAAGCCTAAGTTTTTATTATCTCAATGCTTATGTATTTGTTATAAATATCTTGCAAGCAGATGCCAATTACCGAAGTCTCATCATTCTACATTGAACCAATTGAAATTGAAAAGTACCCTTCACCAGAAATTGGTTTCAAAAGAACAATTTGATAATGGAATGGAATAGATTTAGAAAAAGGATAATTTCATATGTTTCTTTCCTCTTGCCCATTTTATGTGTCATTGACAAGATAACACTGTTACCTGATTTTCTATGTGAAAATGAATGCCTCAAAATTTGTAAAGAATTCATGAAACTAGTCACCAGTTAAGGCCCTTGGTTTGTGCTCAATAGTATAAAGTGACATCCTTGTTTGTGAAACTGCTCTGACAAATGCCATATTTACAGTTAAAGTGGGAGCATGCCAATGATCACCAGTGCCAAAGACAATTTTGTTTTTCAATGCCAGCTTCCTTGTGGTTGGGAGGCTCATCATGTGTTCTGAAAGTGTATCAGGAACAACCCTGTGGTGATCCTCGAGTTTGTTATTGCAAATATTATGTTAAGGATTATCAATTTAAAAAATAAAAAAAAAGATAATCAATAAAGAAACTTTCAAGGGTGAACTTCACAACAAATAAAAGGTTAGGAAAAAAGTCCCTTAAAAGTGCCACTGCATAAGTATGTTTCAAACACGCCTAATAATTTCGTAAAATAGATGATGTATCCATGATTAGAAAAATAATACATACTAAAAACAATAATTTTCCATTGCAATTTTTTTCTTTTCCAAATATTGAACTGGGTGAGATGAAGATACTATAGCTCATTAAACTAACCTGAGACAATTTATTAGCTTCTCAGCTGAGTTTCTCATTGGACCTTCCACACATTAATACCAACTCCTTAAATTCCATATTAACACTCACAAATTATTCCTGTCTTCTCATATAAGATTTTACCAAATTGTACATGGATTGGACTTTCAAGTTCGGACATTACCAAATTATTCCTGTCTAACTTTGGTGTTGTACTTTTCTGCCTTCTTTTCAATATTTTGCTGCTATCAACTGTTGCCAGAGTGTTCCCCCTATATTCAGTATGTTTGGGTGCTTCCGTGTTATGCCTTTGACAGGTTTAATTTATTCCCACCAATCTTAGAGTTAATTATCATTTTACAATGTTAAGTATCTTGCTTATGAAAATTATATTGAGGTGCATTCTATGTAACTAGCAGCTTAATGTTTCCAAATTTCAAATGTGCACATAAGAAGGGACACAAGCTTTGTTTCTAGCTTGATTGAATATACCATATAACTTTCTTTCATTTTATCTGCTTTCTCTATCTCCTTTTTCTTTTTTTTAAAAGAAAAAAACAAAGAATCAAGGAAAACTAAAAGCCAATTCGACCTTACTTAACTCAAGAATATTGAAAATAATGCAGCAATTATTATTCGACGTAAAAGGTTTCCAACTTTCCATAGATATTAACTTACAGCATAAAGCTTAGGATCATTTTTGTTACTTATGCTTGATATGTAATAACAATGACAAAGCAAGAAAGAAAGACCAAAATAGGAGAAATAAAGGGATAAGAGTTAGTGTTTGAAGTTCCACAATTGATTTTAAAGAAAGACCAAAAATGTCAATATTCAACAGAGCTAGTCAAATACTCTGTCTAGCTAGAAAATATTATCTTGTTAACTTAACAAAGAAGTGTTTTTTTTGCTGTATTGATAGAATTACTCTACTTAGTATGTCAAAAAATTATTAGTATAAGTTGATAAAAATAATTGAAAACAAAAATCAATATCACATGATAATTCTCAAATGGGTATATTTTTGGACATAATAATAATAATGATAACAATAATAACAGTAATAATTATGAGAAAAAATACTTATTCTTGGATGCAAGAATAACCTTATTTTAGAGATGCAAGGCAATTATGTCAATCACCAAAGTGAAAAGCTGTATAAGACTAAAGAAGAGTGGTTTAGACATTAAATCATAACTAAGTAACTAACAACATTGAATTAGGCAGCAAGAGACAAAGAAAAAGACATCCATGATCAAGCTACCAGTTAGTGTATTCCTGATCAAATGAGTGATAGTATAATCAAACCTTTTGTTGTTTAAGTGGAGATTCTTCGTTCATAGTTCTTCAATTTGGAGGTGTGGTTGTGATCTTAGCTCTCAAGTAGAACTGCCACAAAGTCTGTAAACAAGTATCACTGATTTCATTTTGTTGATGTGTCTATGTCCTTGTACAATGCAAGAGTCGTGTATGTATGCTTCTTAGTGCTTGTAAGTTTTGAGACTTCTTTGTAGCTTTGATTTGAATACTTATTCTTAGGCTGAAAAACAAATTTTGTATTATACTGTAAAATACTGGTTAAGTATCTTGCCTATGAACCGTGAAGGCATGAATATATTAGAATCTAATAAGAAGGCATCTCTATAGGCAAACACTATAGTTGTTGATTCAATAGAAGTGAAGAATCACACACTATTAATCACTCAATTCATTAGGAAACCATGTGTTATTATTATTTTTTATCACAAGTACAAGAACCAGTTTGTAGTAGTGTTAAAAGAGATCATTACGAATTTTGCTACAAATGTTTTACTGCACAACAGCATTGACTGATTAAAATGTTCATCACAAGTACAAGGACCAGCAAATTTGGCCCAAAATTTCTTACATCCCCAACATTCATTCTGGACGTGACTTGTTTTGCACTGCAATACTTGTCTCAAGGTTGCTTGAGTGATAAGCGAAAACGTAATTTACATTGTTTTCTTTCATTCGTGGTGATTGCTATTATAATCTTGCCTAAGAAAAATACTTACTTGGTGATTGCTATGCATGCTACACAAATCTCTCTTGCATTATGCACATGGGCATCAAGTCTTTAATGTGTTGTGAATTGTGATTGTTTATCACTTCATGTCTTATTGATCCTTACTTAGTTCTCTTCATCAAACAAAGCGGTAATAAAGCTTACTGCATTACAACAACAACAACAAAGCCTTGTCCCACTAGGTGGGGTCGGCTACATGAATCAAACGACGCCATTGTGCTCTGTCATGTATCATATCTACAGAGAGACCGTTTACATGTAGGTCTCGTTTGACCACCTCATGGATAGTCTTCTTAGGTCTTCCTCTGCCTTTCGCCCTTTGTCCATCTTCCATCTCATCCACCCTCCTGACTGGATGTTCTATCGGTCTTCTTCTCACATGTCCAAACCACCTGAGACGCGATTCAACCATATTCTCCACAATGGGTGCTACTCCAACTCTCTCCCTTATATCTTCATTCCTTATTTTATCCAATCGCGTATGACCACTCATCCATCTCAACATCTTCATCTCTGCCACACTCAGCTTATGTTCGTGCTCCCCTTTAGCCGCCCAACACTCCGTACCATACAGCATAGCCGGTCTTATAGCGGTGCGATAGAATTACGACACAGTTAAAGCACTGTCGCAGTAAGCAAACTGGAATTCTTCAAGCATTATGTCCAATGCATGTAGTTGTGAGAGACAAGGACCTGATGCAACCATGCTTCAAGACTCAAACCGGTATTCCTATGTACTCTACATCATTTGCATTTTAATGAAAAAGTTATTTACTTATTTAATTTTTTTGCTGTCATAGAACATCACATAAAATTTTGTTTAGTAGTACCATATTTCGAACCAAGACCATTGTTTTGTATAATACGTTTTGGAATCAAAAGCAAAATTAAGGGAAAAGCAAGGAAATTTAAAAATTCATTTCATCCTACAAGATGAGAACCTTTAATAGAAATTACAGATATGTATGTAGACATGTGCCCATATTTACGAAAATCCTCAGTTTAATTTTTGGCCGATCAACCGGTAATGGTCTTTGACTACAATACTTAGGAACAAACCAGAATTAACTCAAGAATAGATCGGAAAAATAAATAGAAGCAGTAAAAAATCAGACAAAAAAAAATCAAGAACAAACCTAAGTCAGAGGATCCATTCTTGATGATGCAGACAGAGAGTGGCAGAGTGCAGGGAGAAGTGGAGGAAGACGCGGTGGCTGCCAGAAAGGGAGAGGCGCTGGACGACGACGGCTGGACGGGGCTCGACGATGGAGGGCGAAGGGGCATTCAAAGAACTTCCATAGAGGAGAAAGACACAACGTTTGCCCAGTTGAGTGATTTAGCCTTCCTTCTTCTTTAGGTTCTTTAAATTCCGTGGGTGGCTAGCTATCGAGATCAATGCAGTCAATTATTGCTAGGGTTTTGCCGTTTTGGTGTGTTTCAGAGAGGAGGGGGCACGAATGATATTAGGAGAAGATGAAGAACATATTAATTTTTTATTTTTTTGATATGTTTTGCTTTGCTTCAGAGGGGAATGAATGACTAGGGAAATTGGAGAAGACGAAGAACGATTGATTTTTTTTATATGTTTTTGTTTTGTTGTTTAAATTAATTAAAACTATAAAATTAAGATTAATTGAATTCTAAAGTTTGATTAATTTAAAAGAGTATTATATAAATTTATCATCGTACCGTAGCAAACACCTTATCTGAATGTCCCAAATCAAAAAATACAACGTCAAAGTCTCAAAACACATTTTTACATAAATTGAATTGATTAAATTTAATTTAATGAAAACGTTATTGAATGAAAACATGGATTCAAATTAAGTGCATAATTAAAATGCTAATAAATCGAATGAATAAGCTTCGATTTACATGTTTGTTTCGTCTCCCGTAATTCGAATCTAATAGATTCGATTTTGGCTATAAAATTTTTGTTTTGAAAAATAATTTATTAAATTAGTTTTTAAAAAACATTTTTAAATAAACTTTTAGTATTTAAAAAGTTATTATTATTATTATTATTATTATTATTATTATTATTATTATTATTATTATTATTATTATTATTATTATTATTATTATTATTATCAATTTTTTATTTATTTTGTCCAAAAAAAAAAGTCAACAATTCATATATAATAATCTTATTATTGAGAGTACTTAAGAAGAGTATTAAAAAAATTCCATAAGTATTTATAACATATACAATAACATATTTTAGTACTCTTTTCAGGTACTCTCAATAACAAAATTATTATGTATGAATTGTTGACTTTTTTAGACAAAGTAAATAAAAAATTGATCATATATAATAATAATAATAATAATAATAATAATAATAATAATAATAATAATAATAATAATAATAATAATAATAATTGTTCGGTAGGTCAGTTACCGGATGATTCGGGTTTGGATTTCCAGGAAGTGGTAGGGGCTCGTCAGGTCGTGGACTGTCGGGCTGGTGTGTACGAGGTCCCGAGTACTTCGTGTGAAGGGGGGATGCCACCTGCAAAGACACTCCAACGCTCTTGTCAGTAATGTGTAGGCGAAAAGGGGTGATGTGATATGTGACGTACCTTGGGGGAAGAGTAAACCTTCCCCTTATATACTGTCAGAGGTGGGCCCAATGAGGACAGGCCCACTTTTCCGGGACGTGCTCCTACAGCTGTGGATGAGCTGTCTGGGACGCGTTTTTGGGTCGGTTGTGGGGCGCCTCACCCGTGACCGTCCGGGTCAGGTGACGCTCGGGTCGAGCCGATCCGTGGAGGGTTTGGGCCAGGCCGTAACAGTGCCCTCCACGCGCCAGTGATAGTCGTAGGGGCTATTAGTGGCGTGTTATCTCGTGCTCCATTCCTTGTCGTTGGGTCGGCCGCTCGTGGAAGGGACATGCCCCGTGCGCGCGTGTCTCTTGGTTGCTGAGTTAACCGTTTATTGCTTCGTTCCTTGCGCTGAGCATTAAATGCTCATAATGGGTTGCAAAACCTCGTGCGTAAATACTATTTTTTCCCCCAAGTCTTTCACGCTTCCTGAGTGGCAGTTTCAAATAGTTTCAAAGAGCTATTTTTTACACTTCTGTTTCTTCCATTTCCTTGTTATCTCCCTCTCCTTTTTCAGAAATCCTAGAGTGTTGTTGCAGTATCTTCGAGCATCTTCCCTTCATCCTTCTCAACTTTCGTAACAAATTCAGGTAATCCTCTGACTTCTCTCTTTTCTGCTCTGTTATTGTGTGCTTGTTGTTAGTATTTGTTTGTTCTTGCTGTCTTGCTTGGAATTAGTGGTTATATTGCCTTTTGATGGTAGGTAGACGTGTTAGGGGAGGGGTACCATTCCAGAGTAGATTTTTAGGTGGCTCTCGGGGTAGGTGTAGCTTTGGCCATGCTTGATTAGTTTTTTGAATTTTTCCGGGCTCCCGACCTCATAGACTAATGGAGTGGTACCCCCACTGTAGGTATGCCTCGCGTCGTCTCCCGGACTTCCACCTCCGCGGCGAACTATGACCCCTACGCCTGAGTGACCTCAGACATAAAGGACTCGCCGAACCAGATGGATCTGGAGGAGTTGACGGAGTTCCGGCAAGCCGGATATCTCTGTGGGGGGACAGATGAAGAGACCAATTATGAGACCTTCGTTCCTGTGCCCAACAAGCGTTTGTACGATATTAATTTCCGTTCTCCCCGGGTCGCCGACTGGATTTGGTTTTATAAAGCCATGTTCACCCAGGTCGGCGTCCGTCTGCCGTTCTCCGATTTCTAGATGTCTCTCCTTAACCGGATATCCATGTCGCCGTCGCAACTCCATCCGAACAGCTGGGCTTCTATCCGCTGTTTCGAGATGGTTTGTGAATATCTCGAGCTGCCGGTGTCAGTGGATGTCTTCCTCTTCCTTTTCAACCTTACCAACCCCTCCAAACAAGGGAAGGCGAGGAAAGGGTTTTTGTCTTTCTGGTCTGCACAGAGCCGGGGAATATTTGGCTTGTTCGAGGACTCCTATCATGGGTTCAAGGACAAATTCTTCAAAGTTTGCCCTGCTAAAGGTTGCCACCCCTTTTGGTTATCGTTAGAGGGGGAACGCCTCATCCCGACTTATTGGAGTTTCGGGGCGGGGTCTAACTCTTTCATCAAGGTGACCTATAAGGGAATGTCCTCTGTAAATAAAGGGATAGCCGATGTGTTGTATGCTATTTTTGGGAAGAACCCTGTGAATCCCCACCTCCTCATGGGTGAATGGGAGTCCGCCAGGAATTATATTTGTGAGCTATTCTGCCTTGTGTTTTTTCATTACTTGTTGTTTATTTTGCTTTTCCCGACTTCACGGCTAACGTGTTTGGTTTCCTGTTGTAGTGGAGATGTCTGCTTCGGTAGCTGGGCTTGAAAATTTGGTCAAGACCTTCTTGGAGGATAGCGATGATGAGAAGGCTGACGAGAAGGGTGCCGAGGAACCGGGGGGCCCTTCCGGGGAGAAAGAGGATCAGGCCGTGCCCTCTCCCCAGGACACCAGAATGTCTGAAAAAGATCCAGCCGAGGTGCAGGCTTCTCCCATTCCCGAAGAGGCGGCCACTGCTGGGCACTCGTCTCCTACCCATTAAGAATATGACAATGTGGAACTCATTCATACCCCCCAAGAAGCGGAAGGCATCTGCCAGCCCGGAAGGGACTCTCACCATCATGGAAAGAAATTTTGATGCTACGAATTTCATTGACTCCCAGTTGATCCCTGGGACGGAGGAGCATTTTCTCGGGACCGACCTGGCTGGGCAGGCGAGATGGATGTACCGGACTCTGCTTCGGGGGGCCGTGATAGCTCGAAAGGCTGAGTTTGAGTTGTCGAGAATGCAGGCTCTCCGACGGAAACTCGAATCTTCAGGCAAGGTGAACAACGACTTTAAGGTTCAAGTCGAGCTGCTCCAGAGTCAGTTGTCCGAGATGGGGGAGAAGCTCAAGGCTTCCGAGGAGAGAGCGACATCTGCCGGGGAGAAATTGAAGGCTTCCGACGAGACGGTGGCCCGTTTAGCTGAACGGGAGATGACCCTAGAGAGCCAGCTGAACGTTGCTCAGGGTCGGGTGGTGGCCTTGGAGAAGGAGCGTGACCAGGCCGTCTCATCAGCTAAAGCCGCTAAAGCCGAGGTCGAAGAGCTCAAGAAAAAGCACAAAGCGACCAAGGAGCAAGGGAAGAACGCGATCTTCATGACCGAGGATGCTCTGAAGGCCCAGGTGAAGATCGTGGCTCCTGACTTCGACACATCGGCCATCGGGGTCTTCAAAACGATCCAAGACGGCAAGATTGTCGACATGCCTCGGAAGTGATTTCTTGTAACTTTGATTTGGTGCGGATTTGTTGAACATTTCGTCATGACTTTATAACTTTATGCTTAACTGGTCGCCTGGTCGACTTATCATTATTATCGTTTATCTTGCTTGGTGTTTTATTTTTGTTACCGTCTTTCCGGGGCGGACTTATTGCTTGTGTCTATTTCACCGTTTGCGCTGGTAACCCTTTTGGGGTCATCGTGGTTTTATTTTTGAAACCGTTGTGGTCTTATTATCGCGGCCGTTCGATATGGCTATGGTTCCGTTGGCTTCCCGGGGTGATCAGTCTCGGGTTGCCGTTTACGAGTACGATCTTCGCGGGGTACGCGTTGGGAGATAATAGATGGAAGAATTTGGACAAGTGAGAATTAGTCGTTAGCTAGACAAGTTCATGAGCACAGTAGGCATTTGATAAAAGTAAATAATTGGGAATTAACATTTGATTAAAGTAAACCTCTATCCAGGATTTGATTAAAGTAAACCTCTATCCCGCTCATCAGGCCGCTTGGTCGGGGTGACCAAGCTATGAATAGAACTTCCTCAGGTTGCCTGCGTTCCATGTTCTCGGGATCTCTCTGCCGTCGAGTCTTTCCAGCTTGTAGGCGCCTTTGCCGAGCACTTCTTTGATTCTGTAGGGCCCTTCCCAATTTACCGCCAGCTTTCCTTCCCCTGGGGTCGGTAAACCGACGTCGTTGCGATGCAGGACGAGGTCTCTTTCCTCAAAATCCCTCCTGAGGACTTTAGTGTTGTAGCGCAGGGCTATTCTTTGCTTTAGTGCCATTTCTGACAAGTGGGCCATCTCTCTGGTTTCTTCCACCAGGTCCTTTTCTACCGCTTCGTCTACTCCCGCGATAAGTAACCGTGGACTCGGTTCGCCAATTTCCATGGGTATCACTGCGTCGACCCCGTACGTTAGGCGAAAGGGGGTTTCCCCGGTGGAGCTTTGCTCGGTTGTCCGGTAGGACCAGAGGACCGAAGCGAGCTCGTCGGCCCATGCGCCTTTCTTGCTGTCTAAGCATTTCTTGAGGCCTAGTAAGATGACTTTGTTTGCGGACTCCACTTGTCCGTTTGTCTGGGGATGTTCTACTGAGGAAAACTTTTGTTTTATGCCTAGGCCGGTGAGGAATTCTGTGAACTTCTTGTCAGTGAACTGCGTCCCATTGTCCGAAATGACGACCTCCGGGATACCGAAACGGGTTATCACTTGTCTCCACATGAACTTCCGGCAATTGGATGAGGATATGCTGGCTAGTGGTTCAGCCTCTATCCATTTGGTATAGTAGTCGATGGCGACTATGAGATATTTAACTTGTCCTGGGCCAACTGGGAAAGGTCCTAAGAGGTCGACTCCCCATTGAGCGAAAGGTTGTGTAGACGTCAGTAAAATCAGCTCGGAAGCTGGCACTTTGTGGAAGTTGGCGTTTTCTTGACACTTTACGTATTTCCTGACAAATTCTTTGGAGTCTCTCATCATTGATGGCCAGTAATATCCAGCTCGTATGAGCTTCTTTGCTAGGGCTCTTGCCCCCGATGTGGTGGCCGCAGCATCCCTCGTGGACTTCTCTAAGTACATAGTCTGTCTGGTCGGGGTGTAAGCACTTCAATAGGGGTTGGCTGAGCCCCTTTCTGAACAGTTGCCCTTGTATGATTGCATATCTGGCTGCCTCCCTTCTCAACGTTTTGGTTGCTTTCTCATCGTTGGATAACTTGCCGTGTTCCAGGAAGTTTGTGATGGGGTCTAACCAGGAGGGGTTTGATTCCGTTAAATGGAGGGCAACCGTTGGTTCCTTCACCATGCCCTGGATGAGAGATCGGTTGCCCGTTCCCGGTTTAGTGCTCGCTAGTTTAGATAGGAGGTCTGCCCGTGTGTTCCTTTCTCTTGGAACGTGTTGGATCGTGACCTCTAGGAACTGCCCGGTCAATTCTCTAACTTTTTCCAAATACTTTTGCAGGAGGGGGTCCCTGGCTTGATAGCTTCCGTTTACTTGCAAGGTTACGACCTGTGAATCGCTGCACACTTCCAGCCTTGTTGCCCCGACTTCCCTGGCTAGGTTTAGTCCACCCAAGAGGGCTTCGTATTCCGCTTGATTGTTCGACACAGGAAATTTGAACTTGGTCGATTGCTCGTAAATGACTCCCGCTGGGCTCTCTAAGATGACCCCGGCTCCCCCGGACGTTTGGTTTGAGGCACCGTCTACATGGAGCCTCCACCGTGTGCCCGTTTCCTCGGGGGGATCACCCGTTACCTCTACCAAGAAATCTGCCATCGCCTGCGCCTTGATCGTATGTCGGGGCTCATACTGCAAGTCATATTGGGAGAGCTCAATGGCCCAGGTCATCATCCTCCCAGCCAAATCAGGCTTTTGGAGTACTTGGCGAATTGCTTGGTCCGTTCTCATGACTACACGGTGTCCCTGGAAGTACTGCCTCAACCTTCGGGAGGAGGTTAGGAGTGTTAGCGCCAGTTTTTTCAATTTGCTATACCTCAGCTCTTCTCCTTGTAGAGCCCTGCTTACGAAGTAAATCGGTTACTGAGACTTCCCTTCTTGAGTCATTTCTTCTTTGGAAGGAAGTGCAAGGCGATTTGACAAAGCTCCTGCTATCCATTTGGTCTGCAGTTTGAACATGGAGAAGGGAACAACCTTCCAAGGCAACCCAACAAATGAAAGCCATGGGGCCAGCTGGTGGAAAAATATGCTTGTACAATGTTCTTACATAGTTGTCATCTACACTTCCCCATTTGTTTCAAGGAATGGGAAATCATACTTGTACCTGCTAAACGAACAAAAATGGTCATCAATCATCAACATTTATTCAGTTCTCTTCTCCAATTGCATGGTCTTGAATAAAACTAAATGGAGAATGCTGAAAATACCCTGTTCAATGTGCTATGATTTTCGCACCAACTCTGTCTCCATCTTTGGAAACCACACGACCATCTTGATGAACACTATCAATCTGCATGTGCAACAAATACCAACGCGTAAGATAAACCATTCAAGAGAAAAGTTGTCAAATAAAATGATGGATACTAGTAATCATAATTGAAATGGAAAAACCAGATTAGATTATCCAAAAATGAAGGTGATAATCAACCAAAAAAGAGATAATGGAGGCGATAATGCTAAAAAATATCAAACGTAGAGCAACAACATATTTCTATGAACCAAAGAATTTAAGCCTTGAATCCCAAAAAGGATTATGATATTTTAATGCAGTTAGAGAGTATTAGTAGTATAGTACTGGCCAAAAAATTCTTTTGCAAATAGTCAAAAAGCAAAGGAAGCAGGCACATACTTGATCTTGAAAAGATTCAGGTGTCCTATAATTGTGGCTGTGCATTTGCTTCCCTCGCCATGCAGTAATCCCTGCAAAGATTTTAAATTAAAACATCAAACGAAACAAAATACGAGCATAAATAAATAATGAATTTCATCTCATTCTCCCTCAAGATTTTTGGGGTAGCTTGAATAGCTAAAGGAGATATATCTTGGAAATAATTTTTCTTCACAAATTAAGAAATTATGGATACCCGCTGGCTAATGGGTTGCTGCATGCACAAGGCGGGATTCGAATCCACGACAATTGCTTAAGCGGACGAGTGAGCTGACCACTCGACCAACCCAAATTAGTAAATTTTGTACGAAATTTGTTTTTTATTTAAAAAAAAAAGCCCAAAAGTGGAGCAATCTAATAACTATTTTGACATAGTTTGGTTTTGGGCCAACTCTTGGAGTATAGCCCGTATTTTCCAAGAGTAGATTTGACATTATCACAAATGATTTAGGCCCTAGAAAAACCATTATTATTTCGCGAAATGCTTAATGCTTTCTTTCGAGAAAAAAATAGACAATATACCAAAAAAAAAAGAAATAATAATTAATAGACAAATTTCTCGTAAGTTCCAACACAAATCATAACTCAAGAAATAAAATTATTAAGATTTTAAATTAAGTTTAAAATAAAAGCAGATGCTACCATGCTGAAGGGATTTTGTTTCTGCAGGTGAGGAATAGACGTGGAATGTTTCGGTATTGGACGTGTGTATGGAGGTGTGGGCACGCGCTAAAACACTGGGACGCAGTAGAAGCAGTAGAAGCAGAATCTATCGATAGAAAGTAGAATAATTTAGTGGGATTAATGTGGGTATAATTATTATCATTAAGGTTTTAGACTTTTTTGTGTGTACATGGACCTGTTTTTTGTTTTGGTTTGTAAAATCATGAAGATGATGAGAATGTGTGGCTAGAGTGTTACTAGGATCATCTTTTAGATGGGTTAAAAAAATAAAATTAAAATAAATAGGATTAAGATAATATTCTATTTGTGAGAATTTAGGCAACTGTAAAATTAATTAATAAAGATTTTCATTTCTAAACTAAAAAAAAGTTATTATTATTATTATTATTATTATTATTATTATTATTATTATTATTATTATTGTGGTGGTGGTGTATGATTTATAATTTTTGGTTTAGATTTGAAGGTTTAAGAATTTAGGATTTAGGATTATGGACTAGAATTTATGAGCGAGTTAAAAGGTTTAGGGTATAGTGTTATTTATTTAGTATTTTTTATTTAGTATTAAGTGTTTAGGTTTTGTAGTTTAGGATTTATAATTTAGGTTATGATTGAGGCATTTTGAATTTGTGGTTAGGATTTATAATATATTATTGAGGGGTTTAGGGTTGAGAAGTTATGTGTTAAGGTTTAGGGTTTGTAATTTAGGATTTAGAGTTTATGTTTAAGGGTTTAAGATTTAGGGTTTAGTGATGTGTATTTAGTTTTTTAAAAAATTAGGTTATAACTTTTAAATTAATGAATATTAATTTAAAATAGACAAAAATTTAGTATAAATTAAATAATTTGAAAATAAATACTCTAAAAAAATTGATATTGTAATTTAAAAATACAATAAATTAGATAGTGTTTAGTTAATGGAAGATCTTACAATTTTTATTCAACTAATGTTTGTTTATAATTTTTTTAAAGTTGATCTTAGTTTGTAATTTTTTAAACTAAAATATAAACCTAATAGTATTAGTTAGTGTAAAATTAGAAAATTTAAAATAAACAAAGGTAACAAAATGAATTTAAAATTTGAAATTATTAAAAATTTGAAAAATAAAAAATTTAAAATTTGTAATTTTTGAATTTAAAAGTATTAATAATTAACATTGTAGAATAAATTTTAAAAATAAGTAATTTTAATTAAACAAACATACTCCTAAAGTTTAAGGATTATTTATTTAGTCTTATTAGTAAAAAATTATAAAATTTAAATAAACAAACCTAGCAGAATAAATTTTAAAATTTGACATCATTAAAGATTTGAAAATAGATAATTTTAAATTTTAATTTTTTTAAATGTCAAATTTTAGAACTTGAAATCATTAAATCTTTGAAAATAAATAATTTTAAATTTCATATTTTTTATTTTAAAAATATTGAAAATTAAGATTGCTGAATAAATATTAAAATAAGTAATTTTAATTAATCAAGTTAAACAAACGTACTACTTTAAGAAATGAGAAGTTTAAATTTAAAAAATTGAAATATATGTGGTAGTATGTGTCTAACTGTATCTTAATAAAAAATAAAAAAAATTTTATCCGAACATGTTTGGATACACTTAAATATCATCACGTGTTAATGTGTCAAACTTTATTCTTAACATGTATTCTTGAAATAAATTTAGAAATAGTGTATATTACTATTTACTAAAATAAAAAATATTTTAAATACTCTCTATAATTAAAATAGGAAACTAAAATCAATTAAAATTTTTTTATATTTTATATATATGTGTGTCTTCGTATCTTATAAAATTTTAAAATTCATGTATCTAAGGATGCGTTTGTTTCCGATAACAGGACAGGACAAGACACTGAGAACAGGCTAGGACAAGGCACTGATGGACAGAGACACAAAATTTTGTGTTCTTGTATTCTGTTTGGTAATAAACTAGAACAAGTTATGAAAATCCAATTTATTCTTTTTTTTTTTCATTCAAAAACTTTGAGATGAAAAATATAATAATAAAAAATATAATTATGAAAAATTAACAAGAATAATGAAAGAAAAAATAAAAAATAAGTTGTGTCCCTTGTTAGTGTCTCCGTGTCCTTCCTGTTAGGATGGACACAAAATACACTAATTCAGTGTCTCTGAACACATTGTCTCTGTCCATGTCTCCTCTGTAAAACACGATTTTGTGTCTCTGTATCTCTGTCTCAGTGTCATTTCTCTGTAAACAAATGCAGCCTAAATATTTTATGTCGTGTCATGTTCCATGTCCGTATCCGAATTCTAGGAACCTGAATTCTTATCTACAAGTAAGGCTTAGTTTAACTCTATTATTATTATTATTAGGGTTAAGTATGATTTTGGTCCCTAACGTAGGGGCTGAAAATTTATTTCGTCCCTCGCCTTTTTTTCGCTCCAAAATGGTCCCCAAAGTTTCAGTTTGTTTTAAAATCGTCCTTTTTACCAATTATATTTTTTTATTACCAAATTACCCTTTATTAAAAAAATTATAAAATAAAATAAGTATAAAATAAATAAATATAAAAAAAAGAAAGAAAGGGGGATACAGAAGGGGGGGGGCGAGAAAGGGGGAGGGGGGAGGGGGAGAGAAAGGGGACCCATGCCGCCGCACCGCCGCCGCACCGCTGCCCGTTTCTCCTCCCGCCGCCACACCCACCGCCGCCCTTCTTCTTCTTCTTCTTCTTCTTCTTCTTCTTCTTCCCGCCGCCGCACCCACCGCCGCCTGCCGCCGCTTCTTCTTCTTCTGTGAATTCTGTGAATTGAATTCTTTTTGTGAAATTTCTGGATTTTTTTTTGTGAAATTTGTTGTGGAATATTGTTGTTGCTGAAATTTAAATTTGGAGTATTGTTGTTGCTGATTCTGGATTCTTGATGATGATGATAATTTTCTGAGTTGAGTTTTTGTTTGTCTGAGTTTGAGTTCTGGATCTGAGTTCTGGATCTGAGTTCAGATGAGGATGACGATGATGATGTTGTTTTTTATGAGTTTTGGTTGGTGTGATGGAGATGGGAATGGAGTGGCAGTGGGTGGGGGTGGTGGTGGTGGTTCTGGTTCTGGTGGTGGTGGTGGGGGTGGTGACATGATTTTGGGGAAGAAGGAATATGGGTATTTTGGTCCGAAGGACCATTTTAAAACAAACTGAAACTTTGGAGACCATTTTGGAGCGAAAAAAAGGCGAGGGACGAAAAAAATTTTCAACCCCTACTTTAGGGACCAAAATCATACTTAACCCTTATTATTATTATTATTATTATTATTATTATTATTATTATTATTATTATTATTATTATACCGAAGATAGGAAGACTCAAATCCGCAACCTCTTAAGTGAGTATGAATAGACTATACCATTTCAATTATAACTCGTTGACATTATTATTATTATTATTATTATTATTATTATTATTAGTAGTAGTAGTAGTAGTAGTAGTAGACTGGGAGTAAGCCTAGAGACGGGTTAAGACAGTATCCCAATCCATTTATATTGGATACATAACCCGGCTGCAAAAAATCTTATTGGGTTTGAAATAAAAATAGCCCAAACATTTAATCACAACAATTAACACAACATAATACTTATCTCATTAATCTGTCTTACCTGTTATAGTCTGCTATTTCTGCACGCTTTCAGAGTTAAGAACAACTTAACACATGTCCACCAACCAACTTCTCCAGGTTGCTTCAGCAGAAAAATTTTTCCTTTCATCACTATAGCACTGCCTTTATAGAAAATCCCATATTCCAGATGGACCAAGTATATATCGAGTGTTAAGTTATTTATGCAGAATATAGTATGTGTACAATTGTCCTAACTCATTAAATAATCCCCACATAGGTTATCAGGAAAAGTTCTATTTTAATCCATGTGACACTAGATTTAAGGTGGGTGCTTGAGATTGCCTGTAATAATTTTCTCTGCTTTGAATAAGCTTAGTTTTTGTGATTTCTTTTTGTAACTATCGAATATTTTGTAACATTGGTGTTTTGCATAACAGGTTTTCCAGACTAAATTTGTAAAGATTGGAGTTGGTAAGAAATTGTGATTACTGACTGTTTACATTCTGTTCATTTTACATGTATGCTTCATAGGAAGATTTCTAAAACTTATTGAAGGATTTTGAATCTCTAATTTTTTTTTTAAAAATGCTAATTTTTACTTTAGCTTTATACTAGCTATCTAAAATAATATTCAAAGTTACATTTTTAATTGTTCTTTCTGATACTAAACTGTGCTGAAGGAAGGAATTAGTTAATAAAGTTGACAACTCTTATTTCATGTCAGCTATTTGCTGGGACCAGTGGTTTCCTGAAGCAGCACGGGCTATGACGCTTCAAGGTGCAGAGATTTTATTTTATCCCACTACTATTGGTTCTGAACCACAAGACCAGGGTCTTGACTCTCGTGACCACTGGAAGCGTGTAATGCAAGGACATGCTGGGACTAATTTGGTAGAATTTTGTACTACTTAACCACCCAAATTTTAATAATTATAAGGCATGCTGATGAGATGCGTATTCTCTCATCTCTCATTTATGTAATATATGCATACATTCCATGCTTGCAATTATTTCTCTTTACAACTCCTAATCTTGAAGGTAGTTGTCGCATTGAACCTTTCAAACAAAAGAATCCAATACATGCTTTGCTGAATGTAAGAGAAAAGAAAATCTTTTTTCTGCATGTGAAATTGCAATTTGCCAAGGGCTACTATTTTTTTTACTAGATTAATAAATGCAAGTACCTCTTGTAGCTTCAAATAGGATAGGAAAAGAGGTAATTGAGACTGAGCATGGGAATAGTGAGATTACGTTTTATGGAAACTCCTTTATAGCAGGTAATCCATCTCTTCTCTTTTCTGCACATAAAATATCCCACTATAAAAATATTAATCTTTTTAGCGGTAGGTATAGCTTAGTACTACTTGTCATTTTTTGGTTTAATCTTCTCTTTGATCAGGAGTAACTAGAAAAATAGTTGCAGCTGCGATGATAAACATGAAGCCGTGCGTTCTTGTTGCTCAATTTGATTTGGATTAGATCAAATCCTAGAGACATTGTTGCCCGAAGCTATATAAGGTGCTTTTAACACTTGATGGCACCAATCCTATCCTATGATATATTGACATTTCACTTTGTGATTGCTCAAGAATCATAATTGAGATGCTTCAAGAACATAAGAGTCACTCACAAGGAAGGCAAAGGAACAGCTTACAAAATATCGTCTGTCAGATCAATGTAACTCAATAAATGTGGAACTAAAAATACTTGGCGAATAAATTATTCATTTGAATAATTTTGAGCGATGTGTGAAGAATTGAACATCACTCCGTGCAATTTTTCTATGGAGTCTATTTTAACTGTTTCGGATTTACTATTTATTTTTGCAAGTGATTCAGGGGCACTATGACTACAGGTCTTAAAACATTTTCAGGCATATGTACACAAAAGTGGGAATGTTATTAATTTTTTAATTATTTATTTATTTATTATAAAAAAAAATTATTGTAAGTACTTGTAAACGAATAAAAATAAATTTGAATCCATGCAAGAAATCAGTTTTGTGTGGTTAAATCCAAAGGCTAATAGCTCTTTTCTATACACTTATTTATTTGAGTTTGAGATTTCGTGTTTCATTCTTATTCTTTTTATTCTGTTTTTTTAACTTTAAACTATATGTATCCAAGATTTTTTTTTCTCATACACTCTGCCATCGTTTTTTTTTCTGTTAAAAAAAATTATAGAGAACTAACTTTTAATTTGTCAATATTAACTAATTTTAGGGTTTAATGTTTGTAATTGACTAATGTTGGCTTAAAAAATTAGTTACCTATAGCATTATTCTTAAAAAAATTTGGTTTGATCATTCATGCAAATATTTTTAGAAATGTAACTTGAATTATGGTCATAAAATTTGTGTTTATTGTGAAAATATTTCTATGTTTTTCATCACAAAATTGCTGTATTTATTGTCAATAATTACCTTTAAAAAATTTTTGGTTTATTATCACAAAATTTAGGTGTCTATTATGAAAAAAAATCACAAAATTTAGGTGTTTATTATGAAAAAAAATAAACTGTGTTGTTTTCTTTGTATTTTTCTTCAAAATTTTGTGTGTTTAACAAGTTTCTGTATTTATATATCATCAAACAATTTATGTGTTTACTTCCTAAATTACTCTTAAAAATTTTTTCTTTAAAAAAAAACCTTATGTATATCATTACAAAATTTCTGTATCGTCAATAATTTTATATATTTGTTTTCTGTTTATAATTTGTGTGTTTTTCTTCAAAATTTTGTGCTTATTGTTACAAAGTTTTTGCATCGTCAATCAATTTGTGTTTGCTTCCTATTTAAAATTGATATGTTTATGTATTTTGTGTAAAAAGATTTAAGTATTTTTTATGTTTAAAAACCACATAGAGGAAGAAAAAAAATTAAAAACCAAGAATAAAACAAAATGAGAAGAAGAAACATAAAAGTAGCCAAAGTTGGAACATCTTCTTTTTTTTGTTTTTCACAATATTACCAATCGACAAGTCAATGACTAATCCGCTGCAATTTGTCGTTAGCCGTCACTGTATAAACAAAGCGGCATTTGAACCCCTATCTTTGAGCCGCTTACACCAACCAAGTCATGGAGCCGCTTGATTTTCACGAGCTTGAGGAGATTGCATCTCGTTACAAGTTTTATTGGAAGAACTGATCTTTTGCATTTTTTAATTTTTTTTCTCAGGTTAGGCATGTTAGTGAAATTTCGAAATTTTCCATGCGATTGGCTAATTTCTCAAGAGACTAAATATGACCTTCTAGATGATATATAATATTATTATGAAATATCATATACATGGCATATTGGCATGTGACGTGTCAAATTAAAAAAAATTGAATCACCACTTTATTATTGATCTTAATTAAAAATTAGTCAATTAAATATTTTTATTATAATTAGTAATGATGGACGTTATTATGAACCAAAGAATAAGACCTTTTTATGACAATGATTTTGATATTTTTTTATTTGCTAAATAATTAAATAAACTATTTGAAATATTGATACTTTCATTTAAAATCTTACATGAAATAAGAATAGAGAATAGACTTTAGATTAAGGGTTTTTATTTATTTAAATAAAAATATATTATTTATCAGTTTAAACACATACAAAAAACTTTACTATTTTGTATATTTAGTTGTGTTTTCGCACCCATTAATACGAAAATGGATTTTAGCTTGTTTCCGGCAAAAACATGGCCAAAATAGTTGCGGCCTTTGGAAAGTAGGATTCTGAAAATATGGCAGAAAAAAAGGAAAAATATAAGGTACAGATCAAAGTTTAAAGATATGTTTAAAGATATGCTATGTGGCAAAATATAAACCATACATTCTAAAGCCACACTTTTCATTTAAAACCGTAACTCTTCACAAAAAAAAAGTGTCACCTAATGGAAAAAAGTAAATTAGAAGATTTAAGAGAAGAAATAATTAAATTATCAAAATTAATGATTTTAACCAATGTTAATTGTAATGACACCGAATTCTTAAAATCAATACAAAATGATTTTTCTCAAAATCTTTATTTTACTATAAGTTTTATTGAAGGACTTCAAAAACCTGAAAAAACTTATTTTTCACACGGAATTTCTAAAAAATGCTACCATGGAAATGATTCCCCACATCTTTATCATATTTTTAACCCACAATTAAATTCTATAGTAGATATGCTTGAAGAAATATTAGTATCTATAAAATTTCAAAGAAATAAGGAAAAAGAGAATCCCAAAGAAGAAAAATTTCAAAATATAATCAACATAACAGACTTAAAAGTAAAACCACCATTGAAATTATGAATATTGAAGAAAAATTAGAAGAAGTTACAATGCTTTTTAAACAATTAAAAATGGCTCAAGAAAATAATATTATGGAACATGGTTTTCAAATAGAAGAAGAATTAGTAAATTCTGAAAATATAGAAAACGAAGAACACATTCTAGATTATTCAAGTGACGAAGAACCAGCAATTCCAATACAAGTAAAAAATGAAGCTGGAACATCTAAGGATAATCAATTTCAATGGGAAACAGGTTTTGATAATTATGCTTTTAAAAAAGGGTTTATAAATAAAGATTCAAAATATATAAAAATACCATCAAAATACGTTCCTAAAATCCAGGAAATGGAAGGAGAAAGAATGCTCGATTTAGACTGTAAAAAGAACGAAAAAAAAATTTTCGAAAACTGGTTGAATTCCTTCTTGTTAGAAGCCTTTACTAATCCAAAACTTAGTGAATTGTCTGGAAGAGACATTTGGAATTACATAGGGTTTCATACTAAAGGAACTATAAGAGATTATATGACATCAATAGAAAACCAAATAATAGAAGAATTAGAAACAAAAACAACAGCTTATGATAAGATATTATATATAATGATGATTCTATATAAGGAATTTTTTGGAAAAAATATTATAGATCATAGACAAGAAGTCTATAATAAAGAATATCAAGAAGCAAAAAACCATTTAGCTAATATTCAGATATATGATTTATGTAATGTGGAGTCTTATATATGTGATTATAGAATACATTATTACAAATTAAAAGAAGAAGATAAAAATCATTATCTTAGTATGTATATAACAAAACTTCCATATCCTGCTAATGAATTTATAATGGGAAGATTTATAAGAGAAATAAATAGAGGGACAATTGAAAATAATTTTGGTGGAGCAACCTCTGTAATAA
Organism: Arachis hypogaea; assembly: GCF_003086295.3. NCBI lineage: Eukaryota > Viridiplantae > Streptophyta > Magnoliopsida > Fabales > Fabaceae > Arachis > Arachis hypogaea. Next base: position 110,650,784 of record NC_092052.1, on the reverse strand, counting down.
GAGAGGAAATAAAAGAACGTTGTATGCAAGAAGCAACTCAAAAAAGATTTGCAAATATAATTAGAATTTGCTGTCAGGATAATGAAGAGATACCTCAAAAATATGGTCTTAATAAAAATTTTCAAAGAAAAAGAAAATATCAATTTAGAAAAATAAAATACTATCCAAACTGGAGAAAAAAGAGATATTTTAGAAAGGAAAATAACAATAAAAACAAAAGACAAAGAAATAACTATTGCCCGAATAAAAAAGAAAATTGTAAATGTTGGTATTGCCAAGAAGAAGGACACTATGCAAATGAATGCCCGAAAAAGAAGGATAAAAAGGATCTTACTAAACAAATAGAAATTGCTAAGTCTTGTTTCATGGAACCATTAGAAGAGTCTGATGATAACTTAGACTATATTTTTGAATATGTCTCCGAAACAAACTCAGAGACTGAGTAATAATGCTACATTTATTACTATAAAAATAACAGAAAAGTTTATAAATGCTTTCATAGATTCTGGAGCAACACAATGCTTTGCTAGTTCGAATATAAAACTTAATTGGAAAAAATTAAAGAAACCATTACGAGTTAGAATAGCTGACAAATCAATACATAAAATTGACCAAAAAGCAGAAATGGTTGAAATTTTTATTCAAAATTATAGGTTCATTGTTCCATCTATATATATGTTAGATTCTGGAATGGATTTTATCATAGGAAATAACTTTTTAAAGCTATATCATCCATTCAATCAAGAATTAACATATATAGTTTTAAAAGCTCCACACGATTCTTCAATAAATCAAAAATCAAAACGTATAAAAATACCAACTACTACTATAGATAAGATTTTAAAATTTAAAATATTTTCTATATTAGAGACATGTTATTTAAATTTATATTTTCAGATAAATATTCCAAAAAATAATCTTGAAATAAAGATAGAAGAACTTTTGGATGAAATTTGTGCTGAAAATCATTTAGATATTAAAAATACAAATAACGAATTAGTAAGCATTAAATTAAAAGATCCTACAAAAGAGATAAATGTTCCAAATAAAATTCCTTATTCCGCAAGAGATAGAGAAGAGTTCTCATTAGAATGTAGAGATCTTTTGGAAAAAGGAATTATAAGATTAAGTAAAAGTTCTCATGCGGCTCCAGCCTTTTATGTCGAAAACAATAATGAAATTAAAAGGGGAAAACGAAGAATGGTTATTAACTATAAGAAGATGAATGAAGCAACTATTGGTGATGCTCATAAACTTCCAAGAAAAGATTCTATTTTAGAAAAAATCAAAGGAGCAACTTGGTTTTCATCTCTTGATGCAAAATCAGGATATTGGCAACTTCGTTTAGACGAAGAAACAAAGAAATTAACTGCTTTTACTTGCCCAACAAAAGAATCAACAAGTGTGTTGCTCTATGAATGGAATGTATTACCATTCGGATTAAAACAAGCTCCGAGTATTTATCAAAGATTTATGGAAGAAAATCTAAAAGAGTTAAATGAATTTGTTTTAGTATACATTGATGATATACTAATTTTTACAAAACAGGATAAAGAAGATCATCTTCAAAAATTATTAATAGTTTTAGAAAGATGTAAAGAAAAAGGATTAGTTCTTAGCAAAAAGAAAGCAAGAATAGCAAAACAAGAAATAGAGTTTCTTGGATTAATTCTATCTACTCAAGGAAAGCTAAAACTTCAACCAAATGTTCTAGAAAAGGTAAATTTATTTTCTAATAAAATAGAAGATAGAAAACAATTACAAAGATTTTTAGGGTGTATAAATTATATTTCTGATCAAGGATTTTTAAAGAATATAACAGAATACACTAAAAACTTATTTCCAAAAATAAGTACTAAAAAAGAATGGAAATGGGATGAAAAAGATAGTATGCAAATTCAAAGAATTAAAGAATTATGTGAAAAACTTCCAGAACTTTATATTCCAGAAGAAAATGACTACTTAATAGTAGAAACAGATGCTTCAGACATAACCTGGTCAGGATGTCTAAAAGCTAAGAAAGCTATAAAAAGTTTGGAACAAGAAAAAGAATCACTAGATTCTAAATATTCCCCAAAGGAATTACTTTGCAGGTATATTTCAGGGACTTTTACTCCAACAGAACAGAGATATACCACTCATGAAAAGGAAACTCTAGCAGCAATTAAATCTCTTAAGAAATGGAAAATTGATTTACTACCCAGAGAATTTACATTAAGGACAGATTCAAGTTATCTAACAGGTTTCATACGATATAATTTAAAAGTTGATTATAATCATGGACGATTGGTAAGATGGCAATTATTTTTGTTACAATATCCAATAAAAATTGAATATATTAAAGGTGACAAAAATGTTATTGCAGATACATTAACAAGAGAATGGAGTTCGTCTACAACGCATTAGATCAAGAAATTCAAAAATATGAGCAGGAACTCGAAAAATGCAAGCATTGTCAGCAAATAAGGACACAGATCCAATCCCTCAAGAAGGCCATTGAAGCAATGAAATCAACATAACAACCAAAACCATCAGAGTTCAGCCAGCTAAGCATGGTGGACAAATCAGGTGAAGAAAAAATTTTAGAAAATAAAACAATTGCTGAAATCATTAAAAAATCCACCCAAGATAAAAAATATTATGTAATTTATAATGGCCCCATGAAAGGAGTATATGATGCCTGGGAAAAAGCAGCACCATTCACACATCAATCAAGGATAATTCATAAAGGAGGGTTTCTAACACTGGAAGAGGCAAAGGAATCCTTCAGGGAATATGAAGCTCTCCATCCAGAGCAAACCCTAAAAAGAGCAGATAAAGCTCCAATTCAAACCCAGAGAACAGGGATAATAAGAAACATTCCTACAAGGGCTGAAATCAAGGAAAAGAAAAGGGTCTGTAGATCAAATCTCAGAGAAACCCTTAACATAGTCCTGAGTTGGACTGAAGAAAAAAGGGCAATTTTGGGATATTATCCTATTGCCAAAGAACAGCTAACAAAGCTGGTTATATTTCTAGATGCTTCCCCATCCGACACCTATCAGTTTTTCCAATATGGATTAATTGATACAATTTTAATTTTTAATGATCTAAAAATTATTAGTGAGTTTCCTGCAGGATTCGTTGATGCAGTAAAGAGATTTAAAAATATGATTGACAATGTAAATCCAAGGGATATATCCCTAAAATTTACAAACAGTCAACCTATTTTTAATGAAGAAGAAGAATGCTTGGTTCCAGCACACCAAGTAATATTCATGTCCGTCTTTCCAGAAAATTTTCAACCAATTGATCAGATTCAGGATTTAACAATTTACAGTCATGAAGGAAGGCTAGCCAGCACATTAGCAAGGGTCTTTGAAAGAACTCAAAAAATAACGAAGGAATCTCACACAAGGATTAATTATAAAAGTAGAAATACTCTGCTTGTGTCCAGTAAAAGAAATGAAATTGAAGAAAGAGAGATGAGACTCTTGGTGGAATTTGAATCAGTATTCTACAACTTATCTAGACTCTTAGAAAAGCTCCCTGAAGGGATAAAGAGGAATCTCTGCTATTTGATAAAAGACAGAGAAGACCACAAGTGCCAGCTATGTGCCTCAGAGATATCTGAAGAAAGCAATAATAAAACGGAATCAACTCACATGATGAAGGAAGAAGACAATACATCTGAGGGTCACATGATAAAAGAGGAGGACAGTGCATCTGAAGCATCTCTCAACATTATTGCATAGTGACGTAAGCACTTAGGTCATAGAGCACCAACAATGTAGCTGGTGCAAGAGAACAAACAATGACGTAAGCAATGACGTCATAAGAAGGGTAAGGATGGGAATTGTCCATCAAACCCAACTATTATAAATAGGTTGCTTAGGCAATTGTAGAAATCATCAGACAATAGAAATCAGGAGGCTAAGAGTACTCATATGCTAGGAGAGCAAGGAGGAAGCTGCCGAGGCGATTCTATAGTCTGAGGAAGAATTCCCTTAGGGAAAAATAATTCTAAACTCCCCTCTGGAGTTAGTATCTAAAATCTCCCCTCTGGAGATAAAAACATCTTATGTAAAATATACTAAATAAAGGAAGTTTTTCTCCAGAAAGGTACATCTTCATCCTAGTCTTTCAATTATGAATTATTTAGAAAGTTTAGAATTAACAGAAGAATCTGATTATTATAGATTAACTGCTTTATTAGATAATGAAAAACAGGCTGTTCTAAAAACAGAATTAAATCTCAAATCAAATGAAAATTTTAATAAACAAAATCTTTTAAAAGAAGTTTTTAATAGAAAAAATATAATATACTATGGAAAAATTCAACTTGAAGCCCCTATAAAGATAAAATCTGCTAATGGAGAAATTGAAATAGCTTTGATAAATGATGAAGAGTTGAGTAAACAGATTGAGAAAATTAAGGATCAATAAAAAAGATAAAAAATTGGATGGATTCATATTAGTACTATACAAGTCTTAATCAAATCTACATATATGAAAGGAATTAATTCACCAATAAGCTTAGCAATTTGTGACAAAAGAATTACTGATGACCCAATAGATCAAATAATTGGAATTGTTCATGGAAACTTGGCAAATGTAAATGTTAAATTCAATGCCCATCTTGGATATGCTATACCTTTATCAACTGAAAATCTTGGAAGATCTATAAGTTTGGCTTATAAATTTCACAGAAAGAATCTAATGGAACAAGACGATGAACCATTTTCAATTACATATGCAATAAATTATGCTTTAACAAATAGCCATCATAGTATAATATTTAAAAACAGAGAAAGAATTTATGTCGATGAATTATTTCAGAAAATTGTAAAAACAGAAATACCAAAATATAAAGCTATTGAAAACCCAGTTCTATTATTAAAAGAACCATCAGGTGTAAGACCCAGGACTTTGAAAAGTCTTTTTATAATCAAGTTTCAAATCATATAGTTATTTACAGCCTCAATTTCAGAAATTATTTTATTAAAGATAATTAAGGCAAGTTTTGATTTATTGGATTTGAGAGAAGTTATGATTATTATCCAATTTTATAATTATTGGGTTATTTTCTATATTTAAAGTATAAGGTTGATAGTTATGAAATAATAAGGATTTTATATGATTTGGATTAGATAAGTAATATTTTAAATATTATTATTGCTATTTTGGAAAAATGAAGAAATTAAGTATATTATTTCTAATTTTTAGATTTGGGCATTTTATTGAAAATAATTTGTGAAATTGATGAGCAAATAGTATTTTCTATATGTAATTAGTGTTGGATTTAGTTTGGGTTTCAATTACTACATTATTCCCAATTTTATTTGAAATCACCAAAGTACCCTTAATCCTAATTTTCAAATAAGGAAAACCCTAACCCTAAAAACCCTACCCGGTTCCCATGACCCGGTACACACCAGGGTACCTAATGCAGCAGCAGCAGCTACAAGCTGCTTGAAAGAAAGAAAGAAACAAAGAGAGAAAGGGATCTATGGGATGAGAGGCAGGGGGCTGCGGCGGGAGAAGAGGAAGAGAGGGAGGAGGACTTGCCGCCGACTAGCTCGCCGCCGCCTCTGTTCGTCACACCATCACTCCTAGCCGCTCCGTCACCGAGGAGTCGTCGCTATCGAGGGAGCCCAGAGGAGAGAAACTGCGTGGCATTGAGGGAGGAGAGCGCGGGCCAGTGACGCGAGGAGCACGACCCGTTGCGCCGCCGTGTGCTAACGCTGTCGTCCTCACCGTGCCGCCATTACCTTTGCCACCGAGACAGTCGCCATCATTTATGGTAGAGCAGAGAGAGAGAGATTGAGGCGAGCTTTGAGGAAGGAAGATGCGCGAAAATGGAGAAGGAGAATGGCGCCGTCCCTTGTCGCGATCAAAGCTCGCTGCCGCCGCGTTGCTTCGGTCTGTCGCACTGCCACTGTCGTCCGGGGAAGACCGCCGCCACTGCTAGGGTTTGCCACCTCCGTGCCGTTGGGAGGAAGGCCGTCCAGTCACACCGAGCAGGGGAGACAGAGAGAGCTGAGGCCGAGCTGGAGGTCTAACCACCGCAACCAGCCGCCATTCACGTCGCCGGCGTCGCCTCCGTCGGAACTGCCGCTGTCACTACTAGCTTTACTTCCGATGTGGCTGATTATGGGTAAAAAGGGGGCGAAGCTGCCTCTGCTGTCGGAGAACCCTATTGCCATCGCCGGAGAACTCTGCTGGTAAGGGTTTTAATTTGCGGTTTTGGTCATTTTGGATCTTGAGAAGGTTTTAATGCTGCGCGGTTTTTTTTAGTTGATCCACCGGAGCTTCTGGCCACCGCTGGAGCTGTTGCTGCCGTCGGTTCGAAATCGGAACTGCTTCGTGTTGTTATTCCGGTAAGAAATCATGTTTCGAAAAGCCTCGCGTTAGTATTCTGTTGTGCTCGGTTAATGAATATGAGTTTTGATAACGTGGGGTCGAGTCCTAATTATTGTATGTTACGATTAGTGTTGCTATGGTTATTGCGAACATGACTGGGAGCTGAGGTTTTGGTTGCCGTCAGTTCGGGTTGAGGCGGAAAGGACTATGTGAGACGTTTGGATTATGGAATTGCGTTTTGAGGTAGGGGCGCTTTCCGAAAACTACAGTTTATTATTGGAATTATTACATATGGATACTGATGTGAGATATGGTGTAATTAGTGATTGTATCTGCCTTATGTATTATTTGATTGACTCGAACGATTATGGATGTTGGCTTGGCTGAATTGTTGTGTGGCTTGTGAAATGTAATGTTTGAAGTTGATTCTTTAAATATTTGAACTGAGTTTAATCCGTTGAGGATTGGTTTGAATTGAGTCAATTATTTGATGATGTGAAAGATAGAATGCTCTTGAAATCCAGCCTGGGTTGCTTTAATTGCTCTGGTTTTGATAAATGATTTATTGCGGAACCAATTCTTTAAAGCTTTATAAATGAGTTAAATCGGTTGATATTGAGTTGATTTTTGAAATGGTTTTCTTGAGATATGCCAATGAGGCGACTGTTGAATTTAGCTTGATTTTGAATTGATTTTGGATTCTGGACTGTTGAAAAGGATTGTGGGACGGTTTAGTTGGGACCCGAACCGGGTGGCAAAGTCCAAGTTTTAGGGGAGGTGCTGCCGAAATTTCTATAAAATCCGAGTCTTTATTGAATATTGTCTGGAAAAATGATGAGTTAAAGACTTCTACTATTTTACTTGAATTATCAAGAAAAGAATGATTCATGCTTTTGAAATGAATTATTAAAGAGGAAATTGTGATTCAGTCTTGCTTCTTAAGAAAGGCATTGTATCTCTTTCAGAAGAAAGTTATTTAGATGAGACTTGTGTTTTAAAGCTGTTTGGATGTGAAAAGGGTTTATGCCTTTGAATTCGACTTGGGGGTTTTAATTAAAGAAGTTTCAATGACTTTGAAAGAACCTGAGTGTCTATTGACAAGTTTTATTTTGAAATGTTTTGAGAAAGGTTTTGAGTACTCTTTGAATTCTGAATTCTTGCAAGACTAAAACAATTTTTAATAGTTGAAACGTTTTAGAATTTGTCATGGGGGTTAAAGCTGGTTTTGCCTAAGTAAAGGAAACGGCTTTGAAGGAAGTAAATGATTACGTGACTCGGTTTGGCTTAGATCTTATTTTATTACTCAAATCGGAAAGCCAAGGTTTTAACGATTTTAAATGAATATGGCGAAATGAGTTATGCTATTCTCCCCTAAGGACTTGGGACTCTGCCGAGGAACTTTTGTTACAAAAATCCCATTGTTGGATGAGTGATTTTGAATGATTCAAAATGAATCTTTAACTTTCCACGGTTTTGGAAGTTTTGGAAAGAGGAAGCCGAGGGTGGCTTATTTCAAAAAGGGAATTTTCCTTGAGTAAAATTGGCTTATGAGCCTGAGATAATTTGAGAAATGAGATCTTTAAAGCCAAGGCTGAAAAGAGTTGAAACTTGATTTCAAAGTGAAATGAATTGAGAAAATTATTTATGGCTTAAATGCCGATTTCATGAATTTGATGATTTTGAATGTGGAAGTGCTGTTTTATTATGAGCCGGAATGGCTATGTATGATTATGAATATTGACTGGTTCTGGATTGAACCGTGAGCCGGAATGGCTGTGTGTGATTATCAATATTGGCTGGTTCTGGACTGAACCGTAAGCCGGATGGCTGAGATGGATGTTGATCCATGGATGAGAATGAATGCATGTATATGCTGAATTATTGATAATTGTGATTTTTGCACTTCCACTATTGGAGATGAGGGTTTCCCTGGGTAGTAGCAATGGCTAGCCACCATGTGCTCCAGGTTGAGACTCGAAGCTCTGTTAACCCAATGTCGTAAGTGTGGCCGGGCACTGTGAAAGGCCCGGATGAGCTCGCCCCCATAAATATTCACCAGTGATGGTGATGGATAAATATTCACCAGTGAGGGTGATGGATATGGATCATGATTATGATCAAGTTTATGATGAGTATAACTCGAGTTGGGGATGCACGACAGAGGGACAGTCCAATGGTTAGCTACCAGGACTTGTCGGGTTGGCTCTATAACCGACAGATGATATCATCAGCCATTAGGGACAGGCATGCATCATATGCATTTGTGTGACATTGGTTGGGTGTGCATATTATACTTGGTTTGCCTATGTGATTAATTGCTAACTGTTCTACTTGTAATAACTGTTTGTTTGTGCTTGAACTTCCTATCTGTGTTTGCATCTGGGACTCTGTTGGATTGTGGTGATTGGTTGTTGGTTGGATTGTTTGGGCCTAAGGCCGCGGTTGGAATGAGATGAACTGATGGTTGATTTCAGTTTTGTGTTTCTGGTTTGGAATAAAATATGAAAGGCTATTTTGTTTCAGCATAGATAAACCGTTTTGAAAGACTTTTGAGTTTTTGAGAATTGAACGGTTCCTCTTTTAGAAAGGATTTCCGACTTTACTTTTATTGGAAACTGTTGTTTTTGAAAAGAGGCAAAAGATGGTTATTAATCACTGATGCAGTTATCTTCACGTATCCTATTACAGTAATTCCCAAAAACCCTCTACTGAGAACCCTTTCGAGGATGATGTTCTCACCCCCCCTACATTTTTCCCCTTTCAGGATATGGGCGCAGAAGTCACGAAGAGTTTATTTAGTTATTGATATGTTCTGTATTGATGTAGATTATTTATTGTACCCTTGCCTTTATCTTGATATATTCTGTGAGCGGGATAGGGATTGTATTGGTTAATGCTTGTAAATATATTTGTATATATATATATATATGTATGTATATATGGATGTACTCTTTATGAGTTTTGTAAGTTGTATGGTATTTATGGATGTACGTTATCGAACGAAAGTATCTTTGGGAGCAGTATTGCGGTTTAAAGTTTTAAACAGGCTCATATTTTAGTATTAATAAATATAAGTGTCATCGTAATGTCCGAACTATCAGAGTCGCGCAGCCGGAAGTGCGAGCTTTGGTAGTTAGGGTGTTACATTATGGTATCAGAGCAGTTCTTCCTGTAGAGCCTGAGGAATGGACTGACTATGCTTCAATTGCATACTCTGAGAGTTTGTCATGTATTAGGTCTTGTTGAATGACGAGGATTAGAGCTTTATGCACATGACGGTCTATTGATTTAACGCTGTTAGTCTTGCATTGCATAATTCCTGAGATTAAGTTTGGCCGGCTTAATACTGGTGAATTATGTATATGAAAGCACTGATGGGTTATCATAGATGAAATACGAGTTTTGAGTAAAGCGAATCGCGGGTTTTGGGAACGTTAGAAACTATTTCTCGAGGCTATTCAGTTGTGTGTCTTGAATTCTGTTCGAGTTGACCTGTTCTTTTGTATCCTAACTTGAAGTCCTTGTTTTCTAATCCTTTGGAAAGTAGTTTGATTTTTCAACTCTATTCCTCTATCGATATGCATTCTTGTTTGACCTTAAGTGCATATGCTGGTTTAAGATCCCTGTTGCATCTATCTTCCTCTGTTTGAGTTCTTCTTGATTCAAGTATTCTTTGATATAGCCTTGAACTTGTCTTAATGTGCTGTGACTTTTAACTCCGGGTTCTGAGCCCATTCTTTGAGAAATTGTTGATTCAGTTTTTCTCTTACTTGACAGTGATCACAGCCAATTTTGAGATTTTATAAATTGCTGTTGATTAGACATATACTTTTCTATATATGAAACTTTGAGATTACTTATACAGTCTAACAACTATTTATTCCTAATACCTCGACCGTACTTTTACTGGTTTACGGAACTGCATTTACTTTGAATTACAATTGACTTTCTAGTAATTTTACTATAGTTCCAATGCACATCTTCATTTGATTATGTATTTGAATATTTTTCAAAATTTTGAAAAGAAAGGATTTACCACTTTTGTCTCGGGTGAGTTTCGTTTGATAAGCTCTACTTAACTTATTTTGAATTGAGTTTGATTTAGCATGCTATATGGTTTATGCCATTGTTGTTATTTTGAAAATGTTGGACTTATGGCCTTCTTCTTATGAACGGATGAAAGTCTTCCTTAAGCCTTCCATCTCCATGAATGTCATACTTGACCTTGTTTTTAATTGATCTTTTACATCTTGTGAATATTGCCATTGATCTTGGTTTGTCCTCTTTTGTGAATCTCATCCTTATATGAGTAAGTTTGATTCGTTTCAAAATAGTGCATCATTTATCCTCTCATTGTCTCTACCAGAGTTTTTAGTCAAAGACTTATCCTTGAGAGATTACTAATGATTGAGTTGTCTTTTCTATGACTTTTGTATTCTTTTGGATCAATTTAAAACTTGTTTGATGTTTCATGTCTAGTGGGTCTTGTTTGAACTACTTTAAATTAAGATCCTTTCTTGCAAGGCTTGACTCCTTTTTAGTACATCTTAAACTTCTTGAATGTTCTTCTGAGATGGTGATTTCAAGAAACACTTTTGGAGTCTTGTTTTGAACTTTCAAAGGAATTTTGAATTCTCTTTGGAAGAATACTAGACGGAATTTATTTTCTGTTGCTTGATTTAGATTGAAACCATTGTTCAATTTTGACGAAGTTAATTTAAAGTTGGGATGCACTAATTTAAATGAAGTTTTGGAAAGTTTCCTTGTTTAGTGGAAACCGATTCGTTTGTAATGCACCATTTGTTTTCTTTACCAATTTACAAGCAAACTTTTACCTCGGACTTTCTTTTCCAAATAAAGCTTAGCTTTGTCTTTCGACCTTGCTAAGATTTTTATACACGCTTGTTTGAATATGGGCTTTGAGAATTTTTGAACAAGCATTTGATTCTCTTTCGAGTTTTATGATTGTTTTTGGTTAGGTTGTGCACCTAATTATCTTTCTAAAATATTTGAGAAAATATTTTAGCTCTTGGCCAAACTTGTGTGCATTTTGTTTTTAAAATTCTACATGATCTGTTTCAACATAAAATTGTATTACAGCAAAGCCACGTTATTGCTTTTGTTATTCTCTTGGAGAATGTTTGTTACTTAACTTTTCTTCTAAATTGCGAAGTGGTTTTTCCGCAAGTTTTGGTTCCTTTATGAACAATGTATTCGGAAGTACCTTTAATCGTGCTCTTGAGTTCTGTGAGCCTTGTCTTGGGTTTGAAATATTCTCTTCTGTAAACCGTATACTTCTTCGACTCAGCTTGAGTTTGTTTCAAACTGATGCGCTGGTTTTCTTCCTATTGATCTTGTTGAACTTTTTGATCCAATGGTTATCTTTGAAGTTGTCAATTGATTTATTTCTAGCACACTTCATTGCTTGAGCGTCTTTGGTTATCTGGAAATTGGATACCTTCCCTTAAACCTGAGTATTACCCTTGACAATTGTCTCTCCGTTCTAAATCTGGTATCCTTCTGAGTAGACTCGAGAATGGTTTTGATATCACGTGCGACTTGTAGACGTAGTAGCGCGATGCGTTAGTTCTTTAATACGTGATATGTGTATACGGAAGTTGAAGCAGTAGGTGTGCAACGTTATGAGTTGTGGGTATTTTGTTCCTTGCGGATGGGTTTGCGGTTGTAAGGCTTGTGATCGAGTATGGGATTGTAAAGTGCTTGATGGAGTTGGAAAGTTGAAACCTTGAGGTTGATATGAGATTAGTGTGCGGATATTGAGCACCTCGTTTTAACTCCATCCTGTTTTATAGCCTTTGATGCCTTGCCCTACTATCACATGATTGACCCATGTTATCTTTTGCATTGAGCCTACCTTGTAACGTTTGCTTTGCAATCACACTCCTACCTTTACATCCTTATGCTTATGACAATCAAAGTATTTGAAAATAGTATATATGATTATATTGAGATATTTTTGCTTCTTCCTTAAATGTGTTCAAGGGTGAACTGTTATGGAATTTCTTTCATTTTGTATCAATTTTCGAGGGCGAAAATTTTTATAAGGTGGGTAGAATGTAAGACCCAAGACTTTGAAAAGTCTTTTTATAATCAAGTTTCAAATCATATAGTTATTTACAGCCTCAATTTCAGAAATTATTTTATTAAAGATAATTAAGGCAAGTTTTGATTTATTGGATTTGAGAGAAGTTATGATTATTATCCAATTTTATAATTATTGGGTTATTTTCTATATTTAAAGTATAAGGTTGATAGTTATGAAATAATAAGGATTTTATATGATTTGGATTAGATAAGTAATATTTTAAATATTATTATTGCTATTTTGGAAAAATGAAGAAATTAAGTATATTATTTCTAATTTTTAGATTTGGGCATTTTATTGAAAATAATTTGTGAAATTGATGAGCAAATAGTATTTTCTATATATAATTAGTGTTGGATTTAGTTTGGGTTTCAATTACTACATTATTCCCAATTTTATTTGAAATCACCAAAGTACCCTTAATCCTAATTTTCAAATAAGGAAAACCCTAACCCTAAAAACCCTACCCGGTTCCCCTGACCCGGTACACACCAGGGTACCTAATGCAGCAGCAGCAGCTACAAGCTGCTTGAAAGAAAGAAAGAAACAAAGAGAGAAAGGGATCTGTGGGATGAGAGGCAGGGGGCTGCGGCGGGAGAAGAGGAAGAGAGGGAGGAGGACTTGCCACCGACTAGCTCGCCGCCGCCTCTGTTCGTCACACCATCACTCCTAGCCGCTCCGTTGCCGAGGAGTCGTCGCTATCGAGGGAGCCCAGAGGAGAGAAACTGCGCGACATTGAGGGAGGAAAGCGCGGGCCAGTGACGCGAGGAGCACGACCCGTTGCGCCGCCGTGTGCTAACGCTGTCGTCCTCACCGTGCCGCCATTACCTTTGCCACCGAGACAGTCGCCGTCATTTATGGTAGAGCAGAGAGAGAGAGATTGAGGCGAGCTTTGAGGAAGGAAGCTGCGCGAAAATGGAGAAGGAGAATGGCGCCGTCCCTTGCCGCGATCAAAGCTCGCTGCCGCCGCGTTGCTCCGGTCTGTCGCACTGCCACTGTCGTCCGGGGAAGACCGCCGCCACTGCTAGGGTTTGCCACCTCCGTGCCGTTGGGAGGAAGGTCGTCCAGTCACACCGAGCAGGGGAGACAGAGAGAGCTGAGGCCGAGCTGGAGGTCCAACCACCGCAACCAGCCGCCATTCACGTCGCCGGCGTCGCCTCTGTCGGAACCGCCGCTGTCACTACTAGCTTTACCTCCGACGTGGCTGATTATGGGTAAAAAGGGGGCGAAGCTGCCTCTGCTGTCGGAGAACCCTATTGCCATCGCCGGAGAACTCTGCTGGTAAGGGTTTTAATTTGCGGTTTTGGTCATTTTGGATCTTGAGAAGGTTTTAATGCTGCGCGGTTTTTTTTAGTTGATCCACCGGAGCTTCTGGCCACCGCTGGAGCTGTTGCTGCCGCCGGTTCGAAATCGGAACTGCTTCGTGTTGTTATTCCGGTAAGAAATCATGTTTCGAAAAGCCTCGCGTTAGTATTCTGTTGTGCTCGGTTAATGAATATGAGTTTTGATAACGTGGGGTCGAGTCCTAATTATTGTATGTTACGATTAGTGTTGCTATGGTTATTGCGAACATGACTGGGAGCTGAGGTTTTGGTTGCCGTCAGTTCGGGTTGAGGCGGAAAGGACTCTGTGAGACGTTTGGATTATGGAATTGCGTTTTGAGGTAGGGGCGCTTTCCGAAAACTACAGTTTATTACTGGAATTATTACATATGGATACTGATGTGAGATATGGTGTAATTAGTGATTGTATCTGCCTTATGTATTATTTGATTGACTCGAACGATTATGGATGTTGGCTTGGCTGAATTGTTGTGTGGCTTGTGAAATGTAATGTTTGAAGTTGATTCTTTAAATATTTGAACTGAGTTTAATCCGTTGAGGATTGGTTTGAATTGAGTCAATTATTTGATGATGTGAAAGATAGAATGCTCTTGAAATCCAGCCTGGGTTGCTTTAATTGCTCTGGTTTTGATAAATGATTTATTGCGGAACCGATTCTTTAAAGCTTTATAAATGAGTTAAATCGGTTGATATTGAGTTGATTTTTGAAATGGTTTCCTTGAGATATGCCAATGAGGCGACTGTTGAATTTAGCTTGATTTTGAATTGATTTTGGATTCTGGACTGTTGAAAAGGATTGTGGGACGGTTTAGTTGGGACCCGAACCGGGTGGCAAAGTCCAAGTTTTAGGGGAGGTGCTGCCGAAATTTCTATAAAATCTGAGTCTTTATTGAATATTGTCTGGAAAAATGATGAGTTAAAGACTTCTACTATTTTACTTGAATTATCAAGAAAAGAATGATTCATGCTTTTGAAATGAATTATTAAAGAGGAAATTGTGATTCAGTCTTGCTTCTTAAGAAAGGCATTGTATCTCTTTCAGAAGAAAGTTATTTAGATGAGACTTGTGTTTTAAAGCTGTTTGGATGTGAAAAGGGTTTATGCCTTTGAATTCGACTTGGGGGTTTTAATTAAAGAAGTTTCAATGACTTTGAAAGAACCTGAGTGTCTATTGACAAGTTTTATTTTGAAATGTTTTGAGAAAGGTTTTGAGTACTCTTTGAATTCTGAATTCTTGCAAGACTAAAACAATTTTTAATAGTTGAAACGTTTTAGAATTTGTCATGGGGGTTAAAGCTGGTTTTGCCTAAGTAAAGGAAACGGCTTTGAAGGAAGTAAATGATTACGTGACTCGGTTTGGCTTAGATCTTATTTTATTACTCAAATCGGAAAGCCAAGGTTTTAACGATTTTAAATGAATATGGCGAAATGAGTTATGCTATTCTCCCCTAAGGACTTGGGACTCTGCCGAGGAACTTTTGTTACAAAAATCCCATTGTTGGATGAGTGATTTTGAATGATTCAAAATGAATCTTTAACTTTCCACGGTTTTGGAAGTTTTGGAAAGAGGAAGCCGAGGGTGGCTTATTTCAAAAATGGAATTTTCCTTGAGTAAAATTGGCTTATGAGCCTGAGATAATTTGAGAAATGAGATCTTTAAAGCCAAGGCTGAAAAGAGTTGAAACTTGATTTCAAAGTGAAATGAATTGAGAAAATTATTTATGGCTTAAATGCCGATTTCATGAATTTGATGATTTTGAATGTGGAAGTGCTGTTTTATTATGAGCCGGAATGGCTATGTATGATTATGAATATTGACTGGTTCTGGATTGAACCGTGAGCCGGAATGGCTGTGTGTGATTATCAATATTGGCTGGTTCTGGACTGAACCGTAAGCCGGATGACTGAGATGGATGTTGATCCATGGATGAGAATGAATGCATGTATATGCTGAATTATTGATAATTGTGATTTTTGCGCTTCCACTATTGGAGATGAGGGTTTCCCTGGGTAGTAGCAATGGCTAGCCACCATGTGCTCCAGGTTGAGACTCGAAGCTCTGTTAACCCAATGTCGTAAGTGTGGCCGGGCACTGTGAAAGGCCCGGATGAGCTCGCCCCCATAAATATTCACCAGTGATGGTGATGGATAAATATTCACCAGTGAGGGTGATGGATATGGATCATGATTATGATCAAGTTTATGATGAGTATAACTCGAGTTGGGGATGCACGACAGAGGGACAGTCCAATGGTTAGCTACCAGGACTTGTCGGGTTGGCTCTATAACCGACAGATGATATCATCAGCCATTAGGGACAGGCATGCATCATATGCATTTGTGTGACATTGGTTGGGTGTGCATATTATACTTGGTTTGCCTATGTGATTAATTGCTAACTGTTCTACTTGTAATAACTGTTTGTTTGTGCTTGAACTTCCTATCTGTGTTTGCATCTGGGACTCTGTTGGATTGTGGTGATTGGTTGTTGGTTGGATTGTTTGGGCCTAGGGCCGCGGTTGGAATGAGATGAACTGATGGTTGATTTCAGTTTTGTGTTTCTGGTTTGGAATAAAATATGAAAGGCTATTTTGTTTCAGCATAGATAAACCGTTTTGAAAGACTTTTGAGTTTTTGAGAATTGAACAGTTCCTATTTTAGAAAGGATTTCCGACTTTACTTTTATTGTAAACTGTTGTTTTTGAAAAGAGGCAAAAGACGGTTATTAATCACTGATGCGGTTATCTTCACGTATCCTATTACAGTAATTCCCAAAAACCCTTTACTGAGAACCCTTTCGAGGATGATGTTCTCACCCCCCTACATTTTTTCCCTTTCAGGATATGGGCGCAGAAGTCACGAAGAGTTTATTTAGTTATTGATATGTTCTGTATTGATGTAGATTATTTATTGTACCCTCGCCTTTATCTTGATATATTCTGTGAGAGGGATAGGGATTGTATTGGTTAATGCTTGTAAATATATTTGTATATATATATATATATATATATATATATATATATATATATATATATATATATGGATGTACTCTTTATGAGTTTTGTAAGTTGTATGGTATTTATGGATGTACGTTATCGAACGAAAGTATCTTTGGGAGCAGTATTGCGGTTTAAAGTTTTAAACAGGCTCATATTTTAGTATTAATAAATATAAGTGTCGTCGTAATGTCCGAACTATCAGAGTCGCGCAGCCGGAAGTGCGAGCTTTGGTAGTTAGGGTGTTACATTAGGAAAATTAGTTTCATCAAATTTTCAAATAAGAGAATCTAAAATTAATAGCCCTTTAAGTCTATCTAAGTTAAAGATTAAAGAAGAAAATTTTGAAATAAAAGAACTAACAAAAAAGGTCGAAAAATTAAATGAAACCCTAAACACTAAGTTATGACAATAAATAAAGAAAAAATATATGTAACCTATCAAGACAAGAAACAAGAGCTCTTTGAAAGAGAAAATCGGTTGAATTATTTACAGTTTTCTGAAATAAATCAAAGAGCATTTGAAGCTCTAAAAATAATCTATGACAAGTTGAAAAGAGAAGTTGAAGAGCTAGAAAAATTAATAGAATCTCTAGAAAATAGTGATGAATCGATGATAGAATTTGCAGAAATTCTAAGATAAATAATGAAGCATACAAAGATTGAAAGACCAGAAAACAAAATAAAAAGAAAAAGGGCGAAAAAATTAAAAAGTAAAATAAAGGAGTATAAAAGGGAATTAAATAATCTTCAGTTCGAAATTAATGACCTTATAATAAAAAGGATAGAAATAAGAATAAATATAAACAAGTTGGAGTTAAACTTAAAAAATTTATAAATGCCTGGAAAACCATATTATGACTTAAAAGAATTAAAGCTGTTGAAAGAAAAAATGGAGAATGAAGTTGAAAAATTAAAAAGATATTTAGAAACAACAGAAAGTGTAGAAATAAAAGAAGTTTTTGAGGATTTTAGAAATTATATTAAAGAAAAAGACAAACAGATAAAAGACTTTATATACAATAATCCATGAAAAAAAGAATATTATAAACTAAAACAAGATTGAAAAATTATCAGAATTATAAAAACTAGTAATAGTAGAAATGGTCAATACTTTTGATTACGAATTTGCAAATTATAAAGCACCACCAACCGAATCTATACAAATTATAAACTTATTCGAAGCAAAATATGAAGAGTTAATAGAAATTTCGAAAAAGTAATTAAAAGAAAAATCGACTATTAAAAATTGGTATCAGAGCCAAGTTAACGATTAAAGATAACACTTTATCTTTAAGCAATACTTTTAGTGACACGCTTTTTAACCACAAAAAATAAAAATCTGTACATCTACATCTGTACACTAGATGGCCCAAAAAAAATAGCATCTTCGGACAGCATATCTACAAAAACGTGGGTACAAATTTCAAATTCATTGGTAGATTTGAAGTCTGCCAAAAACGAAATAGAAAGTTCAAATTTATCTTTTATGCAGTGCCTGCAAAAGTAACGTTTTTTTGTTTAAATAAAACAGAAAGCCTTAGATTAGTGCTTTAAGCACGATGATATTATATGTAGAAGCGCTTTTTGTAATTAAGATTAACTAAGTTAGTCTAAGTTCAATTAAAAAAAAAATGTGCGTATACCTTATCACTTTTCTTTCTTTACGTATTTGTATTATAGAAATTTTTGTTAGAGAATACAAAAATTTATTAATATAGTATAAAAATTTTTACACATAATAAAAACTTTTTGATATAATATATAATGTTTTGTCTATAACACATAAATATTTATACACAGCACAAATTTTTACAGATAGCATATAAATTTTTGAATAATACTATACATTCAAGTTTTTTTGTTAACTAAGTCTAACCAAATTAGTTTAACATAATAAAAATTAGTTATAGTTAGTATTATTTTAAGTCTTATTATTTAACTTAATTGAACTTGATTCATAAAAAGACTTGAATGTGTAGTATTATTCTTAATTTTTATTGAAAATGTATTTTGTTAATTAGGTGAGTCAATATTTTATATTTGTGGTCTTCCAAAAATTTTTGTATTGCATATAAAAATTTTTGTAATGTGAACCAAAATTTTTCTATTGTACACTAAAATTTATGTACTATACATATTTTGTTAGTTGGAGTCAATGTTTTAGGTATGTGATTTTTTAAAATTTTTTATATTAGACACCAAATTTTTTGTGCTATGAAACAAAATTTCAGTGTTGTATATCAAAATTTATGTGTTTTAATTTTTTGAATATCTATATAAAAAGAAGAAGATGAAAAAGATGACGATGATGATAATAAGAAGCGCGTGAGATACCAAGAAAATTTTGGTTGAATTTGATTAAAAAAAAAGGGGCTTGACGCTTAGGTTTATTGCTTCAAGTATTTTTTTTTTAAATATATAATATTGCTTCCATTTTTTTGCATTAAATAAAATATAATTAGTTAGTCAAGTAACAAATAAGCATTCAATTTGATCCTGTCCAATTTTTTTAAGGATAAGGTGATTTCTGTAAAATATATATATATATATATATATATATCGACTCTTAATAAAATTATTTTAAAATAATATAATTTTTCTGTTAAAAAATTTATTAAATAATAATAAAAATTAATTTAGTCCCTTTTTATATTTTCAAATCAAAATAAGTTAATTTTAAAATGAGGTAATTGGGGTGTGGTTCCACCATTTTGAACGTTATACAATTTTAGAATATTAATGGGAACAAAATTAATTTGCAACAATATAAGCATAAAAAAAAAATGAATGCTCTTAATTTTTTTTTGAAAGGTAACTAACTCTATATGTAGTTAGGTGGTGTCAATTTTTCAAGAAATCTAAATTTTAAATTTTAAAAAACTAGGTTTGCTCTCAAAATACATGCGCTCTCCTATTCCATCCCTTCATGTCGCGACATTCTTCTCCAACTCCTCTCACCTCGACTTCATGGTTCTCCCTCCAACCCTTCTCGCCGCATCGTCGTCCCTTCCTAGTTCGTCTGTTGTCGCCGGCCTGCTGCGCCTTCTCTTCCCAATACTTTTCACAGCGACAGTGCATCCTCTCTTCCAACCCTTCTTGTTGCGAAGCCGCTCCCTCTTCCTCCATATCCTCTTGCCCTGTCGTGACACCTTCCCGTGAAAGTCCTGTTGCCATGACGCTGATGTAGTATTTTCGTCAGTTAGAAATTTCACACAAAATAATTCCATTGATAGTATAGTTTCCAACCAACAAATAATACTCAATCAAAGTTTTAATATGGTTGTCACAAGTACAAACCCCAAAAATAAACCGAAGTATTTAAACCTCGGGTCGTCTCACAAAGAATTGTAATGAAGTGATCAATTATTGGCTATGGAGGAACAAAGGGGTTTGATTTGCAATTGGTAAGAAAATATAAAATCAAGAAAGTAAATAACAATTAACTAATAAAGGAAAGAAAAAGAACTCTTAGCTAAGGCATGGAAATTGAGATTACCATCCTTGTCTACAAACAATATATTGACAATTATGAGGGACCAACCCATCAAGTCTACTTCTATTCTTGAAGTACGTCAAAAGTCTACTTCAACACTTGAAGTACGTCAAATAGGCTTGATCAACATTAATCTATAAGTCCTAACTTAACTACTAATTAACTTAGTAGTAGGATAGCGTTAATAGTTATCAAATTGACCACTAAGGGTTCTCAAATCACCAATTCAATGAGACCCAATGACTCAAGGTCACTCAATTTCCTTAGCCTAGGTCATGAATAAAGAAAACTACTCTAATACTAGTGGAAATATTTTATCAAATACCTAGAGTGCAATAAAAGTAAACATCACAAAATGCAAGAATTAATAAAAGTTATAACTAACAAAAGTAAAAAATCAACAATAGAAAGTGAGGTAAACATCAAGAGACATAGAAATATAAAAATTGTATTAAAAGAAAATTAAAATCCAACAAGGGTTCATAAACATAAAAGAAAACAAAATAAGAAATTAACAAGAGAAGTAGATAAACTAAAGTGCTAGAACAAATAAAAGTAAGGAAAACTAAAATGAAACAAGATTAAAATATAGATCTAAAAGGAATTGAATTAAGAACCCTAAAATCTAGAGAGAGGAGAGAGCCTCTCTCTAGAATTCTACTCTAAAACATGATGAAAACTCTATACTATGATACTCCCCACTTCTCTTGCAATCCTTGGGTTCAAAAGCATCAGAAATGAGTTGGATTTGGGTCTCCTGGAACTCAGAAATCGCCCCAGCGTATTGCCTTTAGTGAAGTCATGTGCCGCTTGTCACGCATACGCATGGGTCACGCGTACGCATCACTGGCAAAATTCCTCTTCACGCGTGCGCGTGGGTGACGTGTGTGCATCGCTGGTAGATCTCCTTCTCACGCGTACACGTGGGTGACGCGTGTGCGTGGCCTTGAGTTCAGCAAATCCTCATTTCTTCATGAATTCTCCATTTTTGCATGCTTTTTCTTCATTCATTCAACCCAATATTTGCCTTCTAATCCTGAAATCACTTATCAAACATATCAAGGCATCGAATGGAATTAAAGTGAATTAAAATTAGCGAATTAAAGGCCTAAAAAGCATGTTTTTACTCTTAAGCACAAGTTAGGAGAAATTCACAAAACCATGCTATTTCATTGAATAAATGTGAGAAAAGTTGATAAAATCCCCTAAATTCAACACAAGATAAACCACAAAATTTGGGTTTATCAAACTTTCCCACACTTAAACTAAGCATGTCCTCATGCTAAATCAAGAATGACTAGAAATGGGATACGAACATTTATTCAATGCAAATAAACTATATGAACCTATCTACATGCATGCAACTAAATACAAAATAATTCTACCTACTTGGTTAAAAGTAAATCAATTCTCCAAGAACGTATGTGAACATGTAGGGCTAAGTAGTATGATTATTCATGAATCCCACCAATTCAAATATAAAAATTGAAGTTCAAATAGACTTGCAAGAAGAAAGCTCATGAAAGTCGGAAACAAGGAATTGAGCGTCGAACCCTCACCGGAAGTGTATCTGCTCTAGTCACTCAAGTGTATAGGGTTGATTCGCTCAATTCTCCTCTAATCATACTTTTCAAGATTTGTTTTTCATCTAACAATCAACAATTATTCAATGCATGCATACATTTATCATGAGGACTTATTCATTATTTGTAATGGGGCTAGGGTAAAGGTAAGAATGTATATATGGCCAAGTAAACTTGAAATTTGAATCTTTGATTAACCTAAGCTCTCACCAAACATATATAACAACCTATACAATTCTAATACGCTACCTAGCTACCCATGATTCCCACTTTTTTTCACATATTCATGCATTCTCTTTAATTCACATTCCATATGCATTGTTATTATTACTTTACTTTGGGGCATTTTGTCCCCTTTTTTATTGCTTTTCTTTTTCTACATTATATTTTTTCTTTTATTTATTATTTTTTTCTTTATCATTTTTTTCTAAAGTATATGCAAACATATCAATACATATAGTTTTACATATTTAATGCTTGAGGATGTACCCAATTGCCAAAATCTTCAACAAAAATACAAAAACACACTTTTACCTCAACCAATGTTCCCAAGTTTTCCATACCCAAATGATACACACCCTCACTAGTCTAAGCTAATCAAAGATCTAAATTAAGGGACATTTATTATTTTTCACTTAGGGGTAGTGATGTGCTAAAATTAAAAACAAAAGGAATTAAATAGGCTCAAAATTGGCTGACAATGGTTGATGAAAGGTAGGCTGTTTGGGTAAGTGAGCTCAATGAAATGATGGCCTCAATCATATAAATTTATTCATACACGAAATAATGGACATAAAGAATCAAACAAATCAAATATTACAATCATAGAAAGAGAATAATACACACAAGAATGAAAATAGTGGTTTTATGATGCAACCTCACAATTAGGCTCAAAACTCACATGCTTATGTGTTCTTAGCTCAAAAACCATGTTCCAAAATTAATCTCTTCAAGCAAGTTCAACAAAAAATTCTTTTCAAATTGGTAGGGTGCGGTGCCCTAAAACAGTTTTCTTGAAA
This sequence comes from Arachis hypogaea, assembly GCF_003086295.3. Classification (NCBI taxonomy): domain Eukaryota; kingdom Viridiplantae; phylum Streptophyta; class Magnoliopsida; order Fabales; family Fabaceae; genus Arachis; species Arachis hypogaea. The sequence goes on along the minus strand of NC_092052.1, from coordinate 110,627,900 downwards.
GATAAATCATCACTCTAACCAAGTAGTCTTAACATAAAAAGAAGTGGTGGAATATATACAAATTATAACTATCATGCAATCTATCATGCAATGCAGCGACTAACTAATAAAGATGATTAAGAATTGGTGTTGAAAAAGGAAGTGGTTACCCACGGAGGTCGGTCCTAGACCTCCCCACACTTAGAAGTTTGCACTGTCCTCGGTGCATGCAAAGAAGAGCAAGGTGGATGGGTTGCTACAACTGATGAGCTCCTTCAAAGGATTGTACGGAGGAACTTGTTTGTTGCCCCATTTTAAAGCCTTTCCCTTCCCCTTCGGTGGCCAGCCTAAAAGGAGAGAAAAAGAAGGAAAATTAAGCCCACAACAAAGATATCAAGACAAATAGAACATAGGCGGGGGCTAATACCAAATAAGAGTAGGGTTCTCAACTACATGGTAGCTACAACATATCAATGAGAAAACAATATGAGCTAAGGCATATCAACTAATACTTGATGCAAGAGTAAAATCAAGGCAAAAGTAAATGACATGAAGAAAATACTCGGAAGCATCAAGTTCAAATAGGAATTAACACAAACAAGATTAGTGATAAGCATGAGAGCATTTGGTCCTATTCTAACGCAATGATAATGAGGCACAAGAACGAAGAATAATGAGTTAGGAAGGAATAAAGCACTAATCTTGTGTGTGGAACAAATATTACAATTAATGCTAAACAAGTCACGAAGCACCAAAATAATGCAAGAAATTCTCAACAATTGAGTATGAGAATTCAACACCAATGTTAAAATAAGAAACTTAGAAAAGAAAATAAGAACAAGCTATAAAAAATAAAATTAAAATGCAATGAATGAAAATAAGTGAATGCAACATATAATAAAAAACTGAAAAATAAAAAAATGAGAAGTGAAATTTTGAAGAGAGGGAGAAGAAGAAAGCAAGAAAGGAAGAAGAAAGAAAAAGAAAGGTAGAAAGAAAGAAGAAGGAGAGAAGAAAGAAGAAGAAAGAAGAAAGGAAAAGAAACAGGGGAGAAACAGGGCACGAAGGTGACGCGCGCGCTTTGTCCATGCGTATGCGTCGAAAGCAGGAATGGCAAGTGACGCGTAAGCGTCACCCGATGCAGAAACGAGAGGGTGACGCATACGCGTCATCCACACGTACGCATGGTGCTAAATTGTGCTATTCGCACAAAAGCAGCACTACTCCAGCGCAACTCTCTGATTTTTGTACCAGGAGTCCCAACATAGCATACGACGCGTGTGTGTCGGCCACGCTCATGCGTGGCGCGCCCTTTTTTTATATAGAAGCATAAAACAGAAATAGGGCACTCTCCTAACCTATAAACATTCTAAAGCAACCAAAATTCAAATTTAACAAAAAGTATTTTAGTTTTTGAAAAAATTTCAAAGACAAAACAAACAAAACTTGCACTTCAAGCAAAATGCAATTCAAAACAACTATTCTAATAAAAACATGGATCTAACAAGAAACCTATAAATCAAAGCAATATGTACAAGAGTATAGAAAAAAAATAAAAACTACCTACAATAGCAACTCAATTCATCCATTGATTATATCTATAAGAGAATGGAAAGAGTTTACCATAGTAGGGTGTCTCCCACCTAGCACTTTTAGTTTAAGTCCTTAAGTTGGACAATTGGGAGGCTCCTTGTCAAGGTGTTTTATGCTTGTACTCATCCTTGAACTCCTAAGGATGCTTGCTCCTTAAACGGTTGTCAGAATTTCCAACCGACTTCACCAAGCTTGGATGAAGTTCTTTGATGAGCGGATAATTTATACCCTTTTTGGCATTATTTTTAGGTAGTTTTTAGTATATTTTAGTTACTTTTTATTATATTTTTATTAGTTTTTATTCAAAAATTACATTTTTGGGCTTTACTATGAGTTTGTGTGTTTTTCTGTAATTTCAGGTAATTTCTGGCTGAAATTGAGGGACCTGAGCAAAAATCTGATTCAGAGGCTGAAAAAGGACTGCAGATGCTGTTGGATTCTGACCCTCCTTCACTCAAAATGGATTTTTTGGAGCTACAGAGACCCAATTGGTACACTCTCAATTGCGTTAGAAAGTAGACATCTTGGGCTTTCCAGCAATATATAATAGTTTATACTTTGCCCGAGATTTGATGGCCCAAACCAGCGTTCAAAGTCAGCCTAAAACTTTCTGGCGTAAAATGCCAGAACTGGCACCTTTTTTGGCGTTAAACGCCCATTCTGGCACCTAGGGTGGCGTTTAAAGGCAACTTTGGGCATATGAACGTGAAAGCTTGAAAGCTCAGCCCAGGCACACACCAAGTGGGTCTCAGAAGTGGAATTCTGCACTATCTGCACTTAGTTATTCATTTTCTGTAAACCTAAGTTACTACTTTAGTATAAAAACTACTTTTAGAGATTCATTTCGCAACTTATGACATTTTTACATTTCATATTGTACCTTTGACGGCATGAGTCTCTAAACCCCATAGGTGGGGGTGAGGAGCTCTGATGTGTTTCAATGGATTAATGCAATTACTACTATTTTCTATTCAATTACGCTTGATTCTATTTTAAGATACTCACTTGTACTTCAATATGGAGAATATGATGATCCGTGACACTCATCATTATCCTCAACCCTATGAACGCGTGCCTGACAACCACTCCGTTCTATCTGAGCTCAACGTAGTCATTGGGCGACAGCTTGAGTGCGTATCTCTTGGGTTTCTAATCCACGGACCGAGTCCAGAGGTTAGAACCTTCGTGGTATAGGCTAGAATCAATGGTAGCATTCATGGGATCCGAAAAGTCTAAACCTTGTCTGTGGTATTCCGAGTAGGATCTGGAAGGGGATGACTGTGACGAGCTTCAAACTCGCGAATGTTGGGCGCAGTGACAGTGTGCAAAAGGATAATGATCCTATTCCGATGCTAGTGAGAACCGACAGATGATTAGCCATGCGGTGACAGCGCTTGGTATTTTTCATCTGAGAGGATCATACAGCCTGCTATGGAAGGAGGCCATGCATGTTTGGAGAAGAAGACAGTAGAAAAGTAGAGATTCAGATGACAGAGCATCTCTGGAACCTCAGCCTGTTCCCCATTACTGAATCACAAGTACTGTTTATTTCATGTTATTTATTTTCATAAATATAACCACTATTATCATTAATCTCCTGACTAAGATTTACAAAATAACCATAGCTTGCTTCAAGCCGACAATCTCCGTGGGATCGACCCTTACTCACGTAAGGTATTACTTGGACGACCCAGTGCACTTGCTGGTTAGTTGTGCGAAGTTGTGAAAAGTGTAATCACAATTTCCTGCACCAAGTTTTTGGCGCCGTTGTCGGGGATTGTTCGAGTTTAGACAACTGACGGTTTATTTTGTTGCTTAGATTAGGAAAAATCTATCTTTTTGGTTTAGTGTCACTAAAACTGAGTCTTCTATTATTGTTTTTGGTTAAAAATTTTAAAATCCTTATTTTCTTTTTCTAATTTATTTTCAAAATATTTTTAAAAACCAATAACTTCATAATTTAGTCTTCTATTTGAGTTTAGTTTTATGTTTTAAGTTTGGTATCAATTGCATGATTTTATTTTCCTTTCAAATTTTCAAATTATTAGTGTCAAAAATATAAAAAATTTTAAGTTTGGTGTCCTCTGTGTTTCTATTTTCTTAAAAATTTTTAAAATTTATTCTTGGTGTTCATCTTGATCTTCAAAGTGTTCTTGGTGTTCATCTTGACATTCAAAGTTTTTCTGTTTGCTTTCTTAGTTTTGATCTAAAAATTCTAAGTTTGGTGTCATTTTATTATTTTTCTCTTTCCTCATTAAATTAAAAAATATCTTTTCTATTTATTTAATTGAATTTTCGAAAATTTCATAAAAAAAATTCAGATTTCTATTTTAAAATTTTTATTCTATCTTATCTTAGTTTTAAAATTTCAAAATTCAAAATCTTTTTCAAAAATCATATCTTTTTCAAAATCTTATCTAATTTTATTTCAATCTTCAAAATTTGAAAGTCCTTTATAAAATTTTTTTTCAAAATATTTTTCCTTCTAGACATAATTTTCGAATTACTTGTCCTACTTTATTATTTTGATTGAAAAATTTTAAGTTTGGTGTTTCCTTGTTGAGAAAGTTTCAATCTTCAAATTTTAAAATCATATCCAAAATTTTTCAAATCTTTTTAATTCATCAGCCATTTTAGCATTTGAATTTTATTTATTTATTTTAATCTATTTTATTTTATTTTATTTTATTTTCAAAGCTTATTTTTCTAGTTTCCAATTATTTTAATTTCTTCTCTTTTGAATTTGGTTAGCATTAAATAAATAAAATAAAAACAAAAATATTTTGATTTTTCTTTTACTTTATTTCTATTTTACAATCTACAACATCTCCCTTTCTCCATCATGGATCTAAGTAGAAATGAACAGTCCAGAAGGACTCTGGGGTCATATGTTAACCCCATTAATGCTGCATACGGGAGTAGTATCTGTATACCCCCATCAGAGCAAGCAGTTTTGAGCTAAATCCTCAGCTCATTATGATGGTGCAGCAAAATTGCCAATATTCTGGTCTTCCACAGGAAGAACCTACTGAGTTTCTGGCACAGTTCTTACAAATTGCTGACACAGTACATGATAAAGAAGTGGATCAGGATGTCTACAGATTATTGCTGTTTCCATTTGCTGTAAAAGATCAAGCTAAGAGGTGGTTAAACAACCAACCCACAACAAGCATAAGAACATGAAAACGGTTATCAGACAAATTTCTGAATCAATATTACCCTCCAAAAAGGATGACACAGCTAAGGCTGGACATCTAAGGCTTTAAACAAAAGAATGATGAATCCCTTTATAATGCTTGGGAGAGGTACAGAGGGATGCTAAGGAAATGCCCTCTAAAATGTTTTCAGAGTGGGTACAGTTAGACATCTTCTACTATGGGCTTACAGAAAAAGCTCAAATGTCTCTAGATCACTCAGCTGGTGGATCTATACATATGAGAAAGACAATTGAAGAGGCTCAAGAGCTCATTGATACAGTTGCTAGAAATCAGCATCTGTACTTGAGTAGTGAGTCCTCCCTGAAAGAAGAGGCTAAAGCAGTATCCACTAAACTTAGTCCTCAAGAACAAGTTGCTGAACTCAATCAGCAATTGCTTACTATAACAAAACAGTTTGCAGAATTCAAAGAGATGCTCCAAGAAACTAAAAATGCTAACCAAAATATGGAAGCACAATTGAATCAGACAAGACATCAGCTATCTAAATAGATAACAAAAGAATGCCAAGCTGTTCAATTAAGGAGTGGGAAAACACTGAACGTATCAATCCAAGGTAGCAGGAAGCCAAGAAAGGAACAACTGACAAAGGATAACCAAACCACTACCCAAAATCCCTCTGAGGATAGTAAGAGCCCAGAGAAGAATGATTCTGGCGTTCAAACGCCAGAAAAGGGTGGCAATCTGGTGTTAAACGCCCATGCAGCCCCCAATTCTGGCGTTCAAACACCACAAAGGGGTCAGACACTTGCAAGTGCTGATAACAACCCTCTTAAGCAGGCTTCTCCAACCACTTCTGTAGGAAATAAACCTGCAACAACCAAGGTTGAAGAATATAAAGCCAAGATGCCTTATCCTCAGAAACTCCACTAAGCGGAATAGGATAAACAATTTTCCCGCTTTGCAGACTATCTCAGGACTCTTGAAATAAAGATTTCGTTTGCAGAGGCACTTGAGCAAATACCCTCTTATGCTAAGTTCATGAAAGAGATCTTAAGCCATAAGAAGGATTGGAGAGAAACTGAAAAAGTTTTCCTCACTAAAGAATGCAGTGCAGTCATTCTGAAAAGCTTACCAGAAAAGCTTAAAGATCCTGAAAGCTTTATGATACCATGCACATTAGAGGGTGCTTGTACCAAGACAGCTCTGTGTGACCTTGGGACAAGTATCAACCTAATACATGCATCCACTATCAAAAAGCTTGGTTTGACTGATGAAGTTAAACCAACCCGGATATGCCTCCAACTTGCTGATGGCTCCATTAAAATCCCATTAGGCATAATTGAGGACATGATTGTCAGGGTGCGGCCATTTTCCTTTCCTACTGAATTTGTAGTGCTGGAAATGGAGGAGCACAAGAGTGCAACTCTCATTCTAGGAAGACATTTCCTAGCAACTGGACGAACCCTCATTGATGTCCAAAGAGGAGAGATAACCCTGAGAGTCAATGAGGATGAATTTAAGTTGAATGTTGTCAAAGCTATGCAGCATCCAGACACACCAAAAGACTGCCTGAGTGCAGATGTTATTGAATCTTTGGTGGAAGAGGTCAATATGACTGAGGGTCTCGAATCAGAGCTAGAGGATATTTTTAAGGATGTTCAGCCTGATCTGAAGGAACCAGAGAGAACGGAAGAACCTCTGAAAACTCCTCAGGAAGGGGATAAGCCTCATAAATCTGAGCTCAAACCACTACCACCATCCCTGAAATATGTATTTCTGGGAGAAGGTGACACTTTTTCGGTGATCATAAGCTCTGCTTTAAATCCACAGGAAGAGACAACACTAATTAAGGTGCTAAGGACACACAAGACAGCTCTTGGTTGGTCCATAAGTGATCTTAAGGGCATTAGCCTAGCAAGATGCATGCACAAAATCCTATTGGAGGATGATGCTAAGCCAGTGGTTCAACCACAGAGGCAGCTAAATCCAACCATAAAGGAAGTGGTGCAGAAAGAGGTCACTAAGCTACTAGAGGCTGGGATTATTTATCCTATTTTTGATAGCCCCTGGGTGAGCTCTGTCCAAGTTGTCCCCAAGAAGGGAGGCATGACAGTGGTTCATAATGAAAAAACGAACTGATTTCTTCAAGAACAGTTACAGGGTGGCGTATGTGTATTGATTACAGAAGACTCAATACAGCCACCAGAAAGGATCATTTTCCTTTACCATTCATAGACCAGATGCTAGAGAGACTAGCAGGCCATGAATACTACTGCTTTTTGGATGGCTATTCAGGCTACAACCAAATTGCAGTAGATCCTCAAGACCAGGAGAAAACAGCATTCACATGTCCATCTGGAGTATTTGCCTACAGAAGGATGCCATTTGGTCTGTGCAATGTACCTGCAACCTTTCAGAGGTGCATGCTCTCTATTTTCTCTGATATGGTAGAGAAATTTCTGGAAGTCTTCATGGATGACTTCTCAGTATTTGGAGACTCATTCAGCTCCTGCCTTGATCATCTAGCACTTGTTCTAAAAGGGTGCCAAGAGACTAACCTGGTTTTAAACTGGGAAAAATGTCACTTTATGGTGACTGAAGGAATTGTCCTTGGGCACAAAATTTCAAACAACAGAATAGAGGTGGATCAAGCTAAGGTAGAGGTAATTGAAAAATTACCACCACCTGCCAATGTTAAGGCAATCAGAAGCTTTCTGGGGCATGCAGGATTCTATACGAGGTTTATAAAGAAATTTTCAAAAATTGCAAAATCTCTGAGCAATCTGCTAGCTGCTGACATGCTATTTGTCTTTGACACAGAGTGTCTGCAGGCATTTGAAACTCTGAAAGCTAAACTGGTCACAGCACCAGTTATTTCTGCACCAGACTGGACATTACCATTTGAACTAATGTGTGATGCCAGTGACCATGCCATTGGTGTAGTATTGGGATAGAGGCACAACAAGCTTCTGCACATCATTTACTATGCCAGCCGTATTCTGAATGACGCACAGAAGAATTACACAACCACAGAAAAAGAGTTACTTGCAGTGGTTTATGCTATTGACAAGTTCAGATCTTATCTAGTAGGATCAAAAGTGATTGTGTACACTGACCATGCTGCTCTAAAATATCTCCTCACAAAGCAGGATTCAAAACCCAGACTCATAAGATGGGTGTTGCTTCTATAAGAGTTTGATATAGAAATAAGAGACAGAAAAGGGACAGAGAACCAAGTAGCAGATCACCTGTCCCGGATAGAACCAGTAGCAGGAGTGCCCCTCCCTCCTATTGAGATCTCTGAAACCTTCCCAGATGAGCAACTCTTTGCCATTCAGGAAGTACCATGGTTTGCGGACATTGCAAATTATAAAGCTGTGAGATTCATACCCAAGGAGTATAGCAAGGTGCAAATGAAAAAATTGATTTCTGATGCAAAATACTACTTATGGGATGAACTATATCTCTTTAAGAGGTGTGCAGACGGAATGATCCGTAGATGTGTGCCTAGAGAAGTGGCACAGAAGATCCTATGGCATTGCCATAGATCACAATATGGAGGACATTTCGGAGGTGAGCGAACATCCACCAAAGTTCTCCAGTGTGGCTTCTACTGGCCTACTCTCTATAGAGACTCCCGAGAGTTTGTACGTAACTGTGACAGTTGCTAGAGAGCTGGTAATCTGTCTCACGGTTATGCCATGCCTCAACAAGGGATCTTAGAGATTGAATTGTTTGATGTATGGGGTATTGACTTCATGGGGCCTTTCCCACTATCATACTCAAACACTTATATTCTAATGGCAGTAGACTATGTATCTAAATGGGTAGAGGCAATTGCCATACCCACTAATGATACTAAGACAGTGATGAAGTTCCTCTAGAAGCATATCTTCAGCAGGTTCGGTGTCCCTAGGATACTGATCAGCGATGGAGGCACTCACTTCTGCAATAAACAGCTTGACTCTACTCTGGTCCGATATGGAATTAACCATAAAGTGGCAACTCCATATCATCCACAGACAAATGGGCAGGCTAAAGTCTCAAATAGAGAACTAAAACAAATCCTGGAGCGGACTGTAAATGCCTGTAGAAAGGATTGGGCAAGAGGTCTGGATGATGCTCTGTGGGCATACAGAACAGCATTCAAGACTCCTATAGGGACCTCTTCATACCAGCTTGTGTATGGAAAAGCCTGTCATCTTTCAGTGGAACTGGAACACAAGGTCTACTGGGCAACCAGGTTCCTAAACCTTGATACTAAGGTAGCTGGAGAGAGGAGATTACTCCAGTTGAATGAGCTGGAAGAATTCAGACTCAATGCTTTTGAAAATGCAAAAAATTATAAGGAGAAAGCAAAAATATGGCATGACAAAAGGCTGTCATCTAGAGTCTTTGAGACAGGACAGAAGGTCTTGCTGTTTAACTCTAGGCTCAAATTGTTCTCCGGGAAATTGAAATCCCGGTGAAGGGGCCCACATGTGATTACAAGTGTGTCACCATATGGCTATGTAGAACTTCAAGATATTGATTCAGACAAAAAGTTCATTGTTAATGGACAAAGAATCAAACATTATCTTGAAGGCAATGTTGAGCAAGAATGCTCAAAGCTGAGACTAAGTTAAAAGCTCAGTAAAGTCCAGCTAAAGACAGTAAAGAAGCGCTTGCTGGGAGGCAACCCAGCCATTATCAATAATTAGATGTTTGTAACAGTTAGATAAGTTTTTTTAATTTTGTTTTCCTTGTTAATTAATATATTTTCAGTGAAAAAGTCAGGAAAATGGAGGTTTAAGACATAAAACAGAGAAATCACAGAGGAAAGGAGCTCACTGGCGTCAAAACGCCAGTAAAGAGGCAATCTGGGTGTTAAACGCCAGAATGGCTACCATTCTGGGCGTTTAACGCCAGTGAAGGTATCATTCTGGGTGTTAAATGCCAGAATAGGCAGCATTCTGGGCGTTCAGAAAAATGCCCAGTGAAAAAGGATTTCTGGCGTTTAACGCCAGCCAGGGTACCTGGCTGGGCGTTAAACGCCCAAAATGGCCACCAGATGGGCGTTAAACGCTAGAATAGCTAGGGGAGAGGTAATTTCGTTTCAATTCAAATTTTTTTTTTGAATTTTCATGTTTTAAATCAAAATTTTCTACATCCAAACATTACAAACATTCATCTTTTAATTTCCATTCACAAAAATTTATAAACTTATAAATTCTTATTGATTCTCCTTCAAATTCTTTTCAAATCTTTTTCAAAAACTCATTTATCTTTCCAATTTCTTTCCAAATCTTTTCAATTCATTCATATTATCTTTTATTTCTTAGATGCATAAACAAAAAAAATTCAGATTTAGCTTCCTCATATCTTCTTCATATCTTTTAAATTTTGAAAACTATATTCTCTTTTGCATATCATGTTTATCTTGCATCAATCATATCTTTCAATCATATATTTTTCTAAAATTTTGAAACCATACCCTCCCTCCCCTCTATTTATACATTCGGCCATCACCCCTCCTCCATCATTCGAATCATTCTCTCCATCTACTCATCTTCTTTCTTTGCTTTTGCTTGAGGACAAGTAAACCTCTAAGTTTGGTGTGAGTTTCCGTGATCACTGACCAAAATCATGGCCCCTAAAGGGAAACAAACCACTCCAAGAGGCAAGAAAGAAAACAATCCAAAACCACAATGGATCCATGAGAGGTTCTGCACCAAAGAACATGCAGATCATTACTTCAAAATAGTGTGCAGAAGATCAATGATCCTGGAAGTCAAGTTCGATCTGAAAGAAGACGAATATCCGGAGATCCAAGAGCAGATTCGAAATAGAGGCTGGGAAATCCTAGCTAATCCTGAGATGAATGTGGGAAGAAATATGGTCCAGGAATTCTATACAAATCTGTGGCTGACAGATAAGCAAAGAATGGAGGGAACTGCCTTCTACACTTTTCGAACCATGGTCAGAGGGAGGATTATCTACTTTTATCTTGACAAAGTGAGAGAAGTCCTCAAACTTCCTCAACTGCAGGATGATCCAGAATCCTTTAACAGGAGAATGGCTAAAGATAAAAAGTTGGATCAAGTTCTAGAGGACATATGCTTCCCTGAAACCAAGTGGATAACCAATTCAAAAGGTATCCCAAACCAACTGAAGAGAGGAGACCTCAAGCCAGTTGCTAGGGGCTGGCTGGATTTCATTGGGTGATCCATACTTTCCACCAGTAACCGCTCTGAAGTCACTGTCAAAAGAGTAGTGATGATCCACTGTATTATGCTGGGAAAAGAAGTGGAGGTCCATCAATTAATTCCTTGTGAAATTTACACAATTGCAAACAAGGAATCCACTGAGGCCAAATCGGCCTACCCAAGCTTGATCAGTCTGTTATGTAAAGATGCGGGAGTACAAATAGGTGTTGATGAATATATCCCAGTCGAACACCCAATCACCAAAAGGGTGATGGATGGACCTCAAGTTCAAGACAACCTCATCAAGAGGAGGGCACATGAGCTCCTCCCAGAAAATCCTCAATTTGACTATTGGACCCGCTTAGAAGCATCTGTCAACAAGCTGCAAGAATCTATGGATCAACTCAAAGAAGAGCAGTAGAATCAGAACAGCATGCTCTGCAAACTGCTCAGAGAACAAGAGAAGCAAGGGCGTGAGCTACAGGAACTAAAGCGCCAGAAGCTGTCCCTTGAAGAGTTGGATGTCCCACAAATTGAAGGAGCACCTACCCCTTAAAATCAAGGTTGTTGAGTCCTAACTATATGATAACTTTTGTTATTAGAGATCTATTTTAAGAGTTACATGAGCATTAGTATTAGAGTCATTTATTTTTATGTCTTTAATTTCCTTTCTTTTACTATTATTTATTTGCTTTTATGCTTATTTCATGTCTTATTTTTATTTCATAATCAATAAAGTTTAGAGTCTATGTCTTAAAGCTATGAATGTCCTATGAAGCTTCACCTTTCTTAAATGAAAATGTTTTTACTTGCAAAAGAACAAGAAGTACATGGATTTCGAAATTTATCTTGAAATTAGTTTAATTATGTTGATGTGGTGGTGATAAACCCATATTTTATGATGTATTTTGTGCTCAATTTAAGTGATTTACTCAATCCTTCACCCACTTATTCATGTAAATTGCATGGTTTTACTTTTCCTTCCTTACTTTATGATATATGTGAAAACATGTTTTCTTATGCTTTAAAAATATTAATTTTTAATTATCCTTTATTACCATTCGATGTCGTGATTTGTGTGTTAAGTATTTTCAGGTTTTATAGGGCATGAATGGCTTAGAGGACAGAAAGGAAATATACAAAAATGGAAGGAAAGCACAAAAATGGAGTTTTGAAGAAAAGGGCAGCGACGTGAGCGCATGGACGACGCGGCCGCGTGCCTAGCGCGAAAAGGCATCGACGCGCACGCATGACTGACGCGGACGCGTGCCTTAAGCAGAACGCAAATGACGCGTACGCGTGATCGACGCGTACGCGTGACAAGTAAAACTCCCAGATGACGCGAACGCGTGACCCACGCTAACGCGTGACAGACGCCACGTACCAGAATCTACAGAAAACGCCCCCAGCGATTTCTGGACCCTTTTTCGGCCCAATTCTGAATCCAGAAACATAGAATATATGCCAAAGAATGGAGGAATCAAAGGGGGGGGGGACAACTTATCATACATTCATAATTCAGAATTTTAGATTTAGATGTAATTTTTAGAGAGAGAGGTTCTCTCCTCTCTCTTAGGATTGAGGATTAGGATTCCTCTTAAAGGAATTATGATTTCTTCTTCTCAATTTCTAGGTTTAATATTCCTTTTATTTATTTTCTCAATTTAGTTTATGAACTCTTTATGTTTGGATTGATTTTCTTTTATTAATGCAATTTGAGGTATTTCAGAATTATGATTGCTTTCCTTTATTTATCTAAATAATTTAGATTTTTCCCTTTTGGCTTTGGTTGATTAATTGGTAACTCTTGAGTTGTCAAACTCATCGTGATTGATAATTGTTATCTTTGCTGATTAATTTAAATTCCTATAACTCTAGTCTTTCCTTAGGAGTTGACTTGGACTTTAGGTGTTAAATTGATTTATCCACTTGACTTACCTTCATAGTTAGAGGTTGACTTAGTGGGGAGAAAAATATAATTCTCATCACCATTGATAAGGATAACTAGGATAGGACTTCTAATTTTCATACCGTGCTAAGAGTTTTATTAGCTATTGATTTATTAATTCCTGCAATCTATTTTTCTCATTCAAATCTTTTTCAAAAACCCAAAAACACTATTTTCCATAACCAATAATAAATCGTACTTCCCTGCAATTCCTTGAGAAACGACCCGAGGTTTAAATACTTCGATTATAAATTTTTTGGGTTTGCTTAAGTGACAACCAAAACTTTTGTACGAAAGGATTCTCTGTTGGTTTAGAAACTATACTTACAACGCGATAATATTTGTGAAAATTCTTTACCAATAGAAATCAGATCGTCAAAAATGGCGCCGTTGTCGGGGATTTGCAACTGTGTGCCTTATTATTGGTTATTGTAAATATTTTCTTTTACCTGTTTATTTGTTTTTATTTTTAATTTTTATTATTTACTATGAATTCTCACCCCTCTCGCTTTGAGTTTGGTTCTAATATTGTTGAAGGGAATGTAAGCTATAGTAGGAACATGCATCAAGGTCAGAACAGTCAAAGATGGATGGAGCCATGAGGACTTGATCAACCCTTTAGGCAACAACACTCTCCACAGTACCACAGACGACGACCATTCTACAATGCATGCCAAGGCAACAGATATGGTGGATCCCCTTGTAGTTACCAACAAGTCCCACCCTGTGCTATTGAACCATACTCTCAACATAGCTTTGAACCAGTATACTCACAAGCCCCTTACAACCAAACACCCCCTACGACCCTAATCCATATCCACCCCGACTCCAATCCAATTACTCCCAAGAACCACCACATTCTTATGATGAACCATTCCTCCAAAATAATGATCCCTCATATCCATCCCAATCTCCAATGGATGACACCCTTCGTGTTCTTCTTCAAGGACAAGCGAAGATGCAAAGGGACGTACTGGAACTCGTTACTGCCTTAACCGGGGTAGTAAATAAATTAGCCTCCCAACATCTGAGAACTCAAAGTACTCCCATGGCTACATGTGGAGAATCCAAAGAAGAGCGTAGCATGAAGGAGACACTAGAAACTTCAGTGGACAATGAGGAGCATGGCTTTGTATTGGAACAAGTGGAGGAAGCCATAATAGTTACAGAGGAAGAAGTGGTTGAAGATTTAGGAGATGCTGAACATCCATGGGAATCAAGAACCGTAAAGGATTCCGCCGAGAAGTTCAAAATTGATGTCAAGGAGGATAGTGCACAACCCCCAAAGCAGATATTTTATGAAGAACTAGATGGAATAACCCAAGACGCAAGTTTCCCTGATGACGATAATCACAAATCAGGTTCTCTTCTTAATGAACTTGCATTTGCAAGTGAATTCTTTGAGATAGAAGAATCTTCCCCGAGTGAATATGAAGATGATGCTGAGGTAGATTTTCTCAACCTCCAACTTATGACTTGAGTGATGATGAGAAAGAAATCAAGGACTTTGATCAAGACATGGTTGAATTTGAAGAAGTTTGCAAAGAAGTGGAGGAATTTATTGAAGAATACAAGGGAGTAGAGCTTGCAGAACCACTGGAAATACCTACCCCAAGGCCATTACCGCCCAATACAAGCTTCAAGTGGGTACAATCCTTAACCTTTATCTTTACTTTTCCACTTGAATATGGTTTGCTTGAAATAGAGGGCCAGCTTAGAGCTCTTTGCGGCTTTAAGAGTAAGAGGGAAATGGCTCATACTCAGAGCTGGTGTGCAAGATTCAATAAGGTTCCACGCTTCAATTTGAAGTGCAAGGATTGGTATCAAGTTCAATTGAATGGGTCTCGGAAGGCGTTTGGTCATCTTGGTGAGAATACAAATTACGTACCGTCCAACTGGAAAAATGTGGATCAAGGCAAAGACGGTTACAAAAATAAAGTTTGGGACCCCAAAATTCATTCTAACAATCAACATTCCTAGAGCCTAATCACTTGCTTTAACTTGCTTGAGGGCTTTACATGCCTAGTTTGGGACCCCGGAGGCTGTTGGCATTCCAAACACTGGTGGAGATTTTTGGATGAATTCAAGAACAAGCCACCATAGCAGGAAGCTCATCAAATGTCCAACTTAAGGACTTTAACTAAAAGTGCTGGGTGGGAGACAACCCACTATGGTATGATCGTCCTTTTTTCAATTTTATTTCGTTTTGTTTGTTTTTATATTATTTTATTTTCATTGAACCTAGATATTATTCATAGCATTTACATTAGCATTGCATATTGCATACTGCATAATTGCATAAAAAAAAAATCAACCCACGCGAGCGCGCAGGCCACGCGTGGGCGTCGATTGGAAATCGGCGTAATGATACAACGCCCAAAAAGTTGGGCTGGAATCGTACGGTTGGTGTGCGTTTAGCACAAATGGGCCCACGCGTCTGCGTCAACGACGCGAACGCGTCACTTACAATTCACACACACACCACGCGAAAGCGTGGGCGACACGTACACATCACGTGAAAATCTTTGCCCCTATAGAGTGAACAGAGAGTTGCGCCAAAATGACGTTGGAACTGTGCGTCTAGCACAATTTACAGTGACGCGTTCGCATATATCACGCGTCCGCGTCACGTACCTTTTACCTAATTCACGCGATCGCGTCAATGACGCCGCCGCGTCAGTTCCCTTTTGCCCCTATTACGCGATCGCGTGCTCCATGCGTTCACGCGAACCCTAACCATTTCGTGTCCCCCAAAATACCACCCCAACCTCCTCTGCACTCTCTCCTCCTCTCCCCTGCCACCACCGCACCACCCTCACCAAGCCGCCGTTACCATCGCCGACCAACCCTGCCACGCCACCCTTGCCGGAACCTCCCCTCCTTCTTTCTCTTCTTCTTCTCCCCTCCCTTCACCCACTGCCGCCCCATCTCCAAACCGCCACCACCCCGCCACCCGCCCAGAACCGCCGACCACCACCATAGCCCAATACCTTCGCCCTCAATCTTTTTCCTCACCCCTCCCTTAAACCTAACCCAACACCACAAACACAACCCTCCACCACTGCCCCCATCCGAAACACCACCGTGCAGCCACCAGCGCCACTACCCCCCTCTCTATCTCATATTCTGATCTTACCCACACCAGGTTCCACCGAACACTATTCCCTTTACCAGTTCATTAGTTAGTTACTCATATTCTGGATCATGAGGAGGAGACACATGCCCAGACTGAGCAGGCAGGACCAGAGCAGGCTGTGCCACAGCATGAGGAGCCACACCAGATCCAGGCCACAGATCTGGCGATTCCTCTCCAGTCAGAGCATCCGCTGCAGCAGACAGATTCTCCTACACTTATCCAGCCTGCAGACCTTCAGCCTACCACAGAGACACCAGCAGCACATCCTTCCGGAGATGACACTTCTTCACACCCAGCTTGAGTGAGCATCGAGGACGATGCTATTATTTAAGTGTGGGAAGGTTGCCATCTCTGGTGAATCTTTTTGGTGAACCACTTTTTAGACTCTTTTTATTCTATCTTATTTTGTTCATTTTCTGTATTTTTATTTTATTTTTATCTTTCAGTACTTGCACATTGTTCTTTTGCTGTATTTTTACTTTATTTCCGCATTTTGCACTTTAGTTTATATCTTAGATATTTAGCTTAGTTTGCAATTCTAAACTTATTAGTTATAGAATATGTGGATTAATCAGTATAGTTTACCCTTTTAGCATATAATAGTTTGATTTAATTGAAAATAAAAGGAGTAAACTAGAGACTTTAACAGAATCAAAACATCCACACACCTTGTATATATATAGCATTACATGTTAGTTAATTTATACAATATTTTTCAAGGAACAACACTAAGATTTTAAGGGCCACCCTAAGATCCACATTGAGAATAATGGGAACTCTTGATTTCTACTTGCATGACATACATAATTGATATATAATTTTTGAGCCAAAAGAACACACAACCTGTGAGTTTTTGAGCTTGATTGCATGGTTGCATTTAACCATAAATTTCATTCCTGTGTGTTTCGCCCTTCTTTCTTATTCTGGTGTTCTTTACCTTGTTTTAATCTATATGTCTAATATAGAATATAGATACATATCAAGAGGTGATTGAGGCCATCATTTGAATTTTTCCTCACTTATCCCAAATTAGCCTACCTTTTACATCACCCTTGTTAGCTCCCTTGAGCCTTTTAATCCCCTCTTGTTCTATAACCACATTACTAGCCTTAAGCAGAAAAACAAATTAAAAATCCCAAGTGAATCCTTGGTTAGCTTAAGATAGAGATTGTGTATCTACTAAGTGTGGGGAAACATGGGAACATGGGATGATAGAAAAAGTGGGAAATTGAAATTGAATAAGTTATTTGAATATTTGGGAAGCATTCTCATGTGAAATCAAATTAATTAAATTACCATGTGCATTGAAAAAAAAAACTTTTAAGTAATTAAATAAGAGGATACAAAAAAAATTACCCCAATGCAAAATAAAAGAATCAATGCACATGAGACAAAATTCAAAAGTAAATTTAATACAAGAGCATGTAACACAAAAGTGGGAAAAGTTTGGGTAGCTAGGTAAAGCATTTTAAATTATATAAAGTATGTATATGTTAGGTGAAATCTTATACTAATCAAGGATTCACTTTGTTAGCTCACTTAGCCTTATACGTATACTCTTACCTTTACCTTGGCCCCATTACAACCTTGAAAAAGACCTCATGATCTTTGTATGTCTATATTCAATATTTGTTGATTGGTTAGATGAAGAACAAGGTTTTAGAAAGCAAGGATAGAAAAGGAACAGAGTGATTAACCCAATAAACACTGAGTGACTAGAGAGTAAACACAAAATCCAGTGAGGGTTCAATAGCTCATCACCATATATCTCTGCTTAATTGTTAATTGTCTTGCAAGTTTGTGAAATACTTTTACCCATCTCAATTATAAAAGTGCTTTAACATTATCTAAGGTTTGGCTATGTATATATGATTCCTTGAAAATATGAAGCAAACTAACCACATGTAAGCTTTATATATATAGGTGGATAATAATTAGAATTGCATGATTCATGTAGATAGCTTGCATTTAGAATAGGTTGCATTGCATGAGATTCCACCATTCTACCTTCACTTTTTCCCTTGGATTTAGCATGAGGACATGCTATTGTTTAAGTGTGGGGAGGTTGATAAACCCATATTTTATGATGTATTTTGTACTCAATTTAAGTGATTTACTCAATCCTTCACCCACTTATTCATGTAAATTGTATGGTTTTACTTTTCCTTCCTTACTTTATGATATATGTGAAAACATATTTTCTTATGCTTTAAAAATATTAATTTTTAATTATCCTTTATTACCATTCGATGCCGTGATTTGTGTGTTAAGTATTTTCAGGTTTCATAGGGCATGAATGGCTTAGAGGACAGAAAGGAAACATACAAAAATGGAAGGAAAGCACAAAAATGGAGTTTTGAAGAAAAGGGCAGCGACGCGAGCGCATGGATGACGCGGCCGCGTGCCTAGCGCAAAAAGGCATCGACGCGCACGCGTGACTGACGCGGACGCGCGTGCCTTAAGCAGAACACAAATGACGCATACGCGTGACAAGGAAAACTCCCAGATGACGCGAACGCGTGACCCACGCGAACGCGTGACCCACGCGAACGCGTGACAGACGCCACGTACCAGAATTTGCAAAAAATGCCCCCAGCGATTTCTGGACCCTTTTTCGGCCCTATTATGAATCCGGAAACATAGAATATAAGCCAGAGAATGGAGAAATCAAAGGGGGGGGGGGACAACTTATCATACATTCACAATTCAGAATTTTAGATTTAAATGTAGTTTTTAGAGAGAGAGGTTCTCTCCTCTCTCTTAGGATTGAGGATTAGGATTCCTCTTAAAGGAATTATGATTTCTTCTTCTCAATTTCCAGGTTTAATATTCCTTTTATTTATTTTTTCAATTTAGTTTATGAACTCTTTATGTTTGGATTGATTTTCTTTTATTAATGCAATTTGAGGTATTTCAGAATTATGATTGCTTTCCTTTATTTATCTAAATAATTTAGATTTTTTCCTTTTGGCTTTGGTTGATTAATTGGTAACTCTTGAGTTGTCAAACTCATCGTGATTGATAATTGTTATCTTTGCTGATTGATTTAAATTCCTATAACTCTAGTCCTTCCTTAGGAGTTGACTAGGACTTTAGGTGTTAAATTGATTTATCCACTTGACTTACCTTCATAGTTAGAGGTTGACTTAGTGGGGAGCAAAATATAATTCTCATCACCATTGATAAGGATAACTAGGATAGGACTTCTAATTTTCATACCGTGTGATGAGCGGATAATTTATACGCTTTTTGGCATTGTTTTTAGTATGTTTTTAATATATTTTAGTTAGTTTTTATTATGTTTTTATTAGTTTTTATTTAAAATTCACTTTTCTGGACTTTACTATGAGTTTGTGTGTTTTTCTGTGATTTCAGGTATTTTCTGGCTGAAATTGAGGGACCTGAGTAAAAATCTGATTCAGAGGCTGAAAAAGGACTGCAGATGCTGTTAGATTCTGACCTCCCTGCACTCAAAGTGGATTTTCTGGAGCTACAAAAACCTAATTGGCACGCTCTCAATTGCGTTGAAAAGTATACATCATGGGCTTTCCAGAAATATATAATAGTCTATACTTTGCCCGAGATTTGATGGCCTAAACTGGCGTTCCAAGTCAGCTCAAGAATTCTGGCGTTTAACTCTAAAACTGGCACAAAATCTGGAGTTAAACGCCCAAACTGGCACAAAAGCTGGCGTTTAACTCCAAGAAAAGTCTCTACACATGGAAACTTCAATGCTCAGCCCAAGCACATACCAAGTGGGTCCGGAAGAAGATTTCTGCATTAAATACTTATTTCTATAAACCCTAGGCTACCAGTTTTCTATAAATAGGACCTTTTGCTATTGTATTTGATCGATCTTTGATAAGTCTTATGCTATCTTAGACACGTTTGGAGGCTGGCCATTCGGCCATGCCTAGACCTTGTTCTTATGTATTTTCAACGGTGGAGTTTCTACACACCATAGATTAAGGTGTGGAGCTCTGCTGTTCTTCAAGAATTAATACAAAGTACTATTGTTTTTCTATTCAACTCAAGTCTATTTCTTCTCCAAGATATTCATTCGTTCTTTAACTTGATGGATGTGATGATCCGTGACACTCATCATCATTCTCACCTATGAACATGTGCCTGACAACCACCTCTGTTCTACTAGCAATGGCTTGAATGCGTATCTCTTGGGTTTCTAATCTAAGATTGGAACCTTTGTGGTATAGGCTAGAATTATTGGTGGTCATTCTTGAGATCCAGAAAATCTAAACCTTGTCTGTGGTATTCCGAGTAAGATCTGGAAAGGGATGACTGTGACGAGCTTCAAACTCACGATTGTGGGGTGTGTGACAGACCCAAAATGATCAATGGATCCTATTCCGACATGATCGAGAACCGACAGATGATTAGCCTTGCGGTGACAGCGCATTTGGAACGTTTTCACTGAGAGGACGGGAAGTAGCCATTGACAACAGTGATGCCCAACATAAAGCTTACCATGAAAAGGAGTATGAATGATTGGAAGAAGGCAATAGAAAAGTAGAGGTTCAGGAGGAACAAAGCATCTTCATACGCTTATCTGAAATTCCAACCAAAGAATTACATAAGTATCTCTATCTTTATTTTATGTTTTATTTATCTTTTAATTATCAATTCTCCATCACCATCTGAATCTGCTTGACTGAGATTTACAAGGTGACCATAGCTTGCTTCAAGCCGACAGTCTCCGTGGGATCGACCCTTACTCACGTAAGGTATTACTTGGACGACCCAGTGCACTTGCTGGTTAGTTGTGCGGAATTGTGACAAAGTGTGATTCATGTTTAAGAGCTCCAAGTCCTTTGGCGCCATTATTGATGATCACAATTTCGCATACCAAGTTTTTGGCGCCGTTGCCGGGGATTGTTCGAGTTTGGACAACTGACGGTTCATCTTGTTGCTTAGATTAGGTACTTTTCAGAATTTTTAAGAATGAATTCTAGAGTTTCAAGGTGATGTTCTTAGCATCACAAAAGCTGATTGATTCTCATCAATTTAGCTGCTGAATGTAATGTCCTGCTGAAGCTTGGCCAAACATGTCTAATCTTTTTAGACTGAAGCTTTAGACTAACATTGCATGATTCATGGAATTATTATTAAAAGTTTTGATTCTCTTTATTTTTTTCCATATAAGTTTCGAAAATCACAAAAAAATTTATAAAATCATAAAAATCAAAAATATTTTATGTTTCTTGTTTGAGTCTAGTATCAATTTTTAAGTTTGGTGTCAATTGCATTCTTCTTGCATTTTTCAAAAACATGCAATATTCATTAATCTTCAAGTTGTTCTTGATGATTTCATTGCTCCGATCTTTAAATTCTCTTGTTTTATATGTTTTATTATTTTTCATATGCATTCTCAATTTCTTAGTGTCTCTTATATGAAAATTCTTAAGTTTGGTGTCTTGCATGCATTGTTTATTTGATCTTAGTTGCATTTTTATTGTTTCTCATCATTAAAAATTCAAATTTTTTTTTTTCAAAACTATGTCTTTTCAAGTAAATAATACAGAGAATTGAAGATTCAAAACATTCAGCAGAGGAATCAAACAGAAAAAGCTGGGCGTTCAAAACGCCCAGTGAAGAAGGAAAACTGGCGTTTAAACGCCAGCCAGGGTACCTGGCTGGACGTTTAACACCAGAAGGACACAAGAGGGAAGATTTTGTTTTTAATTCAAATTTTTTTCAAATCTTCATAATTTTTCAAAATCAAATCTTTTTCAAATCACATCTTTTCAATCATATCTCTTCAAAATCAATTTCTTTCCATTTTTTTTAATTTTCGAAAATCCTTGTTATAATTAAAGATTTACTTCAAAATTTTCAAGTCGTTACTTGTCTATTAAGAAAGGATCAAACTTTAAATTTTAGAATCATATTTTTAATTTCTTGTTAGTCAAGTAATCAACTTTAATTTTAAAAACTTTCTTTTTCTAAATTGATTTTCAATCATATCTTCTCAATCATATCTTCTCAATCACATCTTTTTCAAAATTAACTCTCAATCATATCTTTTTGATTTCTAATTTCAAAATCTTTTTCAAAAATCACTTAATTTCTTTCCCAATTTTAGTTTTCGAAAATCATCAATCAAATTTTCAAAATTTCTTTTAATTATTTCAAAATCTTTTACTTTAATTTCGAAAATTCTTTCCCTCTTCTCACATCCTTCTATTTAAAGGACTAACACTCTTCCTCAAGGTGCAATTCAAACTCCCTCCTTCTTTATATGTTCGAATTCTCTTCTATCTACCTCCTCCTTCTATTCTTCTTTTTCTCTGACACCTCAAGGAATCTCTATACTGTGACATAGAGGATTCCCTACTTTCTTGTTCTCTTCTCTTTCATATGAGCAGGAACAAAGATAAAGGCATACTTGTTCAAGCTGATCCTAAACCTGAAAGGACCTTGAAGAGAAAGCTAAGAGAAGCTAAAGAACATCTCTCTTTAGAGGGCCTAACAGAGCTTTTCAAGGAAGAAGAAACCATGGCAGCCGAAAACAACAATGCCAACAATGCAAGGAAGGTGCTTGGTGACTTTACTGCACCTACTCTCGACTTCTATGGGAGAAGCATCTCAATCCCTGCCATTGGAGCAAACAACTTTGAGCTTAAGCCTCAATTAGTTTCTCTAATGCAACAGAATTGCAAGTTTCATGGACTTCCATTGGAAGATCCTCATCAGTTCTTAGCTGAATTCTTGCAAATCTGTGACACTGTCAAGACCAATGGGGTTGACCCTGAAGTCTACAGACTTATGCTTTTTCTTTTTGCTGTAAGAGACAGAGCTAGGACATGGTTGGACTCACAACCTAAAGAAAGCCTGAACTCTTGGGAAAAGCTAGTCAATGCCTTCTTGGCAAAGTTCTTTCCACCTCAAAAATTGAGCAAGCTTAGAGTGGAAGTCCAAACCTTCAGACAGAAGGAAGGTGAATCCCTCTATGAAGCTTGGAAAAGATACAAGCAATTAATCAGAAGATGTCCTTCTGACATGCTTTCTGAGTGGAGCATCATAGGAATTTTCTATGATGGTCTGTCTGAACTATCCAAGATGTCATTGGATAGCTCTGCTGGAGGATCTCTTCATCTAAAGAAGACGCATGCAGAAGCTCAAGAACTCATTGAAATGGTTGCAAATAACCAATTCATGTACACTTCTGAAAGGAATCCTGTGAATAATGGGACAAATAAGAAGAAAGGAGTTCTTGAGATTGATACTCTGAATGCCATATTGACTCAGAATAAAATATTGACCCAATAAGTCAAAATGATTTCTCAGAGTCTGTCTGAAATGCAAGCAGCAACAGGTAGTACTAAGGAAGCTTCCTCTGAAAAAGAAGCTTATGATCCTGAGAACCCAGCAATGGAAGAGGTGAATTACATGGGAGAACCCTATGGAAACATCTATAATCCTTTATGGAGAAATCATCCAAATCTCTCATGGAAGGATCAACAGAGACCTCAACAAGGTTTCAACAACAATAATGGTAGATGAAACAGGTTTAGCAATAGCAAGCCTTTTCCATCATCTTCTCAGCAACAAACAGAGAATTCTAAACAGAGCCACTCTGATTTAGCAACCATTGTCTCTGATCTAATCAAAACCACTCAAAGTTTCATGACGGAAACAAGATCCTCCATTAGAAATTTGGAGGCACAAGTGGGTCAGCTGAGTAAGAAAATCACTGAACTCCCTCCTAGTACTCTCCCAAGCAATACAGAAGAGAATCCAAAGAGAGAGTGCAAGGCCATAAACACGTCTCACATGGCCGAACCTAGAGAGGAGGAAGAGGCAGTAATCTCTACTGAGGAAGACCTTAATGGACGTCCACTGACCTCCAAGGAGTTCCCTAATGAAGAACCATGGGAATCTGAGGCTCAGACTGAGACCATAGAGATTCCATTGAATCTACTTCTGCCATTCATGAGCTCTGATGAGTATTCTTCCTCTGAAGAGGATGAAGATGTTACTGAAGAGCAAGTTGCTAAGTACCTTGGAGCAATCATGAAGCTAAATGCCAAGTTGTTTGGTAATGATACTTGGGAGGATGAACCTCCATTGCTCATTAAAGAACTGGATAACTTGACTAGGCAGAAATTACCTCTGAAGAGACAAGATCCTGGAAAGTTCTCAATACCTTGTACCATAGGCACCATGACCTTTGAGAAGACTCTGTGTGACCTAGGGTCAAGCATAAACCTCATGCCTCTCTCTGTAATGGAGAAGCTAGGGATCATTGAGGTACAAGCTGCAAGAATCTCACTGGAGATGGCAGACAATTCAAAGAAACAGGCTTATGGACTTGTAGAGGATGTCTTGGTAAAGGTTGAAGACCATTACATCCGTGCTGATTTCATAATCCTAGAGACTGGGAAGTGTATGGATGAATCCATCATTCTTGGCAGACCCTTCCTAGCCACAGCAAAAGCTGTGATTGATGTTGACAGAGGAGAATTGATCATTCAAGTGAATGGAGACTCCCTTGTGTTTAAAGCTCAAGGATATCCCTCTGTCACCATGGAGAGGAAGCATGAAGAGCTTCTCTCAATACAGAGTCAAACAGAGCCCCCACAGTCAAACTCTAAGTTTGGTGTTGGGAGGTTCCAACATTGCTCTGAACATCTGTGAGGCTCCATGAGAGCCCACTGTCAAGCTATTGACATTAAAGAAGCGCTTGTTGGGAGGCAACCCAATCTTTAATTATCTATGTTAAATTTCTATTTTCTTTTGTTATAGGTTGATGATCATGTGAAGTCACAAAAACAATTAAAAAATAAAAAACAGAAGGAAAAACAGAATAAAAAACAGAACACCTTGGAGGAGAAACTTACTGGCATTTAAACGCCAGAAATGGGCACCAGACTGGCGTTTAACGCCAGGAATGGGCAAGAAGCTGGCGTTAAACACCAGAAATGGGCAGCAGCCTGGCGTTTAATGCCAGGATTGACAGCAAAGGGCGTTTTGCACGCCACATGGTGCAGGGATGAGAAATCCTTGACACCTTAGGATATGTGGACCCCACAAGATCCCCACCTACCCCACCTCTCTCTCTCTTCTTCACCCATTCACCAATCACCTCAATACCTCTTCCCCCAAAACCCCTCACCTATCAAATCCCACCATTCTCTTCACCACTCACATCCATCCTTCATAACATTCCACCTACCTCACCATTCACATTCAAACCACTTTCCCACCCAAACCCACCCATAATGGCCGAACCACACCCCCCTCTCCACTCTTATATAAACCCATCTTCACTCTTTCATTTTCACACAACCTAAACACTACCCATCCCCCTTGGCCGAAACACAAAGCCCCCTCCATCTCCTCTATTTCTTCTTCTTCTACTCTCTTCTTTCTTCTTTTGCTCGAGGATGAGCAACCTTCTAAGTTTGGTGTGGTAAAAGCTAAAGCTTTTTTGTTTTTCCGTAACCATTAATGGCACCAAAGGCCGGAGAAACCTCTAGAAAGAGAAAAGGGAAGGCAAAAGCTTCCACCTCCGAGTCATGGGAGATGGAGAGATTCCTCTCAAGGGTGCATCAAGACGACTTCTATGAAGTTATGGCCAAGAAGAAGGTGATCCCCGAGGTCCCTTTTAAGCTCAAAAAGGGTAAATATCCAGAGATCCGACATGAGATCCGAAGAAGAGGTTGGGAAGTTCTCACCAACCCCATTCAACAAGTCGGAATCTTAATGGTTCAAGAGTTTTATGCCAATGCATGGATCACCAAGAACCATGATCAAAGTGTGAACCCGGACCCTAAGAATTGGCTTACAATGGTCCGAGGGAAATACTTAGATTTTAGTCCAGAAAATGTAAGGTTGGCATTCAATTTGCCTATGATGCAAGGAGATGCACACCCATACACTAGAAGGGTCAACTTTGATCAAAGGTTGGACCAAGTCCTCATGGACATATGTGAAGAGGGTGCTCAATGGAAGAGAGATTCAAGAGGGAAGCCAGTTCAACTAAGAAGGCGTGACCTCAAGCCCGTGGTTAGGGGATAGTTGGAGTTTATCCAACGCTCAATCATTCCCACTAGCAACCGGTCTGAAGTTACTATAGACCAAGCCATCATGATTCATAGCTTCATAATTAAAGAGGAAGTAGAAGTTCATGAGGTCATATCCCAAGAACTCTACAAGGTGGCGGACAAGTTCTCTACTGTGGCAAGGTTAGCCTTCCCTCATCTCATTTGTCACCTCTGTAATTCAGCTGGAATTGACATAGAGGAAGACATCCTCATTGATGAGGATAAGCCCATCACTAAGAAAAGGATGGAGCAAACAAGAGATCCCACTCATGGACATGAGGAAATTCCTCACCATGAAATTCCTGAGATGCCTCAAGGGATGCATTTTCCTCCACAAAACTATTGGGAGCAAATCAACACCTCCCTAGGAAATTAAGTTCCAACATGGGACAACTAAGGGTGGAGCACCAAGAGCATTCCATCCTCCTTCATGAAATTAGAGAAGACCAAAGAACCATGAGAGAGGAGCAACAAAGGCAAGGAAGAGACATTGAGGAGCTCAAGCACTCCATAAGATCTTCAAGAGGAAGAACAAGCCACCATCACTAAGGTGGACCCGTTCTTTAATTTCCTCGTTCTTTATTTTCCTGTTTTTCAAATTTTTATATGTTATTTATCTTTGTGTCTTTATTACATGATCATTAGTATCTAAGTGTCTATGCCTTAAAGCTATGAAAATGAATCCATCACCTTTCTTAAATGAAAAATATTTTTAATTGAAAAAGAAAAAGAAGTGCATGAATTTCAAATTTTAAAACAGTTTAATTATCTTGATATGGTGGCAATACTATTGTTTTTCTGAATGAATGCTTGAACAGTGCATATTTTTGAATTTGATTGTTTATGAATGTTAAAATTGTTGGCTCTTGAAAGAATGATGGGAAAAGGAGAAATGTTATCTGATGATATGAAAAATCATAAAATTGATTCTTGAAGCAAGAAAAAGCAGCGAAAAGCTTGCAAAAAAAAAAAGAGGCAAAAAAAAAAAGAGAGAAAAGAAAAAAAAAAAGAGAAAAGCAAGCAGAAAAAGCCAATACCCCTTTAAACCAAAAGGCAAGGGTGATAAAAAGGATCCAAGGCTTTGAGCATCAGTGGATAGGAAGGCCCACAGGAATAAAATCCTGGCCTAAGCGGCTAAACCAAGCTGTCCTTAACCATGTGCTTGTGGCGTGAAGGTGTCAAGTGAAAACTTGAGACTGAGCGGTTAAAGTCGAGGTCCAAAGCAAAAAGAAGAGTGTGCTTAAGAACCCTGGACACTTCTAATTGGGGACTCTAGCAAAGCTGAATCACAATCTGAAAAGGTTCACCCAGTTATGTGTCTGTGGCATTTATATATCCGGTGGTAATACTGGAAAACAAAGTGCTTAGGGCCACGACCAAGACTCATAAAGTAGCTGTGTTCAAGAATCAACATACTTAACTAGGAGAATCAATAACACTATCTGGATTCTGAGTTCCTATAGATGCCAATCATTCTGAACTTCAAGGAATAAAGTGAGATGCCAAAACTGTTCAGAAGTAAAAAGCTAAAAGCCCCGCTCATCTAATTAATATTGATCTTCATAGATGTTTTTGAAATTCATTGTATATTCTCTTCTTTTTTATTCTATTTGATTTTCAGTTGCTTGGGGACAAGCAACAATTTAAGTTTGGTGTTGTGATGAGCGGATAATTTATACGCTTTTTGGCATTGTTTTTAGTATGTTTTTAATATATTTTAGTTAGTTTTTATTATGTTTTTATTAGTTTTTATTTAAAATTCACTTTTCTGGACTTTACTATGAGTTTGTGTGTTTTTCTGTGATTTCAGGTATTTTTTGGCTGAAATTGAGGGACCTGAGCAAAAATCTGATTCAGAGGCTAAAAAAGGACTGCAGATGCTGTTGGATTCTGACCTCCCTGCATTCAAAGTGAATTTTCTGGAGCTACAGAAGCCCAATTGGCGCGATCTCAATTGCGTTGGAAAGTAGACATCTTGGGCTTTCCAGAAATATATAATAGTTCATACTTTTCCTGAGATTTGATGGCCCAAACTGGCGTTCCAAGTTAGCTTAAGAATTCTGGTGTTTAACTCCAAAACTGGCACAAAATCTGGAGTTAAACGCCCAAACTGGCTCAAAAGCTGGCGTTTAACTCCAAGAAAAGTCTCTACACATGGAAGCTTCAATGCTTAGCCCAAGCACACACCAAGTGGGCCCAGAAGAAGATTTCTGCATTAAATACTTATTTCTGTAAACCCTAGGCTACCAGTTTTCTATAAATAGGACCTTTTGCTATTGTATTTGATCGATCTTTGATAAGTCTTATGCTATCTTAGACACGTTTGGAGGCTGGCCATTCGGCCATGCCTAGACCTTGTTCTTATGTATTTTCAACGGTGGAGTTTCTACACACCATAGATTAAGGTGTGGAGCTCTGATGTTCTTCAAGAATTAATACAAAGTACTATTATTTTTCTATTCAACTCAAGTATATTTCTTCTCCAAGATATTCATTCGTTCTTTAACTTGATGGATGTGATGATCCGTGACACTCATCATCATTCTCACCTATGAACATGTGCCTGACAACCACCTCTGTTCTACTAGCAATGGCTTGAATGCGTATCTCTTGGGTTTCTAATCTAAGATTGGAACCTTTGTGGTATAGGCTAGAATTATTGGCGGTCATTCTTGAGATCCGAAAAGTCTAAACCTTGTCTGTGGTATTCCGAGTAGGATCTGGGAAGGGATGACTGTGACGAGCTTCAAACTCGCGATTGTGGGGCGTGTGACAGACGCAAAAGGATCAATGGATCCTATTCCGACATGATCGAGAACCGACAGATGATTAGCCGTGCGGTGACAACGTATTTGGAACGTTTTCACTGAGAGGACAGAAAGTAGTCATTGACAACGGTGATGCCCAACATAAAGCTTGCCATGGAAAGGAGTATGAATGATTGGAAGAAGGCAATAGGAAAGCAGAGGTTCAGGAGGAACAAAGCATCTTCATACGCTTATCTGAAATTCCAACCAAAGAATTACATAAGTATCTCTATCTTTATTTTATGTTTTATTTATCTTTTAATTATCAATTCTCCATCACCATCTAAATCCACCTGACTGAGATTTACAAGGTGACCATAGCTTGCTTCAAGCTGACAGTCTCCGTGGGATCGACCCTTACTCACGTAAGGTATTACTTGGACGACCCAGTGCACTTGCTGGTTAGTTGTGCGGAATTGTGACAAAGTGTGATTCATGTTTAAGAGCTCCAAGTCCTTTGGCGCCATTATTGATGATCACAATTTCGCATACCACCGTGCCAAGAGTTTTATTAGCTATTGATTTATTAATTCCTGCAATCTATTTTTCTCATTCAAACCTTTTTCAAAAACTCAAAAACACTGTTTTCCATAACCAATAATAAATCGTACTTTCCTGCAATTCCTTAAGATACGACCCGAGGTTTAAATACTTCGGTTATAAATTTTATTGGGTTTGCTTAAGTGACAACCAAAACTTTTGTACGAAAGGATTCTCTGTTGGTTTAGAAACTATACTTACAATGCGATAATATTTGTAAAAATTCTTTACCAATAGAAATCAGATCGTCAGGTGGCAATACTTTTTGTCTTTCTGAATGAATGCTTGAACAGTGCATATTTTTTATAGTGGAGTTTATGAATGTTAAAATTGTTGGCTCCTGAAAGAATAATGAAAAAGGAGACATGTTATTGATAATCTGAAAAATCATAAAATTGATTCTTGAAGCAAGAAAAAGCAGTAAAAAAAAAAGCAAGCAGAAAAATCCAGTAACCCTTTAAACTAAAAGGCAAGGGTAAAAAGGATCCAAGGCTTTGAGCATTAATGGATAGGAGGGCCTAAAGGAATAAAATCCTGGCCTAAGCGGCTAAATCAAGCTGTCCCTAACCATGTGCTTTTGGTGTGAAGGTGTCAAGCAAAAAGCTTGAGACTGAGCGGTTAAAGTCGTGGTCCAAAGCAAAAAGAGTGTGCTTAAGAGCTCCGGGCACCTCTAGCAAAGATGAGTCACAATCTGAAAAGGTTCACCCAGTTATGTGTATGTGGCATTTATGTATCCGGTGGTAATACTGGAAAACAAAATGCTTAGGGTCACGACCAAGACTCATAAAGTAGCTGTGTTCAAGAATCAACATACTGAACTAGGAGAATCAATAACACTATCTGAATTCTGAGTTCCTTTGGATGCCAATTATTCTGAACTTCACAGGATAAAGTGAGATGCCAAAACTGTTCAGAATCAAAAAGCCATTAGTCCCGCTCATCTAATTAAGACTAATCTTCATTGATGTTTTTGGAATTCATTGTATATTCTCTTCTTTTAATCCTATTTTATTTTTAGTTGCTTGGGGACAAGCAACAATTTAAGTTTGGTGTTGTGATAAGCGGATAATTTATACCATTTTTGGCATTGTTTTTAGGTAGTTTTTAGTATATTTTAGTTACTTTTTATTATATTTTTATTACTTTTTATTCAAAAATCACATTTCTGGGCTTTACTATGAGTTTTTGTGTTTTTCTATAATTTTAGGTAATTTCTGGCTGAAATTGACGGACCTGAGCAAAAATCTGATTCAGAGGCTGAAAAAGGACTGCAGATGCTATTGGAATCTGACCCTCCTGCACTCGAAATGGATTTTCTGGAGCTTCAGAAGCCCAATTGGTACGCTCTCATTTGCGTTGGAAAGTAGACATTCTGAGCTTTCCAGCAATATATAATAGTTTATACTTTGCCCGTAATTTGTTGGCCCAAACCATCATCCAAAGTCAGCCTAAAACTTTCCGGCGTAAAACACCAGAACTGGCATCTTTTTCGGCGTTAAACGCCCATTCTGGCACCTAGGGTGGCGTTTAATGCAACTTTGGGCATCTGAACGTGAAAGCTTGAAAGCTCAGCCAGGCCCACACCAAGTGGATCCCAGAAGTAGAATTCTGCACTATCTGCACTTAGTTATTCATTTTCTGTAAACCTAAGTTACTAGTTTAGTATAAAAATTACTTTTAGAGATTCATTTTGCAAGTTATGAAATTTTTACATTTTATATTGTACCTTTGATGGCATGAGTCTCTAAACCCCATAGATGGGGGTGAGGAGCTCTGCTGTGTTTCAATGGATTAATGCAATTACTACTGTTTTCTATTCAATTACGCTTGATTCTATTCTAAGATACTCACTCGTACTTCAATATGGAGAATATGATGATCCGTGACACTCATCATTATCCTCAACCCTATGAACGCGTGCCTGACAACCACTCCGTTCTGTCTGAGCTCAACGTAGTCATTGGGCGAGAGCTTGAGTGCGTATCTCTTGGGTTTCTAATCCACGGATCGAGTCCGGAGGTTAGAACCTTCGTGGTATAGGCTAGAATGAATGGCAGCATTCATGGGATCTGGAAAGTTTAAATCTTGTCTGTGGTATTTTGAGTAGGATCTGGAAGGGGATGACTGTGACGAGCTTCAAACTTGCAAATGTTGGGCACAGTGATAGTGTGCAAAAAGATAATGATCCTATTCTGACGCTAGTGAGAACCGACAGATGATTAGCCGTGCGGTGACAGCACTTGGTATTTTTCATCCGAGAGGATCATACAACCTTCTATGGAAGGAGGCCATGCGTGTTTGGAGAAGAAGACAGTAAGAAAGTAGAGATTCAGATGACAGAGCATCTCCGGAACCTCAGCCTGTTCCCCATTACTGAATCACAAGTACTGTTTATTTCAGGTTATTTATTTTCATAAATATAACCACTATTATCATTAATCTCCTGAGTAAGATTTACAAAATAACCATAGCTTGCTTCAAGCCAACAATCTCTGTGGGATCGACCCTTACTCACGTAAGGTATTACTTGGACGACCCAGTGCACTTGCTGGTCAGTTGTGCGGAGTTGTGAAAAGTGTAATCACAATTTTGTGTACCATTCTTCCCAAGATATGAGCTCCCAAAATTGGTCTTCATGTTGTGATCCGGGATCTCATATCTTATTTTCACACCCGTCTTCAAGTTGATCACGTTGATTCCCTCCAAGTGGTAGGCAAGCCGAATTCTCACTAAGGCACCAAACTATCCTCCTAGACCCATCCATTTGAGCACTAGTCCAATCCTTGCTCCTTAATTTTGAGCTTCCAAATATAATGAGCCTAGATTTATAACGCCAACCACTAAACATCCTTTTCTTACGCTTCATTCCACAAAGCACCCTAAGTTGGCCATCCGTTTCAAGAAAACCAAATTCAAGTGGGATAATAAAGCTAAGAGTGATGAGTTTTACCTACTCAAATAAAGGATTAGATGTCAACTTAGGTAGAGGAGTTCCCAATGATCTTGATAGAGCACATTCCACTCCCGTCTATCCTCTTCTAGGGGCTTCCACCACTTGTCAAGGTTCTTCAAGCTCTACCTCTTGCCAAACTTCCTCAAGTTCATATTCTTCTTCACCAATGCCCTCTAGTTCTTCCCCATCACCCAAATCATAAATAGGAGGTTGAGTGAAATCTACCTCAACATCAATTCCAAGTTCAATGGGAAAGGATCCATCAAGCTCAAAAGGATCACATGTTGATGCGGAATCATCATAGATAGGGGAACTTGGTGCTTGCCCCATTTCTTCCATTTCTTCAATCACTTTTTGCCTTGGAGGTTGTGCACTATCCTCCTTGACATCACTTTCAAACTCCATGGAAGAAGGCCCTTTAACTTGAGATTCCTCTTTGCACTCAACACCTCCTAAATCTTCAACCACTCCTTCCTCTTGTTAAACAATCTTGGTTCCTCCTCTTGTCGCACTTCTTGCCTCAACTCTTTTTCTTCCCCTTGAAGCTCCAAATTCTCCTTCTCATTGTGCTCCTCAATTAATCCCCCACATTTAACAATAAGGGTGTCTTGGATAGTTGTGCATAATGAGGCCAATTGGTTCATCACTTCGGTTAAGCTAGCCACCACTTCCCTTTGCTTTTGGCAACGAGTTAGAAGTTCTTGTTGTTCTTGCATAAGGGGTTGGAAAGATTCGTCCAATTAAGGTGGTGGTGGAAGAGAAGGTTCATTGTTTGGAGGAAGAATGTCATAGTTGGAAGGTGGTTCAAATTGGTGAAAGTCTTGAGGTGGTGTATAAGAAAATTGTGGTTCTTGGGAGTATTGGTGTTGGAATGGTAGTGGCTCTAGGTATGGTTCATATGGTGGTTGGTATGGCGGGTATGGGTTAGGATCATATGGGGGTGAATGGTGGTATGAGGCTTGTGAGTGAGGTTGACAACAATGTTGAGGGATTGGTTCATAATTATGTACATTATCGGGGTAGATTGTAGCCATGAGAGATTGGAGGAGGTTGTTGCCATGAAGGTTGACCATAAACATGTGGCTCCTCCCAAATTTGATATCCATTCCCACAATGTGGTTCCTCATTGAAGCTTTTATTCCCTACAACATAATTGTAACTAAACTCATGGCCAAAGTGGTAAGAATTCATGGTGACAAGAGAAAATAAAAATAAATACTAATAAGAACTAATAAAAATTAACTCCTAAAGTAAGCAAAAACTAGCAAAGAAGCATATTCACAATATCAACATATATACAATAGCCAATAACATAACACTATTGCAATTTTCCGGCAACGGTGCCAAAAACTTGATGTAGTATTTTTGTCGGTTAGGAATTTCACACAAAATAATTCTGTTGATAGTATAGTTCCCAACCAACAAATGATACTCAATCAAAGTTTTAATATGGTTGTCACAAGTACAAACCCCAAAAATAAACCTAAGTATTTAAACCTCGGGTCGTTTCACAAAGAATTGCAATGAAGTGATCAATTATTGGCTATGGAGGAACAAGGGGGTTTAATTTGCAATTGGCAAGAAAATATAAAAGCAAGAAATTAAATGGCAATTAACTAATAAAGGAAAGGAAAAGAACTCTTGGCTAAGGCATGGAAATTGAGATCACCATCCTTGTCTACAAACAGTATATTGATAATTACAAGGGACCAACCCATCAAGTCTACTTCAATGCTTGAAGTACGTCAAAAGTCTACTTCAATGCTTGAAGTACATCAAATAGGCTTGATCAACATCAATCCATAAGTCCTAACCTAACTACTAATTAACTTAGTAGTAGGATATCGTTAATGGTTATCAAATTGACCACTAAGGGTTCTCAAATCACCAATTCAATGAGACCCAATGACTCAAGGTCACTCAATTCCCTTAGCCTAGGCCAAGAGTAAAAAAAAAAACTACTCTAATACTAGTGGAAACATTTTATCAAAATACAGGAATTAATAAAATCTATAACTAACAAAAGCAAGAAATCAACAATAGCAAGTGAGGTAAACATCAAGAGACATAGAAATATAAAATTGCATTAAAAGAAAATTAAAATCCAACAAGGGTTCATAAACATAAAAGAAAGCAAAATAAGAAATTAACAAGAGAAGTAGATAAACTAAAGTGCTAGAACAAATAAAAGTAAAGGAAGACTAAAATGAAAC
Source organism: Arachis hypogaea (assembly GCF_003086295.3). Classification (NCBI taxonomy): domain Eukaryota; kingdom Viridiplantae; phylum Streptophyta; class Magnoliopsida; order Fabales; family Fabaceae; genus Arachis; species Arachis hypogaea. The sequence continues at coordinate 110,593,324 of NC_092052.1, read as the reverse complement.
AAGATTAAAATATAGATCTAAGAGGAAATGAATTAAGAACCCTAAAATCTAGAGAGAGGAGAGAGCCTCTCTCTCTAGAATTCTACCCTAAAACATGATGAAAACTCTATACTATGACTATTTCCCACTTTCCTTGCAATCTTTGGGTTCAAAAGCATCAGAAATAAGTTGGATTTGGGTCTCCTAGAGCTCAGAAATCATCCCCAGCGTATTGCCTTTAGTGAAGTCACGTGCCGCTTGTCACGCGTACGCATGGGTCACGCGTACGCGTCACTGGAAAAATTCCTCTTCACGCGTGCGCGTGGGTGACGCGTGCGCGTCGCTGGCAGATATCCTTCTTACGCGTACGCGTGGATGACGCGTGCGCGTGGCCTTGAGTTTAGAAAATCTTTATTTCTTCATGAATTCTCCAATTTTTGCATGATTTTTCTTCATTCCTTCAACCCAATCTTTGCCTTCTAATCCTAAAATCACTTAACAAACATATCAAGGCATCGAATGGAATTAAAGTAAATTAAAATTAGCGATTTAAAAGCCTAAAAAGCATGTTTTTACTCTTAAGAATAAATTAGGAGAAATTCACAAAACTATGCTATTTCATTGAATAAATGTGAGAAAATTTGATAAAATCCCCTAAATTCAACACAAGATAAACCACAAAATTGTGGTTTATCAGATGCTATGCCATCGCTCTCTCAAGGTCCTTCTTTTTGTTAGTTTTGGATGATTCTTTTTACTTGTTTTGGATGTTTCTTTCTCCCATATTTTGGATGTGTCTTTTTTATATGTTTTGGATGTTTTCTGTAACACACTTACTACCAGAATGTCACGCTTCTATTTGCGCCACTCTGACAGTGAGGACATTACGACAACATATGTATATTTAATAATAGAATAGGAGACTTAACTCAAAACTGTATCGACTTTTCTTTAAAAAACTAGAAATACTTTTTCTTGAAAACGTACGTACATATATACAAACCATACATACAAACCAATCACAGCACTTTACATACATACATACATACATAATACATATATTCATACATACATACATACATACATATAAGGCTTCTTATACAAGTAACTTACAAATATACCAAACATATATATCTATACAAATCGCGACTCCTATCCCTCTTACAAAAATATATAATAAGACAAGGAAAACCTATAACTAAGATATATACAACACAATCAAATGCATAGAAGAAACTCCTTAAACTCCTTAATGGTGCAGAATTTATAACCCACAAACTAATCGGCAAGTGCACCGGGTCGTACCAAGTAATACCTCAGGTGAGTGAGGGTCGATCCCATGAGGATTGATGGACTAAGCAACAATAGTTGATTAATTTACTTAGTTAGACTAACAGAAAAGAGTGTTTTGGTATTCAAAAGCATTAAATAGTAATTCAAAAATTAAAGACAAGCAAGTAAATAAGTTGAGAATAAAATATCGAGAAACAGTTAAGGCTTCAGAGATGTCTATTTTCCGGATTGACTTTTCTTACTAACTATTTTAATCATGCAAGATTTAATTCATGGCAAACTATATGTGACTAGACCCTAATTCCTTAGACCTTTCTAGTCTTCTCTGATTCTCATCAACTGCCAATTCCTTGGTCAATTAATTCCAATTAGAGGGTGAAGTTCAATTCTAGTTTATATGCCACAGAAACTCTAATTACCCAAATATAAAAGGATTATATGTCACGTATCCCGTTAAGTCCAGATAATTAGAATTTAGGAGAAATTATTTTCAAGCTGTTGTTCAAGTAAAGAGCTTTTCCAAGTTATACAAGAACTTAATTAGAAAGAGGGTCATACTTCTGTTCCACCCAAATTCATAAGATAAAGAACGAAAACAATTCTTGAAATAGAAATCAATACATGAATTAAAATAGAAAAATAATAGTATCAATTCATACAATAGAAAGAGCTCCTAACCTTAACAATGGAGGTTTAGTTGCTCATGGTTCAGAGAGAAAAACTAGGATTCTAAATTGAGCTGAGGTGAAATGAAAAGTTAACTAATGTTGGGATCCTCAAAGGAAGTTTCTTTTCCCTTTTATATCTAATCCTAATAAATTTAAAATCTAATTTCTAAAACTAAAATAATATATTTTCCTATTTAAAAATTAAAGTTCAAATCAGAATTAATTGTAACAATCAGCAGGTCTTCAATTGATGGATGGGAACCACTTGCTTCGAAGGAGCCACGCCTGACTTGGGAAATAACTAGAAGTGTTCGCATGATTTCTCCATTCTGCAGCCTCTAATTTGTGTTTCCTGGGCTGAAAACTGGGTAAAAAATAGCCCAGAAATCGCCCCCAGCATTTTTTGCGTTTTCTGCATGTGGCAAATGTCACGCGTACGCGTCAGTCACGCGTACGCGTCGATGGTCTTCTTTGAGTGTCACGCATACGCGTCAGGTACGCGCGCACGTCATTGTGCAACTTCGCTTTTCATGCGTATGCATCAGGAATGCACACGCGTCGCCATGGAAAGCTCCAAATCACGCACACGTGTCAAGTACGTGCACGTTTCGTTTCTCGCTGTCATCTCCTTTAATTCTTGTGCTGCAGAAACTCCATCAAAAACAGCCGAATGCTACCTAAAATAAACAGAATTGTACAAGACTCAAAGTAGCATCCATAGTGGCTAAAAGATAATTAATTCTTTATTAAACTCAATAAATTGAATGCAAATTCACTAGGAAAAGATAGAAAAGATGCTCACGCATAATAACACCAAACTTGAATTGTTGCTTGTCCTCAAGCAACCAAAACTAATATAGGCTTAGGATGTGAATTTGCATGAGAATGAGAGTTCGATTAAGCTTATGTCTCTTCTTATAGTGGGGTTTACAGCTGCAATCCAGAATAGTTTTGGCATTGGTGCACGAATTGTAAATCACACTTTTCACAACTCGTACCACTAACCAGCAAGTGCACTGGGTCGTCCAAGTAATACCTTACGTGAGTAAGGGTCGAATCCCACGGAGATTGTTGGCTTGAAGCAATCTATAGTTATCTGGTAATTCTTAGTCAGGATATCGATTATAATTATCAGTTTGGATTGCGAAAAATAAAAGAGCATGAATTAAATACTTGTTATGCAGTAATGGAGAATATGTTGGAGTTTTGGAGATGCTTTGTCTTCTGAATCTCTGCTTTCCCCCTGTCTTCTTCTTCACGCACGCAAGGCTCCTCCTATGGCAAGCTGTGTGTTGGTGGATCACCGTTGTCAATGACTACCATCCGTCCTCTCAGTGAAAATTGTAAATCATGTTGCTTGTATGCGAAGTTTGTATTCGTAGGTTTTGATGAATGACAAACCAACAAACGACATGAAAGACAAACCAACAAACAACTTGAATGAACAAGCATGTTGAAAGATCAACCAACATTCAACGTTGAGGAATGAAGAGTTGAAAGCAACACAACAACAACAAGAAACTCAAGTCCACAACATTTGAAGACAAGTATAGTGTCTTAGGACTTAGGTAACTTCTTGTTAAGAACCAATTGCTAAATCTCTCAACACACACTCACAAAATGTTTTGATGCACATCTTGTAATTCGATGCTAGCCAAATGGTTTAAAAACTTGTTTTCAAAGGTACAAAAGCATAGGAATTGACTCCAACAAGTTTGAGATCAATCCTAAGTATTTTGAAGTGATTTTAAGCCATTCTTTAAGGTTTGCATCGATGCACACTCATCTTGCATCGATGCAAAGATGTTTGCATCGATGCAACCTAGCTGAAAATTCAAATTTCAGCTTCAAAGACACATTTGCATCGATGCAAAGTGTTATGCATCGATGCAAATGATTCAAAAACATAAAAAACGGCTAGTTTTGACAAAAAGGCTCCATCCCATTAACTCCCCAACGTTTCTAAGGTTTGGGGAGTCTATAAATAGATGGATTGAAGCCTTATTTCATATACGTGAGTATTTGCAAACTATCTTGTTCATATTCTTTCATTCTACACATTTTTAAGGTGTTATAATACACAATTTGAGAGAGCAATATCAATTGGTTCAATAGTGCTAAACTTGTAATCATACACTCTTCTAGAGAGTACTCATTTCGTCTCAACAATTCTTTGAGAATTATTTTCTTGTACACTTTGTAAATTGGAGTGTGATCTCCAAGGTTGAGTCAAGAGTTATAAACACTATAGTCGGTGAGGATACCAAAGAAGTATACTAAGTACTCAAGGAAAATCTTAGAGAAGGTATCTCTAAGTGGAGTGGGTTAGTATACGAGTGGTGATCATATACCGTGAGGTGTTAGAAACTAAGGACTCGGATTGTAAAAGGTTTTACGCGAGCACCTTGAAGCTTGGCAATAGTGGAACTTCTCAATAGCGATTGAGAAAGAAAGTGGACGTAGGACAAGGATTGTGCCGAACCACTCTAAATAGCGTTTGCATCTCTCCAAACTCATCTCTTCAATATTATTGTCTTTTACCTTTGAGCAAATAAATTGTGATCGAAAAGTAGCTTCGTAAGTACTTAAGGAATAGCTTAAGTCTGATTGGTGAAAAGCTTGATCAATTTATTTGAGTTGGTGTCTATTGGAAAGTAAAAGCTCCTTATAAATGCTTAGCAATTGAGTTAAGCTCTTGGAAAAATACTAGTACAATAACACTTTTGTATATTGTCTTTAACTTCCGCAAAAAGATTCATTGTTGTTGCAATACTCAATTCACCCCCCCTCTTGAGTAATTGTGCATAGGTTCTACAAGTGGCATCAGAGCTTAACCCTTTGAAAGACTTAACCGTTTAAGGGAAAAGATCATGGCAAGCACAAGCTTTAACAACAACAACACTAGTGAAGGTAACTCAACCGCTAGACCTCCTCTTTTTAGCGGAACAAATTACTCTTATTGGAAAAATAAGATGAGAATTTGGATCCGTTCTCAAGATGTGAGAATTTGGAAAGTGATTGAGAATGGAAATCACATTCCAACAAAGACAACAAGCGCTAAAGAAGGAGAAGTCTCCGTCTCAAAGCAAGTACCGAAAGGAGAAGATGAATATAGTGACGATGATTGGAAGAAAGTGGCAATGAATGATAAAGCCATCAACTTCATTCATTGTGCACTTAACGAGCATGATTATATGAAGATCTCTACATGTGAAACCGCTAAAGAGATTTGGGATAAACTCCAAATCACTTACGAAGGAACCGACCACGTTAAAGAATCAAAGGTATTTATGTTGGTTCATGAATGGGAAAATTTTAAAATGAAAGATGAAGAGAGCATTGAAGAAGCTCTTGAAAGACTCTCCAAGATCTTCAACAACCTAAGCATGCTTGGCACAAAATACAATGATAAACAAATTGTGACCAAGGTGCTTTGCCTTACACCAAAATGGAACTCCAAAGTGAACGCCATTGTGGAAGGAAGGCTCTATGATCAACTTACATTTGATCAACTACGAGGTAATCTTCTCACCTATGAGATGACTATGCTAAATAGACAAAAAGGTGAAGAAAGCAAGAAGAAAAGTCTCGCCCTTAAAACAACATCACTACAAGAAGAGAGTGATGATAATGAAGAAGAAGGAGATGAAGAATTTGCACTCTTATTAAAAAGATTCAATAAGTTTGCAATGAAGAAAAACTTCAAGAGCAAAACAAAGGTACCAAAATGCTATGAGTGTGGAGAAGTTGGACACATTAAACCCAATTGTCCAAAACTTCAAAAGGAGGACAAAAACAAGAAATTTAAGAAGAAGGAGAAAGCATACATATCATGGGAGAACGAGGATGAATCCGACTCCGATGACGACGAGGTTGCAAATCTTTGCTTAATGGCAAGCGAAGAAAAGGTTAGTGATGACAACTCCACTTCTTTTAATTTACAAGATGAATATGATGCCTTACTTGAGGTGTACACAAAACTTACCCAAGATTATTCTCTCCTAAAGAAAAAGAATATGGATCTTTTAAAACAAAATGAGATGTTGAAAAACGAGAATATCAATCTTGGAAAAGATAAGTGTAGCACAAGTAGTGATCCATACAAATCTTGTAAAATGCATGAAAATGAAATTACAAATCTTAAGAACACTTTAGCTAAGTTCAATGAATCTTCAAAGAACTTAGATAAAATGTTGAAAAACCAAAAGCATGTTCATAATAAGGAAGGTTTAGGTTTTGAAAAAGGAAAATTTAAAAATATTAAAACTCCTATTAGGCAACCGCAAGCCCAAAAGGCAAGCATGCCTAAAAGGAATGAAGCCTTTAAACATCCTCCTCAACATGCTTCATTTAGAAATTATAATCACAATGCATATAGATCAAAAGATGTTGCATTTAGGAAACAACCTAGGCAACCATTTAGAAACATGCATAGGATGCATAATCCAAATGTCATATGTCATTATTGTAATAAAGTAGGTCATATAGCACCCGTATGCTTTACTAGAATTAAACATATAAACTTTCGTAGTCAAGATACGAGATGGGCACTTTATGGGCATTATGCTCATACTAACCATCAAGGACCCAAATTCACTTGGGTACCTAAATCCCAATTTTAATTGTTTTGTAGGTACGTGTTGGAGCTAAGGATACAAATTGGTATGTTGATAGTGGATGCTCCAAACACATGACCGGCGATGAATCAAAGTTCACCGCAATAGAGCCTACAAACGGAGGAAACGTGATCCATAGAGACAACAACACCGGCAAAGTAATCGGCGTTGGAAAAGTTGGTAAAAATTCTTCTACCTCCATAGATAATGTTATACTTGTCAAAGGTCTCAAACATAATCTCATTAGTGTTAGCCAACTTTGTGACAAAGGAAACTTAGTCACCTTTGATTCAAAATGTTGTTTGATAAAAAGGCAAGACACTAATGAAATTGTGCTAATTGGACACCGTGTTGACAATGTATACATGATTAATCTAGATGAAGTTTCCTCAAATGATGTGAAATGCCTTATTAGTAAAAATGATGAAACTTGGTTATGGCATCGTAGAGTAGCTCATGCTAACATGGACCATCTTAGCAAGTTGGTCTCTAAAGAGTTAGTAATTGGCTTACCAAAGCTACGTTTTGAAAAAGACGTCCTTTGCGACGCATGTCAAAAGGGAAAACAAGTAAAGGCCTCTTTTAAATCCAAAAACATTGTTTCAACAACAAGGCCATTACAACTTTTGCACATGGATTTATTTGGTCCTTCCAGGACTATGAGCTTTGGTGGCAATTACTATGCTTTAGTTATTGTTGATGATTACTCTCGATTTACATGGACCTTGTTCCTAGCAAACAAGAGTGATGCATTTCGAGCATTCAAAAGATTAGCCAAAGTTATTCAAAATGAAAAGAATTTGCATATATCATCTATTAGAAGTGATCATGGTGGAGAATTTGAAAACAATCTTTTTGAAACTTTTTGTGAAGAAAATGGCATTGAGCATAATTTTTCCTCTCCTAGAACACCACAACAAAATGGTGTGGTTGAAAGAAAAAATCGTCATTTAGAAGAAATGGCGAGAACTATGCTCAATGAGGCTAATATTCCTAAGTACTTTTGGGCGGATGCGGTTAGTACCGCGTGTTATGTTATGAATAGGATTATCATTCGACCTATTCTTAAGAAAACACCGTACGAATTGTACAAAGGAAGAAAGCCAAATATTTCCCACCTTCACGTCTTTGGCTGTAAATGATTTATTCTAAATAATGGAAAAGATAACTTAGGCAAATTTGATGCTAAGGCTGATGAAGGAATCTTCTTAGGCTACTCTTTAACTAGCAAAGCTTTTAGAGTATATAATAAACGCATCATGACTATGGAAGAAAGTATTCATGTCGCTTTTGATGAAACTAACCGTTTTTGTGCTAGAAAAGATTTTGATGAAAATGTAGAAAACTTTGATTCACTAAATTTGAATGGTGAAGACAAAGAAAAAGATTTAAATGAAGCCTCTACAAGCTCAACAAAGGATAGTGTTCAAGTTGAAGAAATTGAACCATCACAAGCACAAATAAATGCACTTCCAAAGGACTGGCGTACTTCAAAGGATCATCCTCTAGACAACGTCACTGGTGATGTTTCGAAAGGGGTAACAACTCGATCCACTTTTAGAAATTTATTTGCATATAGTGCTTTTGTTTCTCAAATTGAACCATCTACCATTGAGTCCACAATTGATGATGAACATTGGGCTATGGCAATGCAAGAGGAGCTTAACCAATTCAAACGAAATGACGTTTGGGAATTGGTGCCTAAACCAAGTAATCAAACAATTGTAGGAACAAAATGGGTTTTTAGAAATAAACTCGATGAAAATGGTACAATTGTTAGAAACAAAGCTAGATTGGTAGCTAAAGGTTATAATCAAGAGGAAGGCATTGATTATGACGAAACTTATGCTCCCATAGCTAGATTAGAAGCTATTAGGATGTTACTTGCTTTTGCATCCTCTTATAACTTCAAACTTTATCTAACGGTAAGTAGGCCAGATATCATGTTTAGTGTATGCATGTGTGCGAGATACCAAGCTAATCCTAAGGAATCTCACTTAAGTGCGGTAAAAAGGATTATGAAGTATCTCATAGGAATATTAAATGTTGGATTGTGGTATCCGAAAGGATCCACTTGTGATTTGATTGGTTATTCCGATTCCGATTTTGCCGGTTGCAAATTGGATAGGAAAAGCACTAGCGGCACTTGTCACTTGCTAGGAAACTCTCTTGTTTCATGGCATAGTAAGAAACAAGTAAGTGTAGCCTTATCTACCGCCGAAGCCGAGTATGTAGCCGCCGGTAGTTGTTGCGCCCAAATTTTATGGATGAAACAACAACTTGTGGACTATGGACTCATGCTTGATCACATTCCTATCAAATGTGATAATACTAGTGCAATAAATTTAACCAAGAATCCGGTTCAACATTCAAGAACCAAGCATATTGAGATTAGACATCACTTCATAAGAGACTATGTTGAAAAAGGTGATGTGGTTATTGAATTTGTCGAAACTAGTAAACAACTAGCGGACATCTTCACTAAACCTTTATGTAAAGAAAGTTTTTTTAACATCCGAAATGAACTTGGTATCTTGGATTCTAATCTAATATGATTTGTTTGAATTCATTGTATTTATATTGCTATTTTTGTATCTCTTACTAACTTAAGCATTAGAGATATCCAATTAGCCATTGTTTTGTAGGTTTATGAGTTGATGAATGAGTGATTAATCTTGAGGTAGATTGAAGAATTTGAAGATTATAAACAATGGAGGATCAACAAATTGAAGTTTATAATGGTTTAAGTGAGTATATACATGATGGAACTCAAAGGATTGAAGTAGAGCATGGTAGGCAACTTGAAGCACTTAATCGTCGTGTGTCTCGTGTAGATCATCGCACGGGTCGCTTGGATCGTCGTATTGATGACTTATATGAGCATTTCGGCATCCACCTACCGTATGAAGAGTATACTGATGATGATGAAGACCAAGATTGATTGTCTCCTCTTCATCAAGTCACTTTTTATTGCTTTATGTTTATTTGATTATATGAACTGTTAAACTAACTCCTAGTAAGCTAAGGATTTCTATTATGGTTTAAATACTTTGATATTTCCTTCATCATTTTGTTTAATGATTAATGCTTGTATGCTTATTTGGTGAATAACTCAAAATAGGCTTGGTACCCCTATTTTAAGTTAATGTGCATGCTTTAATATATTTCACTTCTTTAGGGGAAATTATGCATGATTGTTATATATAAAAAGAAATCAAATTCTTTTTGGAAGGGGGAATATCTCATCCTTGAAATTAATAGAGAAATTGAACTTAAAAAAAAAAAAATTCATTGTTTTATGCATGCTTCTATGACACATTTCAAACTCCTTTCTTTTTGATAATGTCAAAAGGGGGAAGAGAAGTTTGAGGATATTTGAAATTTTGAACTTTTGAAAAAGAAGAAGTTTGAGGATTTGAAAAGAAGAAATAAGTTTGCGAAACAATGATTTCAAAAAGACTTCCGCTAAGCAAAAACTTTGATATCTAAATCGTTTTCTTTGATAAACGCCCTTTAAGGGAACAAATGCACATATTTAGGGGGAACTCTTGCAAAATTTTTTTTGTGAAGTCTTCTCCAAAGCTTTCTATAAAACAAAGTGCATTATTGTTGCTTTCAAAATCATTTATAAATGCATATCCTCAAAATTGGTTTGTCATTATCAAAAAGGGGGAAATTGTAAATCATGTTGCTTGTATGCGAAGTTTGTATTCGTAGGTTTTGATGAATGACAAACCAACAAACGACATGAAAGACAAACCAACAAACAACTTGAATGAACAAGCATGTTGAAAGATCAACCAACATTCAACGTTGAGGAATGAAGAGTTGAAAGCAACACAACAACAACAAGAAACTCAAGTCCACAACATTTGAAGACAAGTATAGTGTCTTAGGACTTAGGTAACTTCTTGTTAAGAACCAATTGCTAAATCTCTCAACACACACTCACAAAATGTTTTGATGCACATCTTGCAATTCGATGCTAGCCAAATGGTTTAAAAACTTGTTTTCAAAGGTACAAAAGCATAGGAATTGACTCCAACAAGTTTGAGATCAATCCTAAGTATTTTGAAGTGATTTTAAGCCATTCTTTAAGGTTTGCATCGATGCACACTCATCTTGCATCGATGCAAAGCATGCGACGACTTGTTGCATCGATGCAAAGATGTTTGCATCGATGCAACCTAGCTGAAAATATAAATTTCAGCTTCAAAGACACATTTGCATCGATGCAAAGTGTTATGCATCGATGCAAATGATTCAAAAACATAAAAAACGGCTAGTTTTGACAAAAAGGCTCCATCCCATTAACTCTCCAACGTTTCTAAGGTTTGGGGAGTCTATAAATAGATGGATTGAAGCCTTATTTCATATACGTGAGTATTTGCAAACTATCTTGTTCATATTCTTTCATTCTACACATTTTTAAGGTGTTATAATACATAATTTGAGAGAGCAATATCAATTGGTTCAATAGTGCTAAACTTGTAATCATACACTCTTCTAGAGAGTACTCATTTCGTCTCAACAATTCTTTGAGAATTGTTTTCTTGTACACTTTGTAAATTGGAGTGTGATCTCCAAGGTTGAGTCAAGAGTTATAAACACTATAGTCGGTGAGGATACCAAAGAAGTATACTAAGTACTCAAGGCAAATCTTAGAGAAGGTATCTCTAAGTGGAGTGGGTTAGTATACGAGTGGTGATCATATACCGTGAGGTGTTAGAAACTAAGGACTCGGATTGTAAAAGGTTTTGCGCGAGCACCTTGAAGCTTGGCAATAGTGGAACTTCTCAATAGCGATTGAGAAAGAAAGTGGACGTAGGACAAGGATTGTGCAGAACCACTCTAAATAGCGTTTGCATCTCTCCAAACTCATCTCTTCAATATTATTGTCTTTTACCTTTGAGCAAATAAATTGTGATCGAAAAGTAGCTTCGTAAGTACTTAAGGAATAGCTTAAGTCTGATTGGTGAAAAGCTTGATCAATTTATTTGAGTTGGTGTCTATTGGAAAGTAAAAGCTCCTTATAAATGCTTAGCAATTGAGTTAAACTCTTGGAAAAATACTAGTACAATAACACTTTTGTATATTGTCTTTAACTTCCGCAAAAAGATTCATTGTTGTTGCAATACTCAATTCACCCCCCCTCTTGAGTAATTGTGCATAGGTTCTACAAAAATGGTCCAGGTGCGCTGTCACCGCACGGCTAATCATCTGTCGGTTCTCACTCTTGCTGGAATAGGATCCATTGATCCTTTTGCGTCTGTCACTACACCCAACCCTTGTAAGTTTGAAGCTCGTCACAGTCATTCAATCCCTGAATCCTACTCGGAATTACCACAGACAAGGTTTTGACTTTTCGGATTCTCAAGAATGCTGCCAATGGATTCTAGCTTATACCACGAAGATTCTGATTAAGGAATCCAAGAGATACTCATTCAATCGAAGGTAGAACGGAAGTGGTTGTCAGGCACGTGTTCATAGGTTGAGAATGGTGATGAGTTTCACAGATCATCACATCCATCATATTGAAGTGCGAATGAACATCTTAGATAGAAACAAGCATGTTTGAATAGAAAACAGAAATAATTGCATTAATTCATCGAGACACAACAGAGCTCCCCACCCCCAACAATGGAGTTTAGAGACTCATGCCATCAAAGAGTACAAAGTTCAGATCTAAAAATGTCATGAGATGCAAAATAAATCTCTAAAAGTTGTTTAAATACTAAACTAGTGACCTAGGTTTACAGAAAATGAGTAAACTAAGATAGATAGTGGAGAAATCTACTTCTGGGGCCCACTTGGTGTGTGCTGAGGCTGAGACTTGAGTTTTACACATGCCTAGGCTGTTTCTAGAGTTAAACGCCAGGTTGTAACCTGTTTCTGGCATTTAACTCCAACTTGTAACCTGTTTCTGGCGTTTAACGCCAGAATGCAACCTGGAACTGGCGTTGAACGCCAGTTTACGTTATTTATCCTTGAGCAAAGTATGGACTATTATATATTTCTGGAAAGCCCTGGATGTCTACTTTCCAACGCAATTGAGAGCGCACCGATTGGAATCCTATAGCTCCAAAAAATCCATTCCGAGTGCAGGGAGGTCAGAATCCAACAGCATCAGCAGTCCTTTTTTAGCCTGAATCAGATTTTTGCTCAGCTCCCTCAATTTCAGCCAGAAAATACCTGAAATTACAGAAAAATACACAAACTCATAGTAAAGTCCAGAAATGTGATTTTTATTTAAAAAATAATAAAAATATAATAAAAAGTGACTAAAACATATTAAAAACTACCTAAAAACAATGCCAAAAAGCGTATAAATTATCCGCTCATCACAACACCAAACTTAAATTGTTGCTTGTCCCCAAGCAACTAAAAATAAAGTAGGATAAAAGAAGAGAATATACAATGAATTCCAAAAACATCTATGAAGATCAGCCTTAATTAGATGAGCGGGGCTATTAGCTTTTTGCTTCTGAACAGTTTTGGCATCTCACTTTATCCTTTGAAGTTTAGAATGATTGGCATCTATAGGAACTCAGAATTCAGATAGTGTTATTGATTCTCCTAGTTCAGTATGTTGATTCTTGAACACAGCTACTTTATGAGTCTTGGACGTAGCCCTAAGCACTCTGTTTTTCAACATTACCACCGGATACGTACATGCCACAGACACATAACTGGGTGAACCTTTTCAGATTGTGACTCAGCTTTGCTAAAGTCCCCAATTAGAGGTGTCCAGGGTTCTTAAGCACACTCTGTTTTTGCTTTGGACCTCGACTTTAACCGCTCAGTCTCAAGTTTTCACTTGACACCTTTACGCCACAAGCACATGGTTAGGGACAGCTTGGTTTAGCCGCTTAGGCCAGGATTTTATTCCTTTAGGCCCTCCTATCCACTGATGCTCAAAGCCTTGGATCCTTTTTATTACCCTTGCCTTTTGGTTTTAAGGGCTATTGGCTTTTTGCTCTTGCCTTTTGGGTTAAAGAGCTTTTGGCTTTTTCTGCTTGCTTTTTCTTTTTCCTGCTCTCTTTTTTTCACATTTTTTTTCTGCAAACTTTGTTCTTCAATGCTTTTTCTTGCTTCAAGAATCATTTTTATGATTTTTCAGATTATCAAATAACATTTCTCCTTTTTCATCATTCTTTCAAGAGCCAACAATTTTAACATTCATAAACAACAAATTCAAAAGACATATGCACTGTTCAAGCATTCATTCAGAAAACAAAAAGTATTGCCACCACATCAAAATAATTAAACTATTTTAAAATTCAAAATTCATGTACTTCTTTTTCTTTTTTAGAAAATATTTTTTGTTTAAGAAAGGTGATGGATTCATAGGACATTCATATCTTTAAGACATAGACACTTAGATACTAGTGATCATGTAATAAGACCCAAACCTAAATAAAGATAAAGCATAGTAAACGAAAAACAGAAAAATAAAGAACAAAGAAATTAAAGAACGGGTCCACCTTAGTGATGGCGGCTAGTTCTTCCTCTTGAAGATCTTATGGAGTGCTTTAGCTCCTCAATGTCTCTTCCTTGCCTTTGTTGCTCCTCTCTCATAGCTCTTTGATCTTCTCTAATTTTATGGAGGAGGACAGAATGCTCTTGGTGCTCCACCCTTAGTTGTCCTATGTTGGAACTTAATTCTCCTAGGGAGGTGTTAATTTACTCCCAATAGTTTTGTGGAGGAAAGTGCATCCCTTGAGGCATTAGTGGTTATGGAAAAATAAAAAAGCAATGCTTTTTCCACACCAAACTTAAAATATTTGCTCGTCCTCGAGCAAAAGAAGGAGGAAAGGAGGAGAAAGAAGTGTGTATGAAAAGGTGTGGCAGTAGGGGATCTTGTGGGGTCCACAGATCCTGAGGGGTCAAGGACTTATCATCCCTGCTCCATTGAGGCATGCAAAAACGCCCTTAGTGTGCAATCCTGGCGTTTAACACCAGACTGTTGCTTATTTCTGGCGTTAAACGCCAGCTTTTCTCCCTTTCTTGGCGTTAAACGTCAACTTGATGCTCTGTTCTGGCGTTAAACGCCAGTCTGGTGCTTGTTTTTGGCGTTTAACGCCAGCTTGATGCTTCTTTCTGGCGTTAAACGCCAGTCTGATGCTTCTTACTGGCGTTTAAACGCCAGTAAGCTCTTCCTCCAGGGTGAGCTATTTTTAATGCTTTTTTCATTCTGTTTTTTATTTTCCAGTTGTTTTTGTGACTTCACATGATCATCAACCTAAAGAATACATAAAATAGCAATGGAAAATAAATAGATATAATTAAATAACATTGGGTTGCCTCCCAACAAGCGCTTCTTTAATGTTAATAGCTTGACAGTGAGCTCTCATGGAGCCTCACAGATAATCAGAGCAGGGTTGGGGCCTCTCAACACCAAACTTAGAGTTTGGTTGTGGCCTCCCAACACCAAACTTAGAGTTTGAATGTGGGGGTTTTGTTTGACTCTGTATTGAGAGAAGCTTTTCATGCTTCCTCTCCATGGTTACAGAAGGAGAACCTTGAGTCTTATAGTTTGCAATGTCTGTAAACTACAGAGCTTCCCGAATAGCAAATAATTGCTCATCCGGAAAGGTTTCAGAGATCTCAGTAGGAGGGAGGAATGCTCCTGCTACTGGTTCTATCCGGGACAGGTGATCAACTACTTGATTCTCTGTCCCTTTTCTGTCTCTTATTTCTATATCAAACTCTTACAGAAGTAACACCCATCTTATGAGCCTGGACTTTGAATCCTGCTTTGTGAGTAGATATTTAAGAGCAGCATGGTCAGTGTACACAATCACTTTTGATCCTATTAAGTATGATCTAAACTTGTCAATGGCATAAACCACTGCAAGCAGCTCTTTTTCTGTGGTTATGTAATTTTTCTGGGCATCATTTAAAACACAGCTAGCATAATAAATGACATGCAGAAGCTTGTTATACCTCTGTCCCAATACTACACCAATGACATGGTCACTAGCATCACACATTAGTTCCAAAGGTAATGTCCAATCTGGTGCAGAAATAACTGGTGTTGTGACCAGCTTAGCTTTCAGGGTTTCAAACGCTTGCAGACACTCTGTGTCAAATACAAATGGCGTGTCAGCAGCTAGCAGATTGCTCAGAGGTTTTGCAATTTTTGAAAAATCCTTTATAAACCTCCTATAGAATCCTGCATGCCCCAGAAAGCTTCTGATTGCCTTAACATTGGCAGGTGGTGGTAATTTTTCAATTACCTCTACCTTAGCTTGATCCACCTCTATTCTCTTGTTCGAAATCTTGTGCCCAAGGACAATCCCTTCAGTCACCATAAAGTGACATTTTTCCCAGTTTAAAACCAGGTTAGTCTCTTGGCATCTTTTTAGAACCAGTGTCAGGTGATCAAGACAGGAGCTGAATGAGTCTCCATATATTGAGAAGTCATCCATGAAGACTTCTAGAAATTTTTCCACCATATCAGAGAAAATAGAGAGCATGCATCTCTGAAAGGTTGCAGGTGCATTACACAGCCCAAATGGCATCCTTCTATAGGCAAATACTCCAGATGGACATGTGAATGCTATTTTCTCCTGATCCTGGGGATCCACTGCAATTTGGTTGTAGCCTGAATAGCCATCCAAAAAGTAGTAATAATCATGACCTGCTAGTCTTTCTAGCATCTGGTCTATGAATGGTAAAGGAAAATGATCCTTTCTGGTGGCTGTATTGAGCCTTCTGTAGTCAATACACATACGCCACCCTGTAACTGTTCTTGTAGGAACCAGTTTATTTTTTTCATTATGAACCACTGTCATACCTCCCTTCTTAGGGACAACATAGATAGGACTCACCCAGGGGCTATCAGAAATAGGATAAATAATCCCTGCCTCTAGTAACTTAGTGACCTCTTTTTGCACCACCTCCTTCATGGCGGGATTCAGCCGCCTCTGTGGTTGAACCACTGGCTAGCATCATCCTCCAATAGGATCTTGTGCATACATCTGGCTGGGCTAATGCCCTTAAGATCACTTATGGACCACCCAAGAGCTGTCTTGTGTGTCCTTAGCACCTGAATTAGTGCTTTCTCTTCCTGTGGCTCTAAAGCAAAACTTATGATTATAGGAAAAGTGTCACTTTCTCCCAGAAATGCATATTTCAGGGATGGTGGTAATGGTTTGAGCTCGGGTTTAGGAGGTTTCTCCTCTTCCTGAGAAGTTTTCAGAGGATCTTTTATTTCCTCTGGTTCCTCCAGATCAGACTGAACATCTTTAAAAATGTCCTCTAGCTCTGATTCGATACTCTCAGTCATATTGACCTCTTCCACCAGGGAGTCAATAATATCAACGCTCAGGCAGTCGTCTGATGTGTCTGGATATTGCATAGCTTTGACAACATTCAACTTAAACTCATCCTCATTGACTCTCAGGGTTATCTCCCCTTTTTGGACGTCAATGAGGGTTCGTCCAGTTGCTAGGAATGGTCTTCCTAGAATGAGAGTTGTACTCTTGTGCTCCTCCATTTCCAGCACTACAAAGTCAGTAGGGAAGGCAAATGGCCCAACCTTGACAATCATGTCCTCAATTATGCCTGATGGGTATTTAATGGAGCCATCAGCAAGTTGAAGACAGATCCGGGTTGGTTTGACCTCTTCAGTCAAGCCAAGCTTTCTGATAGTGGATACAGGGATTAGGTTGATGCTTGCCCCAAGATCACATAAAGCTGTCTTGGTGCAATTACCCTCTAATATGCATGGTATCATAAAGCTCCCGGGATTTTTAAGCTTTTCTGGGAAGCTTTTCAGAATGACTGCACTGCATTCTTCAGTGAGGAGAAATCTTTCAGTTTCTCTCCAATCCTTCTTATGAATCAAGATATCTTTCATGAACTTGGCATAAGAGGGTATTTGCTTAAGTGCCTCTGCAAACGGAATCTTTATTTCAAGAGTCTTGAGATAGTCTGCAAAGCGGGCAAATTGCTTATCCTGCTCCTCTTGACAGAGTTTTTTAGGATAAGGCATCTTGGCTTTGTATTCCTCAACCTTAGTTACTGCAGGTTTATTTCCTACAGAAGTGGTTGGAGAAGCCTTTTTAGAGGGGTTGTTATCAGCACTTGTGTGTGTCTGATCCCTCACTGGCGTTTGAATGCCAGGGTTGGAAGCTTGATTGGCGTTGGATGCCAACTTCCTACTTGTGTCTGGCATTTAAACGCCAGAACTGAGCTTCCATTGGGCATTTGACGCCAGCTCCTTGCCTGTTCCTGGCATTTGAACGCCAGAACTGCACGTAAACGCCCAACCTTGCATCCTTTTCCGGCGTTTGAACGCCAGAGTTGTTCCTCTCTGGGCCCTTATTGTCCTCAGAGGGATTTTGGATAATATTTTACTCATCCTCTGTCAGTTGTTCTTTTCTTGGCTTTCTGCTGCTCTGAAGTGGGATATTTAATGTTTTCCCACTTCTTAATTGAACTGCCTGGCACTCTTCTGTTATTTGCTTTGATAACTGCTGTTTTGTCTGATTCAATTGTGCCTCCATATTTTTATTAGCATTTTTAGTGTCTTGTAACATCTCCTTGAATTCTGCTAGCTGTTTTGTTAGAAAGCACAATTGTTGATTGAGTTCAGCAACTTGTTCTGGAGGACCAAGTTTAGTAGACACTGCTTTGGCTTCTTCTTTTATGGAGGACTCATTACTTATGTACAGATGCTGGTTTCTAGCAACTATATCAATAAGCTTTTGAGCCTCTTCAATAGTTTTTCTCATGTGTATAGATCTACCAGCTGAGTGGTCTAGGGACATCTGAGCTCCTTCCGTAAGCCCATAGTAGAAGATGTCTAATTGCACCGACTCTGAAAACATTTCAGAGGGGCATTTCCTTAGCATCCCTCTGTACCTCTCCCAGGCATTATAAAGGGCTTCATCATCCTCTTGTTTAAAGCCTTGGATTTCTAGCCTTAGCTGTGTCATCCTTTTTGGAGGGAAATATTGATTCAGGAAATTGTCTGATAACTATTTTCATGTCCTTATGCTTGCTGTGGGCTGGTTATTTAACCACCTTTTAGCTTGATCTTTTACAGTAAATGGAAATAGTAACAGTCTGTATACATCCTGATCTACCTCCTTGTCACGTACTGTGTCAGCAATTTGCAAGAATTGTGCCAGAAACTTAGTAGGTTCTTCCTGTGGAAGACCGGAATACTGGCGATTTTGCTGCACTATGACAATGAGCTGAGGATTTAGCTCAAAACTGCCTGCTTTGATAGGAGGTATACAGATGCTACTCCCATATGCAACAGTAGTGGGGTTAGCATATGACCCCAGAGTCCTTCTGGACTGTTCATTTTCAATTAGGTCCATGATGGAGAAAGGGAGATGATGCAGATTGCAAATAAAATATTTTTTTTTGAAAACCGAAAATAAAATAAAATAAAATAAAATAAATGAAAAATTGACTATAATTTCGAAAATTAGAAGTAAAAGAAATAAAAGAAAATTGAAAACTAAATTAATTAATTAAAAAGATTTGAAAAAGATGTGGGTGAGGATTTTCGAAAAAAATGAAGAGAGAGAAATTGGTTAGGAAATTTTGAAAAAGATATGTCTTAAAATTAAAGATACTTGTAAGAAAATAAAATAAAATAAAATAAAAAGATATGAAAAAGATTTGATTTTAAGATTTGAGATTAGAAAAGATAAGATAAGCTAGGTAAGAGAAGATAAGGAATTTAAATTAAAAAATTTTGAAATTTGAAATTTGAAATTTGAAATTTTAAAAATTGAAATTTGAAAATTGAAATTTGAAAGTTGAAATTTGAAATTTGAAATAAGATAAGATAAAATTTTGAAAAAGATATGATTTTTTTGAAAAAAATTTAAATTTTGAAATTTTTAAAACTAAGATAAGATAAAATAGAAATTTTAAAATAAAAATCTGAATTTTTTTGAAAAAATTTCGAAATATTTGCTCAAAAATAGTTAGAGAAGATATTTTTTTTTATTTTTGAATTTTATGATGAAAAAGAAAAACACACAAAAGACACACAACTTAAAATTTTTAGATCTAATGCTCCTTGTTTTCGAAAATTTTGGAGAGAAAACACCAAGGAACACCAAACTTAAAAATTTTAAGATCAAAACACTTTGAAGACTCACAAGAACAACAAGAACATGAAGAAAGAACACCAAACTTAAAATTTTTAGAAAACCAAAATAAAATTTTTGAAAACTAAAGAGAAGTTAACAGGAGAACACCAAACTTAAAGTTTGGCACAAGATTTATTCAAAGAAAAATTATTTTTGAAAAAGTTTTAAAAAGAAGATGGCCAATTACCAAGAACATAAGCACAACGCTCTAGCCAATTGAGCTATAAATTTAACGTATTTTAATAAGGTATAAAATTTTTGTTTTTTTTTTGGATACTAATAATTCGAAAATGCACAAGAAAAACAAGAAAAATCACAAAACAAGGAAAACTAAAGATCAAACAAGGGAAATAAACAAGAACAACTTGAAGATTAAGAAAGAACAATGAACACAAATTCGAAAATTTAAAAGAAATAAAAAACATGCAATTGACACCAAACTTAAAATATGAAACTAAACTTAAACAGAAAAACTCAATTATCAGTTTATAAAAATTTTCAAAAAATTTAAAAAGAGAAAATAAGGATTTTAAAAAAATTTAAACCAAAAATAATAATAGAAGACTCTAAATCAAAAAGAAAAATTTTTCCTAATCTAAGCAACAAAATAAACTGTCAGTTGTCCAAACTCGAACAATCCCTGGCAACGGCGCCAAAAACTTGGTGCACGAATTGTAAATCACACTTTTCACAACTCGTACCACTAACTAGCAAGTGCACTGGGTCGTCCAAGTAATACCTTACGTGAGTAAGGGTCGAATCCCACGGAGATTGTTGGCTTGAAGCAATCTATAGTTATCTTGTAATTCTTAGTCAGGATATCGATTATAATTATCAGTTTGGATTGCGAAAAATAAAAGAGCATGAATTAAATACTTGTTATGCAGTAATGGAGAATATGTTGGAGTTTTGGAGATGCTTTGTCTTCTGAATCTCTGCTTTCCCCCTGTCTTCTTCTTCACGCACGCAAGGCTCCTCCTATGGCAAGCTGTGTGTTGGTGGATCACCGTTGTCAATGGCTACCATCCGTCCTCTCAGTGAAAATGGTCCAGGTGCGCTGTCACCGCATGGCTAATCATCTGTCGATTCTCACTCATGCTGGAATAGGATCCTTTGATCCTTTTGCGTCTGTCACTACGCCCAAACCTTGTGAGTTTGAAGCTCGTCATAGTCATTCAATCCCTGAATCCTACTCGGAATACCACAGACAAGGTTTAGACTTTCTGGATTCTCAAGAATGCTGCCAATGGATTCTAGCTTATACCACGAAGATTCTGATTAAGGAATCCAAGAGATACTCATTCAATCGAAGGTAGAACGGAAGTGGTTGTCAGGCACGCATTCATAGGTTGAGAATGGTGATGAGTGTCACGGATCATCACATCCATCATATTGAAGTGCGAATGAACATCTTAGATAGAAACAAGCATGTTTGAATAGAAAAGAGAAATAATTGCATTAATTCATCGAGACACAGCAGAGCTCCCCACCCCCAATAATGGAGTTTAGAGACTCATGCCGTCAAAGAGTACAAAGTTCAGATCTAAAAATGTCATGAGATGCAAAATAAATCTCTAAAAGTTGTTTAAATACTAAACTAGTGACCTAGGTTTACAGAAAATGAGTAGACTAAGATAGATAGTGCAGAAATCTACTTCTGGGGCCCACTTGGTGTGTGCTGGGGCTGAGACTTGAGCTTTACACGTGCCTAGGCTGTTTCTAGAGTTAGATGCCAGGTTGTAACCTGTTTCTGGCGTTTAACTCCAACTTGTAACCTGTTTCTGGCGTTAAACGCCAGAATGCAACATGGAACTGGCGTTGAACGCCAGTTTACGTCATCTATCCTTGAGCAAAGTATGGACTATTATATATTTCTGGAAAGCCCTGGATGTCTACTTTCCAACGCAATTGCGAGCGCCTCAATTGGAGTTCTGTAGCTCCAAAAAATCCATTCCGAGTGCAGGGAGGTCAGAATCCAACAGCATCAGCAGTCCTTTTTCAGCCTGAATCAGATTTTTGCTCAGCTCCCTCAATTTCAGCCAGAAAATACCTGAAATTACAGAAAAACATACAAACTCATAGTAAAGTCCAGAAATGTGATTTTTATTTAAAAACTAATAAAAATATAATAAAAAGTGGCTAAAACATATTAAAAACTACCAAAAAACAATGCCAAAAAGCGTATAAATTATCCGCTCATCAGGCATCTCACTCTCCTTTGAATCAGAAGGATGTCACTGCCTTTCGGAATTAGAATCTGGATAATATTATAAATTCTCTGATCTTTTGTAACTCAATTTAACCCTTGAACACAACAATTTTTCTTTGATTCTTTTTTTTCTTTGGTGCTTTGCACCTTGAGCCTAACCATGACTTTAAATATTTTGTCTCAAGCTTCACTTGACACAGAAACACCACAAGCACTTAACTGGGGAACTCTCTTTAAGTTCTGATTTTTCTTTCAGTTGCTCCCAGACAGTGGTGCTCAAAGCCTTTGGCATACTCTGTTAATTGCAATTGATCTCGACTCTAAATGTTTTGTCTCAAGGATTAGTTGACACAAGAACACCACAAGTATGTGACTAAGGAAACAACTCTTTGAGCTTTTAATCATGTCTGACCTCCCTAGTCATTGATGCTTAGAGCCTTGGACCTTGCTTTTATATCTCCCCTTTTTTCTTCAATGCTGTTTCTTTTGCTTCAAGGATTAAACTTTTACTTATTGCAGAGACTTCATAATAGTTCTCTAAATTCCTGTTCCTTGTACATCAATATTCTTTGATTCAAATTTAAACATACACTGTTCATATCATGCATTCAGAGTCACAGAAAATACCACCACATTTGAGTAAATGAGACTACTCTAAAGATTAAACTCAATTTCTCATGCATTACATCCCTTTTTTTTTCTTTCTTTTTGATTTCAAGCTCAATGGGCAATACATGAGACATCTTTCAGAATTAAAGCAACTAACAGAACTAAACTAAAACCTAGGAATTTATCTAATAAAGGATCATGCAATAGACGAGACAAAGTAGCAGAAAATTGGAACATAACATAGAAAAAGCGGGAAGGAATATAGAATGAAAAGAACTCAACCACCTCAGTTATCCTCGTGGCTATTTCTTTCTTCAGGCTGTGCTCCCCCGTGAAGATGATTTGCCTCCCTTTGGTGTCATAAAAATAAACAGAAAATCCATAAGCGAAGCGTCAACACCAAACATAAAGGTTTGCTTGTCCTCAAGCAAAGAAGAACTAAAAACAAAAAGAAATAGTATGAAGAAAGAAGAGGAAAAGGATAAAAGAACAACAAAGAATTAGGATTTGGGAGAGAGAGAAAGAAAATTAAAACTGGGCGGCGAACTAGTGTAGTTGTACGGCGCAGGCGACGCATATGCGTACAGGACGCCTACGCGTACAGCACGCGTATGCGTGGGTCGCGCAATTTTCATAGTGATACGTGAGCGTCAGGCACGCGTACGCGTGCCATTGATTTCTGCGAGTTGCGCGAAGGCGGCCGCGCACACGCACAACTCTCTGTTCGCATGGCCTGGGAACAAAATTTTCATATGACGCGTGCGCGTCATGTACGCGAACGCGTGGATGGCCATTTGTACAAAGGACGCGCACGCGTCAGGGACGCGTATGCGTGATCAAGTTTGTGCCTCTAGCACACTTCCAGCCCCAAGCCATCACAACTCTCTGCCCAAACACTCACTGACGCCGATTTTCAGGGTCACGCGTACGCGTCAAGGACGCGTACGCGTGGATGGCGAAAAATGAAAATGACGCACACGCGTGAGGTACGCGTACACGTGGGCTTGTTTGTGCAAAAGGCATAGTTCCAGTGCCACTCCTGCTCAACTCTCTGTTCACTTTTATTTTTCACGCACACACATATGACGCGTACGCATCAGCGACGCTTGCACGTCGTGTGCTCATTCTTTTTATTTTATATAAGAGTTCGGTTCTTGCTCTAAGATAGTTGCATGATCAGAACACACGTAAAACGAAAGAAAAACAGTAAAAACTCAATAAAAAATCAGATAAATAAGAAAATCACTACTACGAAAAGTAACTAAGGTTACGAAATTATCGGGTTGCCTCCCGACAAGCGCTTCTTTACCGTCACTAGCTTGATGGTCGGCTCCTCTAAGGAGGAGGATTATAGGGGCTCAGCTCTTCACCCCTTACTTTGAACTTCTTTCCTGTGTCTCCATAAATTAGCTCAATATGCTCCAGAAAGAGGATTCTGTTCACTGTATAAATCCATACTGGATTCCTAGTCAACACCACCTTCATTCCTGGGGAGAAACCTTCAGTGGGGATCTTTTTGTTTCTCCATCCCCTGAGTATTTTCTTCTTTTTGGGAATATCCTCCTTGGTGGATGATGCATTCCCAACATCAAACTTAGGTTTGATGTCAGGAGGAATTTTATTGATTGTCACCAAAGGAGGTTTGAGCTGTAGATTCTGCTGTGCATTATCAGGGGGTCTTGAAGGTTTGGATTAATAATCTCAGTCTGCATGCACTTCTCTTCTTCACCTACTGAATGTATATCCTTGAAGACATGAAAGACCAGTTGCTCATTATGCACTCTAATCACCTTCTTCCACATCAATCAGAGCTCTTCCAGTGGCTAGGAATGGTCTTCCTAGAATTATAGAGGCATTTTCATCCTCTCCTGTGTCAAGAATCACAAAATCGGCTGGGAGAAAGAATTTACCCACTTTGACCAAGATATTCTCTACTAATCTGTATACAGGCTTCATAGATTTGTCTGCCATCTGTAATACTATCTTTGTGGGTTGTGCCTCATGGATTTGTAGCTTCTTCATCATAGATAAGGGCATTAGATTTATGCTTGCCCCCAGATCACCTAGGGCTTTCTCAAAAGTTGTGCTCCTAATGGTGCATGGAATTTGAAAGCTCCCTGGATCTGGCATCTTCTTTGGCAAGTTATTCTGAATTATGGCACTACATTCCTTAGTCAGGACCACTGTCTCATCTCCCTTTAAAGGCTTCTTCTTTGACAATAGCTCCTTCATGAACTTGACATAGAGAGGCATTTGTTCCAAAAACTCAGCAAAAAGAATATTGATTTACAACTTTCTGAAGACTTCCAAGAACTTTGAAAACTGCTTGTCCTTGATTTCCTTTTGAAGTCTCTAAGGATAAGTGTCAAGAGAGTCTGGGAATGGGTTGTCTGCACTCTTTGGAGGGACGTGCTCTACTTCTTCCTTCTTCTCTTCTGTAGCTTTCTTTTCAACTAGCTCTTCATTGACCTTGGTCTCAGAGCCAGCTACTTTACCACTTCTCAATTGAATAACCTTGTAATCTTCTTTTTCAACTGGCTCCTCATTAACTTGTGCTTTAATACTTGCCACTTGTCCACTTATCAAGGTGATAGCCTTGCATTCCTCTCTTGGATTTGGAATTGTGTTACCAGGAAGGCTATTAGTGGTCCTCTGATTAATTTCATTAACTCTTGTGGCTATTTGACCCATCTTAATTTCTAAATTCTTGATTGACGCTCTGGTTTCTTGTCTAAAACTTGCCAACATTGCTTCTAAATTATTATTCTGCTGGGGTTGAGAAGTTGCTTGTTGAGATGACTGAAACTGGTGTTTATTAAAATTATTCTGTTGAAAACCACCCTGAGAATTATTATTAAAATTCTATGGCCTCTGAGGTTACTCTCTCTATCCAAAATTTGGGTGATTTTTCCACCTCTGATTGTAGGTCTGAGAATAGGGATCATTATTGGGATTTCTAGGAGCACTCCCATGTAATTGACCTGTTCAGAAGAGAATTGAGCATAATCATAATTATCATTTTGCACAAAATTACCTGTCATATCATAAGAGATCTCTTGAGGTGGATTTTGTGTGTTGATAGCTGAGACTTGCATGCCTCCCATCTGTTGAGTAAGTAGATTTATTTGCTGAGACATAAGCTTGTTTTGAGCAAGAATAGCATTAAGAGCTTCTACTTCTATAACACCCTTCTTCTGAGGAGCCTCAGAGTTCACATGATTTCTGTTATGAGTATAAATATTGGTTGCTAGCCACCAATTCAATAAGCTCAATAGTCTCCTCTGGTGTCTTCTTCTTGTGTAGTGAACCACCTACAGAAGTATCTAAGCTCATCTTGGACATCTCACCCAAGCCTTCATAAAAGATATCTAGTTAGGTCCATTTGGAGAACATGTCCGGAGGGCATTGCCTAGTCAGTAGCTTGTATCTCTCCTAAGCTTCATAAAGAGTTTCACCATCCTTCTGCCTAAAGGTCTGAACCTCCACCCTAAGCTTAGTCAGCTTCTTTGGTGGAAAAAATTTAGTAAGAAACTCAGTAACAACCTTGTCCCAAGTATCCAAACTCTCCCTGGGTTGGGAATCTAGCCATAGCTTTGCTTTATCCCTCAGAGCAAACGGGAAGAGTATGAGTTTGTACACTTCTGGGTTCACTCCATTTGTCTTCACAGTATCACAAATCTGTAGAAAATCATATATAAATTAATTTGGATCTTCGTGAGGCAGTCCATGATACTGACAATTTTGCTGCACCAGGGTGACCAATTGTGGCTTCAACTCAAAGTTGTTCGCAGCTATAGGAGGCACCACAATGCTTTTTCCATAAAGATCTGTAGTAGGGGCAGAATAAGAGCCAAGCACTCTCCTTTGTTGCTCATCCCCATTCAGATTTACCACATTGGCATTAGCAGCATTGTTAGGATCCATAGTGGATTTTGCAGCCTTGTAAAGTCTTGCTTATTATAAACGTCATCTACAACTCCTTTCAGGTTCAGGGTCAAAGTCTAACAGAGGTTCCTTATCCCTGTTCCTGCTCATAAATAGACAGAAGACAAGAAAAGACGGGATTCTTTACGTCAGAGTGCAGAGAACTCCCAGTGAGGTAACCTGTGTAAAATAATAAAATAGAAATACTAAATAATTAAAACTGAAAAATTTTCAAAATTGATAACAGAAATTAGACAAAAAATTTCAAAAATTAACAGGAAAAATAAATAGAAAAATTAGAATAAAATTAACTAGGTAACACCAAACTTAATTTCAGAAATTAAGGAAAAATATTAATACTAATTTTTCGAAATTAATAAAGCAATAAATAAAAATAAAAAAAATCAAAACTAAAACGCCTAATCTAAGCAATCAAACAACTAATAGTTGTTAATCACAGTCAATCTCCGGCAACGGCGCCAAAAACTTGGTGCGGAATTTATAACCCACAAACTAACCGGCAAGTGCACCGGGTCGTACCAAGTAATACCTCAGGTGAGTGAGGGTCGATCCCACGAGGATTGATGGACTAAGCAACAATAGTTGATTAATTTACTTAGTTAGACTAACAGAAAAGAGTGTTTTGGTATTCAAAAGCATTAAACATTAATTCAGAAATTAAAGACAGGCAAGTAAATAAGTTGGGAATAAAATATCGAGAAACAGTTAAGGCTTCAGAGATGTTTATTTTCCGGATTGACTTTTCTTACTAACTATTTTAATCATGCAAGATTTAATTCATGGCAAACTATATGTGACTAGACCCTAATTCCTTAGACCTCTCTAGTCTCCTCTGATTCTCATCAACTGCCAATTCCTTGGTCAATTAATTTCAATTAGAGGGCGAAGTTCAATTCTAGTTTATGCCACAGAAACTCTAATTACCCAAATACAAAAGGATTATATGTCACGTATCCCGTTAAGTCCAGAGAATTAGAATTTAGGAGAAATTGTTTTCAAGCTGTTGTTCAAGTAAAGAGCTTTTCCAAGTTATACAAGAACACAATTAGAAAGAGGGTCATACTTCCGTTCCATCTAAATTCATAAGATAAAGAACGAAAATAATTCTTGAAATAGAAATCAATACATGAATTAAAATAGAAAAATAATAGTATCAATCCATACAATAGATAGAGCTCCTAACCTTAACAATGGAGGTTTAGTTGCTCATGGTTCAGAGAGAAAAACTAGGATTCTAAATTGGGCTGAGATGGAATAAAAAGTTAACTAATGTTGGGATCCTCAAAGGAAGTTTCTTTTCCCTTTTATATCTAATCCTAATAAATTTAAAATCTAATTTCGAAAACTAAAATAATATATTTTCCTATTTAAAAATTAAAGTTCAAATCAGAATTAATTGTAACAATCAGCAGGTCTTCAATTGATGGATGGGGACCACTTGCTTCGTAGGACCCAAGCCTGACTTGGGAAATAACTAGAAGTGTTCGCATGATTCCTCCATTCTGTAGCCTCTAATATGTGTTTCCTGGGCTGAAAATGGGTTAAAAACAGCCCAGAAATCGCCCCCAGCGTTTCCTGCATTTTCTGCACGTGGCGCATGTCACGCGTACGCGTCAGGCACGCGAACGCGTTGCCATGGAAAGCTCCAAATCACGCACACGCGTCAAGTACACGCACGCGTCGTTCCTCGCTGTCATCTCCTTTAATTCTTGTGCTGTAGAAACTCCATCAAATCCAGCCGAATGCTACCTAAAATAAACAGAATTGCACAAGACTCAAAGTAGCATCCATAGTGGTTAGAAGATAATTAATTCTTTATTAAAATCAATAAATTGAATACAAATTCACTAGAAAAAGATAGGAAAGATGCTCACGCATCACTTACCACCTTGCAACCAGAGAGAGACGTGGGAAAAATACTCTTAGAAAAAGTGCCTTACCACCTTTTCCACTTTCAGCATATACAATTAAATGAGAATGTGAAAAAATATTCTGTGGAAGAGTGTCCTATCACCTTCTCCTAGAGGTATTCTCAGGGGGTAATGTTCCGTGGGGTTAGTATTAATTTAATAAAATTCACTTTCGATTCCACCAAGTTTTCCCAAAATAATTTCCAACTTCACTTTTAAGTTAAGACCTTTTCAAAAAAAAAATCTCGAAATCCATTTCATTTTCACCACTTAATCCCAATTATTTAAATTCACTAATTAAATACTTATAAAAATTACGGTAACACCTCCCTGATGAGCGAATATTTTATACGCATTTTAGTATTGTTTTATTAGAGTTTTTAGTCATATTTTATCAAGTTTCAATATGTTTTAGTGTAAAATTCAATTTTTGGTTGCTACTATTAGTTTTGGTATTTTTCTTGTGATTTCAGGTAATTTTTGGGCGAAAACTGCAAGTTTTGGCAAAGTCAGATTCAGAGGCAAAGAAAGGCTAGCAGATGCTGTCAAATCCTGACCTCCGTGCATTCCAATGAGCATATCTTGAGCTACAGAGGTCCAAATGACGCGCTCTCAATGGCGTTGGAAAGCTAACTTCTAGGACTTACCAGAAATATATAATAGTCTACACTTTACTTTGGAATTAATGGCCCAAAACGGGTATTAAACACCCAAATCATCCCCTACCCAGTGTTCAACGCCCCAAAAGGAGCAAGTCCGGCGTTGAACCCCCAAGATGGACCAAATCTGGCATTCAACGCCCCAAGTGGAGTCCCAACACCTGAATTCACCCTAAGTTCTGCGCAAACACTCACCAAGTGGGCTCAGAAAGTAGATTTTCGTACCATGAGTCTAGTTTATCTTATTTTTGTAATCCTTAGACATTAGATTAGTATATATAGACAAGAGTTCACCCTTGTTAGTAACTCTTGACCTTTTACACATTTCATATTTTCTTTCTTCTAAATCATGAGCAACTAAACCTCCTAGGTTAAGGTTAGGAGCTTTGCTGATTCTCATGGATTAATAATATTGCTGTTTCTATTTCAATATATGTTTGATTCCATTCTAAGATGCATTCTCGTTCTTCATCTTTATGAATCTGGGGTGGAACGGGAGTATGACCCTTTTTTCTACATGAGTTCTTGTGAGTCTCGGGAGGGATATCATTGAACTACAAGCTTGAGATTACATATCTTAGACGGCTAATCAACAATCCCATTGGGGACTTGGGAACATCTGTTCAGCCGGGATCTGGGGCGATTAGGGCCTTTGTGGTATAAACTAGAATCATAATTAAAGCTTCATTCTCCGATCCAGAAGATCTGACCTTATCTGTGGCATTTTGAGTAGGATCACCAGAGATTGAATTGCTAGAGCTTCATCCTCGTTCATATTAAATGACCATTGGCGTGGCATTTGTCATGAATCAGAGGAGATTAATGTCAATTGGCATGGCATTAATCACTTACGGTTTTCCATGGAATGAATCACTCATGATTGGAATAAACAGTAAGGAAAGTTAATCCAGAAAGATAAGGCATCTCCGAATCCTTAACTGATTTCTCACTATTGTTTCTCCGCTATTTCGTTATTGCTTTCTTATTTATTTTATGCGCATTCAACAACAACCAATCAACTTTCTATTCGCCTTACTTAGATCTACAGGATAACCACTACTTGCTCAATCCATCTTTTCTCGTGGGATTGACCCTCACTCAGCTGAGGTATTACTTGGACGACCCGGTGCACTTGCCGGTTAAGTTGTGCGGAGTCTAAATTCTGTGCACCAAGTTTTTGGCATCGTTTCCGAGAATTATTTTGTAATTGACAAACTAACGGTTGTTTTGTTCCTTAGATCAGGTACTTTTTACTGTTTTTCTTTTAATTTTGTTTTTTGTTTTCTGTGTTTCGAAAAGTTTTCAAAATTTTTTCTTTAGTTTGAGTGTTATGTCAATTTTTAAGTTTGGTATCCCTTTAGTTTTTTGTTTCTCTTCTTGAGTTTTTTGAAAATTGTTCTTGTTTTTCTTTCTTGGTGTTCGAACTGTTCTTGCTATTTTTTTGTTTGATCTCAAATTTTTAAGTTTAGTGTCTTTTAGTGTTTTCCCTTGTCAAATTTTCGAAATTTAATGCTTTAATTTAAAAAATTTTTAAGTTTGGTGTCCTATTAGTATCTTTTTGTTATCTTTCCAAATTTAAATTTTCAAAATCTTTGTTTGACTTTCTCTTTTTAAATTCAAAACTTTTTAAAATCAAATCTTCTGCCTTAAATTTTAAATCTTATCCTATCTTGTTTGACTTTTTCCTCTCAATTTTAAATTTTCAAATCTTTGATTGACTCTCTCTCTTTTTAAATTCAAAACTTTTTAAAATCAAATCTTTTATCTTATTTTCAAATCTTTTTAATTAATTGTTTGCTTTATCCTATTTTAATTTTAAGTTTAGTGTTTCATTGGTCTTTCTTTCTTTCAAATTTGAACTTCAAAATCTTTAATTGACTTTCTCTTTTTAATTTTTGAAATTTTTAATTATTCATTTTCTATT
The DNA here is from genome assembly GCF_003086295.3 of Arachis hypogaea. Classification (NCBI taxonomy): domain Eukaryota; kingdom Viridiplantae; phylum Streptophyta; class Magnoliopsida; order Fabales; family Fabaceae; genus Arachis; species Arachis hypogaea. Next base: position 110,562,391 of record NC_092052.1, on the reverse strand, counting down.
TTTTATTTATTTTCAAAATTAATTAAAAAAATAGTTTTAGATATTTTTAATTCTTGTTATTTCTTCATGGGTATCTCACTTGGAGTTCTCTATCCTTTGACATAGAGACTCCCACTTTTCTTTGTCTCTTTCCTGTGCAAGAATACCAAAAATCACTATGGATCCAAATGAGAATGCACAACCCAGAAGAACTTTGGGGTCTTATACAGCTCCTACTCCTGACTTCTATGGAAGGAGCATTAGTACACCTCCTATTGGAGTAGACAATTTTGAGCTCAACCCTTAGTTAATCATCCTGGTACAACTGAACTTCCAGTTTTATGGGCTTCCACAGGAAGACCCCAACAAGTTTATATCAGATTTCTTGCTGATTTGTGATACTGTAAAGACTCATGGAGTGGATCCTGAAGTCTACAAGATGATGCTCTTCCCATTTGCTTTGAGAGATCAAGCAAAAGATTGGTTGGATGTCCAACCAAAGAAGAGCTTGAACACCTGGAGTGAGGTAGTCAGCAAATTTCTAAACAAGTACTTTCCGCCAAGGAAACTAACTAAGCTATGAAGGGATATTCAGACTTTTAAGCAGGTTGAGAGCGAATCTCTCTATGACGCCTGTGAAAGGTACAAGTTGATGTTCAGAAAATGTCCCATTGAAATGTTTACAGAGTGGGTCAAGCTGGATATCTTCTATGACAGACTCTCTGAAAGAGCCAAGGTATTCCTGGATAATTCTGTGGGTGGCTCTTTACATATGAAGAAAACTCTAGAGTAGGCCAACGAACTCGTTGAGATGGTGGCTAACAACCAATACCTATACTCATCAAAGAAGACTTCAATGAAAAGGGAAGACAACGGAGTATCAACCAAATCCGTTATTCATGAACAAAATGAATCTTTAATCCAGCAGCTGAACTTTCTCACACAACAAGTGTTGAGCCTGTAAAGTTCAGTTAACAACCCTCCTCCTCAGGCTCCACTGAACTTTCTTGACCTGGCACCTGCGTTAGCAGAACTTGTAAAGAGCCAGCAAGGCTTTATTCAGGAGATCAAAGCCTCCATAAGGAATATGGAAGCACAGTTGGACCAGGTAGGGTAGCACTTGTTTGCACAGATAAGAGAAGAGTGCTAATCCATCCAGTTGAGGAGTGAAAGGACACTAAACAGCCAGTCTCACGATAGTGAGAAGCAAGGGAGAGAAGGAACATCAGAAAATGGAAAAACAGTATCCCAAGGCATGACCCAGGGCATTAAATGAAAATTTGACAACGGAAAAGGATAAGAAGTTTGCTAGATTTACAGACTACCTCAAGACATTGGAGATCAAAATCCCATTTGCAGAGGTCCTTGAACAAATACCCTCTTATGCCTAGTTTATGAAGGACATATTAAGTTATAAGAAGGACTTGAGGGAAGTAGAGACAGTCTTCCTCACTGAAGAGTGCAGTGCAGTCATCCAGAAGGATCTACTAGAAAAGCTCCAGGATCCTGGAAGCTTTGTAATACCCTACAACCTGGGAGACGCCTGCAAAAGGAAAGCTCTATGTGATCTTGGGGCGAGTATCAATTTGATACCCTCTTCACTGATAGAGAAACTCGAACAGATCCAAGAAGTCAACCCGCATATGCCTTCAACTGGCTGACGGGTTGGCTAAATTTCCATCAGGAGTAATTGAAGACCTGATTGTAAGGGTTGTACCCTTTGCATTCCCTACAGACTCTGTAGTCTTGAATATGGAAGAACACAATAATGTGTCTATTATTCTAGGGAGGCCTTTTCTGGCCACAGGAAGAACCCTCATTGACGTGGAAAAAAGGAGAGTGACCGTGAGAGTCAATGAGGATGAGTTTATACTGGATGCCACCAAGGCCATCCAATACCAGGATATACCAGACAAGTGCATGAAAGTTGATATCATCGATTCCTTGGTGGAAGAGATCCATACGGTTGAAGGCCTAAAGGAGGAGTTGACTGACATCCTCAACGATGTCATCCCTGACCAAGAAACATCAGGAGAGCAAGAGAAGGCCTTAGAAGCTCCCAAGGAGAAGGAGGGACCCTCCAAACTCAAGCTCAAACTACTGCCATCATCCTTGAAATATGTCTTTCTAGGAGATGACGACACCTATCCTGTGATTATAAACTCCACTCTGGAGGCGCGGGAAGAAAGAGCACTGATTTAGGTGCTGAAAGCACACAAGACAGCTCTCAGATGGACCATAAGTGACTTAAAAGACATTAGTATAACCCAATGCATGCACAAGATTAGGCTCGAAGAGGATGCCAAGCCAGTGCTGCAACCACAAAGGCACCTGAGCTAGCTATGAAGGAAGTGGTGTAAAAAGAAGTCACAAAACTGCGGGAGGCTGGGATTATCTATCCTATATTAGATAGTCCATGGGTGAGTCTTGTCCAAGTCGTCCCCAAGAAAGGAGGGATGACAGTCATCCACAATGAGAATAATGAACTAATTCCTACATGAATAGTTACAGGATGGCGTATGTGTATTGACTATATGAGACTCAACAATGCCACAAGAAAGGATCATTTCCCTCTGTCATTCATAGACCAGATGCTAGAGAGACTAGCTGGGCATGCATTCTACTGCTTCCTTGATGGCTATTCAGGCTACAATCAAATTGTAGTAGATCCTCAAGATCAGGAGAAGACAGCATTCACATGCCCATACGGCGTGTTTGCTTATAGAAGAATGTCATTCGGCCTCTATAATGCACCTGCCACCTTTTAAAGGTGCATGCACTCCATATTCTTTGACATGGTTGAGAAATTCCTTAAGGTATTTGACGAACGAAATTCTGCTAGTAAAGAATTTTTATAAAAATAATCGCATTGGTAGTATAGTTTCTAAACCAACAGAGAACCCTTTCGTACAAAAGTTTTGTTTGTCACTTAAGCAAACCCAATAAAATTTATAACCGAAGTATTTAAACCTCGGGTCGTCTTCTCAAGGAATTGCAGGGAAGTATGATTTATTATTGGTTATGGAAAATTGTATATTTTTGGGTTTTTGAAATAATGAACAAGTAATTTAAATGGCAAGAAAAGTAAATTAATAATTATAAAGAAAACTCTTGGCAAGGTATAAGAACTAGAAATGCTATCCTAGTTATCCTTATCAGGTGTGATGAGAATTGTTTATCGCTCCCACTTAGTTAACCCTTACTAAATAAAGGTAAGTCAAATGGACTAATTAACTTGATTCCTCGATCCTAGTCAACTCCTATGGAAAGACTAGCTTTAGAGGGATCCAAATTAATCAGCAATTCACAAATCTCAATCAAACGCTGAGTCTGATAACTCAAGTGTTACCAATTACTTAACCAAAGCCAAAAGGGGAAAATAAATCTAAATTAAATTGAAAGCATCATAAAATAGAATAAAATATTCATTAATCTGAAATACCTCAAATAATATTAAATAGAATAGTCAAATCTTAACATGAAAAGTTCATAAACCAAATTGAAAAGATAAATAACAATTAAAGTAATAGAATAAATAAGGGTAAACTATATTTTTTGTCCTTAAAGTTTGACAAAAGTTTTAAAAATATTCCTAAGTTTTATTTTGTTTTAATTTTGTCCCAAAAGTTTTCGATTTGCATCAAATATACCCCTGGCGACTAATTTTTCAAAAAATTTAAGACTAATTCAACAACAATTTCATAAGAACAACTCTCAATACAAGCAAATCAAGCATAATTTTCATGCATTATTGTTAGATTGATCTTAAATTTTTTTGAAAATTTAGCTGTCGAGGGTATATTTGATGCAAATCGAAAACTTCTAGGACAAAATTGAAACAAAATAAAACTTAGGAGTATTTTTGAAATTTTTGCCAAACTTTAGGGACAAAAAATAAGAGGAATCCTAATTCCTAAAACCTAAGAGAGAGGAGAGAACCTCTCTCTCTAAAAACTACATCTAAATCCTAAAATTTATGTATATGAAGTATGATATTATGAATGGATGGATTCTCCCACTTTATAGCTTCTAATACGTGTTTTCTGGGCCGAAAACTGGGTCAAAAATAGCCCAGAAATCGCTGAGGGCGAAATCTGCCACGCTGGTTTTTCGTCACTGCGATGCATCCGCGTGGAGCACGCATTCGCGTCATCTATCTGTATGGCCACTATAGAAAATTATATATCATTTCGAAGCCCCGGACGTTAGCTTTCCAACGCAACTAAAACCGTGTCATTTGGACCTTTGTAGCTCAAGTTATGACCATTTGAGTGCGAGGAGGTCAGGCTGGATAGCTTAGCAATTTCTTCAACTTCTTGTATTCCTTCCATTTTTGCATGCTTCCTTTCCATGCTCTGAGCGATTCCTGCCCTGTAAACTCTGAAATCACTTAACACACATATCATAGTATCGAATGGTAATAAGAGGGGATTAAACATTGCAAATTAAGATCAAAGAAACATGTTTTCAATCATAGCACAAAATCAGGAAGGAAAACGTAAAACATGCGAATTGTCTGAATAAGTGTGTGAATAATGGATAAAATCCACTAGATTAAGCACATGATAAACCCTAAAAATGGAGTTTATCAACCTCCCCACACTTAAACATTAGCAAGTCCTCATGCTAAGCTCAAGAGAAGCTATAAAGAATGAATGGGGAAAGTAAGAAAGTACGAAATGCAACCTATCTATATGAATGCAACTACATGCAAAATGTTTCTACCTACTTGGTTAAAAGTAAACAAATCTTTTAAGAACAAATATGAACTGGATTTCACTAATTCAAATCATAAAAATGAAGTACAAATAGACTTGCAAGAAGAAGATAGCTCATGAAAGTCGGGAACAAAGAATCGAGCATCGAACCCTCACCGGAAGTGTATACACTTTAATCACTTAAGTGTTTAAGGTTCGACTCTCTCAACTCTCTACTAACCTTGCTTTCTAAGGCTTGCTCTTCTTCTACCAATTAACAAAATTTTAATGCACAAATACACAAATCAAGAGGTCTTTTAAGGGTTGTAATGGGGTTAGGGTCAAGGTAGGATTGTATTTGGTTGAGTGGGCTAAAATCTGAATCCTTAATTAACCTAAACTTTCCACCTAACTTAGACAATCCATGTAATCATAATACAACATCTAACTATCCATTAACCAAGTTTTCCACATATTCATGCATCCTAATTTTGAGTACAGTAGATATGCATTGCTTCCACCATTTACTTTGGGGCATTTTGTCTCCTTTTACTTATTTGCTCTTTTTCTTTTCTTTTTCTCCTTTTTTTTATTTTAATAAAATTCATTTTTCATAATAATTTTTTTTTCTTTTGCTTTTCTTAAGGCATATGATTAAGGTATTGAATGCATGAACAAATTCTCAACATTCTTTCACATCTTCACAAAATTCTAACATACTCAATTCTCAAACCAAATGTTTCCAAACCCAATTTTCCACACTTAATTTATGAGTACTCTCACTAGTCTAAGCTAACCAAGGATTCAAATTAAGGACATTATTGTTTTCCGCTTAGAATTAGTGATGAGCTAAAGTAAAGAATAAAGGGGTATAATAGGCTCAACATTGGTTTGCAAAGGATAATGAAAGGGTAAGGCCATATGGGTATGTAAGCTCAGTGAAACAAGGCCTTAATCATATAAGTGCATGCATACATCAAACAATGAAAATATAGAATTAAGCAAAACAAAGATCACAATTTTAGAGAGAAAAACACACACCAAAAATAAAATATTGGTTGATAAAATGCAACCAATCAAATAAGCTCAAAAATCTCACAAGTTTTGTGTGTTCGAGCTCTAAACTATGTTCAAGTGTAAAATTTCTTCAAACAAGTTTAATAAAAAAGTTTTAATTTAAATTAGTGAAATACTCTAAAAAGTTTCTTGAAAAAGTAAATATGACTTTAACCAAGTGGTGGTAAAATATGCACAAAATCAAATAAATATGCAATCAAACATGCAAATGCAACAACTAACAAGGAAAATAAACCATTGGTGTTGAGATAGAAGAGTAACTAACCCATGGAGATCGGTATCGACCTCCCCACACTTAAAGATTGCACCGTCCTCGGTGCATGCTAAGATGTGCAAGTGGACGGGCTGCTACAACTGATGCTATTCTCTAAAGATTGTGCAGATGGGCTTGTCTGTTGCCCCATATAAAAGTTCTTTTCCTGTCCCTTCTCGGTGGCCATCCTGAAAGAAGAGGAAAAAGAAGAAAAGTAACCCAAAAACAAAGATAGGAAACAATTTAAAATATGGTTGGGTTAATGCCAAATGATGAGGGTCTCAATTATATGGTAGCTACAACATGCAAGTGAGAAAATAGAAGAAGCACATGACAAATCAAGAGTGCAAAAATTTGCAACAATGGAAAAGAGAGTGGGTAATGAAAGACAGTATAAGTTCATGTCAATGCAAAAGTAATACAAGTATCATAAAAGATGAGCATTGACTTAGATAATATTACCCAACAGTGGAAAACAAGTTACTAAGCACCAAAATAATACCAAAAAAGATGTAACAGTTGAATAAGAAAATTTAACATCAGCGGAAAAATAATAAATTTAGGAAAGAAAATAAAAATATGCATAAAATTATAATACAATGAATGAAAGTATGCAGATAAATTAAGTAAAATAGAATGAAAGAGAATAAGGATGAGAAGTTAAAGAAATGAAGAAAAAGAAAGTAAGAAAGGAGGAAGAAAGAGTAAGAAAAGATAGAAGAAAGAAGAAAGAATGATAATAGAAAGATAAGTAGGATTGGAGAAGAAAAGATAGGAATTCTGGCGCTGATCTGGATAAACTGTGCGTTGCATGCGATGCGGACGCGTGGGTCACACGATCGCGTGGCCTGATTTGTGCAATTTGCGTGAGTGCAGCCGTGCGTTCGCGCAACTCTTTGTTTTAAACTCTTTTTGCCAGATTTTTGGGTGACGCAATCGCGTGGGTGACGCGATCGGGTGAATGGCCATAATTTGAAAACGACGCGGCCGCGTGGGGTACGTTGTCGCGTGGTACGGCTTGTGCTTCTAGCATCAATCCAGCCTTACTCCATCATAACTTGCAGCCATACACCTCTTTACGTCGATTTGGCAGGGCCACGCGGCCGCGTGGGTGACGCGGACGCGTTGGCATGTTTTTGCCTAAGGCACGCCTCCAGCCACGCTTTCGTGTGACTCTCTGCTTCTTTTCTTCTTGTTGCGAAGGCACCTATGATGCGGACGCATCAGCGATGCTTACGTGTCGCGTGCGTTTTTTTTATATTATGCAGAATGCAGATGCAAATGCAGACTATATATTGCTATATGCAGAGATTATGAATGAACACTAGTAAAAATAAAATAAAATAAGATTAAGAAATAAAAAAGAATGATTATACCATGGTGGGTTGTCTCCCACCTAGCACTTTTAGTTAAAGTCCTTAAGTTGGACATTTGGTAAGCTCCTTGTCATGGTGGCTTGTGCTTGAACTTGTCTTGAAACTTCCACCAATGCTTGGACTTCCAATAAGCTCTATCAATACCAAGTAAATTTGTCAAGCTTTGATGGAGTTCTTCACAAGCTTTGAGCTCCCAAATTTGATCCTCATATATTCCCGGATCCCAAATCTTGATCCTACACCCGTTTTCAAGTTGATCATCATGATTCCATCCGGGTGGTAAGCAATCGGAATTCTCACCAAGGCATCCAAACAGCCTCCTAGACCCATTCAGTTGTGCTTTATACCAACCTTTGTATTTAAACTTTGAGCCTTTCACCATATTGAATCTTGCATGACAATTCCTACCACTAGCCATCTCCCTCTTACTCGTAAAGCCACAAAGAGCTCGAAGTTGACCATCTGTCTTAAGTAACCTATATTCAAGCGGGAAGGTAAAGGTCAAGGATAAGTATTTTACCCACTTGAATGTTGTATTGGATGGTAATGGCTTTGGGGGAGAGGTCTCCAACAACTTTGGCAAGGTGATTTCAAGCTCTATTCCCTTGTGATCTTCCTTGATAACTTCCACCTCTTTGCAAGCTTCTTCAATTTCCACCTCTTCCTCTTGGTAGCTTTCTTTGAATTCAATATCTTCTTCATTACTCACCAAGGGCATGGGAGGTTCTGCTTCTTCTTCTTTAATCTCCATCTCTTGATTAACCTCTGCAAAGTTTTCAACCATGATATGCCTTGGAGGTTGTACACCATTCTCAACATCAACATCAATCATCTTAGAAGGGAGCTCTATGACTGGACTTTCCCATGGAGGTTCAGCATCTCCTAAGTCTGCAACCACTTCTTCCTCTTTAATAATTGCTTCTTTGTCCAGTTGGTTTAGTATAAAATTGTACTCTTCCTTGATGATTTCCTTTCCATGACAACTCCCTTCAACTACTCCTTCATTTGCAAGGGTCTCTCCTACCTCCACTTTTTGGTCCTCCTCTTTCTCTAAGACAAAACCACACTCCTCCTTGATGTCTTCCTTCACTAATCTTCAACCACTCCTTCGACTTCAAGGGTCTCTACTACCTTCATCTGTAGGGCCTCCTCTAGCTTCTTATGAAGTATGGATTTGCGAAGATGATTCTTTCTTTCTTGATCTATATCAATAGCATAACTGGGATCACCTTACTCTTGGATTGATGGATGTGGGTGCTCTTCCATGGAGGGTGGTGATGGGATGGGAAGATTATTATGTGGTTGAAAAGGAAGCGTACTGAAGCTTGAGGGTTGAATATTGGAGGTAGAGGGTTGGTCCATGCAGGATATAAGATTTTGGAGTGTAGAGGTGAGACCAATGATATTAGAGATGAGTGTGTTGTTATCCAATGGAAGTTGGGGTGGATAGGAGGGTTCATTTGGGAGAGAGAGCTCATAATACGGAGGTGGTTCTTCTTGATAAGGATATGGAGATGGTGGATATTGAGGTGGTGGTTCTGGGTGTGGTTCATGTGGTGGTTAGTGTGGTGGATGTGGGTTAGGGTCATATGGGGGTGTTTGGTGGTAAGGTGCTTGTGAGTATGGTGGTTCAAAGGTATGTTGGGGAGGCAGTTCATAAGCATATGGCGGGGCTTATTGGAAACTACAAGGGGGTCCACTATATTCATCATCTTTGTACGCTCCCTGGAATGGCTCTTGACCATAGTAATTTGGTGGAGATGGTTTGTCACGAAAGGGTCCACCATAACTATTGTCTTGGTATGCATCACAGAATGGTTGTTGGTTATAGCACATTGGAGGGGGTTGTTACCAAGAGGGTTGATCAAATCCTTGTGGCTCCTCCCATCTTTGATTCTTCCAACCTTGATGCCTATTTTCATTATAGTTTTCATTCCTTACAACAACATTAGAACCAAACTTGAAACCAGAGGGATGAGAATTCATAGTAGCTAAAGAAAATAAAAACAAAAACTAATAAAAAAATTAATGAAAATAAACTCCTTAAACTAGAAACACTGACAACAATATAAGATAAAGGTTTGAAAAAGGTTTAAATTTTGAAAAGGGTTGATTTTTAAAATTTTAAATTTAAATTTTGAAATTTTGAATTTTGAATTTTGGAATTTAAATATTAAAATTTGAAATTTGATTTTGAAATAAGATAAGATAAGATTTTGAAAAAGATATGATTTTTGAAAAAGATTTGAATTTTGAAATTTAAAACTAAGATAAGATAACATAAAAATTTTAAAATAAAAATATGAATTTTTTTTCGAAAAAAATCAATTAAAATAAAGAGAAAAGATATTTTTGAATTTAATGAGGAAAGGGAAAAACAATAAAATGACACCCAACTTAAAATTTTTAGATCAAAACGAAGAAAACAACCAAGAACAACTTGAAGGTCAAGATGAACACCAAGAACAACTTGAAGATCAAGAAAGAACAAGGAACATTATTTTCGAAAATTTTAATAACTAAATAAAAACCAAAAACCTCTTAATTTACGAAAAAAGCAAAAATAAAAACAAAAATAAAAACAAATAAACAAGCAAAAAGTAAATATTTACAATAACTAATAATAAGGCACATGTTTGTAATTCCCCAGCAACGGCGCCATTTTGACGAGTGGATTTCTGCTGGTAAAGAATTTTTATAAAAATAATCGCGTTGGTAGTATAGTTTCTAAACCAATAGAGAACCCTTTCGTACAAAAGTTTTGTTTGTCACTTAAGCAAACCCAATAAAATTTATAACCGAAGTATTTAAACCTCGGGTCGTCTTCTCAAGGAATTGCAGGGAAGTATGATTTATTATTGGTTATGGAAAATTGTATATTTTTGGGTTTTTGAAATAATGAACAAGTAATTTAAATGGCAAGAAAAGTAAATTAATAATTATAAAGAAAACTCTTGGCAAGGTATAAGAACTGGAAATTCTATCCTAGTTATCCTTATCAGGTGTGATGAGAATTGTTTATCGCTCCCACTTAGTTAACCCTTACTAAATAAAGGTAAGTCAAATGGACTAATTAACTTGATTCCTCGGTCCTAGTCAACTCCTATGGAAAGACTAGCTTTAGAGGGATCCAAATTAATCAGCAATTCACAAATCTCAATCAAACGCTGAGTCTGATAACTCAAATGTTACCAATTACTTAACCAAAGCTAAAAGGGGAAAATAAATCTAAATTAAATTGAAAGCATCATAAAATAGAATAAAACATTCATTAATCTGAAATACCTCAAATAATATTAAATAGAATAGTCAAATCTTAACATGAAAAGTTCATAAACCAAATTGAAAAGATAAATAACAATTAAAATAATAGAATGAATAAAAGTAAAAAATAAATTAAAGGAACATTGAACCTGTGATTGAAGAAATAACCATAAAATAAGAGGAATCCTAATTCCTAAAACCTAAGAGAGAGGAGAGAACATCTCTCTCTAAAAACTACATCTAAATCCTAAAATTTATGTTAATGAAGTATGATATTATGAATGGATGGATTCCCCCACTTTATAGCCTCTAATCTGTATTTTCTGGGCCGAAAATTGGGTCAAAAACAGCTCAGAAATCGCTGAGGGCGAAATCTGCCACGCTGGTTTTTCGTCACTGCGACGCGTCCGCGTGGAGCACGCGTTCGCGTTGGCTAGCTCTATGGCCACTATAGAAAATTATATATCATTTCGAAGCCCCGGACGTTAGCTTTCCAACAAAACTAAAACCGCGTCATTTGGACCTCTGTAGCTCAAGTTATGACCGTTTGAGTGCGATGAGGTCAGGCTGGACAACTTAGCAATTTCTTCAACTTCTTGTATTCCTTCCATTTTTGCATGCTTCCTTTCCATCCTCTGAGCCATTCCTGCCCTGTAAATTCTGAAATCACTTAAAACACATATCATGGCATCAAATGGTAATAAGAGGGGATTAAACATTGCAAATTAAGATTAAAGAAACATGTTTTCAATCATAGCACAAAATCAGGAAAGAAAACATAAAACATGCGAATTGTCTGAATAAGTGTGAGAATAATGGATAAAATCCACTAGATTAAGCACAGGATAAACCCTAAAAATGGATTTTATCAGTATTCATGGATGATTTCTTTGTCTTTGGGGATTCCTTTTATTCCTGCCTTAACTATCTGGCCCTAGTTCTAAAATGATGCCAAGAAACTAACTTGATTTTAAACTGGGAAAAATGTCACTTCATGGTGACTGAAGGCATTGTTCTTGGACATCAGATTTCAAACAAGGGAATAGAGGTCGATCGGGCCAAGGTGGAAGTCATTAAACAATTACTACCACCTACTAATGTCAAAGCAGTCAGAAGTTTCTTAAGACATGCAGGGTTCTACAGGAGGTTTATTAAAGTCTTCTCCAAAATTGCAAAACCCCTGTGCAATCTCTTAGCCATTGACACTCCTTTTATTTTTAGCAAGGATTTCCTGCATGCCTTCGAAACTCTGAAATCAAAGCTTATCTCTACACCTGTCATTTCTACTCCCAACTGGGACCTACCATTCGAACTAATGTGTGATGTCAGTGATCATGCAATTGGTGCAGTCCTTGGGCAAAGACATGATAAGCTCTTGCACATCATTTATTATACCAGTCGTATTTTAAATGACGCACAAAAGAACTACACTACCATAGAGAAGGAATTACTTGCAGTGGTCTATGCCATTGACAAGTTCTATCCTATTTAATCGGCTCTAAGGTCATTATCTATACTGACCATGCTGCTCTCAAGTACCTTCTCTCGAAGCAGGACTTTAAACCAAGATTGATAAGATGGGTATTACTTCTGCAAGAGTTTGACATAGAGATTAGGGACAGAAAAGGGTCAGAAAATCAAATGGCTGACCACTTATCCTAGATTGAACCTGCAACAGGGACGTCCTCTCCCACTATTGAGATATCTGAGACCTTCCCTAATGAATAACTCTTTGCCACACACAAAGCACCTTGGTTTGTCGACATTGTAAATTACAAGGCGATAAGGTTCATTCCCAAGGAATACAGTAGACAGCAAGTTAGAAAGCTCATTCATGACGCTAAGTACTACTTGTGGGACGAACTATATCTTTTTAAGAGGTGCTCAGATGGTATAATCTGCCGTTGCGTGTCTGAGGAAGAAACAAAGCAAATCTTATGGCATTGGCATAGCTCAGATTATGGAGGTCATTTTGGAGGTGAGCGTACAACCACCAAGGTCTTTCAAAGCGGCTTCTACTGGCTAATGCTCCTCAAAGACTCCTGGGAGTTTGTCCGCAACTGCGACAGTTGTCAACGGGCTGGAAATCTCCCTCACCATCACGAAATGCCTCAACAAGAGATTTTAGAAATGGAGCTGTTTGATGTATGTGGAATAGACTTCATGGGTCCTTTTCCATCTTCATATTCGAACATATACATACTTGTGGCAGTAGACTATATATCTAAATGGGTTGAGGAAATTGCATTACCCACTAATGATACTCGAGTAGTGATGAAGTTCCTCCAGAAATACATATTCAGCAGATTCAGTGTCCTAAGGACACTGATCAGTGATGGAGGCAGTCACTTCTGCAAGAAATAGCTCAACTCCATTCTTTACCGTTATGGCGTTTGCCACAGGGTGGCAACTCCCTACCATCCGCAGACAAATGGACAAGCTGAAGTCTCTAATAGGAAACTCAAGAGAATACTGGAGAGAATAGTGAGCACCTCTAGAAAATATTGGGCAAGGAAGCTTGATGATGCCCTCTGGGCGTATAGAACAGCTTTCAAGACCCTTATTGGGATGTCCCCTTACCAACTGGTTTATGGCAAGGCATGTGATTTACCAGTGGAACTGGAACACAGGTGGTGTGGGAAATTGTGATTCACACTTTTCACAACTCCGCACAACTAACCAGCAAGTGTACTGGGTCGATCCCACGGAGATTGTTGGCTTGAAGCAAGCTATGATCATCTTGTAAATCTCAGTCAGGTGGATTCAAATGGTTATGAGGTTGTGATAATTAAAAGATAAATAAAACATAAAATAAAATAAAGTTACTTATGTAATTCATTGGTGGAAATTTTAGATAAGCGCACGGAGATGCTTTGTTACTTCTGAACTTCTGCTTTCCTATTGTCTTCTTCCAATCATGAGTGCTCCCTTCCATGGCAAGCTGTAGGATTCTCTCAGTGAAAATGGTCCTCTACGGTTTCTGCACGGCTAATCAATTGTCGAATTTCTCGTCTCGGATGAAAAATACCAGGCACAGCTACCACATGGCTAATCATCTGTCGGTTCCCGCTAGTATCGGAATAGGATCCATTGATCCTTTTGTACACTGTCACTGCGCCCAACATTTGCAGGGTTGAAGCTCATCACAGTCATCCTTTCCCAGATCCTACTCGAAATACAACAGACAAGGTTTAGACTTTTCGGATCTCAGGAATGCTGCCAATTGGTTCTAGCCTATACCATGAAGATACTAATCTCATGGACTCGGTCCGTGTATTAGATACCCAAGAGATACGCACTCAAGCTATCGCCCAATGACTACGTTGAGCTCAAATAGAACGGAAGTGGTTGCCAGGAACGCGTTCATAGAGTTGAAAATAATGATGAGTGTCACGGATCATATCATTCTCCAGGTTGAAGAACGAGTGAGTATCTCAGAAATAGAATCAAGCGTGATTGAATAGAAACAGTAGTAATTACATTAATTCATGAAGAACAGCAGAGCTCCACACCTTAATCTATAGGGTGTAGAAACTCCACCGTAGAAAATACATAAGTGAAAAAGGTCTAGGCATGGCCGAATGGCCAGCCTCCAAAACGTGAACAATGGTCTATGATAGCATTCAAAGATGATCAAAAAGACACACAAAATAAATCTCTAAAAGTAGTTTTTATACTAAACTAGTAACCTAGGGTTACAGAAAATGAATAACTAAGTGCAGATAGTGCAGAAATCCACTTCTGGGGCCCACTTGGTGTGTGCTTGGGCTGAGCATTGAAGCTTTTTCGTGCATAGGCTATTCCTGGAGTTAAACGCTAGCTTTGGTGCCAGTTTGGGCGTTTAACTCCAATTCTGGTGCTAGTTTGGGCATTTTACGCCAAGATATTTTAGGCTGACTCTGAACGCCAGTTTGGGCCATCAAATCTCGGGCAAAGTATGGACTATTATAAATTGCTGGAAAGCCCAGGATGTCTACTTTCCAACGCAATTGAGAGCGTGCCAATTGAGCTTCTGTAGCTCCAGAAAATCCATTTCGAATGCAGCAGGGTCAGAATCCAACAGCATCTGTAGTCCTTTTTCAGCCTCTGAATCAGATTTTTGCTCAGGTCCCTCAATTTCAGCCAGAAAATACATGAAATCACAGAAAAACATACAAACTCATAGTAAAGTCCAAAAGAGTGATTTTTGAATAAAAACTAATAAAAATATAATAAAAAGTAATTAAAACATACTAAAAACTATGTAAAAACAATGCCAAAAAGGGTATAAATTATCCGCTCATCAACAGGGCCTATTGGGCGACCAGATTCCTCAACTTAGATGCCAAGGCAGTAGGAGAAAGGAGGTTGCTCCAGTTGAATGAGTTAGATGAATTCTGACATGCTGCATTTGAGAATGCTAAAATTTACAAGGAGAGGGCCAAGAAATGGCATGATAGAAAGATATCTTCCCAAGCCTGGGCAGAAGGTCTTGCTCTTCAATTCCAAACTCAAGCTCTTCCTTAGGAAGCTCAAGTCATGATGGACAGAACCTTATATGATCACTAACATGTCACCTTATGGTCGTATTGAGATCCAAAACAGACACTCTAACGAACGATTCACCGTCAATGGACAGAGAGTCAAGCATTACCTGGGGGATGACATTGAGCAAGATAGCTCTACACTGCTGCTAACATGAAAGCAGTAACGTCAAGCTAATGACATTAAAGAAGCGCTTGTTGGGAGGCAACCCAACCATAAGTATCTTTTAGTTTATTTCAGTTTTATCTCAGTTTAATTTTTTATTTTCAAGGTTTTCCCAGGTTTTCTAACATTTGTGATCATGTGTAGCCATTAGAACAGAAACAGAAACACGTAAGAGAGAAACAGAACACCCTGGAGAGTGCCCCTTACTAGTGTTCAATGCCAAAAGAAGGAAGGAAGCATGGGCGTTCAACGCCCATAAGGGAGGCAGTCTTGGCGTTCAACGCCAACAGGGGACCAAGCCCTCTTTTCTTGGGGACAAGCAAACTTTTTAAGTTTAGTGTTGCAGAGTAAGCTCTGGGATTATATTATCATCGAAGGCACTAAAGGAAGGTGAATCATCTTCATGGAAGATCAGCAACCGCCATAACTGAGGTGGTTAAGTTTCATTATTCCTTCTTTTATCTTATTTCCTGTTTTATATTCTAGCTTTTGCATGATCACTCTTAGGAATTATTTGCTTTAGTAGTTTATTTTCAAAATTTCTATGGGTATAAGATATCCTATGTATCCCTCATCAAGCTTAAAGAATTTTTTTTTCAAAAAGAAGTAGTAAGATGCACAAGGTCTCAAGTTATATCATGGGTTATTCCAATTATTTTAATGTGGTGGCCTTATATTTATTTTCTGAATGTATGAATTAACTATGCATATTTGATATTGAAGTTGAGCATATTGACTCTTGAAGAACAGTGAATTTAGAGAAGTATTATTGATTCTCTGAAAAATCAATAAAATATTGATTCTTGAAGCAAGAAAAAGTAGCAAAAAGAAAAAGCCAAAAAAAAATAAAAAGAAAAAAAGAGAAAAAGCTCAAAGAAAAAGGCAAAAGAGCAAGGATCCAAGGCTTTGAGAATCAATAGTTAGGAGGGTCAAAAGAAACAAATTCTGACCTAAAAAGTTCAAATGAGTTGCTTCCCCTAACTATATGCTTGTGGTGTGAAGGTGCCAAGTAAAAAGCTTGAGACTTATTGTTAAACTAGGAGAATCAATAATATCATCCGAAATCTAGTTCCAAGGGATGCCAATACTTCTGAGCTTCAAAGGAGAGTGAGATGCCAAAACTGTTCAGAAGTAAAAGGCTAATAGCCCCATTCAAATAATTGGAACCAAGCTTCATTGATAACTTTGAGACTTATTGTATTTTTCTCTTCCACTCATCCCATTTTTTTCTTTGGTTTCTTGGGGACAAGCAACAGTTTCAGTTTGGTGTTCTGATGAGCGGATATTTTATACGCTTTTTGATATTGTTTTATTAGAGTTTTTAGTCATATTTTATCAAGTTTCAATATGTTT
This sequence comes from Arachis hypogaea, assembly GCF_003086295.3. NCBI lineage: Eukaryota > Viridiplantae > Streptophyta > Magnoliopsida > Fabales > Fabaceae > Arachis > Arachis hypogaea. Next base: position 110,545,703 of record NC_092052.1, on the reverse strand, counting down.
TAGTGCAAAATTCAGTTTTTGAATGCTACTATAAGTTTTTGTATTTTTCTTATGATTTCAAGTAATTTCAGTGCAAAAACTGCAAGTTTTGGCAAAGTCAAATTCAGAGGCAAAGAAAGGCTAGCAGATGCTATGAGATCCTGACCTCTGTGCATTCCAATAAGCATATCTTAAGCTACAGAAGTCCAAATGATGCGCTCTCAATGGTGTTGGAAAGCTAACTTCCAGGGCTTACTAGCAATATATAATAGTCTACACTTTACTTTGGAATTAATGGCATAAAATGGGCATTGAATGCCCAAATCATCCCCTATCCGGCGTTCAACGCCCCAAAAGGAGCAATCCCGGCGTTGAGCGACCAAGACGGACCAAATCCGGCGTTGCGCAGAAATCGTGATCGTTCATTCCTTAGTAACGGCGCTAAAAACTCAATATGCACGTTCATAATCTTAGTTCTTTGTCACAACTTCGTACAACTAACCAGCAAGTGCACTGGGTCGTCCAAGTAATAAACCTTACGTGAGTAAGGGTCGATCCCACGGAGATTGTCGGCTTGAAGCAAGCTATGGTCACCTTGTAAATCTCAGTCAGGCGGATTCAAATGGTTATGGTGAATTGATAATTAAAATATAAAATAGGATAGAGATACTTATGCAATTCATTGGTGAGAGTTTCAGATAAGCGTATAGAGATGCTTTTGTTCCTTCTGAACCTTTGCTTTCCTGCTGTCTTCATCCAATCATTCCTACTCCTTTCCATGGCAAGCTTTATGTAGGGCATCACCATTGTCAATGGCTACATCCCGTCCTCTCAGTGAAAATGGTCCAAAATGCGCTGTCATCACACGACTAATCATCTGTCGGTTCTCGATCATACTGGAATAGGATTCAGTAATCCTTTTGTGTCTGTCACTACGCCCAGCACTCGCGAGTTTGAAGCTCGTCACAGCCATCCCTTCCCAGATCCTACTCAGAATACCACAGACAAGGTTTAGACTTTCCGGATCTCAAGAATGGCCGCCAATAATTCTAGCCTATACCACGAAGACTCTGATCTCACGATCAGGAGGCTAAGAGATATGCATTCAAGCTTGCTTTCATGTAGAACGCAAGTGTTTGTCAGGCACGCTTTCATAAGTGAGAATGATGATGAGCGTCACATAATCATCACATTCATCATGTTCTTGTGTGCGAATGGATATCTTAGAGAAGAAATAGGCTTGAATTGAATGGAAAAAACAATAGTACTTTGTATTAATTCATGAGGAACAGCAGAGCTCCACACCTTAATCTATGGTGTGTAGAAACTCTACTGTTGAAAATACATAAGTGATAATGGTGTAGGCATGGCCGAATGGCCAGCCTCCATAAAGGTCTAAGATAGCATAAGACTGATCAAAGATCGGATCAAAGACCCTGAATACAATAGTAAAAAGTTCTATTTATACTAAACTAGTTACTAGGGTTACAGAAATAAGTAAATGATGCAGAAATCCACTTCCGGGATCACTTGGTGTGTGCTTGGGCTGAGCATTGAAGCTTTCATGTGTAGAGGTCTTTCTTGGAGTTAAACGCCAGTTTGTAACCTGTTTCTGGCGTTTAACTCTGCTTTGCAACCTTTTTCTGGCGTTTAACTCCAGAATAGGGCAGAAGGCTGGCGTTGAACGCCAGTTTGTGTCATCTAAACTTGGACAAAGTATGGATGATTATATATTGTTGGAAAGCCCTGGATGTCTACTTTCCAAAGAAATTAACAGATCGCCATTTGGACTCCTATAGCTCTAGAAAATCCACTTTGAGTGCAGGGAGGTCAGAATCCAACAGCATCTGCAGTCCTTCTTCAACCTCTGAATCTGATTTTTGCTCAAGTCCCTCAATTTCAGCCAGAAAATACCTGAAATCATAGAAAAACACACAAACTCATAGTAAATTCTAGAAATGTGAATTTTATTTAAAAACTAATAAAAATATAATAAAAACTAACTAAATTATAATAAAAACTATGTAAAAACAATGCCAAAAAGCGTATAAATTATCCGCTCATCACAATACCAAACTTAAATTATTGCTTGTCCCCAAGCAACTGAAAATCAAATAGGATAAAAAGAAGAGAATATACTATAAATTCCAAAATATCAATGAAACTTAGCTCCAATCAGATGAGCGGGACTAGTAGCTTTTTGCCTCTTGAATAGTTTTGGCATCTTACTTTGTCCATTGAAGTTCAAAATGATTGGCATCTATAGGAACTCAGAATTCAGATAGTGTTATTGATTCTCCTAGTTCAGTATGTTGATTCTTGAACACAGCTACTTTATGAGTCTTGGCCATAGCCCTAAGCACTTTGTTTTTCAGTATTACCACCGGATACATAAATGCCACAGACACATAATTGGGTAAACCTTTTTAGATTGTGACTCAGCTTTGCTAGAGTCCCCAATTAGAGGTGTCAAGGGTTCTTAAGCACACTCTTCTTTTTGCTTTGGACCTCGACTTTAACCGCTCAGTCTCAAGTTTTCACTTGACATCTTCACGCCACAAGTACATGGTTAGGGACAGCTTGGTTTAGCCGCTTAGGCTAGGAGTTTATTCCTTTAGGCCCTCCTATCCATTGATGCTCAAAGCCTTGGATCCTTTTTACCCTTACCTTTTGGTTTTAAGGGTTATTGGCTTTTTGCTCTTGCCTTTTGGTTTAAAGAGTTTTTGGCTTTTTCTGCTTGCTTTTTCTTTTTTTTTTTCGCCATTTTTCTTTTCTTTTTTTTTTTTCGCAAGCTTTTGTATTCACTGCTTTTTCTTGCTTCAAGAATCATTTTTATGATTTTTCAGATTATCAAATAACATGTCTCCTTTTTCATCATTCTTTCAAGAGCCAACATATTTAACATTCATAAACAACAATTTCAAAAGACATATGCACTGTTCAAGCATTCATTCAGAGAACAGAAAGTATTGTCACCACATCAAAATAATTAAACTAGTTTCAAGGATGAATTCGAAATCATGTACTTCTTGTTCTTTTGTAAATAAAACATTTTTCATTTAAGAGAGGTGATGGATTCATAGGACATTCATAACTTTAAGGCATAGACACTTAAATACTAATGATCATGTAATAAGACACAAACATAAACATAAAGCATAGTAAACGAAAAAACAGAGAAATAAGAACAAGGAGATTAAGGAACGGGTCCACCTTAGTGAGGGTGGCGTCTTCCTCTTCTTGAAGAACCAATGGTGCTCTTGAGCTCCTCTATGTCTCTTCCTTGTCTTTGTTGCTCCTCCCTCATAGCTCTTTGATCTTCTCTAATCTCATGGAGAATGATGGAGTGCTCTTGGTATTCCACCCTTAGTTGTCCTATGTTGGAACTTAATTCTCCTAGGGAGGTGTTAATTTGCTCCCAATAGTTTTGTGGAGGAAAGTGCATCCCCTGAGGCATCTCAGGGATTTCATGGTGAGGAATTTCCTCATGCTCTTGTTGAGGCCCATGATCTCTTGTTTGCTCCATCCTTTTCTTAGTGATGGGCTTGTCCTCTTCAATGAGGATATCTCCTTCTATGTCAATTCCAGCCGAATTGCAGATGTGACAAATAAGGTGAGAAAATGCTAACCTTGCTAAAGTGGAAGACTTGTCAGCCACCTTATAAAGTTTTTGAGGTATAATCTCATGGACGTCCACTTCCTCCCCAATCATGATACTATGGATCATGATGGCCCGGTCTATAGTAACTTCAGACCGGTTGCTAGTGGGAATGATTGAGCGTTAAATAAACTCCAACCATCCTCTAGCTACAGGCTTAAGGTCCAGTCTTCTCAATTGAACCGGCTTGCCTCTTGAGTCAACTTTCCATTGAGCTCCTTCCACACATATGTCCATGAGGACTTGGTCCAACCTTTGATCAAAGTTGACCCTTCTAGTGTAGGGGCGTGCGTTTTCTTGCATCATTGGCAAGTTGAACGCCAACCTTACATTTTTCGGACTGAAATCTAAGTAATTCCCCCGAACCATTGTAAACCAATTCTTTGGATTCCGGTTCACACTTTGATCATGGTTCCTAGTGATCCATGCGTTTGCATAGAACTCTTGAACCATTAAGATCCCGACTTGTTGAATAGGATTAGAGAGAACTTCCCATCCTCTTCTTCTAATCTCATGTCGGATCTCCGGATACTCATTCTTTTTGAGCTTGGAAGGAACCTCAGAGATCACTTTCTTCTTAGCCACAACTTCATAGAAGTGGTCTTGATGGACCTTTGAGATGAATCTCTCCATCTCCCATGACTCAGAGGTGGAAGCAATTGCCTTCCCTTTCCTCTTTCTTGAGGTTTCTCTGGCCTTAGGTGCCATTAGTGGTTATGGAAAAACAAAAAGCAATACTTTTACCACACCAAACTTAAAATGTTTGCTCGTCCCCAAGCAAAAGAAGAAAGAAAGAAGGAAAAGAAGAAGAAAAATGGAGGAGAGGGAGAGAGGTGTGTATTCGGCCAAGGGGAAGAAGAGATGGTTGTGTTGTGTGAAAATGAAGAAGGAGGAGAGGTTTATATAGGAGTGGGGGAAGGTTTAGGGTTCTGCCATTAGGGTTGGGTTTGGGGGGGAAAAAGAGTTTTGAATTTTTGGAGGTAGGTGGTGTTTTTTGGGGAAAAGAGGATTGATGTGAGTGGTGAAGAGGTGATGGGAAAGAGTGATTGAGGTGATTGGTGAAGGGTCTTTGTGGAAGAGAGTTATGAAAATGTGTGAAGAGGAGAGAAGAAAAGGTGGGGATCCTATGGGGTCCACAGATCCTGAGGGGATCCTGTGAGGTCCACAGATCCAGTGGGTCAAGGACTTAACATCCCTGCTCCAATTAGGCGTGTAAAACGCCCTTAGTATGCATGTCTGGCGTTAAACGCCAGCTTGCTGCTTGTTTCTGGCGTTTAACGCCACTTCCATGCTCTGTTCTGGCGTTAAACGCCAGTCTGGTGCTTGTTTCTGGCGTTTAACGCCAGCTTGATGCTTCTTTCTGGCGTTAAACGCCAGTAAGTTCTTCCTCCAGGGTGAGCTATTTTTAAAGCTGTTTTTCATTCTATTTTTGATTTTTCAGTAGTTTTTGTGACTCCACATGATCATCAACCTAAAAAAAACATAAAATAACAATAGAAAATAAATAGATATAATTAAATAACATTGGGTTGCCTCCCAACAAGCGCTTCTTTAATGTCAATAGCTTGACAATGAGCTCTCATGGAGCCTCACAGATGTTTAGAGCATTGTTGGGACCTCCCAACACCAAACTTAGAGTTTGAATGTGGGGGTTCAACACCAAACTTAGAGTTTGGTTGTGGCCTCCCAACACCAAACTTAAAGTTTGACTGTAGGGGCTTTGGTTGACTCTGCAGTGAGAGAAGCTTTTCATGCTTACTCTCCATGGTTACAGAAGGAGATCCTTGAGTTTTAAACACAAGGTTGTCCTCATTCAGTTGAAGGACCAACTCGCCTCTGTCCACATCAATTACAGCTTTTGTTGTGGCTAGGAAGGGTCTTCCAAGGATGATGGATTCATCCTCATCCTTCCCAGTGTCTAGGATTATGAAATCAGCAGGGATGTAAAGGCCTTCAACCTTTACTAGCACGTCCTCTACTAGTCCATAAGCCTGTTTTCTTAAGTTGTCTGCCATCTCTAATGAGATTCTGGTAGCTTGCACCTCAAAGATCCCAAGTTTCTCCATTACAGAGAGTGGCATTAAGTTTATTCTTGACCCCAGGTCACACAGAGCCTTCTCAAAGGTCATAGTGCCTATGTTACAGGGAATTAGGAATTTACCAGGATCCTGTTTCTTTTGAGGTAGAGTTTGCTGAACCAAGGCATTTAGTTCCTTGATAAGCAATGGAGGTTCATCCTCTCAAGTCTCATTACCAAATAATTTAGCATTCAGCTTCATGATTGCTCCTAAATATTGAGCAACTTGCTCTTCAGTAATGTCTTCATCTTTTTCAGAAGATGAATATTCATCAGAGCTCATGAATGGTAAAAGGAGGTTCAATGGAATCTCTATGGTCTCTAGATGAGCCTCAGATACCTTTGGTTCCTCAAAGGGAAACACCTTATTGGTCACTGAACGTCCCAGGAGGTCTTTCTCACTAGGATTCACGTCCTCTTCCTCCTCTTTGGGTTCGGCCACACCAAGTAAGGTAATGGCCTTGCACTCTCTTTTTGGATTCTCTTCTGTATTGCTTGGGAGAGTACTAGGAGGGGTTTCAGTGACTCTTTTACTCAGCTGGCCCACTTGTGCCTCCAAATTTCTAATGGAGGATCTTGTTTCATTCATGAAACTTAAAGTGGCCTTAGATAGATCAGAGACTATATTTGCTAAGCTAGATGGAGCCTGCTTAGAATTCTCTGTCTGTTGCTGAGTGGATGATGGAAAAGGCTTGCTATTGCTAAACCTGTTTCTTCCACCATTATTAAAGCCTTGTTGAGGCTTTTGTTGATCCTTCCATGAGAAATTTGGATGATTTCTCCATGAGGTATTATAGGTGTTTCCATAGGGTTCCCCCATGTAATTCACCTCTGCTATTGCAGGGTTCTCAGGATCATAAGCTTCTTCTTCAGAAGATGCCTCTTGAGTACTGTTGGATGCAGCTTGCAATCCATTCAGACTCTGAGAAATCATATTGACTTGCTGAGTCAATATTTTATTCTGAGCCAATATGGCATTCAGAGTATCAATTTCAAGAACTCCCTTCCTCTGAGGCATCCCATTACTCACAGGATTCCTTTCAGAAGTGTACATGAACTGGTTATTTGCAGCCATGTCAATGAGTTCCTGAGCTTCTGCAGGCATTTTCTTTAGGTGAATAGATCCACCTGCAGAATGGTCCAATGACATCTTAGATAATTCAGACAGACCATCATAGAATATATCCAGGACGGTCCATTCTGAAAGCATATCAGAAGGACACTTTTTGGTCAGTTGCTTGTATCTCTCCCAAGCTTCATAGAGGGATTCACCTTCTTTTTGTCTGAAGGTTTGAACGTCCACTCTAAGCTTGCTAAGCTTTTGAGGAGGAAAGAACTTGGCTAAGAAAGCCGTGACCGGCTTATCCCAAGAGTTCAGGCTATCTTTAGGTTGAGAGTCCAACCATATTCTAGCTCTGTCTCTTATAGCAAACGGGAAAAGCATAAGCCTGTAGACCTCAGGATTAACCCCATTGGTCTTAACAGTATCACAGATCTGCAAGAATTCAGTTAAGAACTGAAAAGGATCTTCTGATGGAAGTCCATGAAACTTGCAATTCTGTTGCATCAGAGAAACTAATTGAGGCTTTAGCTCAAAATTGTTTGCTCCAATGGCAGGAATTGAGATGCTTCTTCCATGTAAGTTGGAATTTGGTGCAGTAAAGTCTCCAAGAATCTTCCTTGCATTGTTATTATTTTCAGCCATGTCTCCTTCTTTTTCGAAAATTTCTGTCAGATTTTCTCCAAAGAGTTGTGCTTTAGCTTCCCTTAGCTTCCTCTTTAGAGTCCTTTCAGGTTCAGGATCGGCTTCAACAAGAATGTTCTTATCCTTGTTCCTGCTCATATGAAAAAGAAGAGAACAGAAAATAATAGGGATCCTCTTTGCCACAGTAGAGAGGTTCCTTTATGTGAGTAGAAGAGAAGAAAAAGAATTCGAACACAGAAAGAGGGAGAGGGTTCGAATTTTTAAGAAGAGAAGTGTTAGTAGATAAATAAAATAATTAAAAAGAGATGAGGGAGAGAGAATTTCGAAAATTAAATAAAATAAAAATATTTTTGTTTTTATTTTAAAATTAAAGTAAAATTCAAAAATTTTAAAAAGAAAAATGAAATTAAATTAAAATTAAAATTAATTAGTTAATAAAAAGGAATTTTGAAAAAGAGGTTAGTGATTTTCGAAAATTAGAGAGAGAGAGTTAGTTAGGTAGTTTTGAAAAAGATAAGAATCAAACAAAAAGATAAGATTAATTGAAAAAGATTTGAAAATCAAGTTTGAAAAGATAAGAAGTTAGAAAAGATTTTTGAAATTGATTTTGAAAAAGATGTGATTGAAATTTATTTTGAAAAAGATTTGAAAAAGAAATTTAAAAAGATTTGATTTTGAAAATTAAAGTTGATTACTTGACTAACAAGAAACAAAAAGATATGAGTTAAAATTTAAAGATTGAACCTTTCTTAATAGGCAAGTAACACACTTAAAATTTTTGAATCAATCACATTAATTGTTAGCATTAATTTCGAAAATATGAAATAGAAATAAGAAAAAGATTTTGAAAATAAATTTTGAAAATTTCGAAATTATGAAAGAAAAAATGAAAAAGATTTGATTTTTGAAAAATATTTGAAAAAGATAAGGTTTTTAAATTGAAAATTTGACTTGACTCATAAGAAACTATTAAATTTTAAAAAATTTTGAAAAAGTCAACTCAAATTTTCGAAAATTTATGAGAGAATAAGGGAAAGATATTTTTTTGATTTTTGAATTTTTAATGATGGAAGAGAAAAACACAAAAAAAGACACAAGACATAAAAATTATGTAACAAAACAAGAAAAATATGCAAGAACACTTTGAATGTCAAGATGAACACCAAGAACACTTTGAAGATCAAGATGAACATCAAGACTTATTTTTGAAAATTTTTTTAAGAAAAGAAAAACATGCAAGACACCAAACTTAGAAATTTTCAATATTTAGACTTTAATAATTCTAAAATGCATATGAAAAATAAGAAAAGACACAAAACAAGAAAAGTTAAAGATCAAACATATAAAATCATCAAGAACAACTTGAAGATCATGAAGAACACATGCATGAATTTTCAAAAATTTTAAGAAAAGTTAAAAAGATGTAATTGACACCAAACTTAAAATTTGACACTAGACTCAAACAAGAAACACAAAATTATTTTTGGTTTTATGATTTTATTAATTTTTTGGATTTTTTGAAAATTATTTGGAAAAAGAAAAATAAGGATTTCAAAATTTCTAATGAGAATTCCAGGAATCATGCAATGTTAGTCTAAAGCTCCGGTCCATGAATTAGACATGGCTTATTAGCCAGCCAAGCTTTCAGTGAAAGCTCCGGTCCAAAATACTAGACATGGCCAATGGCCAGCCAAGCTTCAGCAGATACAAATCAGGCATATAACAGCTGATTAGATGTGAGTCCACGGACTCTTGTGATGATAAGTTGAAACCTCGGTCCAAAAGAATTAGACATGGCTTCACAGCCAGCCAGATTTCAACAGATCATCATGAAACTCTAGAATTCATTCTTAAAAATTCTGAAGCCATAGAATAATTTATTTTAAAATTTTTTTTGAAAATCTTTTCGAAAATAAAAAATAAAAAGAATAAAAACAAAAAGCTTAAAATAAAATTACCTAATCTGAGCAACAAGATGAACCGTCAGTTGTCCAAACTCGAACAATCCCCGACAACGGCGCCAAAAACTTGGTGCGCAGAAATCGTGATCGTTCATTCCTTGGTAACGGCGCTAAAAACTCAATACGCACGTTCATAATCTTAGTTCTTTGTCACAACTTCGCACAACTAACCATCAAGTGCACTGGGTCGTCCAAGTAATAAACCTTACGTGAGTAAGGGTCGATCCCACGGAGATTGTCAGCTTGAAGCAAGCTATGGTCACCTTGTAAATCTCAGTCAGGCGGATTCAAATGGTTATGGTGAATTGATAATTAAAATATAATAAAATATAATTAAAATATAAAATAGGATAGAGATACTTATGCAATTCATTGGTGAGAGTTTCAGATAAGCGTATAGAGATGCTTTTGTTCCTTCTGAACCTCTACTTTCCTGCTGTCTTCGTCCAATCATTCCTACTCCTTTCCATGGCAAGCTTTATGTAGGGCATCACCGTTGTCAATGGCTACATCCCGTCCTCTCAGTGAAAATGGTCCAAAATACGCTGTCACCGCACGGCTAATCATCTGTCGGTTCTCGATCATACTGGAATAGGATTCAGTAATCCTTTTGCGTCTGTCACTACGCCCAGCACTCGCGAGTTTGAAGCTCGTCACAGCCATCCCTTCCCAGATCCTACTCAGAATACCACAGATAAGGTTTAGACTTTTTGGATCTCAAGAATGGCCGCCAATAATTCTAGCCTATACCACGAAGACTCTGATCTCATGATCAGGAGGCTAACAGATATGCATTCAAGCTTGCTTTCATGTAGAACGGAAGTGTTTGTCAAGCACGCGTTCATAAGTGAGAATGATGATGAGCGTCACATAATCATCACATTCAACATGTTCTTGTGTGCGAATGGATATCTTAGAGAAGAAATAGGCTTGAATTGAATGGAAAAAACAATAGTACTTTGCATTAATTCATGAGGAACAGCAGAGCTCCACACCTTAATCTATGGTGTGTAGAAACTCTACCGTTGAAATACATAAGTGATAATGGTGTAGGCATGGCCGAATGGCCAGCCTTCATAAAGGTCTAAGATAGTATAATATTGATCAAAGATCGGATCAAAGACCCTGAATAGAATAGTAAAAAGTTCTATTTATACTAAACTAGTTACTAGGGTTACAGAAATAAGTAAATGATGCAGAAATCCACTTCCGGGCCCACTTGGTGTGTGCTTGGGCTGAGCATTGAAACTTTCACATGTAGAGGTCTTTCTTGGAGTTAAACGCCAGTTTGTAACCTGTTTCTAGGTTTAACTCTGCTTTGCAACCTGTTTCTGGCGTTTAACTCCAGAATAAGGCAGAAGGCTGGCGTTGAACGCCAGTTTGCATCATCTAAACTTGAGCAAAGCATAGACTATTAAATATTGCTGGAAATCCCTGGATGTCTACTTTCCAACGTAATTGAAAGAGCTCCATTTGGACTCCTGTAGCTCCAGAAAATCCACTTTGAGTGCAGGGAGGTCAGAATCCAACAGCATTTGCAGTCCTTCTTCAACCTCTGAATCTGATTTTTGCTCAAGTCCCTCAATTTCAGCCAGAAAATACCTGAAATCACAGAAAAACACACAAACTCATAGTAAAGTCCAGAAATGTGAATTTTATTTAAAAACTAATAAAAATATAATAAAAACTAACTAAATTATACTAAAAACTATGTAAAAACAATGCCAAAAAGCGTATAAATTATCCGCTCATCAGCGCACCACTCCCCTAAAATTCAAACTTTACCACTCTTCAAGGGTTCCATTGAAACCACATTTATCAAATCCTTTCAATAGTTTTAAGACTAAACCATTTATTGATTTAACATATAGATCAAAATTTTAGAACAAAACTAATTTTTCTCCATCGATGTACACCTCTACTATCTTGCTGATATGATCCTTGAAGATTTTGCTCATCAACCTTTGATAGGTGGCCCCCTGCATTCTTTAGCCCAAATGGCATGACCTTGTAGCAATAGGTCCCTGTTAGTGCTATGAACACCATTTTTTCCTCGTCAAGACGGTGCATCGTGATTTTGTTATACCCCGAGTATGCGTCCATGAAGCTCAGAAATTGGTAGCCCGATGTCGCGTCTACAAGGGCATCGATGTTGGAAAGAGGAAATGAATCTTTTGGACGCGCTTTATTGAGGTCTGAATAGTCAAAGGACATCCTCCACTTCCCATGGGCTTTCCTAACGAGGACCAAGTTTGAGAGCCACGTTGAGTAGTCCAGCTCTCTTATCAAACTGGCTTTCAAGAAGCTGGCCGTCTGCCTGGCTACCTCGTCAGCCCTTTCTGGCGAAATCTTCTTCTTATGCTGTGTGACTGGTTTGGCTTTAGGTTTCACGGCCAAACGGTGGGACATAAAGTCGAGGTCTACCCCTGGCATGTTAGCCAGAGTCCAAGCAAACAGGCCTCCGTTTGCTTTGATGGCCTCGATTTACAAATGTGAACTTGTCTTCTGTGTCCCCTACCGAAAACTTCTCCAGATCCACTTGAGGCTCCGACCTCGTCTTGTCGTCGACTCTCGCATACAAGTCTGCTAGGAACACCCCTGCTATTTCTTTTGACTTCTTTCTTAATGATAGGCTGGCGTTATCGCAAATGACCACCATTTCCAAGTCTCCTTAGACCAGTCCTACAGTTCCACTGTCCGCACAAACATCATTGTAAGGAGCTTCGTGCAGATGACGGCCGACAACTTGTTGATAGTTCTTCTTCCTAAGGTGACGTTGTACGCCATGGAATTCCTCAGAACCATGAACTCTGCCATTGCTGACTTTCTGCTTTTCCCAGATCCAACGCAGATCGGGAGTGTGACTAACTCATCGGGCCTAATGTAGTTATCTCCCAGGCCCACGACCTCGTGCTGATGGCTTTTGAGATCACTCTCTTTGAGCCCCAGGGCGTCGAACACATTACGAAACATGATATTTGAGTCAGCTTCTGTGTCCATGAAGATTCGCTTTACTAGGCCTGTCCAGATTCTCGCCTTAATCACAATTGGCGGGTCCCCGAGGAGGTTTAGACTTTCCGGATCCCAGGAATGCTGCCAATTGGTTCTAGCCTATACCACGAAGATATTAATCTCACGGACTCAGTCCGTGTATTAGATACCCAAGAGATACGCACTCAAGCTGTCGCCCAATGACTACGTTGAGCTCAAATAGAACGGAAGTGGTTGTCAGGCACGCGTTCATAGAGTTGAAAATAATGATGAGTGTTACAGATCATATCATTCTCTAGGTTCAAGAACGAGTGAGTATCTTAGAAATAGAATCAAGCGTGATTGAATAGAAAACAGTAGTAATTGCATTAATTCATGAAGAACAGCAGAGCTCCACACCTTAATCTTTGGGGTGTAGAAATTCCACCGTAGAAAATACATAAGTGAAAGAGGTATAGGTATGGCCGAATGGCCAGTCTCCAAAACATGAACAATGGTCTATGATAGCATTCAAAGATGATAAAAAAGACACACAAAATAAATCTCTAAAAGTAGTTTTTATACTAAACTAGTAACCTAGGGTTACAGAAAATGAATAACTAAGTGCAGATAGTGCAGAAATCTACTTCCGGGGTCCACTTGGTGTGTGCTTGGGCTGAGCATTGAAGCTTTTTCGTGTATAGGCTGTTCCTGGAGTTAAAAGCCAGCTTTGGTGCCAGTTTGGGCGTTTAACTCCAATTCTGGTGCCAGTTTGGGCATTTTACGCAAAGATGTTTTAGGCTGACTTTGAACGCTAGTTTAGGCCATCAAATCTCAGAAAAAGTATAGACTATTATATATTTCTCGAAAGCCCAGGATGTCTACTTTCTAACGCAATTGAGAGCGCACTAATTGGGCTTTTGTAACTCCAGAAAATCCATTTCGAATGCAGCAGGGTCAGAATCCAACAGCATCTGCAGTCCTTTTTCAGCCTCTGAATCAGATTTTTGCTCAGGTCCCTCAATTTCAGCCAGAAAATACCTGAAATCACAAAAAAATACACAAACTCATAGTAAAGTCCAGAAGAGTGATTTTTGAATAAAAATATAATAAAAAGTAATTAAAACATACTAAAAACTATGTAAAAATAATGCCAAAAAGGGTATAAATTATCCGCTCATCACAACACCAAACTTAAATTGTTGCTTGTCTCCAAGCAACTAAAAATAAAATAAGATAAAATAAAGATAATATACAATGAATTCCAAACTCATCAATGAACTTAGTTCTGATTAGATGAGCGGGACTTGTAGCCTTTTTGCTTCTAAACAGTTTTGGCATCTCACTTTATCTTTTGAAGTTCAGAATGATTGGCATCCATAGGAACTTAGAATTCAGATAGTGTTATTGATTCTCCTATTTCAGTATGTTGATTCTTGAACACAGCTACTTTATGAGTCTTGGCCGTGACCCTAAGCATTTTGTTTTCCAGTATTACCACCGGATACATAAATGCCATAGACACATAATTGGGTGAACCTTTTCAGATTGTGACTCAGCTTTGCTAGAGTCCTCAGTTAGAGGTGTCCAGAGCTCTTAAGCACACTCTTTTTGCTTTGGACCACGACTTTAACTGCTCAGTCTCAAGCTTTTCACTTGACACCTTCACGCCACAAGCACATGGTTAGGGACAGCTTGATTTAGCCACTTAGGCCAGAATTTTATTCCTTTGGGCCCTCATATCCATTAATGCTCAAAGCCTTGGATCCTTTTTACCCTTGCCTTTTGGTTTAAAGGGCTATTGGCTTTTTCTGCTTGCTTTTTCTTTTTCTTTTTTTTATTTCACCTTTTTTTTTCTCTTTTTTTTTTCTGCAACCTTTTCACTGCTTTTTCTTGCTTCAAGAATCAATTTTATGATTTTTTAGATTATCAATAACATTTCTCCTTTTTCATTATTCTTTCAAGAGCCAACAATTTTAACATTCATAAACAACAAATTAAAAAATATGCACTGTTCAAGTATTCATTCAGAAAACAAAAAGTATTGCCACCACATCAAAATAATTAAACTAATTTCAAGATAGAATTCGAAATCATACACTTCTTGTTCTTTTGCAATTAAAAACATTTTTCATTTAAGAAAAGTAAAGGATTCATAGGACATTCATAGCTTTAAGACATAGACACTAGACACTAATGATCATGTAATAAAGACACAAACATAGATAAAACATAAAGCATAATTTTTGAAAAACAGAAAAATAAGAACAAGGAAATTAAAGAACGGGTCCACCTTAGTGATGGCGGCTAGTTCTTCCTCTTGAAGATCTTATGGAGTGCTTGAGCTCCTCTATGTCTCTTACTTGCCTTTGTTGCTCCTCTCTCATGGCTCTTTGGTGTTCCATCCTTAGTTGTCCCATGTTGGAACATGCATCCTTTGAGGCATCTCAGGAATTTCTAGATGAGGAATTTACTCATGCTCTTGTTGAGGTCCATGAGTGGGCTCTCTTGTTTGCTCCATTCTTCTTCTTAGTTGAACCAGCTTGCCTCTTGAGTCTCTCTTCCATTGAGCTCCTTCCACACAAATGTCCCTAAGGACTTGGTCCAACCTTTGGTCAAAGTTGACCCTTCTAGTGAAAGGGTGAGGATCTCCTTGCATCATTGGCAAGTTGAATGCCAACCTCACATTTTTCGGACTGAAATCCAAGTAATTCCCCTGAACCATTGTGAGCCATTTCTTTGGGTTCGGGTTCACACTTTGATCATGGTTCTTAGTGATCCATGCATTAGCATAGAACTCTTGAACCATTAAGATTCTGACTTGTTGAATGGAGTTGGTGAGAGTTTTCCAACCTCTTCTTTGAATCTCATGTCGGATCTCCGGATATTCACTCTTTTTGAGCTTGAAGGGGACCTCGGGGATCACCTTTTTCTTGGCCACAACTTTATAGAAGTGGTCTTGATGGACCTTTGAGATGAATCTCTCCATCTCCCATGACTCGGAGGTGGAAGCAATTGCCTTCCCTTTTCTCTTTCTAGAGGTTTCTCTGGTCTTAGGTACCATTAATGGTTATGGAAAAACAAAAAGCTTTAGCTTTTCCCACACCAAACTTAGAATGGTTGCTCGTCCTCAAGCAAAAGAAGAAAGAAAGGAGTAGAAGAAGAAGAAATGAAGGAGATGGAGGTGAGGAGAGGGTTCGGCCAAGGGGGTGTATTGTGTATGATGTGTGAAATTGAAGGGAGTGAGGAGGGGTATTTATAGGGTAAGGGAGAGAGGGAATTCGGTTATGAAGGGGTGGGTTTGGGAGGGAAATGGCGTTTAATGCCAGCTCTGCTACCTTTCCTGGTGTTAAACGCCAGTCTGCTGCCCATTTCTGGCGTTTAACGCCAGCCAGACGCCAGATAGCCCTTTCTGGCGTTAAATGCCCAGAGTGCTGCCCATTCTTGCGTTTAACGCCCAGAATGCTGCCAGGCTAGGCATTAAACGCCCATTCTGCTATCCTTACTGGCGTTTAAATGTCAGTAAGCCTGTCCTCCAGGGTGTGCTGTTTTTCATGCTATTTTTCATTTTGCTTTAATTTTGCAGTTATTTTTATGACTTCACATGATCATCAACCTAAGAAAAACATAAAATAACAATGGAAAATAAATGAATATAATTAAATAACATTGGGTTGCCTCCCAACAAGCGCTTCTTTAATGTCAATAGCTTGACAATGAGCTTTTAGAGAGCTTCACATAGACTCAGAGCTTGATGTTGGCCTCCCAACACCAAACTTAGAAGTTGAGTGTGGGGGCTTGATAAACCCATATTTTATGATTCATCTTGTGCTCAATTTGAGTGTTTTTATCAATTCTTCACCCACTTATTCATATGAATTGCATGGTTTTACTTTCCCTTCCTTATTTTATGATATATGAGAAAACATGTTTCCTATGCTTTAAAAATATTAAATTTAATTATCCTTCATTATCATTCGATGCCGTGATTTGTGTGTTAAGTATTTTTAGGTCTCATAGGGCAGGAATAGCTTAAAGGACAGAAAGAAAACATACAAAAATGGAAGGAAAGCATAAAAATGGAGTTTTGAAGAAAAGGCAGCGACGCGAACGCATGGATGACGCGGACGCGTGCCTAGCGCGAAATGGCACTGACACGAACACGTGACTGACGCGGACGCGTGACTGACGCAAACACGTGACAAGGAAAAACTCCAAACCACGCAAACGCGTGTCCCACGCGCACGCGTGACGGACGCCACGTACAGGAATCTACAGAAAACGCCCCCAGCGATTTCTGGACCCCTTTTCGGCCCAAATCCAAGCCAGAAACACAGAATATAAGCCAGAGAATGGAGGAATCAAGGGATGACGTTTTTACAACATTCAATATACACAATTTCAGGTTTTAAATGCAGCTTTTAAAGAGAGAGGCTCTCTCCTCTCTCTCACGTTTTAGGATTAGAATTTCTTTTATTTTATTTTATGATTACTACTTTAATGCCAGGTTCAATGTTCCTTTAATTTAATGTTTTTCTTCTACTTTTATTTATTCCAATGCTTTTACTTGTTAACGTTCCAATTTAGCTTATGAACCTTTTCATGTCAAGATTTAAATATTCTATTTAATATAATTCGAGGTATTTCAGAATTATGATTATTTTATTCTATTTATGATGTTTTCAATTTAATTTAGATTTATTTTCTCCTTTTGGCTTTGGTTAAGTAATTGGTAACACTTGAGTTATCAAACTCAGCGGTTGATTGAGATTTGGGAATTGCTGATTAATTTAGATCACTCTAAAGCTAGTCTTTCCACGGGAGTTGACTAGATCTTGAGGATCAAGTTAATTAGTCTACTTGACTTTCCTTTATTTAGTAAGGGTTAACTAAGTGGGAGCGATAAACAATTCTCATCACACCTGATAAGGATAACTAGGATAGGATTTCCAGTTCTCATACCTTGCCAAGAGATTCTTTATAATTATTAATTTAATTTTCTTGCCATTTAAATTTCTTGTTTCCTATTTCAAAAACGCAAAAATATATCTTTTTCCATAACCAATAATAAACACACCTCCCTGCAATTCCTTGAGATACGACCCGAGGTTTAAATACTTCGGTTATAAATTTTATTGGGTTTGCTTAAGTGACAACCAAAACTTTTGTACAAAAGGATTCTCTATTGGTTTAGAAACTATACTTGCAACGCGATTATAATTTTATTAAAAATTTCTTTACCAACATTAAATCCCGAACGTCAAAAATGGCGCCGTTGCCGAGGAATTGCAAACGTCTGCCTTATTATTGGTTATTGTAAATATTTTACTTTGCTTGTTTATTTGCTTTTATTTTTTCCTTTTAATTTTTATTAGTTACTATGAGTTTTCACCCTTGTCGCTTTGAGTTTGGTTCCAATATTGTTGCAAGGAATGGAAATTATAACAGGAACATGCATCAAGGTCAAAACAATCAAAGATGGATGGAGCCACGAGGATCTAATCAACCCTTTAGGCAACAACACCTTCTAAACTACCATGGACGACGACCATTCAACAATGCATGTCGAGACAATAGTTATGGTGGGCCCTTTCGTGACAACCAACACCCACCAAATTACTATGGTCAAGAGCCATTCCGAGGTGCATACCAAGATGATAGATATGGTGGACCCCTCGTAGTTACCAACAAGCCCCATCATATGCCTATGACCCACCTCATCAGCATAACTATGAACCACCATACTCACAAGTCCCCTACCACCATTCACCTCCATATGACCCTAATTCTTATCCACCCCAATTCCAATCCAATTACTCCCAAGAACCACTACGTCTTTATGCACCATGTCAATATCCATCAACCCAAGAATCACGGGAGCGTCTCAAGGAAACAGTGGAAAAATTTCATGCAACCCTTCACCAACTGGAGCAAGCGATTAATCGATTACCTTCCCAACGTTCGGACACTCAAGGTACCCCCATGGCTTCATGAGGGCAATCTAATGAAGAACGTAGCATGAAGGAGATACTGGAAACTCCAATGGACGATAAGGAGCATGACTTTGTATTGGAACAAGTGGAGGAAGCTGAAATTATCGAAGAAGAAGAATTGGTTGAAGACTTAGGAGATGCTGAACCTCCATGGGAATCCAGAATTGTGGAGAATTCCATCAAAGAAGTAGCAATTGATGCTAAGAAGGATAGTGCACAGCCCCCAAAGCAGGTATCTTATGAAGAATTGGACGGAACAACTCAGGACGCGAGTTTCTTTGATAATGATAATCACGAATCAAGTTCTCCTAGTAATAAACTTGCATCCGCAAGTAAATTCTCTGAGATTGAAGAATCTTCCCCAAGTGAATACGAAAATGATGCGGAGGTAGACTTCTCTCAACCTCCAAATTATGACTTGAGTGATGAGGAAGATATCGAAGACTTTGATCAAAACGTGGTTCCAGTTGAAGAAGTTTGCAAGGAAGTGGAAGAATTCACAGAAGAACACAAGGGAGTAGAGCTTGCAAAACCACTGGAAACACCTTTTCCAAGGCCATTACCATCCAATACAAATTTCAAGTGGGTAAAATCCTTAGCCTTTATCTTTACTTTTCCACTTGAATATAGTTTGCTTGAAACAGATGGCCAGCTTAGAGCTCTTTGCGACTTTAAGAGTAAAAGCGAAATGGTTCATGCTCAAGGCTGGTGTGCAAGATTCAACGAGGTTCCACGCTTCACTTTGAAGGGTAGGGATTGGTTTCGAGTTTGATTGAATGGGTCTCGGAAGATGTTTGGTCATCTTGGTGAGAATACAACTTCCAAACCGCCCAGCTGGAAAAAAATAGATCGAAACAAAGGTGGATATAAAAGCAAGGTTTGGGATCTTGGAATCTATTCAAATATTCAGCACCCCGGGAGCCTGAAAACCTGTTTGAATTTGCTCAAGGGCTTTACATGCCTAGTTTGGGACCCTAGAGGCTGTTGGCATTCCAAACAGTGGTAGAGATTTTTGGATGAATTCAAGCACAAGCCACCATAGCAGGAAGCTCAGCAAATATCCAACTTAAGGACTTTAACCAAAAGTGCTAGGTGGGAGACAACCCACCATGATATGATCGTTCCTCTTTCAATTTTGATTTTATTTCGTTTTGTTTGTTTTTGAGTTTTATTTTATTCTATTTTCATTGAACCTGGAATTATTCATAACACCTACATTAGCATTGCATTTTGCATCCTGCATATAGAAAAAAAAAAAGAGGCACCCCACGCGTGCGCATGGGCCACGCGTGGGCGTTGAGTCGAAATCGGCGTCACAAATCCAACGCCCAAAAAGTTGGGCTGGAATCGTGCGGCTGTGGTGCATTAGGCATAATTTGGGCCATGCGATCACGTCGGCGATGCGAACGCGTCACCTTCCTTATATCTCACCCACGCAATCGCGTCAGTGACGCGAACACGTCACTTTCACTTTACACACACTACGCAAAAGCGTGGGCGATGCGTACGCGTCGCATGGAAATCATTGCCCCTAATTGGAAACAGAGAGTTGCGCCAAAATGACGCTGAAATTGTGCGTTTAACACAATTCTTAGTGACGCGTACGCGTGCCCCACGCGTACGCGTCACTTTCATTATCCATCAATCACGCGATCGCGTCAATGACGCGTTCGCGTCATTTCCTTTTCGCCCTAAACACGCGTTCGCGTGCTCCATGTGTTCGTGTGGATTCAAATACCCTAACCCCAACCCACGCAAAACCCTACCCCTTTTGCGTCCCCAAATCCCCTCCCTCTCCCTCTGCACTCTCTCTTCTCCCTTCCCCCAACCACCACATCACCACCACCTCTCACCGAACCGCCACCTTCGCCGACCAGAAACGCCGCGCCACCCCCTACTGGAACTACCCCCTTATCTTCTTCTTCTCTCTTCCTCCACTCCACTACCCTTCTCACCCCACTGCCGCGCCACCCCGTCACCGAGCCGCCCAGCGCCGCCGCCACCTCCCAGAACCTCCAGCCAACCACCACCAACCCCATTACCTTAACCCTACTCACCCCCTCTCTCTCTGCCAACCCCACCGCCGCCAAGGACCATTGCCCCGCAGCCCTGCAACCACCGCGAGACCCTAGCGCCGCCGTGTCTACCACCCAACCCAACACCATCTCTCTGAGCCCTAATTCCGTTCCTCTGCACACCAGGTTCCGCAAAATAGCGATGCCCTTTTCCGTTAGTTAGTTAGTTTTTCGAATTATGTTCAAATTAGGATAGTTAGAGATGCATGATCGTAGTGGATTTTAGGTGGTTAGGTAGCTAGGATGTGGTTAGTGGATTTAGGCCTAATAATTGCACCGTTCTTGTTAATTGTTTAATCTATTTCACAATTTCGAATATGCTGTGATGATGATGTTGTTCATATGCTATCCCTTACTATTCTTTGATGTAGATTGAGTTGTTTATTTTGAATTCCTGTGAATTACTAATTGTTACTCTTTTCTGCACTATTTTATTATCATATGAACTGGTTTTTGCTGTTGTTTATTACCTGTGAATGTCCAATTTTAGACGAAATGCTGTCCAATTTTTTTCAGCAAATTGTTTTAATCAACTACCATTCATGAATTAGTTTTGGAACTTTCTAATTTTGCACTAAATGGTTTTAACCAAAGCAATTCATGAATGCACGGGCCAGCTTTCTTATTCTTTCTGCTTCCCTTATTTAATTAAATCAAATTATTGATGATTTCACTTTGAATTTGCAAAACTTTTGCATGATTAATCATCAATAATCTGCACTTTTTACTTGAATTTGAGTTACTTGTTTTCAAATTTGTGCAATTTTAGTTATTGGGAACCACAACACCATGCCACTAACTTTAATTTCATTTTTAACTCTTAACCATTTTTAACTTCCTAACTTTTTAGTTTTCAACTAACCACTTTCAAACCACTTCAAGGCATGTTTAATTTTGTTCCTAGTTAGCAAACAATTCTGCACATATCAGTAATCTTGAATTGTGATTTTCATTCTCAAACTTTTCACTCGAATACAATTCAAAATTTTACACCTATTTAACTCAATTCATGCTTATATTCCTACTTTATGCCTATTTTGCCAATCTATGCTTCTATTGATATATTCCTATTTACTTACCTGTTTTCCTACTTTAGTTCTTAAACTGTATCCTGGAATTTCTGCTTTTTAGGATGTCTGACCCTAAAAGTAAAGGAAAGGGCAAAGAAACCACTGGCAAAAGGAAAAGAGAAGAATCCTCTACCTCTATTTTGGATATCCTCCACGACGATTCCTGGCGGGAGAAGAACTTTACCCCGCAGGAAAAGGCCGATCAGCTACTGCCTGCCACAGACCCTGTCAAGTTTACCAACAGATACTGTGAGCTTAAGTATCCAGTTTTTGCCACTTCCAGAAACCTATACCTGGAAAGGACCCTCAAAATTCCAGAAGAACTCAAACAATACACTTCAGATCAAATTAAACAGAGAGGCTGGTTCTTCTTGGAAAGGAACTTGACTGAAGTTAACTCATCCTGGGTCAAAGAATTCTATTGCAACTACTTCAAAACATCCCTGGATGCAGTCCAACTCAGAGGCAAGCAGATACTGGTTACTGAGGAAGCAATAGAAGAAATCCTCCACCTCCAGCCCAAATCCGATCAACCAGATGGTTACCAAAAAGTTGAGGAGGATATAAGATTCATGAGATTTGATTGGGACGCAGTCACGAGGACCATAGCTCTTGATCCCACTGTCCCATGGGTTATGAGCAAATCCACAGTGGCCCCAAAAGGAATTAAGATTATCTATCTGAATGATGAGGCTCGACTTTGGCAGCAGATTTTGAGTAAATACGTGATGCCGAGCACTCATGAGACGGAGGTGCCAGCTGCTATGATTACCCTCATCTGGTGTGTGATGGAGGGAAAAGACTTATATCTGCCCCGCTTTATCCGGTATTACATGGACAGAGTCCATGTCAGAGGCACCCTCCCTTTTCCTTACTTGATTACTCAGCTGGGCCGCCGAGCTGAGGTACCCTGAGAGCTGGCAGATGAAAAGCCCACCGCCACAGACTGCAAGAAGATCATCCCTCACAGTAGGAAGTTTCAGGCTTTAGGCTACCGGCCTCCTTTTCTCACTGACTCTGCTGAGGCAGCCACATCTTCTGCTGCCCCTTCAAGCCCTGCTGTACCAGCCACCACTACTGCACCTTCACCTGCTACAGAGCCCATCTACCACCTCGTGCATCGCTTATTTGACCGGTTGGACCAGATGCAGTGCCGCAACCACCGGCGATATGAGAGATCTGAGCGTCGCAGCAAGCGACGCTATGAGCACTTAAAGCTGATGATCCGATCTGGCCACCACGACATCCCCTCCGAGCCTGACACCCCTTCTGAGCCATCTGAGGAGGAGGCAGACGATCGTGAGAAGGAGGAACATGCAGAGGCTGAGCAGGTAGGACCTGAGTAGGCTGCGCCACACCATGAGGAGCCCCATCAGATACAGCCGGCTGATCCAGAGATCTCTCTGCAGACAAAGCCTCCACTTCAGCAGGCAGACCCTCCGACACTCATACAGATTGTAGACCCTTAGCTCACCACAGAGACACCTACTGCACATCCTTCTAGTGATGACACTTCCTCACACCCAGCTTGAGTAAGCATCGAGGACGATGCTATTATTTAAGTGTGGGGAGGTCGCCATCTCTGGCGAACTTTATTTTGGTGAACCACTTTTCAGACTCTCTTTTATCCTATTTTGTTTATTTTCTGTATTTTTATTTTATCTTATCTTATTTATCTTTCAGTACGTGCACATTTTTCTTTTGCTGTATTTTTACTTTATTTCCGCATTTTGCACTTTGACTTATATAGATATATCTTAGATATTTAGTTTAGTTTGCACTTTTAGCTTATTAAGTTATGATATAGAATATATGGATTAATGAGTTTAGTTTACCCTTTTTAGCATACGATAATTTGGATTAATTGGAAATAAAAAAAGGAGTAAACTAGAAACTTTAGTTTAACAGAATCACAATAATCCACACACTGTATATATATAGAAACAAATGTGAGTTAGTTAATAACATTTCTTCAAGGAAGAACACTAAGTTTTTAAGAGCCATCCTAAGATTCACATTGAGTTGAATGTAACTTCTTGGGTTGATGGATATGGACATGGTGCATAAGGACGTGGTGGTTCTTGGGAGTAATTGGATTGGAATTGGGGTGGATAAGAATTAGGGTCATATGGAGGTGAATGGTGGCAGGGGATTTGTGAGTATGGTGGTTCATAGTTATGCTGATGAGGTGGATCATAGGCATATGATGGGGCTTGTTGGTAACTACGAGGGGGTCTACCATATCTATCATCTTGGTATGCACCTCGGAATGGCTCTTGACCATAGTAATTTGGTGGGTGTTGGTTGTCACGAAAGAGTCCACCATAACTATTGTCTCGACATGCATTGTTGAATGGTCGTCGTCCATGGTAGTTTACTAGTTTGGAAGGTGTTGTTGCCTAAAGGGTTGGTCAGATCCTTGTGGCTCCGTCCATCTCTGATTGTTTTGACCTTAATGCATGTTCCTGTTATAATTTCCATTCCTTGCAATAATATTGGAACCAAACTCAAAGCGACGGGGGTGAGAACTCATAGTAACTAATAAAAATTAAAAGGCAAAAATAAAAGCAAATAAACAAGCAAAGTAAAATATTTACAATAACAAAAAATAAGGCACACGTTTGCAATTCCCCGACAACGGCGCCATTTTTGATGTTCGGGATTTAATGTCGGTAAAGAAATTTTTTATAAAATTATAATCGCATTGCAAGTATAGTTTCTAAACCAACAGAGAATCTTTTCGTACAAAAGTTTTGGTTTTCACTTAAGCAAACCCAATAAAATTTATAACCGAAGTATTTAAACCTCAGGTCGTATCTCAAGAAATTGCAGGGAGGTGTGTTTATTATTGGTTATGGAAAAAGGTATATTTTTGGGTTTTTGAAATAGGGAACAAGGAATTTAAATGGCAAGAAAATTAAATTAATAATTATAAAGAATCTCTTGGCAAGGTATAAGAACTGGAAATCCTATCCTAGTTATCCTTATCAGGTGTGATGAGAATTGTTTATCGCTCCCACTTAGTTAACCTTTATTAAATAAAGAAAAGTCAAGTGGACTAATTAACTTGATCCTCAAGTCCTAGTCAACTCCCGTGGAAAGACTAGCTTTAGAGCGATCCAAATTAATCAGCAATTCCCAAATCTCAATCAACCGCTGAGTTTGATAACTCAAGTGTTACCAATTACTTAACCAAAGCCAAAAGGAGAAAATAAATCTAAATTAAATTGAAAGCATCATAAATAGAATAAAACAATCATAAGTCTGAAATACCTCGAATTATATTAAATAGAATATTTAAATCTTGACATGAAAAGGTTCATAAGCTAAATTGGAACATTAACAAGTAAAAGCATTGGAATAAATAAAAGTAGAAGAAAAATATTAAATTAAAGGAACATTGAACCTGACATTGAAGTAGTAATCATAAAATAAAATAAAAGAAATCCTAATCCTAAAACTTGAGAGACAGGAGAGAGCCTCTCTCTCTCTAAAAGCTACATCTAAAACCTAAAATTGTGTATATTGAATGTTGTAAAAACGTCCTCCCTTGATTCCTCCATTCTCTGGCTTATATTCTGTGTTTCTGGCTTGGATTTGGGCCGAAAAAGGGTCCAGAAATCGCTGGGGGCGTTTTTAAGAGAACAACATTTCTTCAAGGAAGAACACTAAGTTTTTAAAAGCCATCCTAAGATTCACATTGAGTTGAATGTAACTTCTTGATTTCTACTTGCATGACATACATAACTGATATATGGTTTTTGAGTCAAAGAACACACAACCCGTGAGTTTTTTAGCTTAATTGTATGGTTGCATTTAACCATAAATTTTATTCCTGTATGTTTCGCCCTTCTTTTTTATGCTTGTAATCTTGACTTTGTTTCAATCTATATGTCCAATATAGAATGTAGATACATACCCACATATGATTGAGGCCATCATTTGAATTTCACCTTACATATCCCAAATAAGCCTACCTCCTACACCGCCTTTGTTAGCCCCCTTGAACCTTTTAATCCCCTTTTGTTCTATAACCACATTACTAGCCTTAAGCAGAAAAACAAGTTAAAAATCCCAAGTTGAATCCTTGGTTAGCTTAAGATAGAGACTGTGTATCCAATAAGTGTGGGAAAACGTGGGAACATGGGTTGATAGGAAAGGATTAAATTAATAAAATAATCAGGATTTCGGAGCATACTCATATGAAACCAAAATAAATGAAAATACCTTATGCATTGATATATGTTATGTTTATTTTTAAAAAAAAATCATTTTTAGTTAAAGAAATAAGGGGACAAAATTACCCCAATAATAAGTTTAGTGAAGAAATCAATGCACATGAGGTAAAATCAAAATGAAGTTGGTACATGAGTATGTGACACAAAGGTGAAAAAAATTGGGAAAACCAGGATAATTTTAATTATATATAGAGTATGTATATGTTAGGTGAGATCTTAGACTAATTAAGGATTCAACTTATAGCTCACTTAACCTTATATATACCCTTACCTTTACCTTGGCCTCATTACAACCTTGAAAAAGACCTCATGATGTTTGTATGTATACATTATATATTTGTTGATTGGTTAGATGAAGAACAAAGTTTTAGAAAGCAGGAATAGAAAAGAATAGAGTGATTAACCCCAAACACTGAGTGACTAGAGAGTAAACACAAAATCCAGTGAGGGTTCAATAGCTCATCTCCATATATCCAGATTTAATTATTTAATTGTCTTGCAAGTTTGTGAAATATCTTAACCCAACTCAATTGTGAAAATGCTTTAACATGATTTAGGTTTGGCTATGCATATATGATTCCTTGAAATTATGAATCAAACTAACCACATGAAAGCTCTATATATATATATATATATATATATATATATATATATATATATATATATATATATATATATATATAGGTGAATAGTAATTAGAATTGCATGATTCATTTAGGTAGCTTGCATTTAGAATAGATTGCATTGCATAAGATTCCACCATTCTACCTTTACTCTTTCTCTTGGATTTAGCATGAGGACATGCTATTGTTTAAGTATGGGGATGTTGATAAACCCATATTTTATGATTCATCTTGTGCTCAATTTGAGTGTTTTTATCAATTCTTCACCCACTTATTCATATGAATTGCATGGTTTTACTTTCCCTTCCTTATTTTATGATATATGTGAAAACATGTTTTCTATGCTTTAAAAATATTAAATTTAATTATCCTTCATTACCATTCGATGCCGTGATTTGTGTGTTAAGTATTTTCAGGTCTCATAGGGCAGGAATAGCTTAAAGTACAGAAAG
This sequence comes from Arachis hypogaea, assembly GCF_003086295.3. Classification (NCBI taxonomy): domain Eukaryota; kingdom Viridiplantae; phylum Streptophyta; class Magnoliopsida; order Fabales; family Fabaceae; genus Arachis; species Arachis hypogaea. The sequence continues at coordinate 110,518,902 of NC_092052.1, read as the reverse complement.
GAAACATACAAAAATGGAAGGAAAGCACAAAAATGGAGTTTTTAAGAAAAGGCAGCGACGCGAACGCATGGATGACGTGGACGCGTGCCTAGTGCGAAATGGCACTGACACGAACGCGTGACTGATGCGGACGCGTGCCTGGAGAAGAACGCAATTGACGCGGACGAGTAACTGACGCGTACGCGTAACTGACGCATACGCGTGACAAGGAAAAACTCCAAACCACGCGAACGCGTGACCCACGCGCACGCGTGACGGACGCCACGTACAGGAATCTGCAGAAAACGCCCCCTGCGATTTCTGATCCCCTTTTTTGGCCCAAATCCAAGCCAGAAATACAGAATATAAGCCAGAGAATGGAGGAATCAAGGGAGGACGTTTTTACAACATTCATTATACACAATTTTAGGTTTTAGATGTAGCTTTTAGAGAGAGAGGCTCTTTCCTCTCTCTCAAGTTTTAGGATTAGGATTTCTTTTATTTCATTTTATGATTACTACTTCAATGCAGGTTCAATGTTCCTTTAATTTAATATTTTTCTTCTACTTTTATTTATTCCAATACTTTTACTTGTTAATGTTCCAATTTAGCTTATGAACCTTTTCATGTCAAGATTTAAATATTTTATTTAATATAATTCGAGCTATTTTAGACTTATGATTGTTTTATTCTGTTTATGATGCTTTCAATTTAATTTAGATTTATTTTCTCCTTTTGGCTTTGGTTAAGTAATTGGCAACACTTGAGTTATCAAACTCAGCGGTTGATTGAGATTTGGGAATTGCTGATTAATTTGGATCGCTCTAAAGCTAGTCTTTCCACAGGAATTGACTAGGACTTGAGGATCAAGTTAATTAGTCCACTTGACTTTTCTTTATTTAGTAAGGGTTAACTAAGTGGGAGCGATAAACAATTCTCATCACACCTGATAAGGATAACTAGGATAGGATTTCCAGTTCTTATACCTTGCCAAGAGATTCTTTATAATTATTAATTTAATTTTCTTGCCATTTAAATTCTTTGTTCCCTATTTTAAAAACCCAAAAATATACCTTTTTCCATAACCAATAATAAACACACCTCCCTGCAATTCCTTGAGATACGACCCGAGATTTAAATACTTCGGTTATAAATTGTATTGGGTTTGCTTAAGTGACAACCAAAACTTTTGTACGAAAGGATTCTCTGTTGGTTTAGAAACTATACTTACAACGCGATTATAATTTTATAAAAAATTTCTTTACCGACATTAAATCCCGAACGTCAAGGCTCTGTTTGACTCTGTATTGAGAGAAGCTTTTCATGCTTCCTCTCCATGGTTACAGAAGAAGATCCTTGAGCCTTAAATACAAGGTAGTCCTCATTCAATTGAAGGACTAACTCTCCTCTGTCCACATCAATCATAGCTCTTGCTGTGGCTAAGAAGGGTCTTCCAAGGGTGATGGATTCATCTTCATCCTTCCCAGTGTCTATTATGAGGTCAGTAGGGATGTACAGGTCTTCAACCTTCACTAAAACATCCTCTACAAGTCTATAAGCCTGTTTCCTTGAATTGTCTTCCATCTCTAGTGAGATTTTTGCAGTTTGTACCTCAAAGATTCCTAGTTTCTCCATTATAGAGAGTGGCATGAGGTTTATACTTGATCCAAGGTCACACAGAGCCTTCTTAAAGGTCATGGTGCCTATGATATAGGGTATTAAGAATTTTTCGGAGTCCGGTTTCTTCTGAGGTCATTTCTGTTGAGCCAGGGTATTTAGTTCATTAATGAGCAATGGAGGTTCATCCTCCTAAGTCTCATTACCAAATAACTTGGCATTCACCTTCATGATTTCCCCTAGATACTGAGCAACTTGCTCTTCAATAATGTCTTCATCCTCTTCAGAGGAAGAATACTCATCAGAGCTCATGAATGGTAACAGTAAGTTCAGTGAAATCTCTATGATCTCTGTATGAGCCTCAGATTCCTCTGGTTCCTCATTAGAGAACTCCTTGGTGGCCAGTGGACGTCCATTGACGTCTTCCTCATTAGAAATCACTGCCTTTTGAGTCTCTCCAGGTTCGGCCGTGTGGGGTATATTGATGGCCTTGCACTCTCTTTTTGGATTCTCTTCTGTATTGCTTGGGAGAGTACTAGGAGGGATTTCAGTAACTCTTTTACTCAGTTGACCCACTTGTGCCTCCAAATTTCTAATGGAGGACCTTGTTTCAGTCATGAAACTTTGAGTGGTCTAAGATAGATCAGAGACTATGGTTGCTAAGTCAGAGACGCTCTGCTTAGAATTCTCTGTCTGTTGTTCAGAAGATGATGGAAAAGGCTTGCTATTGCCAAACCTATTTCTCCCACCATTATTATTATTATTGAAGCCTTAATTCGGCTTCTACTGATCCTTCCTTGAGAGATTTGGATGATTCCTCCATGAAGGATTATAGGTGTTTCCATAGAATTCTCCCATGTAATTCACCTCTTCCATTGCAGGATTCTCAGGGTCATAAACTTCTTCTTCAGAGGAAGCTTCTTTAGTACTGCCGGATGCAGCTTGTATTCCCGTCAGATACTGAGAAATCATATTGACTTGCTGAGTCAATATTTTATTCTGAGTCAATATGGCATTCAGAGTATCAACCTCAAGAACTCATTACTTCTGAGTTGTCCCATTATTCATAGGAATTCTTTCAGAAGTATACATGAACTGGTTATTTGCAACCATTTCAATGAGTTCCTGGGCTTCTGCAGGCATCTTCTTCAGATGAAGAGATCCACCAGCAGAGTGATCCAATGACATCTTGGACAATTCAGACAGACCATAATAGAATATACATAAGATGCTCCATTTTGAAAGCATGTCAGAAGGACACCTTCTGATCAATTGCTTGTATCTTTCCCAAGCTTCATAGAGGGATTCACCTTCCGTTTGTCTAAAGGTTTGGACTTCCACTCTAAGCTTGCTCAACTTTTGAGGTGGAAAGAATTTGGCCAAGAAAGCATTGACCAACTTTTTCCAAGAGTTTAGGCTATCTTTAGGTTGTGAGTCCAACCATATCCTAGCTCTGTCTCTTACAGCAAAGGGGAAAAGCATAAGTCTGTAGACCTCAGGATTAACCCCATTGGTCTTAACAGTGTCACAGATTTGCGAGAATTCAGCTAAAAACTGATGAGGATCTTCCAATGGAAGTCCATGAAACTTGTAATCCTACTACATTAGAGAAACTAATTGAGGCTTAAGCTCAAAGTTGTTTGCTCCAATTGCAGGAATTGAGATGCTCCTTCCACAGAAGTCAGAAGAGGGTGCAATAAAGTCACCAAGTATTTTTCTTGCATCTCCACCATTGTTATTGGGTTCGGCCATGTCTTCTTCTTTTTCGAAAATTTCTATTAGGTCCTTTCCAGAGTGTTGTGCTTTAGCTTCTCTTAGCTTCCTCTTTAGAGTCCTTTCAGGTTCTGGATCAGCTTCAACAAGAATGTTCTTATCCTTGCTCCTGCTCATATGAAAAAGAAGATAACAGAAAAGAATAGGAATCCTTTATGTCACAGTATAGAGATTCCTTTATGTGAGTAGAAGAATAGAATAGTAGAATGAAGAAGAGAGAAGATGAAGAATTTGAACACAGAGAGGGAGAGAGGGTTCGAATTATAAGAAGAAGAGAAGTGTTAGTAAATAGATAAATAAATAAATAAATAGAAAGAGATGAGGGAGAGAGAAATTCGAATTTTAAATTAAAAAAAGAAAAATATTTTTGTTTTTATTTTAATTATTAGTTAGAATTCGAAAATTAAAAAGAGAAATAGAATAAAATTAGAATTTAAAACAATTAGTTAATTAAAAAGAATTTTGAAAAAGGGGTTAGTTATTTTCGAATATTGGAGAGAGAAAAGTAGTTAGGTGGTTTTGAAAAAGATAAGAAATAGTAAAACGAACAAAAAGTCAAGTGGTTAATTGAAAAGATTTGAAAATCAATTTTGAAAAGATAGGAAGTTAGAAAAGGATTTTGAAATTCAATTTTGAAAAAGATATAATTGAAATTCATTTTGAAAAAGATTTGAAAAGAAAATTAAAAAGATTTGATTTTTGAAATTAAAGTTGATTACTTGACTAACAAGAAACTAAAAGATATGATTCTAGAATTTAAAGATTGATCCTTTCTTAATAGGGAAGTAACAACTTGAAAATTTTTGAATCAAAACATTAAATGTTAGCAATAAATTTGAAAATATGAAATAAAAATAAGAAAAAGATTTTGAAAATCAATTATGAAATTTTCGAAAATGTTGAGAAGAAAATGAAAAAGATTTGATTTTTGAAAAAGATTTGAAAAGATAAAGTTTTTAAATTGAAATATTGACATGACTAATAAGAAACAACTTAATTTTAAAAAATTTTGACCAAATCAACTCAAAATTTCGAAAGTTATGAGTAAAATAAGGGAAAGATATTTTTCTTATTTTTGAATTTTTTAATGAGGAGAGAGAAAAATATCTAATTGACACAAAACATAAAAATTTAAGATCAAAACAAAAATGCATGCAAGAACACTTTGAATGTCAAGATGAACATCAAGAACACTTTGAAGATCATGATGAACATCAAGAACATGTTTTTGAAAATTTTTAAGAAAATAAAGACATGCAAGACACCAAACTTAAAAAATTTTAATGTCTAGACACTAATAGTTCAAGAATGCATATGAAAAACAAGAGAAAATACCAAATAAGAAAAATTAAAAATCAAACAATGAAAATTATCAAGAACAATTTGAAGATCATGAAAGAACACATGCATGTATTTTTCAAAAATTAAAGAAAGATTAAAGCATGCAATTGACACCAAACTTAAAATTTGACACTAGACTCAAATAAGAAACACAAAATTTTTTTGGTTTTTATGATTTTAAATTTTTTTTTTGAAATTTTTTTTGGGAATTAATTTGGAAAAAGAAAATAAAGAAATTCAAAATTTTTAATAAGAATTCCAGGATTCATGCATTGTTAGTCTAAAGCTTCGGTCCAAAAGATTAGACATGGATAAATAGCCAGCCAAGCTTTAAGTGAAAGCTCCGGTCCAAAAGATTAGACATGGCCAAATGGCCAGCCAAGCTTCAGCATACAAATACAGACATACAATAGCCAAATAGATGGGAATTCAAGGGATCTTGCCATGATAAGTAGAAGCCTCAGCCCAAAAGATTAGACATGGCTTAACAGCCAGCCAGGCTTCAACATATCTCATGAAACTCTAGAATTCGTTCTTAAAAACTATGAAGAACAAATTTTTTTTATTTTTCGAAATTAAAATAAAAAAACTTAGCTTTTAGCATAACCTCAGCTCTTTTTATCAGTCTGAGTAAGATACGACTTATTTGATTTTCAAATTGGAATTGAATTAGAGATTTTCTAATACTACTAGATATTCTTGAGTTCTTTATTATGTTAATTTCCAATTCTTGCTTGATCATTGAGATTCGTGGTCAATACAGATTAATTAATATTTAGTTTAAGTATAAAGGATATATATTACCTCTCCTTTTCCTTCCCTTTCAAACAAAAAAGAATGATTGAAGTTTTTCTATTTGGAATTGTGTTAGGACTAATCCCTATTACTTTGGCTGGATTATTCCTAACTGCATATTTACAATACCAACGTGGTGATCAATTGGACCTTTGATTAATTAACATCTCGTTTGTTTAGTGATGTTTATTGACCTCCTATTTCTTTTCTTTGTTTTAACCACAATTCCCAGGAGGTCAAATTCAGCCTTTAAACTACTGTTAAATTATTTCATTGTCATTCTCAATATAACAAGAATGGAATCACGCTCTGTAGGATTTGAACCTACGACATCGGGTTTTGGAGACTCACCTTCTACCGAACTGAACTAAGAGCGCTTATTATTTATTTTTTTTAATAACATAATAATATTATATTAATAAAATATTATTAAATTTTAAGTGACCCCAATACATCTTGCTTGCATATACCATATACTATATATAAATAGTGATATATATGTATCTCCAATTTGAATCGGTCTCAATTGATCCCTTATTACTTCTCCTACGATAAGTATTAGTTCGAGATAGGGATGACAGGATTTGAACCCATGACATTTTGTACCCAAAACAAACGCACTACCAAGCTGCGCTACATCCCTTTCAATTGGTTTCCTGTGTCATTGTAAAGAATCTTTGTCTTGTTTTCCACATTTTCTCCGTTGTATATATATTATATAATATATATATTTGGTTCGAGTCTGTATAGCCCTATCCTAAGATAATAATATATATATTTCTATTTCTTGTTAAATATACTCACAAATTGAGTATCTAATATATCGCATTTATTAGTATTCTAGATTTAGAATACTATACATAATAATATTATACCTTGGATTTTGAAATATAAGAGAATTTCTCATAGAATAGAATAGGTTATGTTAATATTAGATAGAATAATGAAAAATTTCAAAATTAGATAGAATTCTAAATAGATTAAATAATCAAATTCTAGAAATTCGATATTCCAATCGACTAATAACATATATTACAATCGACTAATAACAACTACTAATTTGTTTCTGTTAGATTTTCCACATTCATAGGAGTACATTTATGTTTTTTCTTTATGACTATGATATTTTTTGGGCATTTCTAATAATATCCAGTCTTATTCATATTTTGGCATTTCTAATTTCTGGAATTTTAGCCCTTTGCCGTAACATGGATAATGAATAAATAGGAGTTAATATAATTCCAATTGTGTTTAAAAAAATTATTAGTATTTTTGTCATTAAAAGATATTTTTGACTGGTTAGTATTCCAAAAAAAATCATCAATTCTGCAACAAAACCGCTCATGCCTGGCAATGCAAGAGAAGCCATTGATAAGATACTGAAAATTGTGAATATTTTTGGCATTGGGATAGCCATTCCACCCATTTAGTCAAGATAAAGAAGACGTAGTCTATCATAACCGGTTCCCGCCAAGAAAAAAAGCGCAGCACCAATAAATCCATGAGAGATAATTTGTAAAATGGCCCCGTTGAGCCCCGTATCACTTATAGAACCAATTCCAATAATTATGAAACCCATATGAGATACCGAGGAATAAGCTATTCTTTTCTTTAAATTACGTTGACCAAGAGATGTTGAAGCTGCATAGATTATTTGAATTGAACCTAATAACATTAACCAAGGGGAAAATATGGAATGAGCGTGAGGTAATAATTCCATATTAATTCGAACCAATCCATATGCGCCCATTTTTAATAAGATTCCGGCTAAAAGCATACAAGTGTTGTAATGTGCCTCACCCACAACATAAAATAAAATTACCTAATCTAAGCAACAAGACAAACCGTCAGTTGTCCAAACTCGAACAATCCCCGGCAACGGTGCCAAAAATTTGGTGTGGGAAATTGTGATTCACACTTTTTACAACTCCGCACAACTAACCAGCAAGTGCACTGGGTCGTCCAAGTAATACCTTACGTGAGTAAGGGTCGATCCCACGGAAATTGTCGGCTTGAAGCAAGCTATGGTCATCTTGTAAATCTCAGTCAGGCGGATTCAAATGGTTATGAGGTTGTGATAATTAAAAGATAAATAAAACATAAAATAAAATAAAGTTACTTATGTAATTCATTGGTGGGAATTTCAGATAAGTGCACGGAGATGCTTTGTTACTTCTGAACTTCTACTTTCCTATTGTCTTCTTCCAATCATGAGTGCTCCCTTCCATGCAAGTTGTAGGATCCTCTCAGTGAAAATGGTCCTCTACGGTTTCTGCATGGCTAATCAACTGTCAGATTTCTCATCTCGGATGAAAAATACCAGGCACAGCTACCGCATGGCTAATCATCTGTCGGTTTCCGCTAGCATCGGAATAGGATCCATTGATCCTTTTGCGCACTATCACTGCACCTAACATTCGCAGGTTTGAAGCTCGTCACAGTCATCCCTTCCCAGATCCTACTCAGAATACCACAGACAAGGTTTAGACTTTTCGGATCCCAGGAATTCTGCCAATTGGTTCTAGCCTATACCACGAAGATACTAATCTCACAGACTCGGTCCGTGTATTAGATACCTAAGAGATACGCACTCAAGCTGTCGCCCAATGACTACGTTGAGCTCAAATAGAACGGAAGTGGTTGTCAGGCACGCGTTTATAGAGTTGAAAATAATGATGAGTGTCACGGATCATATCATTCTCCAGATTGAAGAACGAGTGAGTATCTTAGAAATAGAATCAAGCGTGATTGAATAGAAAACATTAGTAATTACATTAATTCATCAAGAACAACAGAGCTCCACACCTTAATCTATGGGGTGTAGAAACTCTACCGTAGAAAATACATAAGTGAAAGAGGTCTAGGCATGGCCGAATGGCCAGCCTCCAAAACGTGAACAATGGTCTATGATAGCATTCAAAGATGATAAAAAAAACACACAAAATAAATCTCTAAAAGTAGTTTTTATACTAAACTAGTAACCTAGGGTTACAGAAAATGAATAACTAAGTGTAGATAGTGCAGAAATCTACTTCTGGGGCCCACTTGGTGTGTGCTTGGGCTGAGCATTGAAGCTTTTTCGTGCATAGGCTGTTCCTGGAGTTAAACGCCAGCTTTGGTGCCAGTTTGGGTGTTTAACTCCAATTTTGGTGCCAGTTTGGGCGTTTTACGCCAAGATGTTTTAGGCTGACTCTGAACGCCAGTTTGGGCCATCAAATCAAGGGCAAAGTATAGACTATTATATATTGCTGAAAATCCCAGGATTTCTACTTTCCAACGTAATTGAGAGCGCGCCAATTGGGCTTCTGTAGCTCCAGAAAATCCATTTCGAATGCAGCAGGGTCAGAATCCAACAGCATCTGCAGTCCTTTTTCAGCCTCTAAATCAGATTTTTGCTCAGGTCCCTCAATTTCAGCCAGAAAATATCTGAAATCACAGAAAAACACACAAACTCATAGTAAAGTCCAAAAGAGTGATTTTTGAATAAAAACTAATAAAAATATAATAAAAAGTAATTAAAACATACTAAAAACTATGTAAAACCAATGCCAAAAAGGGTATAAATTATCCACTCATCAACAGGGCCTACTGGGCGACCAGATTCCTCAACTTAGATGCCAAGGCAGCAGGAGAAAAGAGGTTGCTCCAGTTGAATAAGTTAGAAGAATTCCGACATGCTGCATTTGAGAATGCTAAAATTTACAAGGAGAGGGCCAAGAAATGGCATGATAGAAAGATATCTTCCCGAGCCTGGGCAGAAGGTCTTGCTCTTCAATTCCAAACTCAAGCTCTTCCTTAAGAAGCTCAAGTCGTGATGGACGGAACCTTATATGATCACTAACGTGTCACCTTATGGTCGTATTGAGCTCCAAAATAGACACTCCGACGAACGATTCACCGTCAATGGACATAGAGTCAAGCATTACCTGGGGGATGACATTGAGCAAGATAGCTCTACACTGCTACTAACATGAAAGCAGTAACGTCAAGTTAATGACATTAAAGAAGCACTTGTTGGGAGGCAACCCAACCATAAGTATCTTTTAGTTTATTTCAGTTTTATGTCAGTTTAATTTTTTATTTTCAAGGTTTTCCCAGGTTTTCTAACATTTGTTATCATGTGTAGCCATTAGAACAGAAACAGAAATGCATAGGAGAGAAACAGAACACCCTGGAGAGTGCCCCTTACTAGCGTTCAATGCCAAAAGGAGGAAGGGAGCATGGGCGTTCAACGCCCATAAGGGAGGCAGTCCTGGTGTTCAACGCCAACAGGGGACCAAGCCCTCTTTTCTTGGGGACAAGCAAACTTTTTAAGTTTAGTGTTGCAGAGTAAGCTCTGGGATTATATTATCATCGAAGGCACTAAAGGAAGGTGAATCATCTTCATGGAAGACCAGCAGCCGCCATAACTGAGGTGGTTAAGTTTCATTATTCCTTCTTTTATTTTATTTCCTGTTTTATATTCTAGCTTTTGCATGATCACTCTTAGGAATTATTTGCTTTAGTAGTTTATTTTCAAAATTTCTATGGGTATAAGATATCCTATGTATCCCTCATCAAGTTTAAAGGAATTTTTTTTTTCAAAAAGAAGTAGTAAGATGCAGAAGGTCTCAAGTTATATCATGAGTTATTCTAATTATTTTAATGTGGTGGCCTTACATTTATTTTCTGAATATATGAATTAAATGTGCATATTTGATATTGAAGTTGAGCATATTGGCTCTTGAAGAACAGTGAATTTAGAGAAGTATTATTGATTCTCTGAAAAATCAATAAAATATTGATTCTTGAAGCAAGAAAAAGTAGCCAAAAGAAAAAGCCAAAAAAAATAAAAATAAAAAGAGAAAAAGAGAAAAAGCTCAAAGAAAAAGGCAAAAGAGCAAGGATCCAAGGCTTTGAGTATCAATAGTTAGAAGGGTCAAAAGAAACAAATTCTGACCTAAAAAGTTCAAATGAGTTGCTTCCCCTAACTATATGCTTGTGGTGTGAAGGTGTCAAATAAAAAGCTTGAGACTGAGCACTTAAAGTCGTGATCCAAAGCAAAAAGAGTACGCTTAAGAACTCTGGACATCAATGTCTGGGAATTTAAGCAAAGCTGAATTACAATCCTAATGGGTTCACCCAGTTAAGTGCCTGTGGCGTTTATGTATCCGGTGGTAATACGGAAAAACAAAACGCTTAGAGTCACGGATAGGCTCAAAAAGAAGTTGTGTTCAAGAATCAAGAAAAGCTAAACTAGAAGAATCAATAATATCATCCGAAATCTAGTTCCAAGGGATGCCAATACTTCTGAGCTTCAAAGGAGAGTGAGATGCCAAAACTGTTCAGAAGTAAAAGGCTAATAGCCCTATTCAAATAATTGGAACCAAGCTTCATTGATAACTTTGAGACTTATTGTATTTTTCTCTTCCACCCATCCCATTTTTTTTCTTTGGTTGCTTGGGGACAAGCAACAGTTTAAGTTTGGTGTTCTGATGAGCGGATATTTTATACGCTTTTTGATATTATTTTATTAGAGTTTTTAGTCATATTTTATCAAGTTTCAATATGTTTTAGTGAAAAATTCACTTTTTGGATGCTACTATGAGTTTTGGTATTTTTCTTGTGATTTCAAGTAATTTCTGGGCGAAAACTGCAAGTTTTGACAAAGTCAAATTCAGAGGCAAAGAAAGGCTAGCAGATGCTATGAGATCCTGACCTCTGTGCATTCCAATAAGCATATCTTAAGCTACAGAAGTCCAAATGACGCGCTCTCAACAGCGTTGGAAAGCTAACTTCCAGGGCTTACCAGCAATATATAATAGTTCACACTTTACTTTGGAATTAATGGCCCAAAATGGGCATTGAATGCCCAAATCATCCCCTACCCGGCGTTCAACGCCCCAAAAGGAGCAATCCCGGCATTAAGCGACCAAGATGAACCAAATCCGGCATTCAATGCCCCAAGAGGAGTCCCAACACGTGAATTCACCCAAAGCTTAGCCCAAACACTCACCAAGTGGGCCCAAGAAGTGGATTTTCGCACCAGGAGTCCAGTTTATCTTATTTTTGTAATCCTTAGTCATTAGATTAGTATATATAGACAGGAGTTCACCCTTGTTAGGAACTCTTGAACTTTTACACGTTTCATATTTTCTTTTTTGTAAATCATGAGAAACTAAGCCTCTTAGGTTAAGGTTAGGAGCTCTACTGATTCTCATGGATTAATAATCTTGTTGTTTCTATTTCAATATATGTCTAATTCCATTCTAAGATGCATTCTCATTCTTCGTCTTTATGAATCTGGGGTGGAACAAGAGTATAACCCCTTTTTCTCCATGAGTTCTTGCGAGTCTCGGGAGGGATAGCATTGAACTACAAGCTTGAGATTACATATCTTAGACGGCTAATCCACAATCCCGTTGGGGACTTGGGAACATCTGTTCAGCCGGGATCTGGGGCGATTAGGGCCTTTGTGGTATAAACTAGAATCATAAAGCTTCATTCTCCGATCTGGAAGATCTGATCTTATCTGTGGCATTTTGAGTAGGATCACCAGAGATTGAATTGCTAGAGCTTCACTCTCGTTCAGATTAAATGACCATTGGCGTGGCATTTGTCATGAATCAGAGGAGATTAATAACCATTGGTGTGGCGTTAATCACTTACAGTTTGCCATGAAATGAATCACTCATGATTGGAATAGACAGTAAGAAAAGTTAATCCAGAAAGTTAAGGCATCTCCGAAGCCTTAACTGATTTCTCACTATTATTTCTCTGCTATTTTGTTATAGCTTTCTTATTTATTTTATGTGCATTCAACAACAACCAATCAACTTTCTATTCGCCTGACTAAGATCTGCAGGATAACCACTGCTTGCTCAATCCAGCAATTCTCGTGGGATCGACCCTCACTCACCTGAGGTATTACTTGAACGACTCGGTGCACTTGCTGGTTAAGTTGTGCGGAGTCTAAATTCTGTGGACCACTCCCCTAAAATTCAGACTTTACCACTCTTCAAGGGTTCCATTGAAACCACATTTATCAACTTCTTTCAATAGTTTTAAGACCAAACCATTTCTTGATTTAACATATAGATCAAAATTTTAGTACAAAACTAATTTTTCTCCATCGATGTACACCTCTACTATCTTGCCGATATGATCCTTGAAGATTTTACTCATCAACCTTTGATAGGTGGCCCCTGCATTCTTTAGCCCAAATGGCATGACCTTGTAGCAATAGGTCCCTGTTAGTGCTATGAACACCGTTTTTTCCTCGTCAAGACGGTGCATCGAGAATTTGTTATATCCCGAGTACGTGCCCATGAAGCTCAGAAATCAGTAGCCCGCTGTCGCGTCTACAAGGCCATCGATGTTGGAAAGAGTGAATGAATCTTTTGGACACGCTTTATTGAGGTCTGAATAGTCAACGCACATCCTCCACTTCCCATGGGCTTTCATAACGAGGACCAAGTTTGAGAGCCACGTTGAGTAGTCCAGCTCTCTTATGAAACTGGCTTTCAAGAAGCTGGCCGTCTGCCTGGCTACCTCGTCAGCCCTTTTTGGCAAAATCTTCCTCTTACGCTGTGTGACTGGTTTGGCTTTAGGTTTAACGGCCAAACGGTGTGACATAAAGTCGGGGTCTACCCCTGGCATGTTAGCTGGAGTCCAAGCAAACAGGCCTCCGTTTGCTCTGATGGAATCGATGAGGGGTTTCTTTAACTCATGGGGGAGGTTTCGGTTTACAAATATGAACTTGTCTTCTGTGTCCCCTACCGAAAACTTCTCCAGGTCCCCTTGAGGCTCCGACCTCGTCTTGTCATCGACTCTCGCATACAAGTCTGCTAGGAACACCCCAACTATTTCTTTTGACTTTTTTCTTAATGATAGGCTGGCGTTGTCGCAAGTGACCACCATTTTCAAGTCTCCTCAGACCAGTCCTACAGTTCCACTGTCTACACAAACATCATTGTAAGGAGCTTCGTGCAGATGATGGCCGACAACTCGTTGATATTTCTTCTTCCTAAGGTGACGTTGTACACCGTGGAATTCCTCAGAACCACAAACTCTGCCATCACCGACTTTCTGCTTTTCCTGGATCCAACACAGATCGGGAGTGTAACTAACCCATCGGGCCTAATGTAGTTATCTCCCAAGCCCACGACCCCGTGCTGATGGCTTTTGAGATCACTCTCTTTGAGCCCCAGGGCGTCGAACACATTCCGAAACATGATATTTGAGTCAGCTCCTGTGTCCATGAAGATTCGCTTTACCAGGCCTGTCCAAATTCTCGCCTTAATCACAATTGGCGGGTCCCCGAGGAGGTCATGGCACCAATGGTCTTCCGGGCCAAAGGATCTTGGGGAGCTCCCCAAATTTAACTTTGAAACTTCCTGATGATACGGCGAGAACCTTTGCATCCTTTCTTGCTGCTGACTTTGACTTCGGTGGCACATCCTTCCCAACCACCACATTTATAACTACTGTTGGGGTGTTGTTTACGTTCTTGGGGGAGCCCTTGCCTTGGCTTCACAACTCGGCTTCGATCCTCTCGAATCGTTCTCTTTCTCTCATCCTTGGTTCTTGAATGAATTGCGAGAACTCTATTAACTTTCCTTCCCGAATGGCTTTCTCGAGAGCGTCCTTCAAGTCAAAAAAGTCTTGGGTTTTGTGGCCAAAACCCTTGTGGTAATTGTAGTATAAGCTTTTATTTCCCCCCGTTTTATCCTTGAGTTGCTGAGGCTTGGACAGTATGCCTTTATCCGCAATTTGTTGATAGACTTCCACAATAAGTGCCGTAAGAGGGGCATAATTAGTGAACTTACCCACCCAAGGAAATGGTTTGAATGGTTTCCCGGGCGTTCCCTCCTTTGGCGCCACTCTTGGCTTTTCCGCATGCCCGGTATGACAGGTTGGCGGGTTGGGTAGCTATCGCTTATTGCCGGCCACTACCTGGCTGACTTATTCATCGTTAATGTACTCCCTCGCCACATTTTGGATCTCTTGCATAGTCTAGATGGGCTTGGTAGTGAGGTGCTTTCTGAAATCCTCAATGAGCTAACATTTGTTAAGCACAGACTCGCGACCGAGTCCGTAAGGCCATCAATCTCTACACATTCATCGTTGAACTGGTCAAGGAACTTCCTTGTCGGCCCGCCTACACGTTGGGTCACTCCGAGCAAGTTAATCGGCTACTTGGCCTTGGCGATTCGGGTGGTGAATTGTGCTAGGAACCTCTGCGCAATGTCCGTGAAGGTTGTAATGAACTCTTGCGGAAGCATGTCTAACCAATAGATAGCCAGGTCCGCTAAGGTTACGGGAAATGCACGGCATCACCCACGCCCTCCAAGTTCATTCTGGCCTCAAAGGCTATCAAGTGTTCCTGGGGGTCTTTGGTCCCACCGTACCTCATGTCCGTTGGCTTGTCAAAATTCTTCGGTAGCCGAATCTTGAGGATGGACGGGTGAAATGGGGTAGCTCCCATTATAACGGGATCTCGCTGTTTCTTTCCCTTGTCTCTCTTTGTCTCCCCCCATCCTTTCGACTTGTAGTGGGTGTAGGTGTGGGACTGAGAGTCAGCTCAGACATGCTCGTCATCCTTCTTGGGACTCCTTCTGTGGTCTTCCGACCTCTTAGTTGGAGATCGGGTTTGTGACAGACTCGGACGAGAGTGTCTACTGTGCTCGGGACGATAACGGTCCCTTGCTGCCAGCTCCCTCTCCAAGTTCTGCACTCAGTGTCTAAGCTCTTGCTTAATTTTTGAGTTGTCACTAACTGTGCCACCAAACGGGCGTCTCTTAGGAGATCGGGAGTGGGAGCTGCCTTGTCGAGGCAGGGGTCTCAAACGTTCCTAAGAGGTTCCTGAACTCACACTGCTCTGTAGGCGGCCTCCTCCCTCCTTTCGTACCTCCTCTGCTCGAGGGAAAAGCTCCATGCTCACGTCAGGTTCCCACAGACGGCACCAATGTTTGGTTGCTCATTGGGAAAGTGAATCAGATGGAGGATGAGTTGTGAGTAATGGGTTGGAAAGAGATGAATCTAGACCTGGGTGAGAGCTCCACGAGAGGAGGTGTTGTCCCCATCGTTGGTGGGTCGGTTGGTGGGGCCACCAACATGGTGATGCATGAACATCCTCCCTAACTTTTCTTTGTAAATTTGCACTTGAATTTGTTAAGTTTAATCAAGATTTAGGTATTCTAAGCCATTATGGATGCTACTTTGATTTGTGTGAAATTCGATTAATTTCAGGTAGCATTCGGGCATATTAGACAAAGTTCAGAAAGGAGAAATAGAGCCACTTGCACGCTGAAGGTGGCGCCAAACTTCAACTATC
The DNA here is from genome assembly GCF_003086295.3 of Arachis hypogaea. Classification (NCBI taxonomy): domain Eukaryota; kingdom Viridiplantae; phylum Streptophyta; class Magnoliopsida; order Fabales; family Fabaceae; genus Arachis; species Arachis hypogaea. The sequence goes on along the minus strand of NC_092052.1, from coordinate 110,503,082 downwards.
CAAGTTTGGTGCCACAAGCACACAAAACCAACCATTCAGCTCAGGCATGGTGGCACCAAACTTGGGAATTCCAAGTTTGGCACCATGATCAACACATGAAGAATAATTGCATGTGGCTGTGGTGGCACCAAACGCCACATCACTACCATTTGGCGCCGAGAGGATTGGAATGCGTGCAAAGTTACGTACAATGTGGCCCCAAACTTGGTGAACTTCAAGTTTGGCACCAGGATCAAGCTTTGCTCCCATTTGTCTCGGCCACCATGGTGCCAAACTTGATCCAGCTCAAGTTTGGTGCCAGCTCCAGAATCCAGAGTGGTCCCCACGTGCCCTGAGAAGCTAGCAAAGTGATTCCTTAGGATTTTTTATTAAAACTTTATTTTATTTGCAATTAGAAAATATATCATTTATTTTTTAAAATATATTTTACATTAACTTGGATTAGATATAAAAGGAGAAGAGATCTTGGCCTAGTTTTTCCTTTTTTCTCTTCTTCGACACTTTTCAGAATTACACACTTTTCTCTGCTAGGGTTTACTTTCTCCATGAGCAACTAAACCTCCTTTATTAAGGTTAGGAGCTCTATTTATTCTATGGATTAACAATATTGCCATTCTATTTTAATTAATGTATTGATTCAATTTCAAGGATTACTTTCGTTCTTCATCTTATGAATTTAATTGTATTGGAAGATAACTCTTTTTCTACATGAATTCTTGTTGATTCTTGGAAAAGTTAACTCACTTGAATAATAGCTTGAAAGTAATTCCTCCTAAATCACTAATTACCTGGACTTAACATGATATGTGACATATAATCATCTTATATTTGGGTAATTAGAATTTTTGTGGCTAATAAACAAGAATTGGGATCACAGAGCATATTGGGCAACAAAGTTCCTGAATTTTGATGCCAAGGCTGCAGGAGAAAAGAGGCTCCTTCAACTGAATGAGCTTGATGAGTTTAGGAACTCGGCTTATGAGAATGCCAAGATCTACAAAGAAAAGACCAAGGTGTGGCACGACAAGAAGATAACCACCAGAGCTTTTGAGCCAGACCAGAAAGTCATACTATTTAATTCAAGGCTTAAGCTCTTTCCCGGGAAACTAAAATCCCAGTGGTCAAGACCTTTTATTATAACCAGAGTGTCACCGTATGGTCATGTGGAACTTCAGGAAGAAAACTCTGATAGAAGATTCACTGTCAATGGCCATGGCTGAAGCACTATCTTGGAGGCGAGGTTGATCGCCAGAGGTCTGCTCATCTGCTGACTTAGCAGAGCTGACCGTCAAGCTAGTGACGTTAAAGAAGCGCTTCTTGAGAGGCAACCTAATATTTCGTATCCTTAGATTTTCTATTCTACTTTGGATTTATTTAGTTTGTTTTGATTTTCTGTTGTTTTCCCTTTGTTTTATGTGTATTTTGGTCATGCAGAGTGTTTAAAACAAGAACAGGTGCAATCAGAAGGAGTTTTAAACACCCTAGAGGAGTTTAGTTCGGGCTGGTGATAAACCCCATTTTTAGGATTTATCATGTTAGAATTTAATGGTTTTATCAATGATCTTCCACACTTATTCATATAAAACTGCATGATTTTGTGTTCCTTTCCCAACTTTGCCTCATGGATGAAAATATGCTTCTTTTGCATCAAAATTGATATATTGTAATCCTCCTCTATTACCATTCGATGCCTTGATCCGTTTGTTAAGTGGTTTTAGAAGTTACAGGGAAAAATGGCTAAGAGGAGTGAAGGAAGCATGCATGAATGGAAGGAGCATGGAATAAAGCAAGTTTTGAAACTTGAGCATGCGCACGCACACGCACCGTGCGCATACGCGCGGATGTGTATCCCTAGAGCCGGCTGGGTGGAGCTGAGACGAGAAGCCTGTGCGCTTATATGGCTGGGCCACAAATCATTGGACGCGCGCGTGCACTATGCGCCTACGTGCAGATCGCAGAGGAACCCCAGGTGCGCGTGCGCGTACAGTGTGCGTACGCGTCGATGTGCGCACATGATTTTTTAAAAGGAAAACGTGACCAGCAATTTGAGGGGATCCCAGGCCTAGTTTTAGAGCAGAATTTTGGAGGGAAAAGCTTAAGAAGACCAAGGATTAAGAGTGTTAGGACAATTAGTCATAATTCTAGATATTTTAGAGAGTTAGTTACATTTTGTTTTTAGAGAGAGAAACTCCAACTTCTCTCTAGGATTTCACTTCCTCCATTGCAATTCTCCTTTGATTCCTTGGTGAGATCCATTGCTAATTCACTTTTGCTTTGATACAAGTTGTAGATCCACTTTTCTTCTACTCTTAATTAATACTCTTTTGATTCAATCTCTTAGATCTAGATTTGTTTAACTTTGTTACCTTGAATTTGGATTAATGAATTGTGGAATTTCATTCAATTGCTTGATTGTTGATGATTGTTTGGATTAGATAGCTTTAATTCAATCTTCTTCTCTCAATTACATCATGTCTTCTATGATTGCCTACCAATTGTTTGTATGACAACCCTAGCTATGGAGTAGATTTCCCTTACTTGGCTTAGGGTTTGAGTTATTGGAGACACTTGAATAGTGGATATCAATTGTAGATTATGAATTGAGGATTGCTAATTGACTTAGAGTGCACTAAAACTAGACTTCCCTAGGGTGAGACTAGGACTTGTGACTCAAGTTAGTTACTCTCATTTGACTTTCCTCCATTTTTAGGGGGTTAACTAAGTGAAGCAACAATCAATTCTTATCATAATTGAAGAAAACTATAATGATGGAACTTCTAATACTTACCCTTAGCCAAGGCCTTTATCTCAATTAATTGCTGTTTGCTTTTGTTAGCTTGAATTCTTGCACCAACTCTCAAAACCACAAAAGATTTCCTAATCAATGATGTGCATTCTAAAGCAATTCCTAGGGAGAATGACCCGAGATCAATACTCTCGGTCATATATTTTAGAATTGTTTGATGCGACATTTGCGTGTTGGTTAGACTATACTCACGATTGGATTCATTGTTAATTTCTAACCGATACGCATATTTCAGTTCATCAGCTGGGTGGTGCCAACTTGAGAAGGTTAAGTTTAGTGCCACATATGAAGCATTTGGAGGCACTTTTCGCTAGAGGGTCGGCGCCAAACTTGGGAATTCCACGTTTGGCGCCAGGAGTTACGCACACGAAAGATTTTGGTGCTAAGTGGTGGCTCCAAACTTGGATCTCTGAAGTTTGGCGCCACCAATAAAGCTCATTGTAAAGGTTTTTCCCTACCAGGGTGGTGCCAAACTTAGCCCCCTGACATTTGGCGCCACCAACGACGCCAATTATAAAAAAAAAATAATTTTGGCACCAAACGTCGCATCACTAGCGTTTGGTGCCATGAGTGGTTTCTATGAGGAATTAGTTGCGGGGTATGCGGCACCAAACGCCACCTTCCCTAAGTTTGGTGCCGAGTGCATATTGAAGAGGGATTTGGTTCGAATCTCAATTTTTATGTGCATATCACCCGTGATTTCTCCCACTTTTGACTCTCCTGACAGTTTTCCTTTCCCACATCTCCCTTCATATCACTCCCTACTTTCCCAAATCCCTCATCCATTATTCACACTTCTCATCAAACACTCCCATTTTCAAAACCCCTTCCCCAAATATTTCCTTTCCTTCTCTATGCCATGACCAAAACCCAACCCACCAACCCCCTTTTTCTTCCCCTTCGTAAATTGCCCCTCCCTATCTATATATAGCCCCATTCCCACCCTCTTCATACCACACACAACAACATTCAACCTTTTTCCTCCCACACAATTAAATTTTCCTTCCCTCATTTTTCCTGTGACAACACGGTACCCCACAATACTCCCACTCACACTATTCAACCTTTATTTTGGTTTCTTATTTTATTTTTATTTTTTTATTTTTTTCCCACAACACCTTTCTCTTTATCTCTGTTTAGTTTGATTAACCTCTCCCTACAACACCCTTCCTCATTGCCTCCATCCCTTCTAGTCCTTTTCCTTCCTTCTTGCTCTATTTTACTTTTCTCGAGGACAAGCAGACGTTCAAGTTTGGTGTTGTCGCTTCGCTTATTCTCTGTTTAATTTCATGGCATCGAAGAGCACTGAGACCTCAAGGAAAAGAAAAGGCAAGAAACCAGCCACCAGTTCTTATGATTCGAAGAGGTTCTACTCCAAATTACATGAGGAGCACTTTTATGAGGTCACATCTAAGAAGGTTGTGATTCCGGAAGAGAAATTTGTGCTTTAACCAGATGAATGTCCAGAAATTCAGTTCCAAATTTAGAGGCGGGAGTGGCAATTTCTATGCAACCCGCACACTGAGGTTGGACAGTTGATGGTTCAGGAAGTTTATGGCAACCTTTGGGTTACCTATAAGGATGTCGTTGGAGTTAATGAGAAGACCCACTAGAGCTTTGTGAGAGGGAAAATCCTTGGCTTCAGTTCAAGGAGTATCCGACAAGACCAAAATTTGCTACCCCCTGATTACATGGCAGAGCGCTAGGTAATAGGGTGAACTGAGATCAACAATTAGACCAAGTTCTTGCTGAGATTTACATCCCAGGAGCCCAATGGAGAGTGGGTTCGGAAGGCAAACCAAACCAACTTAAGAGCAGTGACCTTCTTTCTTTGGCTAGGTGATGGCTAGACTTCATCCAGAGGTCTATCATGTCTACTAGCAATCAGTCCGAATGCACTGTGGACTGGGTCATTATGATTCACTACATCATAAAAGGAGAGGAGGTGGAGGTAGAGGACATCATTGCTCAGCAGATCAACAGCATAGCCTCCAATTCTTCTTCACATGCTAGGTTGGGTTTTCCATATCTCATCTACCACCTCTGTAAAGCCGCTATGGTGAAGGTGAAAAATGACTTTCCTATTCCAGTTGAGAGACCTATCACCAAAAAGACCATGGAATGTGTGATGGAGTACCAGAGGATCTACAAAGGAGAGCCAACCAAGAAGGATACTCACCAAGACCAGTCTCCCATGCCTCAGGCACACTATTTTTTGCTTCAAGAATACTGGCAGCAGCTCACATCCTCTTTTGAGTAAATGAGGATGACACAGGATAGCCGTTGGGAGCAGCTTACTTCCTCTCTTGATCAGATGAGGGCGGCACAGGACAGTCAAAGCGTCATTCTCCATCAGTTAGCGGCAGAGTAAGAGACTCAGCGCCATGAACTTTTTCTACTGAGGCATGAGTTTGGACGACCGAGAGGATCATATAGACCATAGCCTGAGGAGAAAGACCCCCACCGTGGTGACTGAGGTGGCTTGGATCCTTATTCACTCCCTATTTCCCTTCAGTTTCTATTATGTTATATTCCTATTTTCTGTTGCTTTGCCCTATCTTTTGCATGATTTTTTTAGTATTTTTTATTCGTAGGACTTATTTTGTTTTAGTTGTTTACTTTTAATTTCAAAAAGATGCCTCATGTATCACTCATTGAGCTTAAAAAGAAAAAGAAAAAGAAATGATGTTTTGCAGGAGAAATTGAGTTTATGTTTGAGAATAGTCTTATTTACTTAGACATGGTGGTAGTTATCTGTGGTTCTGAATGCATAAATAAAATAGCGCATATTTGATATTGAAGTTAAGGTTGTTGATTCTTGAGGTACAGAAATTTAGAGAAGTATTATGAGTTCTCTAAATTAAACCAAAAATTAATCCTTGAAGCAAAGAAACAGCAAAACAAAAGAAAAGAAAAAGAGCATGGTCCAAGGCTCTGAGTATCAATGGCTAGAAAGGTTAATCATAATCAAAAGCTCAAGAAGTTATTTTCCTAGCCATATGCTTGTGGTGTGACTATGTCAAGGGATTCTTAAGATAAAGCACTAAGAGTCGAGACCAAGTGCTAATAAAGAGTAAGCCAAAGGTTCTAAGCACCACTGGCTAGGAGAAATTAAAAGAAAAAAAATCAAAACTCAAAGAGTTCTCCACTTAAGTGCTTATAGTATTTTTATGTCAAGTAAAGCTTGAGACAGAATATTTAAAGTCACGGCTAGGCTCAAGGTGTAAAGCACAAAAGAAAAGAACCAAGGAAAATTCTGTGTTCAAGGATTAATCAGAAAGAAAAAAAAAGAGAAGAGAATTCATAATATTATCCGGGTTCTAGTACTAAGGGACATTAACACTCCTAAGCTTCAAAAGATAGTGAGATGCCGAAACTATTCAGAATCACAGTGTTGTTAACCCCACTCTGAAAATGGACAGGAACTTAATTGAAAAACTCAACTCTCATGCAAATTCATATCTCAATTTTATATTGTTTTCAGTTTCTTGAGAACAAGTAATAATTCAAGATTGGTGTTGTGATGCGTGAGCATCTTTCCTATCTTTTCTTTGTGAATTTGCACTTAAATTTGTTAAATTTAATCAAGATTCAGGTATTCTAAGCTACTATGGATGCTACTTTGAGTTGTGTGTAATTTGATTCATTTCAGGTAGCGTTCAGGCGAATTTGACGAAGTTCAGAAAGGAGAAATAGAGCCACTTTCATGTTGAAGGTGGTGCCAAACTTCAACTATCCAAGTTTGGCACCACAAGCACACAAAACCAACCATTCAGCTCGGGCATGGTGGCACCAAACTTGGGAATTCCAAGTTTGGGTCCATGATCAACACATGAAGAATAATTGCATGCGGTTGTGGTGGTGCTAAATGCCGCATCACTGGCATTTGACTCCAAGAGAATTAGAATGCGTACGAAGTTACATACAACGTGGTGCCAAACTTAGTGTTGTGTATGAAGTTACGTAGAACGTGGTGCCAAACTTGGTGAACTTCAAGTTTGGCACCAGGATCAAGATTTGCTCCTCTTTGTCTCAGCCACCACGGCACCAAACTTGGTCCAGCTCAAGTTTGGCGCCAGCTCCAGAATCCAGAGTGGTCCCCACGTACCCTGAGAAGCCAACAACATGATTCCTTATAATTTTTTATTAAAACTTTATTTTATTTGCAATTAGAAAAGATATCATTTAGTTTTTAGAATATATTTTACATTAATTAGGATTAGATATAAAAGGAGAAGAGATCTTGGCATAGTTTTTCCTTTTTTCTCTTCTTCGGCACTTTTCATAATTACACACTTTTTTCTGCTAAGGTTTACTTTCTCCATTAGCAACTAAACCTCCTTTGTTAAGGTTAAGAGCTCTATTTATTCTATGGATTAACACTATTGCCATTCTATTTTAATTAATGTATTGATTCAATTTCAATAATTACTTTCATTATTCATCTTATGAATTTGAGTGTATTAGAAGATAACTCTTTTTCTACATGAATTCTTGTTGATTCTTGAAAAAGTTAACTCAATTGAATAATAGCTTGAAAGTAATTCCTCCTAAATCACTAATTACCTGGACTTAATGTGACATGTGACATATAATCATCTTATATTTGGGTAATTAGGATTTTTGTGGCTAATAAACTAGAATTGGACCTAAATCTTTAATCTAAATTAAGTGTTCAAGAAGTTGGCAGTTGATTAGGTTAGAGGAGACTAAATTACTAAGGAATTAAGGTTTAGTCAATTACAGTTTGAAATGAATTGAATCTTGCATGATTAAAGTAGTTGGTAAGAATTGTTAATCTGGAAAAATAAATATCTCTAAAACCTTAACTGTTCTGTCACATAGTTTTCACACTAAATTTACTAATTGCTTTCTTAATTCTTGAATTACTGTTTGATGCAAATTAAAACCCAAAATATTGTTTCTGCTTATCTGACTAAGTGAATCAATTAACTATTTTTGCTTGGCCCATCAATCCTTGTGGGATTGACCACTCACTTGAGGTATTACTTGGTACGACCCGGTGCATTTGCCGGTTCAATTGTGGTATTCTAATTCTTCACCACAAGGACACTCCGATGTTAGAGTAAGTGATCGTACGATACGGTGGCTAATTAGGATAAGAGTGACGTACCTTTGGAGAGGGGCAGGTCTCTCCCCATTTATACCTTGTACTTCGGGTGGGTCCTTTGCCTTGGGCCAATCTTTTTCTCTCTGGAACCTTTTGCCAGCTGTCCATGTCTTCATTGAGGGATGAGGTAATGCGTAGGTCACCTTTTCTGGAATGGGTCATGGACCCGTCGGGTCGATAGTCTGTGATATGGACCTCCAATGCTTAATAGGCACTTGGGCAGGACCGGAACAAGTTATCTTACGTGCAATATTTGAATGAGGATAATAGTTAAGTTAATGTCTACTTTTATTATTATTATTTGAGGCTTGAAGGTTTTGTAAAGTATTAGATCTTTTCGCTTGTTAGGAGAAAACATTGATGGTGGAAGGAGATAGCAGAGATTGAAGACGATACTCCAATCGGCCATGATCTAAAATAACACCACAGCCAAGATCTAGTGACAGCAGACCGTAAATTCACTACAAATCCAACAGCAAGAGACAAGTTTGAAGACCTATTGGAGCACAGAGATGGTGCTGTGATGACACTTCTACTCAACAATATAAGCTTTCTGCTGAATATTCACCACTAATCTTCAAGCATTCAACAACTAATTAATTAATAATGTTACATTAAATCTTCAAATTTTTCTTTTCCTAAAAAGTAAATAAAGTTTAAATAACAATAATATTTATTGCAGTTAAAATTAATTAGTAACTATGTGTGTTAAAAATTCAATTAAAATAAAGACCAATTTAACAAACCAACATCTTCAGGTGGAGATGACAAACAGACCAAAATTTGCTAAGTCATCCTGTTTAACCCGCTAAAAAGGATGGGATGAACTAAAAAATTAAACCCACCTCAAAAAAATTTCACCTAACTCACGGATATTGATAAGGCAGGACGAATAAGTCCGCCAAGCACTTGCTTAAATTTATTTTTTGTCAAAATGTCTAACCCAATTCTTACTTAAAAGAAAAGAAATTTATCAATATAGTTTGTAATAATGTTTATTTGATAATATTATAAAGATTTAGACAAATACTTGGTAAATTATAAGTTTTTAATATCAATCAAACTTAGAAGTTATATATTTCTATTGAAAGAAAAAGTAAAAAAAAAAAGAAAAAAGGTTTAATTATTCTTCAGGTCCCTATAGTTTCACCAAACTTTCAATTAGGTCCCTATACTTTTTTTCTTTTAAATTGAGTCCTTGATGAGCAGATATTTTATACGTTTTTTGACATCATTTTCATATAGTTTTTAGTAGTTTTAATTTAGTTTTTATTGAGTTTTTATAGGTTTTAGTGTTAAATTCACATTTTTGGATTCTACTATGAGTTTTTGTGTTTTTGGACAATTTCAGGTATTTTCTGGTTGAAATTGAGGAGCTGGAGCAGAAGTCTGATTCAGAGACAGAGAAAGTACTGCAGATGCTGTCCGGATCTGACCTACCTGCATTTGGAAGAGCTTTTCTGGAGTTACAGAAGTCCAAATGGAGCGCTCTCAATGACTATAGAAATCTGACTTCCAGATATTTCCAGCAATATATAATAGTCTATACTTTGCTTCAGATTAGAAGGCCCAAAACTGGTGTCCATGATAAACCACTATTTTATGGTTTATCTTGTGCTCAATTGAGTGATTTTTATCAACTCTTTACCCACTTATTCATACTATTTGCATGGTTTTACATTTACCTTCCTAATTATTTGCTTTGATTGAAAACATGCTTCTTTGGACTTATAATTGCTAATATTAATCCTCTCTTATCACCATTAGATGCCTTGATATGTGTGTTAAGTGATTTCAGAGATTACAGGGCAAGAATGACTTAGAGGATGGAAAGGAAGCATGCAAAAGTGGAAGGAATACAAGAAGTTGGAGAAATTACTAAGCTGTCCAGCCTGACCTCTTTGCACTCAAACGGCTATAACTTTAGCTACAGAGGTCCAAACGATCCGGTTCCAATTGTGTTAGAAAGCTAACGTCCGGGGCTTCGATTTGATATATAACATGATATAGTTTCCCTGATGCTAGGTGATGCGACCGCGTGACCCATGCGGCCGCGTCGCAGTGACGAAAAATCAGCGTGTTTGAATTCGCAACGAACGAATTCTGGGCTGTTTCTGACCCAGTTTGCGGCCCAGAAAACACAGATTAGAGGCTATAAAGTGGAGGAATGCATCCATTCATAAGGAGGCTTTTCACATTCACAATTTTAGGAGTAGATGTAGTTTTTAGAGAGAGAGGTTCTCTCCTCTCTCTTAGGATTAGGATTTAGGACTTCTCTTAGTTTTAGGAGTGACTCTCAATCCTAGGTTCAATGTTCTTTTTATTTATTTTCCTAATTTAATTTATGAATGTCTATGTCAGATTTAAGTTCTTTTGTGAATGCAATTCAAGGTATTTTCAGATTTAATTTTGGTTTGCTTCATTTATAAATGTTTTTAATTTAATTTAGATATTTTCCCTTTTGGCTTTGGTTAATTAATTGGTGACTCTTGAGTTATCCAACTCGAGGTGTTGACTGAAAATTGGAATTCTTCAAGAAATAATTCGAGATCCTATAACTCTAGCCTTTCCCAAGGAAAGACTAGGACTTGAGGATTCGAAATTAATTCATCCACTTAACTTACCTTCATAGTTAGAGGTTAACAAAGTGGGAGAAAAATCCAATTCTCATTACAATTGATAAGGATAACCAGGATAGGACTTCCATTTCTTCATACCTTGCCAAGAGATTTCATTATTGTTAATTTATTTTACTTGTCATTTAAATATACCTGTGCCCATTGCCCAAACTCAACATTCCCCAGAAAACTCATAACCAATAATAAATACACCTCCCTACAATTCCTTGAGAAGACGACCCGAGGTTTAAATACTCGGTTATCAATTTTAAAGGGGTTTGTTACTCGTGACAACCAAAACGTTTGTATGAAAGGACCTTTGAAGGTTTAGAAACTATACTTGCAACGAGGATTTATCCGCAAATTTCTAGACCACGCAAAAGTTCCGCTCTTTCAGTCCAACGCCAGCTTCCTGTACCCTTCCAGGCGTCCAGCACCCAAAGAGCAGAGCCCAGCGTCCAAAGGCCCAGAGAGGACCCTCTAGTTAGCATTCCATGTCCAAGGAGCCTCATAACACGTGGATCTCATCAAAGCTCAGTCCAAACACTCACCAAGTGGGCCCCAAAAGTGGATCTTAGCACTTAGTAGACTGTTTTACCCTTACTAGTCATCTGTTTAGTATTTAAGGGATCTTATTTATGTTATTGGGGAGACTTAAGAACTTTTTACACCTCTCACTGAGGAAGGTCTGCCATATTTTTGTTTTTCCATTGTTTTTACTTCAGTATAAGTTTCTAAACTTCCTAGGTTTAGGAGAGGAGCCCTACTAAGTCCTATGAATTAATAAAAGTATTACTATTTCTTCTTCGATCCGTGTTTGATCTATCTCTAAGATGTATATCCCGATCTTCGTCATGGTGAACAGGACAATCTGACAAATTGGCTCTATTCATCATATTAAGACGAACGTGCCTGACAAACACCCGCATCTACCTGGGGTCATGTGAGAACCTGGAAGAAAAGCATGAGCCAACAACTATATTTATACATCTTTCAGACAGTTAATCCACACTTCGTTGGGGACTTCTCGAGACACCAGTTTAGCCGATTTATGGGGAGATTAGGGTCTCCGTGGTATAGGCTAGAATCCAAGGAACCAACATTCTCTGATCCAGAAGATTCGACCTTGTCTGTGGCGTTTTGAGTAGGATCGCCAAGAGAATGGACTGCTATGCGCTTCACCCTTCGTCAGATTGAGTAATCACGGCCAATGGCCACGGCCGTGTTCATTCTGTAGCAGTGGAGATCAATGACCACGGGCAATAGCTTTGATCACTTACAGCCTATCGTAGAAGAAGATCATTCACAAGCAAAGAAGATAATAGTACCAGAGTTAATTCAGAAAGACAAGGCAACTCCGACTCTCAACTCTATTCCTGGCATATAATTCCTAATAGTTAACTTCTTATGATTCTTCCTGACTAAGACCTGCAAGACAACCATAGCTTGCTTCAAGCCACAATCCTCGTGGGATTGACCCTGACTCGCTCAGGTATTACTTGGACGACCCAGTGCACTTGCTGGTACTGCTGCTGTACGAAATAGTGTGGGTTTTGCATACACGCGCACCAAGTTTTTGGCGTCGTTGCCGGGAATTGTTGAGTTTGGACAAACTGCCGGATTGTTTTACTCCTTAGATCAGGTAAGTTTATTTTACATTATTTTAATTGAGTCTTTAATTTTTGTTTTCTTCTTCATAATTTTCAAAAATTTCAAAAACTTTTTCAAAAATATTTTTCTTTTCTTTGTTTGATCTTTATTCTTGTTTTGAGTCTTTTGTTTTTGTTCTTGTTGTGTTTTTCAATTTTTATGAGTCTTTCTTTCTAAAATTTTCAAAAATATTTTCTTTGGTTTAATCTTGTGTCAAGTCTTTAAGTTTGGTGTTTTCTTGTTTGTGTTCTTTTAATTTTCGAAATTTGTGTTTTGGTATTCTAAAAATTTTAAATTTGGAGTTCTTGTTTGTGTTCTTGTGTTCTTTGAGTCTTTAAATTTTGTTCTTTGTGTTCTTGTGAGTCTTCAAAGTGTTCTTGAGTCTTGTATGTGTTTTGATCTTAAAATTTTTAAGTTTGGTGTCCCTTTGTATTTTCCTCCAAAATTTTCGAAAAACAATGGTGCTTGATCTAAAAATTTTAAGTCTTGTGTCTTTTTTGTGTTTTTCTCTTTCATCATAAAATTCAAAAAAATAAAAAATATCTTTTCTAACTAATTTTCACCTTAATTTTCGAAATTTTTCAAAAAAAATTCAGATTTTGATTTTAAAATTTTATCTTATCTTATCTTAGTTGTCAAGTTTTCAAAAATCAAATTTTTCAAAAATAAAAATCATATATTTTTCGAAAATCTTATATTTTTCACTTTTTAAAATCTTATCTTATCTTTTTCTAAATTTTAAATTTTAATTTCAAATCTTTTCTTATCTTATCTTTCATTTTATTTTTAAATTAAAATTTTTTTCTTAATTAATAACTTATCTTCTCTCTCCTATTTTTCAAAACTTCCTAACTAACTCCTCTCTTCTTTAATTTTCGAAATAATATCATATCTTCTCTCTCATCTTTTTTAAAATCACCTAACTAACTCTCTCTCCTTAATTTTCGAAAATTACTTCTCTTCTTCTCTCTCTTCTTTTTCAAAACTACCTAACTAACTCTCTTCTCTCTTAAATTTTTGAAAATTTCTCTCTCTTCTCTCTCTTCTATTTTTGAAAATTCACTAACCAATTTTAAAATATTTTTAAATTACTAACCATATTTTCAAAAATTAATTAATTAATTAATTAATTAATTAAATAAAAAAATATATTTTAATTCTTATTTACTTTTTCTATTTATACTTTTTCTCTTCTCATCTCTATTCATTCACCTCTACTTTTTTCAACTCTTTGCCTATAATTCTTTATCTTCCTTTATTTCTTCTTCACATCTCACTGGAAGCTCTTTGATCCAAGTGGCACAAAAAGCTTCCTTGTGATTTCTTTTTCTATCTCCTCTTATTTACTTTTATCTACTACATCCAAGGTATTTTTTCTTTTACTTATTTATTTATTTTTTATTTTTATTTTTATCGTTTTTCTTCTTCTACTTCTTTTATTTATTTTTATTTTTATTTTTTTCTTCTTCTTCTTTCTTCTATTCTGACTCTAAGGAGGAGCTTCTTATCTATTGGAAGTCTCTTTCTTTTTTTTTTTTTTTGGCTTCTTGTTTATGACCAGGAACAGGGATAAAGAACCCCTCTTGATTCTTGATCCTGAACCTGAGAAGACTCTGAGGAGGCGTTTATAACAAGCTAAAGCACAACACTCCGGAAGAGACCTTTCAGAAAGTTTTAAACAAGAAATAGAGGATATAGACAAACCACAAGAAGAGCCTAGAAAGGTCCTTGGTGACTTCACCATGCCTACATCTGACTTTTATGGCAGAAGCATTGCTGTACCTGTCATGGAGCTAACAATTTTGAGCTTAAGCCTCAGTTAGTCTCTCTTCTGCAGCAGAACTGCAACTTCCATGGACTTTCATTGGAAGATCCACATCAGTTCTTAGCATAATTTTTACAGATCTGTGATACTGTAAAGACTAATGGAGTTAATCCTGAAGTATATAAGCTTATTCTCTTTTCCTTTGCCTTAAGAGACAGAGCTAAGTTCTGGTTGGATGCCCAACTAAGAGAGAGTCTTGACTCTTGGAAAAAGCTTGTTAATGCTTTTCTGGCTAAGTTCTTTCCTCCTCAAAGGATGAGTAAGATTAGAGTGGAAGTTCAAACCTTCAGACAAAGAGAAGGTGAATCCCTCTATGAAGCTTGGGAAAGATACAAGCAACTGATCAGGAGATGTCCTCCTGACATGCTCTCAAAGTGGTCCCTCATAGGCGTATTCTATGATGGTTTATCTGAGATGTCTAAAATTTTATTGGACAGCTCTGCAGGTGGGTCTCTCCACTTGAAGAAAATACCTGCAGAAGCTAGAGAGCTTATTGAAATGGTTGCAAACAACCAATTTATGTGCACCTCTGAGAGGAATCCTGTAAACTATGGTATCTCTCAGAAGAAAGGAGTTCATGAAATTGAGACTCTGAATGCCATCCTGGCTCAGAATAAGATCTTGACCCAACAGGTCAACATGATCTCTCAACATCTCACTGGGATGCAAACTGCACCTGGCAATAATCAGGAAGCTTCTTTTGAAGAAGAAGCTTATGATCCTGATCAACCTACTATGGAGGAGGTGAATTACATGCGAGAATCCTATGGAAACACTTACAATCCTTCATGGAGGAATTATCCTAACCTTTCATGGAAGGATCAACAAAAACCTCAGCAAGGTTTCAATAACAACCAAGGTAGTAGGAACCATAATAGGTTCAATAATAGACCACCATTCCCATCTTCTCAAGGGAATATGGAGACCTCTAAGCAGAGCCTTTCTGACTTAGCTACTCTAGTCTCCAGTCTCACTAAGACCACCCACAATTTCATTAATGAAACAAGGTCCTCTATTAGAAATTTAGAGGTACAGGTTGGTCAATTGAGCAAGAGAATCCCTGAGATCCCTCCTAGCACTCTTCCCAATAATACTGAGGTTAATCCTAGAGAAAAGTGCAAGACCATAACCATGGAGGTAGAGGATGAATTAGAGGAGATTAGAAAGGCATTGAACGCCAGTGAAGAAGCCTTCACTGCGTGTTCAATGCCCACCAGCCCAGGGAAGCTAGCGTTGAACGCCAGCAAGGACATCCCTGCTGGGCGTTCAACGCCCAGAATACTAGAGGGACTGGCGTTTAACGCTAGCCAGGGTGGACAGCAAGGGCGTTCAATGCCCAATAAGCTGACAAAGCTGGCATTGAACGCCAGTCAAAGCACACCCTTTAAGTGCCTAGATCCCACTCAAGACCCCTCTAGCCCAGTACCAAAGAAAACCATAAAGACAATTGAGGTTCCTTTGAATGCACTTCTGCAGTGCATGAGTTCTGATGACTACTCATCCTCAAGTGAGGATGAAGACACTAGGAAAGAGCAAGTTGCTCGATACCTAGGAGCTCTTATGAAGATGAATGCCAAGCTATTTGGTACAAGGCCTCTGGAGGAAGAATCTCTACTGCTTACCAAAGAACTCCATACCTTGGTTCAGCAAGAGCAACCTCAGAAGCTTCCAGATCCTGGACGCTTTCTGATTCCTTGCACCATAGGCACTATGACCTTTGAAAAGGCTCTATGTGACTTAGGGTCAAGCATCAACCTCATGCCATTCTCTGTAATGGAGAAGCTGGGAATCTTTGAGGTACAAGCTGCACACGTCTCTTTAGATATGACAGATAAGACCATGAAGAAGCCATATTGTAAGACCCAAAATCTTTGAAAAATGGCTATCATTAGCTAATTTTAAATTCAGGGTTTCTGTAGCTTTAATTTCAGAAATTTCTCTATTAAAGAAAATTAAAACAAGTTTTGATTTATTGAATTTGAAATAAATTGAGATTATTATCCAATTTTACAATTATTGGATTATTTTCTATATTCAAATTATAAAGTTGGTAGTTGTGAAATAATAAGGATTTTTATATGATTTAGATTAAATAATTAATATTTTAAATATTAATACTGCTATTTTGGAAAATAGTGAAATTAATTATATTATTTCTAATTTTTAGATTTGGGCATTTTATTGAAAATAATTTGTAAAGTTGATGAGCAAATAGTATTTTCTATGTACAAATAGTGTTGGATTTAATTTGGGTTTCAATTACTATATTATTCCCAATTTTATGTGAAATTACTATATTACCCCTAAACCTAATTTATCTAAACCCTAGCCTTCCCCACTCTCCTCAGCGCCGCACCTTTCACCAAACAGCCCACACCCCCATAGTTTTCTCCACCGTGAAAGAAAGAAGAAAGAAAGAAAGATGGGGAAATAGGGAAGATAGGGCCGTGGGAGAAGGGAGGAGGAGATGAAGGAGATTCGCGTCGGTGTGCTGGGCTCCACCGTCGCCGTCGCGTCGTCGCCGTCAACACTGCGAGATGCCATCCGCGTCACTGTCGCTGAAGCTCCGCGCCGCTGTCCAACCACCACGCCTCGCCGTCAGTTGCTGTTCATCTTCATCGCGATCAGAAGGAAGACCCACGCAAGAGTCAGTGGAGGAGGAGCCTCGCGTGTCACCATCAAGCTTGAAGAAGAGGGGCTGAGTTCCGCGTGACTGCCGTTCGAAGGGCTGAGCTTCGCCGCCGTTCGGCCCAGCCACGAGCTGCTGTCGGAATCATGCGAGGAGGAGTGCGACTCACCGCGCAGAGCTGCGCCGCCGTGTGCTATCGCCGTCGCCTCGGACTGCCGCCGCCATCCCTGTGCCACCACTGCTGGAGATCCACCCGATCTGGTCTGAAGGAAAGGAAGAGGTTCAGGCCGCCGTTGCTACTTGTGTTGTGAGCTTCTGCACCAGCCACCACCACAGGTGTCGCTGCCAGAGAAGGGAGCTGTATCTCTATGATTCTGGCCGCCGGGAGTGGTTCTGTGACTTCCGAAATCGCTGCCGGAGCTCCAGGCTGAGCTTCTGCCACTTGAGACCCTGCTGCCGTCGCCGGAAAAGTTTGCCAGTAAGGGTTTTAATTGAGGTTTCTACCTTTTTAAAATTTGAGAAGGTTTTAACGTTGCGCGATTTTTATGGTTAATCCATCGAAGCTTCTGGTCACCGCCGGAGCTGTTGCCGGGCCGGTTCGAAATCGCAGCTGCCTCATTGTGTTACTTCGGTAAGAAATTATGTTTCGAATGATCTTGCATTAGTATTCTGTTGTGTTTGGTTAATGAATATGAGTCTTGGTAACGTGGGATCGAGTTCTGATTATTATATCTTGCGATTAGTGTTGCTTTGGTTATTACGAACGTGACTGAGAGCTGAGGTTTTGGTTGCCGTCAGTTTGGGTTGAGGTGGAAAGGACTCTGTGAGACGTTTGGATTATGGAATTTGCGTTTTGAGGTAGGGGCGCTTTCCAAAAACTATATTCTTATATATTGGAATTATTACATATGGATACTGATGTGAGAGAATGTGTATTTGGTGATTGTATCGGCCTTATGTATGGCTTGATTTGCCTTGGTTGATTATGAACATCTGTTGGTTGAATTGTTGTGTGGTTTTGTGAAACGAAATGCTTTTCAAGTTGATTCTTTTAAAGCTTTGAGATCGAGTTTAATCCGTTGAGAATTGAATTGAGTTAATTTTATTGAGAATGTGAAAAAATAGAATCCACTCTTGAATTCAGCCTGGCTTGCTTTAAATGATCTGGTTTTTTATGAATGATAGTTACTGAACCGTTTCTTTGAAACTTTAGAAATGAGTTTATTCGGCTGATAATAATGATTTGATTTTTGAAACGGTTTTCTTGAAATATGGTATTGAGATTAACTGTTGGATTTTGGCTTGCCTTTGAATTGATTTTGGATTTTGGGCTGTTGGAAAAGGATTGTGGAATGGCTTTGTTGGGACCCAGACCGGGTGGCAAAGTCCAAGTTTTAGGGGAGATGCTGCCGAAATTTCTATAAAATCCGAGTCTTTATTGAAATGTTGTCTGGAAAAAATGATGAGCTGAAGGCTTCTACTATTTTAGTTGAAATATCAAGAAAAGGATGATTCATGCTTTTGAAATGAATTATTAAAGAGGGAATTGTGATTTAGTCTTGCTTCTTAAGAAAGGCATTGTATCTTTTTCAGGAGAAAGTTATTTAGATGAAACTTATGTTTTAAAACTGTTTTAAATGTGACAAGGTCAATGCCTTTGAATTTGACATGAGGGTTTCAATTAGAGGAGTTTCAATGATGTTGAAAGAACCTAAATGTCTATTGAAAAGTTTCATTTTGAAATGTTTTGAGAAAGGTTTTAAGTACTCTTTGAACTCTGAATTCTTGCAAGACTAAAACAATTTTGAACAGTTGAAACGTTCTAGAATTTATCATGGGGTTTGAAGTTGGTTTTGCCTAAGTAAAGGAAACGGCTTGAAAGAAGTAAATGATTACGTGACTCGGTTTGGCTTAGATCCTATTTTATTACTCAAATCGGAAAGCCAATGGTTTAATGATTTTAAATGAATTTGGCGAAATGAGTTATGCTATTATCCCCTAAGGACTTGGGACCTTGCCAAGAAACTTTGTTATAAAATCCCATTTTTGGATGGATGATTTTGAATGTTTCAAAATGAATCTTTAACTTTCCATGGTTATGGAAGTTTTGAAAAGAGGATGCCGAGAGTGGCATGGTTTTAAAAGGGGAATTTACCTTGAGTAAAAGTGGCTTATGAGCCTGAGATGATTTGAGAAATGAGATCTTTAAACCTAAGGCTAAAAAGAGTTGGAACTTGATTTCAAAGTGAAATGATTTGGGAAAAAGTGATTTATGGCTTAAATGCCGATTTTATGAATTGATGATGTTGAATGTGGAAGTGCTATTTTGTTGTGAGCCGGAATGGCTATGTATGATTATAAATATTGGTTGATTCTGGATTGAACCGTGAGCCGGAATGGCTAAGTATGATATGAATATTGGCTGGTTCTGGACTGAACCGTGAGCTGGATGGCTGAGATGGATGTTGATCCATGGATGAGATTGAATGCATGTATATGCTGAATCATTGATAAATGTGAATGTTGCACTTCCACTATCGGAGATAAGAGTTTCCGTGGGAGAAAGCAGTGGCTAGCCACCACGTGCTCCAGGTTGAGACTCGAAGCTCTTTCGACCCTATGTCGTCAGGGTGGCCGGGCACTTTGAAAGCCGCGGATGAGCTCACCCCCATAAATATTCACCAGTGAGGGTGATGGATATGGATCATGATTATGATCAAGTTAATATTGAGTATAACTCGAGTTGGGGAGACACGACAGAGGGACAGTCCAATGGTTAGCTACCAGGACTTGTCGCGTTGGCTCTATAACCAACAGATGATATCATCAGCCACTAGGGACAGGCATGCATCATATATATCTATGTGACATTGTTTGCGTGTGCATATTGTACTTGATTTGCCTATGTGATTACTTGAGATTAACTACTACTTGTTCTACTTGCTATAACTGTTTGTTTGTGCTTGAACTTACTATCTGTGTTTGCAACTGGGACTCTGTTGGATTGTGATGATTGGTTGTTGGTTGGATTGTTTGGGCCTAGGGCCGTGGTTGAATTGAGATGGACCGATGGTTGGTTTCGATTTTGTGGTTATGGTTTGGAAATGTGTGAAAGGCTAATTTGGTTCAGCATAGATAAACCTTTTGAAATGCTTTTGAATATTGTTTTAAATGAACAGTTTCCTCTTTCAGAAAAGGATTTCAGATTTCTCTTTTATTGTAAACCTTTATTTTTAAAAAGGGGCATAAGACGGTTATTAATCACTGGTACAGTTTATCTTCACGTATCCTATTACAGTAATTTCCAAAAACCCTCTACTGAGAACCCTTTCGAGGATGATGTTCTCACCCCCCCTACATTTTTCCCCTTTCAGGATATGGACACAGAAGTTACGAAGAGTTTATTTAGTTGTTGAAATGCTCTGTATTGCTTTAGATTATTACTTGTTGTACCCTCGCCTTTATCTTGATATATTCTGTAAGAGGGATAGGAATTGTATTGGTTACTACTTGTAATGTTATATATATATATATATATATATATATATATATATATATATATATATATATATATGGATGTACCCTTTATGAGTCTTTGTAAGTTGTATGGTATCTATAGATGTACGTTATCGAACAAAAGTATTTTTGGAGCGGCTTTGCGGTTTAAAGTTTTAAACAGGCTCATATTTTAGTATTAAATAGTATAAGTGTCGTCGTAATTTCCGAGCTATCAGAGTCACGCAACCGGAAGCGTGAGCTTTGGTAGTTAGGGTGTTACATTATGGTATCAGAGCAGTCCTTCCTGTAGAGCCTGAGGAATGGACCGACTATGCTTTAGTTGCATACTCTGAGTATTTGTCATGTAATAGGTCTTGTCGAATGATGAGAATTAGAGCTTTATGCACATGACGATCTATTGATTGACGTCGTTAGTCTTGCATTGCATAATTCTTGGTATTAAGTTTGGCCGACTTAATACTAGTGAATTATGTATATGAGAGCACTAATGGGTTATCATAGATGATATACGAGTTTTGAGTAAGGCGAATCGCGGGTTTTGGGAACGTTAGAAACTATTTCTTGAGGCTATTCAGTTGTGCCTTGAATTCTGTTTGAATTGACCTATTCTTTCATATCCTAACATGAAGTTCTTGTTTGCTAATCCTCTTGAGAAGTAGTTTGATTTTCCAACTCTATTCCTCTATTCATATGCATTCTTGTTTGATCTTAAGTGCATATGCTTGTTTGAAATCCTTGTTGTATCTATCTTTCTATGTTTGAAGTTCCTCTTGATTAATGTATCCTTTGATATGGCTTTGAACTTGTCCTAATGCACTGTGCATTTTACTCTGGATTCTGACTCCACTCTTAGAGAAATTGTTGATTCAGTTTTTTCTCTTATTTAACGGTGATCACAGCCAATTTTGAGATTTTATAAAAATTGCTGTTGATTAGATACATACTTATCTATATATGAACTTTGAAGATTTCTTATACAGTTTAACAACTATTTATTTCGAATACCTCGTCTGTGCTTTTACTAGTTTACAAAATTACACTTGTTTTTAACTACAATTTGACTTTCTAGTAATTTTACTATGGTTCCAATGCACATCTTCATTTGATTATGTATTTGGGTATTTTTCAAAATTCCGGAAAGAAAGAATTTTTCTCTTTTACTTAGATTGAGTTTCGTTTGGTAAACTTCACTTAATTCATTTTGATTTGAGTTTGATTTAGCATACTACATGGTTTATGCCATTGTTGTTCTTTCGAAAGTGTTGGACTCATAGCTTTCTTCCTATGAACGGACTAAATTCTCTATTAAATCTTCCATCTCTATGAATGTCATACTTGACTTTGTTTTTAACTAATCTTTCATATTTTGTGAACATTTCCATTGATCTTGGTTTTTCCTCTCTTGTGAATCTCACTCTTATGTGAGTCAGCTTGATTTGTTTCAATTTCGTGCATCGTCTATCCTCTCATTATCTCTAAAAGAGTTTTTAGTCAAAAAATTTATCCTTGAGAAATTACTAATGGTTGAGTTGTCTTTTTCTATGACTTTTGTATTCTTTTGAATCAATTGAAAGCTTGTTTGATGTCTCATGCCTAGTGGATCTTGTTTGAGCTATCTTGGTTTAAGATCCTTTCTTGCATGACTTGACTTCTTTTTAGTACATCTTAAACTTCTTGAATGTTCTTCTGAGATGGTGATTTCAAGAACACTTTTGGAGTCTTGTTTTGAACCTTTTAAAGAAGTTTTGAATTCTCTTGTAAGAAGTTTTAAACGGAATTTATTTTCTGTTGCTTGATTTAGATTGAAACTATTGTTCAATTTTGACAAAGTTAATTTAAAGTTGGCATGCACTATTTTAAATGAAGTTTTGAAAAGCTTCCTTGTTTAATGGAAACCGGTTTGTTTGTAACGCACCACTTATTTCCTTACTAGATTGTAAGCAAATTTTTACCTCGGAATTTCCTTTCTAAAAAGAGTTTAATTTTCTCTTTCGTCCTTGCTATAATTTTTATACACGCTTGTTTGAATATGAACTTTGGGAATTTTTAAACAAGCATTTGATTTCTCTTCCGAGTTTTTTTTGTGACTACTTTTGGTTAAGATTGTGCACCCAACTAACTTTCTAAAATATTTGATGAAAATATTTTTGCTCTTAGCCAAATCTAGGTGCATTTTGTTTTTAAAACTCTACATGATCTACTTCAACATGAAAGCGTATTAAAAGCAAAGCCACGTTTATGCTTTTCTTTTTCTCTTGAAGGAGGCTTGTTGCTTAACTTTTCTTTTAAACTGCGAAGTGATTTTTCTACAAGTTTTCGATTATTTTAAGAATAATGTATTTGGAAGTATTTTTAATCATGCTCTTAAGTTCTGTGAGTTTTGTCTTGGGTTTGAGATATTCTTTTCAGTAAATCTCATACTTCTTTGGAACAGCTTGAATTGGTATCAAGCTAATGCGTTGACTTTCTTCTTATTTGTCCTGTTGAATTTTCTTGATCCAAGGGTTATTTTTGAAGTTGTCAATGGAATTGTGTCTAGCAGACTTCATTACTTGAGTATCCTTGTTTATCTAGAATTGGATACATTCTCTCAAATCTATGAGTACTACCCTTGACATTTGACTCTCCTTTCTAAATCTTGTATCCTTCTGAGTAGACTCGAGAATTATTCTGATATCACGTGCAACTTGTAGACGTAGTAGCGCGATGCGTTAGTTCTTTAAGACGTGATATATGTGTATGGAAGGTGAAGCGGTAGGTGTAAAACGTTATGAGTTGTGGGTGTTCTATTCCTTGCGAACGGGTTTGCGGTTGTTAGGCTTATGATTGGCTATGAGGTTGTAAAATGATTGGTGGAGTTGGGAAATTGAAGTTCTGAAGTGGGAACGAGAATTATCAGCGAACATTATGCCGCTGTTTAAATACCAACATGCTTTGTAGCCTTTTACCACACTAATTACCACTTTGCTTTGTGAACGCCTATCTTGATTTGCACCCTATTTTGGCACCTCAAGTTTTTGTAAAGCTTTGAGATCATATGACCTTGTGCATTGAGCCTATCTTGTAACATTTGCTTTGCAATCACACTTCTACCTTTGTATCTTTAAGTATATGACCATCCAGGTATTTAAAAACTGTATATATATTTATATGTTGAGATATTTTGCTTCTTCCTTAAATATGTTCAAGGGTGAACTGTTATAAAATTTTCTTCGTTTTGTATCAATTTTCGAGGACGAAAATTTTTATAAGGTGGGTAGAATGTAAAACCCAAAATCTTTGAAAAAGGGCTATCATTAGCTAATTTCAAATTCAGTGTTTCTGTAACTTTAATTTCAGAAATTTCTCTATTAAAGAAAATTAAAGCAAGTTTTGATTTATTGAATTTGAAATAAATTGAGATTATTATCCAATTTTACAATTATTGGATTATTTTCTATATTCAAATTATAAAGTTGGTAGTTGTAAAATAATAAGGATTTCTATATGATTTGGATTAAATAATTAATATTTTAAATATTAATACTGCTATTTTGGAAAATAGAAAAATTAATTATATTATTTCTAATTTTTAGATTTGGGCATTTTATTGAAAATAATTTGTAAAGTTGATGAGCAAATAGTATTTTCTATGTACAAATAGTGTTGGATTTAATTTGGGTTTCAATTACTATATTATTCCCAATTTTATGTGAAATTACAATATTGCCCCTAAACCTAATTTATCTAAACCCTAGCCTTCCCCACTCTCCTCAGCGCCGCACCTTTCACCAAACACCCCACACCCCCATAGTTTTCTCCACCGTGAAAGAAAGAAGAAAGAAAGAAAGATGGGGAAATAGGGAAGATAGGGCCGCGGGAGAAGGGAGGAGGAGAGGAAGGAGATTCACGCCAGCGTGCTGGGCTCCACCGCCGCCGTCGTGTCGTCGCCGTCAACACTGCGAGATGCCATCCGCGTTACTGTCGCTGAAGCTCCGTGCCGCTGTCCAACCACCGTGCCTCGCCGTCAGTTGCTGTTCATCTTCATCGCGATCAGAAGGAAGACCCGCACAAGAGTCAGTGGAGGAGGAGCCTCGCTTGTCACCGTCAAGCTTGAAGAAGAGGGGCTGAGTTCCGCGCGACTGCCGTTCGAAGGGCTGAGCTTCGCCGCCGTTCGGCCCAGCCACGAGCTGCTGTCAGAATCGTGCGAGGAGGAGTGCGACTCACCGCGCGGAGCTGCGCCACCGTGTGCTGTCATCGTCGCCTCAGACTGCCGCGCCGTCCCTGTGCCGCCACTACTGGAGATCCGCCCGATCTGGTCTGAAGGAAAAGAAGAGGTTCAGGCCGCCATTGCTACTTGTGTTGTGAGCTTCTGCACCAGCTACCACCGCAGGTGTCGCTGCCGGAGAAGGGAGCTGCATCTCTATGATTCTGGTCGGCAGGAGTGGTTCTGTGACTTCCGGAATTGCCGCCGGAGCTCCGGGATGAGCTTCTGCCACTTGAGACCCTGCTGCCGTCGCCGGAAAAGTTTGCCGGTAAGGGTTTTAATTGAGGTTTCTGCCCTTTTAGAATTCGAGAAGGTTTTAACGCTGCGCGATTTTTATAGTTGATCCACCGAAGCTTCTGGCCGTCGCCGGAGCTGTTGCCGGGTCGGTTCGAAATCGCAGCTGCCTCATTGTGTTACTTCAGTAAGAAATTATGTTTCGAATGATCTCACGTTAGTATTCTGTTGTGTTTGGTTAATGAATATGAGTCTTGGTAACGTGGGATCGAGTCCTGATTATTATATGTTGCGATTAGTGTTGCTTTGGTTATTACGAGCGTGACTAGGAGCTGAGGTTTTGGTGGCCGTCAGTTCGGGTTGAGGCGGAAAGGACTCTGTGAGACGTTTGGATTATGGAATTTGTGTTTTGAGGTAGGGGCGCTTTCCAAAAACTATATTCTTATATATTGGAATTATTACATATGGATACTGATGTGAGAGAATGTGTATTTGGTGATTGTATCGGCCTTATGTATGGCTTGATTTGCCTTGGTTGATTATGAACGTCTGTTGGTTGAATTGTTGTGTGGTTTTGTGAAACGAAATGCTTGTCAAGTTGATTCTTTTAAAGCTTTGAGATTGAGTTTAATCCGTTGAGAATTGAATTGAGTTAATTTTATTGAGAATGTGAAAAAATAGAATCCACTCTTGAATTCAGCCTGGCTTGCTTTAAATGATTTGGTTTTTGATGAATGATTGTTACTGAACCGTTTCTTTGAAACTTTAGAAATGAGTTTATTCGGCTGATAATAATTATTTGATTTTTGAAACGGTTTTCTTGAAATATGGTATTGAGATAATTTGTTGGATTTTGGCTTGCCTTTGAATTGATTTTGGATTTTGGGCTGTTGGAAAAGGATTGTGGAATGGCTTTGTTGGAACCCGGACCGGGTGGCAAAGTCCAAGTTTTAAGGGAGATGCTGCCGAAATTTCTATAAAATCTGAGTCTTTATTGAAATGTTGTCTGGGAAAAATGATGAGCTGAAGGCTTCTACTATTTTAGTTGAAATATCAAGAAAAGGATGATTCATGCTTTTGAAATGAATTATTAAAGAGGGAATTGTGATTTAGTCTTGCTTCTTAAGAAAGGCATTGTATCTTTTTCAGGAGAAAGTTATTTAGATGAAACTTATGTTTTAAAGCTGTTTTAAATGTGACAAGGGCAATGCCTTTGAATTTGACTTGAGGGTTTCAATTAGAGGAGTTTCAATGATGTTGAAAGAACCTAAATGTCTATTGACAAGTTTCATTTTGAAATGTTTTGAGAAAGGTTTTAAGTACTCTTTGAACTCTGAATTCTTGCAAGACTAAAATAATTTTGAATAGTTGAAACGTTCTAGAATTTATCATGGGGGTTGAAGTTGGTTTTGCCTAAGTAAAGGAAACGACTTGAAAGAAGTAAATGATTACGTGACTCGGTTTGGCTTAGATCCTATTTTATTACTCAAATCGGAAAGCCAATGTTTTAATGATTTTAAATGAATTTGGCGAAATGAGTTATGCTATTCTCCCCTAAGGACTTGGGACCTTGCCGAGAAACTTTGTTATAAAATCCCATTGTTGGATGGATGATTTTGAATGTTTCAAAATGAATCTTTAACTTTCCATGGTTATGGAAGTTTTGAAAAGAGGATGCCGAGAGTGGCATGGTTTTAAAAGGGGAATTTACCTTGAGTAAAAGTGGCTTATGAGCCTGAGATGATTTGAGAAATGAGATCTTTAAAGCCAAGGCTGAAAAGAGTTGGAACTTGATTTCAAAGTGAAATGATTTGGAAAAAAGTGATTTATGGCTTAAATGCTGATTTTATGAATTGATGATGTTGAATGTGGAAGTGCTATTTTGTTGTGAGCCAGAATGGCTATGTATGATTATAAATATTGGTTGGTTCTGGATTGAACCGTGAGCCGGAATGGCTGAGTATGATATGAATATTGGCTGGTTCTGGACTAAACCGTGAGCCGGATGGCTGAGATGGATGTTGATCCATGGATGAGATTGAATGCATGTATATGCTGAATCAATTATAAATGTGAATGTTGCACTTGCACTATCGGAGATAAGAGTTTCTGTGGGAGAAAGCAGTGGCTAGCCACCACGTGCTCCAGGTTGAGACTCGAAGCTCTTTTGACCCTATGTCGTCAGGGTGGCCGGGCACTGTGAAAGCCCCGGATGAGCTCACCCCCATAAATATTCACCAGTGAGGGTGATGGATATGGATCATGATTATGATCAAGTTTATATTGAGTATAACTCGAGTTGGGGAGACACGACAGAGGGACAGTCCAATGGCTAGCTACCAGGACTTGTCGGGTTGGCTCTATAACCGACAGATGATATCATCAGCCACTAGGGACAGGCATGCATCATATGCATCTATGTGACATTATTTGCGTGTGCATATTGTACTTTGTTTGCCTATGTGATTACTTGAGATTAACTGCTACTTGTTCTACTTGCTGTAACTGTTTGTTTGTGCTTGAACTTCCTATCTGTGATTGCAACTGGGACTCTGTTGGATTGTGATGATTGGTTGTTGGTTGGATTGTTTGGGCCTAGGGCCGTGGTTGAATTGAGATGGACCGATGGTTGGTTTCGGTTTTGTGGTTATGGTTTGGAAATGTGTGAAAGGCTAATTTGGTTCAGCATAGATAAACCTTTTTAAATGCTTTTGAATATTGTTTTAAATGAACAATTTCCTCTTTCAGAAAAGGATTTCAGATTTCTCTTTTATTGTAAACCTTTGTTTTTAAAAAGGGGCATAAGACGGTTATTAATCACTGGTACGGTTTATCTTCACGTATCCTATTACAGTAATTCTCAAAAACCCTCTACTGAGAACCCTTTCAAGGATGATGTTCTCACCCCCCCTACATTTTTCTCCTTTCAGGATATGGGCGCAGAAGTCACGAAAAGTTTATTTAGTTGTTAAAATGCTCTGTATTGCTTTAGATTATTACTTGTTGTACCCTCGCCTTTCTCTTGATATATTCTGTAAGAGGGATAGGAATTGTATTGGTTACTGCTTGTAATGTTATATATATATATATATATATGGATGTACCCTTTATGAGTCTTTGTAAGTTTTATGGTATCTATGGATGTACGTTATCGAACAAAAGTATCTTTGGAGCGGCTTTGCGGTTTAAAGATTTAAACAGGCTCATATTTTAGTATTAAATAGTATAAGTGTCGTCGTAATGTCCGAGCTATCAGAGTCACGCAGTCGGAAGCGTGAGCTTTGGTAGTTAGGGTGTTACACATATGGCTTAGTGGAAGATGTCTTGGTTAAAATTGAAAACCACTACATTCCTGCAAACTTCATAGTCATTGACATAGGAAAGGATGAGGATGACTATGTCATCCTTGGAAGACCTTTCCTAGCCATAGCTAATGCTGTCATTGATGTGGTTAAGGGAGAACTAACCCTAAAGTTAGGGGAGGATCACATCTTATTCAAGATGCCTCACCCCAATTCTCCCTCTAAAAGAGAGATAACAGTGCAATACCTAGTGTGCCAACCCTCTCTTTTTGTGCAGAGCTCTGTAGATCCCCCACACATCAATTCTAAGTTTAGTGTTGGATAGCCCTCAACAAACTCTAAGCACAAAAGTACTAAAAAGAAAGTACCTAAAGGCTGGAAGGACAAGAAAGTTCCAATTGAAGGCCTCTCACCTGGCATAAGAGTTGTCTTTACTAAGAATCCAGTCTTACCACATACAGTGAGCCGTGTCCTATCTCTAGAGCATGTAGAGCTCATTCATGAGAGGATAGGCAGAAAATTCACTTTCAAGGGAAAAAATCTAAGCCCATACTCACCTCCGTAAGGAGCTAAAGGTTAAGCTAGTAACTTTAAAAGAGCGCTTGTTGGGAGGCAACCCAACTTTACTCAACCTTATTTATTTTATTTTCATTTTTCTTTCAGTTGTTAGAGTCATGATCATATGCAACATCCAGTCAAGAGACAGGATTCATAGCAGTAAAAACAGAACACTTCGGAAAGAGTGTTAAAAATTGAACGCCAGTGAGGAAGCCCTCACTAGACGTTCAACGCCCCAAGAAAAGAGCATTGCTAGCGTTGAACGCCAGCCAGGGAGCAGCCCTTGGGTGTTCAAACGCCAGTGCAGAAAAGCAGGAAATCTGGAATTTCCTAGCCTCTCAGGACCAAGAGGTCCCACAGAAGCTCCACCTACCCCCACCTTCTTCTTCCCCATTGATCATATTTGCTCGAGGACGAGCAAAAATCTTAAGTTTGGTGTTGCAAAAGCTTTGCTTTGCGATTTCTACCACTCTTAAGTATAGAAGAAGAGGATGGAGCAAACTAGAAAGCATGCACATGAACCTGTGCAGCCGCCTCAACAAAGACAAAGGAGTGACATTGAAGAGATCAAGCACTACATGGGATCCTCAAGGAAGAGCACTGGCCACCATCATTCAAGTGGATTTATTCTCTTTTACTCATTTCCTGTTATTTTTTGTTTTCTGTCTGTTTATTTATCTGCTCTCTTGTTCTAGTTGCATGATCATTTGCATTGATGTCCTTAAAGTTGTAAAATGTTCCATATGTCTCTCACCTTGCTTAAATGAAAATTTTTTATTTGAAAAGAACTGAGAGATGCATAAATTTCAAGTTTAAAATAAGATTAGTTTAATTAGTTTGATGTGGTGTCATTTGCTTTTGTTTTCTGAATTTATGATTAAATAGTGCATATTTGAAGTTGTAACATTAGAATGTTGGCTCTTGAAAGAATAAGAAAAAAGAAAAAATATTATTGATAATCTAAAAAATCTGAAAATTGATTCTTGAAGAAAGAAAAAGCAGCAAAAAGAAAAAGAAAAAGTATGTTGCAAAAGAAAAAAAATTATATGCATGCGAAAAAGAAAGAAAAATAGCGAAAAAAGAAAAAAAATTAAAAAGCAAGCAGAAAAAGCCAATAGCCCTTAAAACCAAAAGGCAAGGGTAAAAGGGCCCAAGGCTTTGAGCATCAGTGGTTAGAAGGGCTCAAAGGAATAAAATCCTGGCCTGAGCGACTAAACCAAGTTGTCCCTAACCATGTGCTTGTGGCGTGAAGGTGTCAAGTGAAAAGCTTGAGACTGAGCGGTTAAAGTCGTGGTCCAAAGTAAAAAGAGTGTGCTTAAGAACTCTGGACACCTCTATCTGGGGACTCTAACAAAGCTGAGTCACAATCTGAAAAGGTTCACCCAGTTAAAGTGTTTGTGGCATTATTGTATCCGGTGGTAATACTGGAACTCAATGTGCTTAGGGTCACGGCCAAGACTCTAAAAAGTTGTGTTCAAGAATCAAAATAATCTTAACTAAGAGAGTCAATAGTATCATATATATTCTAAGTTCCTAAGGATGCCAACATCTCTGAGTTTCAATGGATAGTGAGATGCCAAAACTGTTTAGAAGCAAAAAGCTACTAAGTCCCGCTCATCTGATTTTAACTAAGCTTCATTTGAAACTTAGAAATTTATTTCATCTTAATTTTTTTCCTACTGTGTTTTTAGTTGCTTGGGGACAAGCAAGGATTTAAGTTTGGTGTTATGATGAGCGGATATTTTATACGCTTTTTGACATCATTTTCATATAGTTTTTAGTAGTTTTTATTTAGTTTTTATTAAGTTTTTATAGGTTTTAGTGTTAAATTCACATTTTTGGATTCTATTATGATTTTTTTATTTTTTGACAATTTCAGGTATTTTCTGGCTAAAATTGAGGTGCTGGAGCAGAAGTCTGATTCAGAGACAGAGAAAGCACTACAGATGCTGTCCGGATCTGACCTACCTGCATTCGGAAGAACTTTTCTGGAGCTACAGAAGTCCAAATGGAGTGCTCTAAACGGCTATGAAAATCTGACTTCTAGATATTTCCAACAATATATAATAGTCCATACTTTGATTCAGATTAGAAGGCCCAAAACTGGCGTCCAACACCAGCTTCCTAACCCCTTCCAGGCGTCCAGCACCCAAAGAGCAAAGCCCAGCATCCAAAGGCCCAGAGAGGACCCCCTAGCTGGTGTTCCATGCCCAAGGATCCTCATAGCACGTGGATCTCATCAAAGCTCAGCCCAAACACTCACCAAGTGGGCCCCAAAAGTAGATTTTAGCACTAAGTAGACTGTTTTACCTTTACTAGTCATCTGTTTAGTATTTAAGGGATCTTATTTATGTAATTGGGGTGACTTAAGAACCTTTTACACCTCTCGCTGAGGGAGGTCTGCCATGTTTTTGTTTTTCCATTGTTTTCACTTCAGTATGAGTTTCTAAACCTTCTAGGTTGAGAGGAGGAGCCCTGCTGAGTCCTATGAATTAATAAAAGTATTACTGTTTCTTCTTCGATCCGTGTTTGATCTATCTCTAAGATGTATATCCCGATCTTCATCGTGGTGAACAGGATGATCTGACAAATTGGCTCTGTTCATCACATTAAGACGAACGTGCCTGACAAACACCCGCGTCTACTTGGGTTCGTATGAGTACTTGGAAGAAAAGCACGAGCCAACAGCTACGTGTATACATCTCTCAGACGGTTAATCCACGACTTCGTTGGGGACTTCTCGAGACACCAGTTCAGCCAATTTTCTGGGAGATTAGTGTCTCCGTGGTATAGGCTAGAATCCAAGGAAGCCGCATTTTCTGATCCGGAAGATTCGACCTTTTCTGTGGCGTTTTGAGTAGGATCGCCAAGAGAATGGACTGCTATGCGCTTCACCCTTCGTCAGATTGAGTAATCATGGCCAATGGCCATGGCCGTGTTCATTCTGTAGCAGAGTAGATCAATGACCACAGGCAATGGCTTTGATCACTTACAGCCTGCCATAGAAGAAGATCATTCACAAGCAAAGAAGATAATAGTACTAGAGTTAATTCAGAAAGATAAGGCAACTCTGACTCTCAACTCTATTCCCAGCATATAATTCCTAATAGTTAACTTCTTATGATTCTGCCTGACTAAGACCTGCAAGACAACCATAGCTTGCTTCAAGCCACAATCCTCGTGGGATCGACCCTGACTCGCTCAGGTATTACTTGGACGACCCAGTGCACTTGCTGGTACTGCTGTTGTACGAAATAGTGTGGGTTTTGCGTACACGCACACCAGTCCTTATATGTTAAATTTTTTTTCAATTAAGTCCCTACCGTGAGAATAACGTTTAAGATAACAGAATATTCTATTTAAAAAATGAATATTCTTATGAATAGGTTAGAATAGTTAGTTGAACATACATCTATTTTTTTAAAATACCAAAAGAACCTTTGACATTTTATCCCAAAGAAAAAAAAACCTAGCCAGCCCTAACTTCCTCTCTGAAGATCGTGTGCACTATGTTTCTCCTCTGTCGGTCCGTTGTCTTCATCCATAGCCGTCGTCATCCACGGCAGAGTCTTCGGCGTTGCTCTCTATTCTGTGCTACTCTATTCTGCGTTGCTCTGTTTTGCAGTCTTCGGCGCTGTTTACCCGTCGAAGCCCTCGCCGTGCCTCGCCTCGCCGTGTCGCGCCGCGCCTTGTCTCGCCTCGATCTGTCTGTACTCGATCTGTCAAAACAGGTGACATTAAAATTGAATTTTTTTTCATTTTTTCGAAGTTGATGAAACATGTTTATGCATATGTCAATTTTTTCAAAGTTGATTAAAATTGGTTTGCTCTAATTTTAGTGTTTGATATTCATATAGATATTGTTTTGAAGTAACACTTTTTAGCATAATTCTTGCTTAGATACTATCGTTGGTTTTTTACTTAAAGTGATTGGATCAAACCTAGATGTTGTAGTAGTAGTGTAGTAGTAGTTATGATTTGTGAAGTTCAATTGGTGTGCAAATGCAATAAGTGAATAACACAACTGGGCCTTTATTATTGATCCCTATGCTGGTTCAAAGAGTGGGAGGCTACAACACAAGAACTGATTTTTATATTTCAAATTTCAATAACACAATTACATAGCCTTGTGGTTTTCTATAGTGTACCATGATATGATAAAGGTCCAAATTATATTCCATAAATCTACACAAATGTGAAATATTATATGATCATAATGAATACTTGAATGATGGAAACTGAATTTTATATATACTTATTACTACTTTTTTTGTTTCATTTTATCTATTTTTTTTTTTAGATTTTTAAGATAAGGTATTTTGAAAGTCCAAAGAAAAAAAGAGAAGATATTTTTGGTACAATTTGTATATAAATAAGCAAAAGAATAATAGTGATAAAATAAAAGGGATTATAGGAATAACTTTTATGTCGTAGAATCATTAAATAGGAATATCTTTTATTGAATATTTATAGTTTCATCAAATTTTCAATTAAGTCCCTATACTTCTTTTTCTTTTCAATTAGGTCCCTAAGGGTATATAAATAATTTTACAATTCACTAACATTTTTTTTGACGTTTAATATTAATAGGGACTAAATTAAAAAAAATAATATATAAAAATTTAATTAAAAAAAAATATAAAAACCTAATTAAAAATTCGATAAACTATAAGAATAGATCGAATAATTAAACCAAGAAAAAACAATTGTGACGGGCTAGATTCGCCAGCCGACCATTAAATAGGGAGAGCTCATGTTCTAAACCCACCGAATTAGATGAGACAGGGCAAAATAGGACGGGCTAACTCATATATCACCTACCTCCACGTGCCCAATTACAACTAGCTAAAGGGTGATAACCACCTAATTTCTAAGTACAATAGACGTCATTTTAAAATTGTCTTTAATAATGTATCAACGAATATGTGATTAATTAGGACAAGTATCTAAGTATTATATATTCTTGTTAGTAAATTGTATAGCAATACTTTTAACTGTATTCAAATTATTTTTATATAATAAAAGTGATACATTTTTAAAATATGTTATTTTCTAAGAAGAATACGTGTTATCATTTTTGCTTTTGATAAAAGGTGTTATTGTATTAAAGTGCGTCTCAACAAAAAAATATATATATATATTTTAAGAGTATTATTTGTTTACTTTTTAATTAAAAAATTTCACCTAATATTATATTATGATTATAGGCTTTTTTTTAATAAATAAAAAATTATATATTTATTATTTTACATTCTCAATTTGTAACTACACTTCTATAATCATTGCCTGCAAAATAGAAAAAAAAATTATTGCAATTTTGTTTGCACTGTTAGTCAAATTGAAACATTAGAAAAGAGATAAGCTTATTAACATTCATATTTTAAAAATTATTTAAATAATTTTTAAAATATGAATGTCAATAAAAAAATACTTCATATTTAGATTTAAATAAAATATAAAAAAATTAAATTAAATAAAAATAAAAATTCAAATTTTGTACTTTTGTTTAAATATTAAAAAATTTACATTTTTATAAAATTATGAATTTAAAATAAAATGGTAACAATTTTTTTAAATTTATTAAAAATATTTTTTGATTCATTAACATCTAAAGAAGTATTATCAAGACTTTTAATATTTAAAAAATTAATATAAAGTATTATCTATAAAGTGGCATAAGAATTAAAGCGTGATTTTTTTTTAATTAGAAGTAACAAATAATCATAATAAAGTACTATAAAGAGACCAATTAAATATATATATATAATATGTAATTTTAAAAATAATTAAAATATTATATCAATCAAATTATTATTTAACTTGTAAAATTAAGTGTATAACAAATATTTTGATGGTGTCATCTATTACTTCAAAATTTGAAAATCTAAGTTTAAGTTTCTATAAATGTTAGAACTTTTATTCTAATTGTAGTCCAATTTGTTAATATAAAAATTAGTTTGGGTGGTGTTGTAATTATTAATTAATTATATTGACAGTTAGTCTGTTATTTGATAGAAAGAACACGACTGTTCATAAACTTTATAAAGTTTGGGTCTCCAATTCTGATGACACAACAAACAAGCACATTTTGATTCCATCTGACTTTGTGATTCAAGAATTGGAAGTTCCAAATTAAGTCAAAGAATTTATTGATAATGACTGGAGGTACGTAAATTATTAGTTTTATAAAATATATAACATGTGGTATCAAAGCAAAATTGTCTCTACCTGGTCATTTCAAAATTAATTACTGTGCATTATTTTGATTAATTATTTTCAAAGGAAAAATGCATAGTATGAATTTTGGAATAAGTAAGAAAAATCATTAAAATTGAAATTGACGCTAATAGAAAATACTCTAAAAAAAATTCTCCAAATTTATGTTATAGTTGTTCTTCATAATGGCATGATTCCGCTAGGTTTTCTCATTTTGAATAAAAAAATGAAATGGGAAACGAAAAAGTAAAGAAGAACGTATATAGCGTGTGTCACTTTCTGTTTTAATAGCTTTTCCTACTATGTTTATATATGGTTTTATTAGTTCCTTGGTCCACTTCTTTTTATTTTTACATTAGGCTTCATTTGAATTGCTATAAAATTGTAAAATTTGTGTTGAGTGAGATTTGAACTTGGATCTTTTAAATATTGTAAAAATATTTGACCATTAGATCATTTTCATTTTTGTCAATATTTATGTCACTAGATTTATTTATTCAATAATGATAATTATATTTGTATGCCATATAAATTCTTCCACTGCATATCATGTGATTAATATATGATTTATTGAGGAGTAGCCACAGCATTCTTGATAATAACTATATTTAAAGAAATCACATAAATATTAATATGATATATTTGTAATTGTTGTGAATTATATAATGAACTTACCCACAGGAATTTATTATATTATTAACATATAATTAGGTTGAAATAGAAAATATTTTTACTTCTTAATTAGCCTACAGTGAATATTATGTGTGTTAAAGTCTTTACCCACAGATAGATTTTAATGACACTATGATTCATATTTATTTTGATATAAATTATGTTGGCATGTGTTATCATATGTTATGCATTTTGATGTGCCTATTTAAAGTTGAGTAATGTTAGCATGATTTATTATTTGCAGTAATAATGATATCTTAAATTGTATCTGAAGCTCATTTGTTAAGTAGTGACAACTAAAAAGAATGGAAAGATAAGGTTCTCTTTCACTTAGGGTGTGCAGACCTTGACTATGCTCTTCGTAGGAAAGAGCTTCCGTCACCTACTGATGCTAGTTCCTTAGCCGAGGTAGCATTATACGAACGGTAGGAGAAATCCAACCGTTTAAATATGATGTTCATTAAGTCTCGTATCTCAACTAGTATCCGAGGTTCAATTTCTGATTGTGGGAATATCAAGGATTACATGAAGGCTATTGATGAATAGTTTGAGTCTTTTAGTAAGGCACGTACAAGCATCCTAATAGCACAATTGTTATCCATGAGGCTTACCGGCATAAGAGGTGTGCGTGAACACATCATGAGGTTGAGAAACATTGCAGCACAACTGAAAGTTTTAGAAGTTGAGATCTCTGACTCATTTTTAGTGCATCTTATTCTGAATTCTCTTCTTGCCCAATACGGACCATTTAAAATTATAACACACATAAGAAAAAATAGTCCATTAACGAATTACTGGTGATGTGTGTACAAAAGGAATGAAGGCTAATTCAGGAACTTAGTGAAAGTGCACTATTAGTGATAAATAAGGGTGGTAAAAAGCAAGCTCGTAAGAAGAAAGAAAAGGGTATTGCATTCCATTCTACGAAGAAAGAAGGTGCACGGCGTTTCTTTTATAAAAAGAAAGGATACATGAAAAAGGAATGTCCAAAATTTAAAGTTTGGCTTGAAAAGAAAGGTACTAACATTTGTGAACTTATTCCTTCAGTGTGTTTTGAATCTAATTTTGTTGAAATATGTCATGACACTTGGTGGATTGATTCTAGTGCTGAAATTCATATTTCAAATACCATGCAGGTTTCATAAGGAAAAGGAAACTAATAGGAAGTAAACTGAGCATCTATATGGGCAATCGGACGCGTTCACGTGTGGAAGCTGTTGGAATATTTAAACTTGTATTAAGTACTGATTGTATTTTAGATTTAGAAAAAACTTTTTATATTCCATATTTTTTTTAAAATTTGATTTTTTTTTATCTAAGCTTGTAAAATAAGGATTATGTATAAAGTTTTATGATGATTCTGTTGACATTATTAAAAATTCTAATATTATTGGACGTAGTACTTTAATTGGTGATTTATTTAAAATTCATTTAGCTAATAATGTTCCATCTAGTTTTATGGTTATGCATGGTAATGATATGAATGAAAAGTCCTCCATGTTGTGGCACCGAAAATTGGGACACATCTCTATTGAGAGAATGAAGAAATTAGTAAGTGATGGGATTTTTGAACCTCTAGACTTTACTGATTTTGATACTTATGTGGATTGCATTAAGGGGAAGCAAACCAAAAAGCCTCAAAAAGGTGCTAAGAGAATTTCTGACATATTAAAAATAATTCACGCTGACATATGTTATCCTGATATGTCCGTAAGTGGTCAGAAATAATTCATCACCTTTATTGATGATTATTCACGATATATGTATCTCTATATTCTTCATAATAAATATGAGGCATTGGACGCTTGTAAAGTTTATAAAGTTGAAGTAGAGAAACAATGCGAAAAATAAATTAAGATCATGAGATCAGATAGAGGTAGAGAATTCTATGGGAGATATATTGAAAGTGGACAAGCACCTGGTCCATTTGCAAAGTATCTTCAAGAGCATGGTATTGTGGTATAAGACACCATGCCTGGCACATCAGATCAAAATGGTGTAGCTGAAAGAAGAAATAGGACTTTGCTGGATATGGTGAGGAGTATGCTTAGCAACTCCAATCTTCCTTTATCCTTGTGGAGTGAAGCCATTAAGACAGCCGCATATATATTAAATAAAATTCCAACAAAGGCAGTTTCTAAAATGCCATTTGAGCTATGAAAAGGTTGGAAACCTAGTTTGAATCATATACACATTTGGGGTTGTCCTACTGAAGTTCGGGTTTATAATCCACAAGAAAAGAAGTTGGACCCAAGAACGATAAGTGCCTATTTTATCGACTAGACAGAAAAGTCTAAGAGTTACAGATTTTATTGTCCCTCCCATTCAAGTAAAATAGTTGAATCTAGAAATGCAAGATTTTTAGAGCATGATGTGAAAAGTGGGAGAAATCATCCTCTTAAAGTGGTTGAGAATGATAATGTTTGTTAAACCTCTCTATATACAAGAGTGATTATTTAACACAATGCCCATATAGATAGGGTTAATGTTGAACAACCTATTACTGATATTCCACATAATGAAGATAATGTTCAAGTAGATCATATAGTAGAGGATCAAACTCTTCATAATGAAAATGTTGTTCAAGAATATATTGTTCAAGAGAAACTTCAAGAAGAGGGATAACTTGTTATGCCACTACCTTTACAAGAGGTTGATGATGCAGCATTAAGAAGATCAACAAGAATAAGAAAGCCTGCAATTTCTAGTGACTATGTAGTGTATCTTGCTGAGTCTGACTATGATGTTTGTGATGAAAAGGACCCAACGACGTTTTTACAAGCAATGAAAAGTTGTAATTCCAATTTATGGCTAGATTCTATGAAGGATGAAATAGATTCTATGGCGGATAAACAAGTTTGGGATCTTGTAAAATTGCCTGATGGGAAAAAGGCCATTAGTTATAAATGGGACTTTAAGACCAAGAAGGATTCATCAGGCAATATTGAGCGCTACAAGGCTCGACTTGTTGCTAAAGAATTTACTCAAAGGGAAGGAGTTGACTATAGAGAAACCTTTTCTCCTATTTCAAAGAAAGACTCTTTCCGCATCATTATGGCATTGGTAGCACACTTTGACATGGAATTGCATCAAATGGATGTGAAAATGGCTTTCTTTAATGGAGATTTGGAAGAAGAGGTCTATATAAAACAACTCGAAGGGTTTATCTCAAGTGCTAGTAAGGAGTTAGTTTGGAAGTTTACGAGAGCAATGTATGGTCTTAAGCAGGCTTTCTGACATTAGTATTTAAAGTTCCACAATGTGATTTCTTCGTTTGGGTTCATTGAGAATATTTCTGATCAATATATATATATATATATATATATATATATATACACACACAAAAGGTTAATGGGAGCAAGATCATATTTCTCATTTTATATGTAGATGATATTTTGCTTGCAACAAATGATTTAGGGTTGTTACATGAAGTGAAATAATTCCTCTCTAGATATTTTGATATGAAAGATATGGGTGATGCATCTTACGTCATTGGCATAAAGATTCATAGAGATAAACATAAAGGAATTTTAGGTTTATCTCAAGAAGTCTATATTAATAAAGTTCTTGAGAGGTCTAAAATACAAAATTATTCACCAAGTGTTGCACCTATTGTGAAAGGTGACAAATTCTGCTTAGATCAATGTCCTAAAAATAAACTTGAAAAGGAACAGATGCAAAATATTCCTTATGCTTCAACTGTTGGAAGCCTAATGTATGCTCAAAAGTCTGTACAAGACCTGACATTGCTTTTGCTGTTAGCATGTTAGGAAGATATCAAAGTAATCCAGGAATTATCCATTGGAGAGCTACAAAGAAGGTCTTAAGGTATCTTCAAGGGACCAAGTATTTCATGCTTACATATAGACGAACTGACAATTTGAAAATTGTTGGATATTCAGATTTAGACTTGCCGGAATGTGTTGATTCTAGAAAGTCAACGTCAAGATACATCTTTATGCTTGCTGATGGAGCAATATCTTAAAAGAGTGCAAAACAATCACTTGTAGCCACTTCTACCATGGAAGCCGAGTTTATTGCTTGTTTTGAGGCTACATCACAAGGTGTTTGGTTAAAGAATTTTATCTCTAGGCTTAAGATTATGGATTGTACCTCTAGGCCATTGAGAATATATTGTGACAATTTAGCTACTGTATTTATGGCTAAGAATAATAGAAGTAGTAGTCGAAGTAAGCACATCGATATTAAGTACTTAGCCATTAAAGACCGAGTTAGGTCTAATGAGGTACAGATAGAGCATATTAGTACTAAACAGATGATAGCTGATCCTTTGACAAAAGGCATGCCACCAGGATTGTTTAAGGATCATGTTACTAGTATGGGTTTATGTTCTGTAATGTCACTTATATGACTTATGTTATATTACATGACGTATTTGGATATGAAATTCTTATTATTGTTTGTTTCTCATTTGGTTGTTATATATACGCATACATGATTGAGAATGACAAATAAAATTTAGTAAAGGACCTAGAATAAGCATTGGGCTTATTCCTACAGAAATATCACATAAAGAGTTTATTCAATTAGGAGATGTTACATTGTAATACATAGAAGGTAATACTGGATTAATGAGAACCCGCCGCTATGATTCGTGTAATTTGTCTTAATTGTTTAAGTATAGTATGTAATTGCAGACTATACGTAACAAATGTTGGACCAAGTGGAAGAATGTTAGAATTTTTATACTAATTGTGGTCCAATTTGTTAATATAGAAATTAATTTGGATGGTGTTGTAATTATTAATTAATTATATTAGCAGTTTGTCTGTTCTTTGATGGAAAGAACACGACTGTTTATAAATTTTATAAAGTTTGGGTCCCCAATTCTGATGACACAACAAACAAACACGTTTTGATTCCATCTGACTTTGTGATTTAAGAATTGAAAGTTCCAAATTAAATTAAAGAATTTATTGGTAATGGCTGGAGGTACGCAAATTACTAGTTTTATAAAATATATAACAATAACATCTTAAAGAGCTATACTTTATATTAATTTTTCTAATATCAAAAGTTCTAATAATATTTTTTTTTAGATGCTAATGAGTCAAAAAATGATGTTTAATGAATTTTTAAAAATTATTAATAATTCTACTTTAAATTCATAAATTTGAAAATATATGAATTTTTTAAAATTGGAACAAAAACATAAAATTTTTATTTTTATTTTTATTATTTTAATTTTTTTTATATTTTATTAGAATTTGAAGGAGAGTATTTTTTAATTGATATTTTTGTTTTAAAATTAATAAAAAATAATTTAAAAGAAATGTCAATAAACTAATTTATTTTTGCTCTTTCAATTTTGCTAGTGCTCGCTAGTCAGCTAAATTGTAATAAAAATAGGCTATCTCTATTTCGCATGCAATGATGCGAAAATTATGTGTTGCAAAATTAAGAAATAATATAAAAAAATGATAAATATTCGTATTTTAGAAAAAATGATAAATATATAAATTTTTATTTATTAAAAAAAGTCAGCGATATATTTTATTTTGATTTTATTTTTTATGTTTTAATATATTTTAATTATATTTTTAGATCGGACAAATGACTTAATAATTTTATACTGACATGTTAGGTAGTGACATATCAATATATAATTGTCATATCATTATTTTGGTTAACAATAACTCTGCAGCGATAATTAAAATATATTTAAAACGTTAAGGACAAAATTAAAATAAATATAATATTAAAAGTATTTTAAAATTTTTTAAAAATATTATATATAAAAAATATATTTTATTCTAATATTAAATTATTATATTTTACTTCTTTGTTTATATTTACATAATATAAAAGAATAAAATACTAATTCAGTGCTTATCTATTTTTACAAATTAAAGAACAATACGATCATTGATAAAACAAAATCATTTCAATCTTTGTTTTTAATAATCTTTGTGAGATAATATAATCTTTCTATCGAT
Source organism: Arachis hypogaea (assembly GCF_003086295.3). Taxonomy (NCBI): domain Eukaryota; kingdom Viridiplantae; phylum Streptophyta; class Magnoliopsida; order Fabales; family Fabaceae; genus Arachis; species Arachis hypogaea. Next base: position 110,461,719 of record NC_092052.1, on the reverse strand, counting down.
TCCATTGTTATCTGTTAGTAAAAGCCGTTGACGTATCACATTAACTTGCTGTGTTAAATGTTAAATGTTAAATGCCAAATGCCAAATGCCAATATGAAATATTAGAATGAATAGTATGAATAATAGAGACTTATTTATTCTTAAACTTAAATTGGTCAAAGATAAAATTTTCATTCACACACATTAGTCCAGGATTTATTTTTGAAGAATCTATTTATCCTAAAAATTTTGATATAATTTTTTTAAACTAATGTTTTATTGTTATAATATTTATTATATTAATATTTTTTTAATAAATTCTAAAATATATTATATGATAAATATAAATTAATTAATAAATTATTTTAATTTAAAAATATCATTTATTATTATAAAATTAAATAGATAATTTTCAATGTAAACTTTAAATATATTAAAGAAAGTATACAATAATTAAGGACAAAAAAATACTAATGAAAATGTGAATACAATAATTAATAAATTAGTAATTTAATTTAAAAAAAAACTTTTAATATATTACTAGTATTATGGAATTATAATTAGAATTTGGACTCCCTTGTACTCTTTTCCAATATATAATAATATTTGATACATTATTACACATTAAACAAGCAATATTTTTAATGTTCAAAACATAATAATCTTTTTATTTTTATTAATATTTTTTATATGAAAACACTCAACCTTACTCAAAAGAATTACTAAAATTATAAATAAGGAATCATGAAGAGTAACATCAAATCACAAATGATGAGTGATGATTAGCATATGATTTAAAAATGTTAGTCGATTTTTAACTATATCCCGATGTTTACGTATATAAATTTATATATTTTTAGTGTAAATCATTATATACGGCTATATATACAAATAACCTTTGAAATTCATTATAACTTATCACTTTTTAAGTATTTGTTATATTATACAAATAATTGAATTTTAGTATACAAAAAATTATAATTAATCTATATTATTTAATTTCTTGTATTGTTAAATCTTTATCTATCGATGGTTTCTAATATATATATTTTCTTTATTTCATTTAGTACTAATTGTTAAGTGCCAGTGTATTTCAATGTAAAAGTATCAAATACAATTATTATTTTAGTTCAAAGAGATGACAAATTATGTTTATTACTCAAAAAAAAAAATTTGTACATATCAAAGTCAAATAAAAATATTATAATTATTATTATATATGCCACCTGTGTCAAATAATATGTTAGTTTCTATTTTTTTATTTAAATTATTTAGATTATAATACGAATAATATATTATAAAATTATTATTATTTAAAAATTATATTACTAATTTATTAACTATATTTTAATTTTTATTATTTATATACTTAAAAATTATATTAATAATTATTTACTTAATTTTAAAATAAATGATATTTTTATATTTAAATAATATGTTAATTAATTTATACTTATTATACCAAATTAAAAAATTTTATTAAAAATATTAATATTATAATTAACAATACAAAATAAATTTAAAAAATAGTATATCAAAATTTTTTAAAAGTTAATCTGAGACGCTAGCAACATTCTTAACAGATGATGATAAAATCGATAGAAGAGTCGTTTTGTCTCACAAAAATTAAGAATATGGATCGAAGTACTTTTTTTTTGTTAGGAGTTGTGATGTCCTTTATGAAAAAAGATAAAGACTATATTAGTACTTTATTTGATACAAAATGATGGTTGTACTATTTTTTGTATAAAAAATATTAGATGTACGCATGTACAATTAACTATTATACACAGTGTTACGGTGGGTAACCAGAGGTCAGTGGGCTGGACTTGTTAGGTTGGTCCAATCATCGAATGGAAGAAACCTTCGAGCGGGTTCACGCCTAGGAGCCTCCTTCTGACTTACTCACAAGAGAGAATGGGGGGTGGTACCTGCAAAGACACTCTGATGCCTAAGTCAGCAAGGGTCTAAGCAAGTTTTAGAGAGTATTGGAACTTAGTGATACCTGAGGAGTGTTAGTGTATTTATAGTGGTGAACCAATAACCACCGTTGAAGTAGTTCCACCTTTTAAGGAGGATAACCGTTTATTTGTCTTAGGGAAGTTGAGATATGACTCCTGGAAGTGGGTTGAGATATTTTAGGGGCAGTTATTTATTTGAATGGGTGTTATCTGCCAGCTAATCTTTACTCCCAACTTTCTTATACCAAGTCGTTGTTAGATCCGACTTCTTGAGAGAAGATCGGTGTCAGATGAGGGCCAATCCTTGGATTGGGCCTTTAGCTTAGACTTGGGCCTTAGTGTTGGGCCAGGGTATGAACAGTGCCCCTACTCGAGTACAATCTCTTTTCTTTAAGAGTTGGACTCGAGTATTTCAACTCGGGCTTATGACTGACATGATGAGGAACCGACGTGATTTTTCGAAACTGATGTGATTCAAAATTTTTCAACAGTCGCGTTTAATCAAACGTCGCGTCTGTTAGGAGTTTGCGTATTTACACGTGGGGAGCAGTTACATTGGTAACGGCGCATCTCTTTAATGACCGCTTTGACTTTACCATTATGCCCCTGATGTGTTTATAAATACTTTCTCCCTCTTTCTTTGTTTCGTTTCTGAAAACTTTTGCACTTACACTCTCCATTTGAAAGAAACTTCTTCTGTTCGAAGGAAACTTCTTCTTTCTTCAAGTCACTGCTACCTCTACCCTTCTTCAAGCAAAGGTTAGTTCTTTTCTCTTCTCTTTTTCTTACAAGTGCTTCTGTTTGCATGTTTTTTGAGAGGAGTGTTGACTATAGACTTAGTGACTCTGTTTTGTTGAGGATCTGACCCTAGGCCCCTTAGAGACCCTGTTTTTGATCTTTTTTTCTTTTTCCTTTGTAGGTTTCGCCATCCTTTTTATTAGGAAAAGATGTCTTCTCTAGAGTCCCTTGCACAGTGGGTGGATGTCACTATTCTTGGGGAGAGCCCTTTAGTGGATACCGACTACATTACCGATCTTCGTACTCACCATAGAATTTGTGTTCTTGATGAGGATGAGCCAAAATATGAAATGGTTGCCCCGGGTCCAGAAGACCGAGTTTGTTTTGGGAGGGCTTCTGATGAGGACCCTCATTTCTTTTTTATGTACGAAAGCCTTTTTACCCGCCTGGGAGTTTTTCTACCTTTCTCTGATTTTGAGATTTTTGTTCTGTATCATTTCCGTGTCGCTCCTACCCAACTTCACCCCAATTCTTGGGGTTTCTTGAAGATTTACCAGCTTGTCAGTCAAGACCTGGATTTTTCGACCTCTTTGAAAATTTTCTTTTATCTCTTTCATATGACCAAGCCCTTTAGTGGGCAAAACAATAAACAACAGTGGGTGTCTTTCCGAGCTATTCAAGGCCGGAGAGTTTTCAACCTTTTCGATGAGTCCTTCCATGACTTTAAAAATTTCTTCTTTAAAATTCAAGTTGTAGAGGGTCACCACCCATTTTTCCTGGATGAAAATTCTGCTCCTCGCTTCCCTTTATACTGGTTGGAGGCTTCTCCTGTGGAGAAGTATGGTTTAGACGATTTAGATGAGGTCGAAGAGGCTGTCGTGGGGTTCCTCTGAGAAGTTTAGGGGAGGGTCCCTTATTTGGATACAAAAAAATTTCTCCAAGGGTCTTCGAATTTTGTTCAGACCCAAATAGGTAGACATGATTATTTTTTTTATTTTCTCCGACTTGTTTTAATTATTTTTGACTTTGGAATATTTATTATTTCCGATTTCCTTGTAAATTGATTCTTTGTCTTCTTCTTTTTCAGAAATGGTGAAGAAAGCTTCTGCCTCTTCTTATCAAAAAGTCCAAGATTCCAGGAAGAGATCTCGGGCGCGGGTGAACGTGGCAAGGGCTGCTGACACTCTTCCTCCTCCTCCTCCCCCTCCTCCTCCTCCTCACAACTTGGGGGCTTCCTCCCACCCTATCATGGTATCTTCTTCCTCTACTTCCTCTCTTCCTTCCCCTCCCCCTACTCCCCGATCTTCCCCTAAGCCCGAGAAGAAGAAGCGAAAAACTTCTGGCTCTTCTTCCGAGGCTACATTCGATGGTCCTCAATTTGTCCGGAACCATATTTTTCTCTATACATCAATCAGTATGGAGGATGTTATGGTTCAGAACCATCTAAATGTTATAGTTCAGGGGAGCATCCGGGCGGTTGGGGTGTGTACAAAACTCCTGGATATTTTGGAACAGACTCCCCTTAGCTCTTTGGGTTCTACCCAAAAGGTTGAGGAGCTTGAAGAGGGGATTTTCTTATATCAGGAAGAGGAGAAGAGGTTAAAGGAGGAGGATACCAAGTTAAAGGAGGAGAAGGATCGGCTTCGGGAGAGGGAGAAGAAGTTGATGGACCAGTGTGCTATGGCGGAGGGCCTCAAGGAGAAGGCAGAGCAGAGTTACGTTAGGCTCTTTGGGGAGAATCTGGATCTGAAGAAGGAGCTCTCTGGGTGTCGGGACGCTTTCCAGGATTTGGAGGATTCGATCGCTGAGGGCGCGGAGGAGGCATGGAGGATCTTTAAGGAACAAGTCGGAGTTATCACTCCCGACTTAGACCTCTCTCCATTAGATCCTGACAAGATCATAGTGGATGGTGCCATTGTCTCTCCTCCCCGACCTGCGACTGACTCCGACTTGAAGACGAGGGGACAAAGGGTAGTGGAGTCCCCTCCTTGGGGAGACGTGCCGAGTTCCTCTGGAGTTCCTTCTCAAAACCCTGACCAGTCTGCTCCGTTCTCTCCTGGTGCTGCTCTGACTTCTCTCCCTGTGGATCCTGCTGGTGGTGGTGGTGACCTTCCTTTCGGTGATACTCATCTTCCTGCTTAATTGATATTTGGCTATATGGGGGCCCGGCCTGTGGGTCCCCTATTTTTATATTTTGTTTCATTATGGTGGTTGGTACTTGACATTTCTTGGCCCTTTGCGGCCGTAAACAAAAAATATTAAAAATACCCTTTTTTGGATAAGGGTTTAGGATATCTTTGTTGCATGCATGCTTTCTATTTAGGTTTTGAAAAAATCTTTTTTGATCCTTTTGCCTTTTTTTGAAAACCCTTTGACTTGGCTGGCTGTCTTTTGTCTAAGTTATTTTGAATTTTTTTCAAGGACTTAGGACAGCCTCTGCCTTTGGTTTTTTGACAGGTTTTCTTATCTCTTTTTGTTATTCCTTGTGCTCAATTTTTATTTTATTGAGTTTCCATAACTTAGGTTATTTTTGCGATGCATTTCATTTCTTCTCGATTTTTCCGACTTGTAAGTCGACTAACTTCCGAGTTCTTTTATGATCTACTTTTATAACCTCTTTACACCGACTTGTACCTCGTCGTTTATCCTGACGACCATCTAGGTCGGTTCATAAGATTTTCACGTTTTGTCGAGCTTAAGTCGGTGCGTTTCGTAGAAAGAGTGAGAAAAACGTAAAAAGGAATTTATATAGAGATATGGAAAAAAGATCTTTATTTATTTGCGAAGGTACTTTTTTGCTACTAAGGGTTTTGATAACTTGTTCCCTCTTAGCCCCCACTTTGATGCCTCGTTAAAAACCCCCCTTCAGGAAAACCCTTTCTTTGGGAAGAAACCATGAAGTTGGGAAAAGAGTACATCAGGGAGTGGAGTTCACTTTTAACTATAGTACCTTTTCATATTACAAGCATGCCACGACCTAGGTAGCTCGGTGCCATTTAAGTCGGTCACCTTGTAGTAGCACTTTCCTAAGACCTTACTAATTTTGTATGGTCCTTTCCAATTAGAAGCAAGCTTTCCATCTCCAGATTTATTGACTCCAATGTCATTTCTAATCAAAACTAAGTCATTTGGGGCGAAACCTCTTCGAATGACCTTTTTATTATATCTATTTGTCATTCTTTGTTTCAATGCTGCTTCTCTTATCCGAGCTTGTTCTCGGACTTCAGGAAGTAGCTCGAGTTCTTCTTTGTGCCTCTGTATGTTTTCCACCTCTTCGTAGAAGCTCACCATTGGACTTTGCTCGTTGATTTCAACTGGTATCATGGCTTCTATGCCATAAGTAAGTCGGAAGGGCATTTCTCCTGTGGCAGGCTGAGGCATAGTCCGATAAGCCCATAATACTTGTGGAAGTTTGATAGAGAGATTTGTCGTGTCAGCCTATAATTTCTCTTCTAGAAATAAGAACTTCGTTGTAAGCATAGTTCTAAACCAACAAACAATTCCCACATTAAAAATTTGATTTGTCACAAGTAAAAACCCCAAATAAGAATTAACCGAAGTATTTAAACCTCGGGTCGTCTCACAAGGAATTGCAATGAAGAGTTTAATTATTGGCTATGGAGGGACAAAGGGGGTTTGATTTTATATTTTTGCAAGAAAATAAATGGCAAAAAAAATTAAATGACAAGAAAGTAAAATGATAAGAACTAATAAAATAAAGGAAAAGTACTCTTGGCTAGACATAGGTAATTGAGATCACCATCCTTGTCTACAAATCAAATATTGATAATTATGAGGAACCAAGCTCAGTAAGTGTACTTCTATACTTGAAGTATATCAAATGGCTTAATCAACATCAACCCATAAGTCCCAACCTATCTACTAATTAGATTAGTAGTGGGTTAGTGTCAATGGGTATCAAATTGATCACCAAGGGTTCTCAAATCACCAATTCAATGAGATCCAATGACTCAAGGTCACTCAATTCCCTTGGCCTAGGCCAAGAGTCAAGAATACTACTCTCAAGAACTAAAGGAAATATTATATCAAACACCTAGAGTGCAAGAAAATTAAACATCACCACATACCAAAATTAACAAGATCCATAACTATCATCAACAAGAAATCAACAATAACAATGGAGATGACATAAAAGAGACATAGAAACATGAAATTGCATTAAAGAAAATCAAGATCCAACAATGGTTCATCAACATAAAAAAAGAGTAAAACAAGAAATCAACAAGAGAAACTAAGAAGATTGAGACAATAGAACACTAAAATATAATGAGAACTAAATCAAAACAAGAATTGAAAGAGAAATTTGAGAGTGATTAACCTAACTTTACCCTAATTGCTATCCTAAATCTAGAGAGAGGAGAGAGCCTCTCCCTCTAGAATTCTACCCTAAAACATGATAAAAACTAAACTATGACTACTTGGTTCATTCTCCCCTCAATCCTTAGGTTCAATAGCATCAGAAATGAGTTGGATTGGGTCCAAAATGAGCTAGAAATCGCCCCCAACGAGTTGCTTAAAGTGGACCCACGCTGCTACATCGGCGCGCACGCATACAGTGCATGTGCGCATCCCTAGACTTCAACCAAATATGACAAATTTTATATCATTTTGAAGCTCCGGATGTTAGCTTTCCAACACAACTGGAACCGCCTCATTTGGACCTCTTTAGCTCAAGTTATGGTCAATTGAGTGTGAAGAGGTCAGGCTTGACAACTTTACGGTTCCTTCATTTCTTCATGAGTTCTCCCACTTTGCATGCTTTTCTCCTCACTTCTTCCATCCAATACTTGCCTTATGAACCTAAAATCACTCAATAAACATATCAAGGCATCGAATGGAATTAAAGTGATTGAATTTAGCTATTTTAAGACCTAAAAAGCATGTTTTCACATTTAAGCACAAATCAAGGGAGAATTACAAAACCATGCTATTTCATTGAATAAATGTGGAAAAAGGTGATAAAATTCCCCAAATTAAGCACAAGATAAACCACCAAATTGCGGTTTATCAAATCTTCCCACACTTAAACCAAGCATGTCCTCATGCTAAGAATAAAGAAGGACAAGAAAAGGGGTGTGAACATTTATTCAATGCAAATAAACTATATGCACCTATCTATATGAATGTCACTAAATGAAATATGACTCTATCTACTTGGTCAAAAGCAAATCAATCTCCAAGAGCATGTATGAACAAGTTGGGCTAAGATCATATGATGATTCATGAATCCTACCAATTCAAATATCAAAATAAAGTTCAAATAGACTTGCAAGAAGGAAGCTCATGAAAGCAGGGAACAAGGAATTGAGCATCGAACCCTCACCGGATGTGTATCCGTGACAAACGAAACTCTTGCGTGATCTAGAATTTTCACAAATAAATTTCCGTTGTAAGTATAGCTTCTAGACCGACAAGAATTCCTTTCGTACAAAAACTTGGTTGTCACAAGTAACAAAACCCAATAAAATTTATAACCGGAGTATTTAAACCTCGGGTCATCTTCTCAAGGAATTGCAAGAAGGTATGATTTATTATTGGTTATGAAAAAATATATGTTTTTTGGTTTTTATAATAAGGAACAAGTAATTTAAATGACAAGAAAAATAAATAAATAATTATAAAAATCTCTTGGCAAGGTATGAAAAATTGAAGTCCTATCCTAGTTATCCTTATCAGGTGTGATGAGAATTGGATTCTGCTCCCACTTTAATTAACCCTTGCTAAACAAAGGAGAGTCAAGTGGACTAATTAATTTGATCCTCAAGTCCTAGTCAACTCCTATGGAAAGACTATAGTTATTGGAGTACAAATTAACCAGCAGAGAATTCCAATTTCAATCAACAGCTAAGTTTGATAACTCAAGTGTTGCTAATTACTTAACCAAAGCCAAAAGGGAAAAATATCTTAAATTAAATTGAAAGCATCATAAATAAAATAATCATTAATCTGAAACACCTCAAATTGCATTTAAACATAAATTCAAATCCTAACATGGAAAGTTTGTAAATCAATAATGAAAAGATAAATGACAATTACAGTAATAGAATAAATAAAAGTAGAAAATAAAACTAAGGAATATTGAACTTGTGATTGAAGAGATCATAGCTTAAACATAATAGAAATCCTAAATCCTAATCCTAAGAGAGAGGAGAGAGCCTCTCCCTCTAGAAACTACATCTAAAACCTAAAATTATGTATGTGAATGTTGTATGAATTGTTTCATGAATGGATGTATTCCACCACTTTATAACCTCTAATCTGTATTCTCTGAGCCGAAAAAAGGGTCAGAAACAGCCCAGAAATCGCCCTCAGCAATTTCTGGTACGTATAGCTCGCGGCAAAGTGACGCGGAAGCGTCGTCCACGCGTTCGCGCGGATTGCATTTTTGCCAGGTCACGCATCCGCGTGATCCACGCGTTCACGTCGCCTGGCTTCGGGGAAGCTATGGCATATTATATATTTTTGCGAAGCCCCGGACGTTATCTTTCCAACGCAACTGGAACCGCATCATTTGGACCTCTGTAGCTCAAGTTATGGTCGATTTAGTACCAAGAGGTCAGGCTGGACAGCTTTAGCAGTACCTTCAGTTTCTTGTATTCCTTCCACTTTTGCATGCTTCCTTTCCATCCTCTAAGTCATCTCTGCCCTGTAATCTCTAAAAATATTTAACACACATATCAAGGCATCAAATGGTAATAAGAGAGGATTAAACATAGCAAATTAAGACCAAAGAAACATGTTTTCAATCATAGCACAAAATCAGGAAGGAAAAAGTAAAACCATGCAAATAGTATGAATAAATGGGTAAAAAGTTGATAAAAACCACTCAATTGAGCATAAGATAAACCATGAAATAGTGGATTATCAACCTCTCCACACTTAAACATTAGCATGTCCTCATGCTAAGCTCAAGAGAAGCTATAAAAGAGTGAAGAGGAATGGTAGAATGCATGAAATGCAACCTATCTATATGAATGTAACTACATGCTAAGATGTTTCTACCTACTTAGTTAAAAGTAAATAAATATTCCAAGAACATACATGAACTGGATTTCACTAATTCAAATCATAAAAATGAAGTACAAATAGACTTGCAAGAAGAAAATAGCTTATGAAAGCTAGGAACAAGGAATCGAGCATCGAACCCTCACTGGAAGTGTATGCACTCTAATCGCTCAGGTGTTTAAGGTTCGATCTCTCAATTCTCTACTAACCTTACTTTCTAAGGCTTGCTCTTCATCTAACGTTCAACATTAATTTGATGCACAAATACACATATCAAGAGGTCTTTTGAGGGTTGTAATGGGGTTAGGGTCAAGGTAGGATTGTATTTGGCCAAGTGGACTAAAATCTGAATCCTTAATTAACTTAAACTTTTTTCACCTAACTTAAGACAATCCATGTAATCACAATACAAAATCTAACAATCCATTAACTATGTTTTCCACATATTCATGCATCCCAACTTTAGTACAACTCATATGCATTGCTTTCACCATTTACTTTGGGGCATTTTGTCCCCTTTTATTATTTGCTCTTTTTCTTTTCTTTTTCTCTTTTTCTTTTTTTTTTTATATATACATAATTTTTTTCTCAATGCATATGATTAAATTATTAAATGCATGAACATGTCCTAAACATTTCTTTCACATTTTCAGAAAATTCTAACATACTCAATTCTCAAATCAAATATTTCCAAACCCACTTTCCCCACACTTAATTCATGAGCACTCTCACTAGTCTAAGCTAACCAAGGATTCAAATTAAGGACATTATTATTTTCTTCTTAGAGTTAGTGATGAGCTAACGTAAAGAACAAAGGGGTATAATAGGCTCAAAATTGATTTGCAAGGGATAATGAAGGGTTAAGGGCATATGGGTATGTAAGCTCAGTGAAACAAAGGCCTCAATCACATACGTGCATCATACATCGAACCATGGAAATATAGAATTAAGCAAGACAAAGATCACGATTTTAGAGAGAAAAATACACACTAAAACAGAATATTGGTTGATAAAATACAACCAATTCAAATAAGCTCAAAATCTCACAGGTTTTGTGTGTTCGAGCTCTAAACCATGTTCCAAAATAATATTTCTTCAAACAAGTTTAACAAAAAATTTTATTCAAATTAGTGAAATACTCTAAAAAGTTTCTTGAAAAAGAAATTATTACTTCAACCAAGTAGTGGTAAAATATGCACAAAATCAAATAAATATGCAATCAAACATGCAAATGCAACAACTAACAAGGAAAATAAACCACTGGTATTGAGATAGAAGAGTAACTAACCCATGGAGATCGGTATCGACCTCCCCACACTTAAAGATTGCACCGTCCTCGGTGCATGCAGAGATGTGCAGGTGGACGGGTTGCTCCAACTGATGCTTTTCTTTAAAGATTGTGCAGGTGGACTTGTCTGTCGCCCCATATAGAAGTTCTTCCTTTTCCTTCTCGGTGGCCAGCCTGAAAGAAGAGGAAAAGAAGAAAAGTAACCCAGAAATAAAGATAGAAAACAAATAAAACATGGGTTGGTTAATGCCAAATAATGAGGGTCTCAATTACATGGTAGCTACAACATGCAAGAGAGAAGACAGTAGAAGCAAACGGCATATCAATAGTGCAAAAATTGCAACAAATGAGGGAGAAAGTGTGGGTAATGCAAGACAATGTGAGTGCATGTTAATGCAAAAGGAATACCAGTATTATAAAAATTAGCATTGACTGAAAAATAATGTCACCCAACATTGTAAAACAAGTCACTAAGCACCAAAATAATATCAGAAAAGATACAACAGTTGAAGAAAAAAATTTAACACCAATGGAAAAATAATAAATGCACAAGGGATGAAAATAAATTAATTAAAATAGAATGAAAGTGAAGAAGGATGAAAAGTTAAAGGGATGAAGAAGAAGAAAGTAAGAAAGAAGGAAGAAAGAAATAAGAAGGGAGAAGAGAAAATTAGGATTAGGGAAGAAAAGATAAGATATTTGGCTGATCTTGATAAACTGTGTAGCGCAGGCGACGCGGACGCGTGGGTCACGCGGTCGCGTGGTGGGCGATAACTTCAGGTGACGTGGACACGTGGGTCATGCGATCGCGTGGCCTGATTTATGCTATTGGCGCGAGTGCAGCAGTGCATTCGCGCAACTCTTTTTTAAAACTCTTATTGCCAAATTTTTGGATGACGCGTTCGCGTGGGTGACGCGATCGCGTGAATGGCCGTATTTGCAAATGACGCGGACGCGTGGGGCACGCGGTCGTGTGGTAGGACTTGTGCCTTCCAGCACCATTCCAGCCCTACTCCATCATAACTCTCTGCCATACACCCATTTATGTCGAATTCGCAGGGTCACGCGTTCGCGTGAGTGACACGGACGCGTGGGAGGTTAATTTTTCAATTGACGCGGACGCGTCAGTGACGCGGTCGCGTGGGTGTATTTGTGCCTAAGGCACGCCTCCAGCCACGCTTTCGCGTGACTTTCTGTTCACTTTTCTTTTCTTCCTAATACACCTGTGACGCAGACGCGTCAGCGACGCTTACGTGTCGTATGCGTCTCTTTTTTTATGCAAAATGCAAAATGCAGCATGCAGATGAATATGCAGGAATTATGAATGAAAATTAATAAAAATAAAAATAAGCAATAAACAAATTAAAATAAAAGTAAGACTGAAAAAGAACGAGCATACCATGGTGGGTTGTCTCCCACCTAGCACTTTTAGTTAAAGTCCTTAAGTTGGACATTTGGTGAGCTCCTTGTAATGGTGGCTTGTGCTTGAACTCATCCTGAAACTTCCACCAATGCTTGGACTTCCAATAAGTTCTATCAATACCAAGTAAATTTCTTAAGCTTTGATGGAGTTTGTCACAAGTTTTGAGCTCCCAAATTTGATCCTCATATATGCCTAGATCCCAAATCTTGTTTCTGCGCCCATCTTCAAGTTGATCATCATGGTTCCATCCGGGTGGCAAGCACTCTAAATTCTCTACAGAGTACCAAACTCTTCTGTTAGATCTAACCAAATTATCACCAGTTGAGCCCTTACATCTTTCTCTTGAAGTATTAACCTTGATAAGCCTTGATTTGCAACTCCAACCATTAAACATTCTTCTCTTACGCTTAATGCCACAAAGGTTCCTAAGTTGGCCGTCCGTTTCAAGAATACCGTACTCAATTGGGATAGGAAGACGAACAGAGATAAGTTTTACCCACTCAAGTGAAGGAGTAGATGACAACCTAGGTGGAGAAGTCTCCAACGTTCTTGACAAAGTGTACTTAACTTCCGTCCATTCTTTTCAAAGGGCTTCTACTTCCACATCATTTGCAGACTCAATCAGAGAAGAGTCTTCATACTCAAGGAGTTTGACATCAGGATTTTTGCCACTAAAGAATTTTATAAAAAAAACAGTCACGTTGTAGATATAGTCTCTAAACCAACAGAAATTCCTTCGTACAAATGTTTTGGTTGTCACAAGTAACAAACCCCTAAATAAATTGATAACCGAAGTATTCAAACCTCGGGTCGTCTTCTCAAGGAACTGCAGGGAAGTATGTTCTTATTATTGGTTATGGAGATTGTAAATTGGGGTTTTGAGAATGAGGAGCGAATGGTTTAATTAGCAATTAAAGTAAATGAAGAACAAGTAATTTAAATGGCAAGTAAAATAAATAAATGACTGTAAATAACTTTTGGCAAGGTATGAGAAATTGGAGGTCCTATCCTAGTTATCCTTATCAATGATGATGAGAATTGAATCTTAATTCCACTTTGTTAACCTTTACTAAGATAAAGGAAGGTCAAGGGATTAATTGGTTTGATCTTCGGATCCTATTTATTTCCTAAGAAAAGATTGGGATTATTGAAGTTCAATTTAATTAACAAAGATAACAATTATCAATCATGTTTGAGTTTGATAACTCCTGAGTTACTAATTTCTTAACCAAGACCAAAAGGAGAAAAGTAAATCTACTGGAATAAAAATGTCTTCAGATTGGGAACAATAGCAACATAAATAAAATAAAGCAATATTAAACTGAAATACCTCAAATAACATTAATTCAAAAGAATAATCTGTAACATGGAAGAATTTATAAATTAAATTGCGAAAGTAAATAAAAGGGAATATTGAACCTGATAAAGAGATAATCCTGAAAGCGAATAAAATCCTAATTCTAAATCCTAATCCTAAAGAGAGAAGAGAGAGGAGAGAACCTCTCTCAAAACTAAATCTCAATCATGGAAAACTAACTAAAGTGGAGTCTCTTTGAATGGATGCATCCCCCCACTTCATAACCTCTGGTCTATGCCTTCTGAACTTGGGTTTGGGCCAAAAAGGGCTTCAGAATTCGCTGAGAGCATTTTCTACAATTTCTGGTGCGTGGCCTCTGTCACGTGTCCGCGTGGGTCACGCGGTCGCGTCATTCAGAGTTTTCCTTGGCACGCGGTCGCGTCAGTCATGCGACCGCGTCATATGTGTTTCGTTCGAGGTGCGCAATAGCGTCAGTCACGCGTTTGCGTCGTGCTCTCTTTGCACTGGCATGCGGCCGCGTCGTCCATGCGATCGCATGGCTGTCAGTTTCTTCACAAATTCCGTTTTATGCTTTCCTTCTATTTTTGTATGTTTCCTTTCCATCCTTTGAGTCATTCCTGCCTTAGAAAATCTGAAACTACTCAACACACTAATCACGGCATCGAATGGAAATAAAGGTAATTAAAATAATTAATTTTAAAGCATAGGAAACATGTTTTTCACATACATCACATAATAAGAAAGGGAAAGTAAAACCATGCAATTAATATGAATAAGTGGGTGAAGGATTGAATAATTCACTCAGATTAAGCACAAAATATATCATAAAATATGGGTTTATCAACCTCCCCACACTTAAACAATAGCATGTCCTCATGCTAAGTCCAAGAGTAATGTTAGGTTAAAATGGTGGAATGTCATGCAATGCAATCTAATCTAAATAAAACTACCTAAATGAATGATGCATCATGCAATTCTAATTTTTATTCACTTGAATATAAAACTTGCATGTAGTTGAATTAATTCACATTCTCAAGGAGGTATATATATATATATATATATCCAAGCCTTAGATAGTGATAAAGTGTCTTTACAATTGAGATGGGAGAGAAAAAATATTTTATAAACTTGCAAGACAATTAATAATTTAAGCAGAGATATATGTTAATGAGTTATTGAACCCTCACTGGATTTTGTGTTTACTCTCTAATCACTCAGTGTTTATTGGGTTAATCACTCTATTCTTCTTTTTATTCATTCTTTCTATAACTTTGTTCTTCATCTAACCAATCAACAATTATAGAATATAGACATACCAAAAATAATGAGGTCTTTAGTTAAGGTTGTAATGGGGCCAAGGTAAAGGTAAGGGTATATGTATAAGGCTAAATGAGCTAATAAGTGAATCCTTAATTAGTCTAAGATCTCACCTAACATACATACTTTGTAAAGCAAAGCTTCTTTACCTATTTTCCTATATGTTCCCACTTTTGATGTTACATGCTCATGTTTCAATGTTTATTATTTTTTTATCCTATGTGCATTGCTTTATTTCACATTTGGGGAATTCTTTTGTGTCCCCTTTATTCAACTACTGAAAAATAACACTTTTTTTTAATGCACGTGGTAATTCAATTGTTTTGATTTCACATGAGCATGCTTCCCAAAATTTTTATTTGAATTATTTTATTCTTTTCAACTTTTCTACCTTTTTTATTTTTATCATCCATGTTCCCAATAGGTTTCCCACATGTAAACCATACACAATTTCTATCTTAAGCTAACTAAGGATTCAACTTGGGATTTTATTTTGTTTTTCTGCTTATGGCTAGTAATGTGGTTTATAGAATAAAAGGGGATTTAAAGGCTCAAGGGGGCTAACAAGGGTGATGTAAAAGGTAAGATATTTTGGGATAAGTGAGCTAAAAATCAAACAATGGCCTCAATCACTCTCTTGGTATGTAATTATATTCTATAATCAGACATATAGATTAAAACAAAGTAAAGAACAACAGAATTAAAAAGAAGGGCGGAACACACAGGAATAAAATATTATGGTTTGAATGTAACCCTACAATTAAGCTCAAAACTCACACGCTGTGTGTTCTCTAGCTCAAAAATCATTTATCAGTTATGTATGTCATGCAGGTTTAGTTAAAAATTTCCATTATTCTCAATGTAAAACTTAAGGTGGCTTTAAAGTTCTAGTGTTTCTCCTTGATGAAATGTTGTTAACTAACTAACATGTAATGCTATATATACAAGGTGTGTGGATTGTTTCTATTATGTTCAAGTCCCTAGTTTACTTCCTTTTTATATTTTTCAATTTAAACTAAGCTATCTTATGCTAAAAAAAAGGGTAAACTATACTAATTAATCCACAATTTCTATAACTAATAAGTTAGAATTGCAACTAAAACTAAAAAGCTAAAATATGAACTAAAGTGCAACATAGAATAAATATATAAAAATAGCAATATATATAAGTACTGAGAAAATAAAAATAAAAATACAAAAAAGTAGCAAAATAAATAAAAAGAGTATGTAGTGGTTCACCAAAAAAAAGAACGCCAGAGATGGCGACCTCCCCATACTTAAAATGTAGCATCGTCCCTGATGCTCACTCAAGCAGGGTGTGAAGGGGTGTCATCACTGGAAGGACGGGTAGCTAGAGTCTCTGTGGTGGTGGTCTGAGGAGCTGCCTGTGACAGAGGAGGTGCTGACTGGATAGGGATCTCGGGGTCTACAGCCTGAATCTGATGCGGGGTATCCTGCTGGTGTGCTACCTGCTGGGTGCCTGCCTGCTCTGCCTCCTGCTGTGGATGAGTCGCAACCTCGGGCGCATCCGCCTCCTCCTCAGATGCCTCGGATGGTGTGTCAGGCTCGGAGGGGATGTCGCCAGATCGTATCATCAGCTTTAGGTGCTCATAGCGTCGCTTGTTGCGACGCTCCATCTGGTCAAGCCGTCGAAACAGGCGGTGCACTAGATGATAGATGGGCTCTGGGGCAGATGGAGGTGCAGTGGTGGTGGCAGGGGTAGCTGGGGCAGCTGTAGAGGAAGAGGGGTCGGCAGATGGTGTGGCTGTGGCACCAGGAGCAGTGAGGAAAGGAGGTCTGTAGCCCAAAGCCAGAAAGTTCCTACTGTGAGGGATAATCTTCTTGAATTCTGCAGCAGGTGGCTTTTCATCAGCATCCTCCCAAGGCACGTCAGCTCGACGGCCTAGCTGTGTAATCAAATAGGGAAAGGGAAGAGTGCCTCGGACGTGGACCCTGGCCATATAGTACCGGATAAAGCGTGGTAGGTACAGGTCCTTACCCTCCATCACACACTATAGAAGGGTGATCATAGCGGCTGGTATCTCAGTCTCGTGAGTACTCGACATAATGAAGTTGCTAAGTATCTGATGCCATAGCCGAGCCTCATCATTCAAGTAAATTCGCTTGATTCCCTTTGGCATGGTAGTGTTCTGACCTATAATCCAAGGAACGGTCGGGTCAAGGGCTATCCGGGCCTTGACTGCATCCCAATCAAACTTCATGAAGCACATATCCTCCTCAGCTCTTTGATAACCATCCAGCTGATCAGTTTTAGGCAGAAGTTTCAGAACATCTTCAATGGCCTCTTCAGTGACCAGAATTTGCTTCCCTCTAAGGTTCACTGCATCTAGGGAAGTCTTGAAGTAATTGCAGTAGAATTCCCTTACCCAAGATGCATTGACCTCAGTCAGGTTTCTCTCCAGAAAGAACCAGCCTCTCCAGGTATAGGTTCCTGGAGGTTGCAAACACCGGATACTTCTGCTCACAGTATCGGTTTGCAAACTTTACTGGATCATTAGCAGGGAGTAGCTGGTCAGCCTTCTCCTGCGGGGTAAAATTTTTCTTCTGCCAGGAGTCATCGTGCATGATGTCCATGATGGACATGGAGGATTCTCCTCTTTTACGTTTGCCAGTAGTTGCCTTTGCTTTTCCCTTTCTCTGGGAGGCAGACATCCTGAATAATAGAAAATCAGGATATAATAAAAACAGGAAAACAAATAGGCAAATAGTCAAAAGAAACACAAAGTGGCAAAGAAGCAATAGGATAAGGAAAATGAGTTAAGTAAATGTGCATTAAGGATTGTATAGGAGTTAAAAGTTCGAAAGGAAGAATTCACAATCCAAAATGTAATAGAAGGCATGTTAATTAGGAAAAAAAATTATCAGTATGCCATGGTTAGAAGGTTAAAAGAAAGTGAAAAACCAGAAGAGATGTTTTGAAAGGTTAGTTTGGTTAGAATTGAAAAAGAGTTCAGGAAGTTAAAATTAGTGAGTTAGTGCATAAGGATAAGTTTCTAGGTAACAAGCATTCATAATTAGAAGCTACAAGTAACTCATAACCAAACAAGAAAAACAGGTTGATGACAAACATCAAAAATGCAATTTATGAACCAGGAAATCAAAGAGAATAAGAATGCGTGCCCTGGCATTCATGAATTGGTTTGGTGAAATCAAAGGAAAGCACAGTTGAAAATGCCAAAACCAAGACATGAATGGAAACATTTTACATAAATTTGGGCAGCATTCCGACTAAAATTGAATTGTCCCGGAAAATAAACAGCAACAGAATAGTTCATATGAATCAAAAATAAAGCTGCAATTACATATAAGGAATAAGAATCATGAAAAATCAGAGTAAAGAGCAGCATGAAACAAGAAATTACAGCATATGAACAAAACTAACATCACAGCAACAGCAGAATTGCAAAAATAATGAAACAAGAAACACGAACAGCGCAATTAAACAGACCTAAATCCACTAACCACATCCTAGGCTACCTAACAACCTAGAATCCACTACAACATGCATATCTAACTAGCCTAAAGATGAACATAAATAGAAAAATATGAATTAACTACGAATTGATAGAAGGGTGGCATTCGTCGGAACCTGGTAGGCCAAATAAGGAGAGTGGGGCAGAGAGGTGGCTGGGGACGGCAGTGGTAGTGTTCGGCGCGGCGGAGGAGGGTGGCGCGGCGGCGGTGGCTGCTGTTCGGAGGAAGGGAGGGAAAAGGGAGGGAATGGGGGTAGGGGGTAATAGGGGAAGGAAGGGGGGCTGTGGTTGGCGCTGGGCAGTGGTGACAGCGGCACGGTGGTGGTGATCGCGGAGGAGGGCAATGGCAGTGGAGGGAGGAAGAAGAAGGAAGAAGAAGAAAGAGGGGGGAAGGAAGGGGGTGGGTGGCGGCGGTGTCTGGGTGGTCGGTGGGGTGGCGGTCGTTCGGTGATGGTGGCTGGGAGGTGGTGGTGTGATCGGAGAAGAAGAGAGGGAGGAGAGGGGTTTGGGGAGGGGGCGAATGTTAGGGTTCGCGTGACTGGGGGTTATAAATTTGAATCCACGCGATCGCGTGGTTGGGCTGAAATGGTGGTTGACGCGATCGCGTGAGTGGCGCGATCGCATGGAATAGCTAAAAGAGTGAATGATGCGATCGCATCGCTGGAAATTATGCTAAACGCACGAATCCAGCGTCGTTTCAGCACAACTCTCTGTCTCCTTTTGGGGTGTTGTGCAATCCATGCGACGCGATCGCGTCGCTCACGCTGTCGCGTGGGATTGATGTTGTGCAAGTGACGCGATCGCATCAGGGACGTGATCGCGTGGGCCGTTTGTGCGAAACGCACAATGGCCGCACGATTCCAGCCTAACTTTCTGGACGTTGGGTCTTTATGCCGATCTCCAGATCACGCGGCCGCGTGAATGACGCGGTCGCGTAGGAAGTGTATTTCGTAACTTGACGCGATCGCTTGATTGATGCGGTCGCATCACGCACCCTTTTTTATGCAATATGCAGAATGCAATGATTAATATGAATGCAATGCAAAACTTCCAGGTTCAATATAATAAAATAAAATAAAACTTGAAAACAAATAAAACTAAATAAAAAAATTGAAAAAGGAAGATCATACCATGGTGGGTTGTCTCCCACCTAGCACTTTTAGTTAAAGTCCTTAAGTTGGACATTGGATGAGCTTCCTGTTATGGCGGCTTATGCTTAAATTCATCCAGAAATCTCCACCAATGCTTGGAATGCCAATAGCCTCCGGGGTCCCAAACTTAGCTTTTAAATCCGCCTTCGTCTTGATCTATATTTTTCCATCCGGGCGGTTTAGAAATTAGATTCTCACCAGAATGACCAAACGTTTTTCGAGATCCATTTGATAGATCATGATGCCAATCCGCACACTTCGAGTCGAAGCGTGGAACCTTATTGAACCTTGTGCACCAGCTCTGAGTACAAGCCATTTTCCTTTTACTCTTAAAGCCGCAGAGAGCTCTAAGCTGGCCATCTGTTTCAAGCAAACCATATTCAAGTGGAAAAACACAGTTAAAGGTTAAGGATTGTACCCACTTGAAACTTGTATTGGGTGGTAATGGCCTTGGGATAGGTGGTTCCAGTGGTTCTGTGAGTTCTACTCCCTTGTGCTCTTCTGTGAATTTCTCCACTTCTTTGCAAGATTCTTCAAACATATCCATGTCCTGATCAAAGCCATCTATGTCTTCCTCATCACTTAAGTCATAGACTAGAGGTTGAGAGAAATCTACCTCCGTATCATCTTCGTAGTCACATGGGGAAGATCCTTCGATCTCAGAGAATTCACTTGCGGATGCAAGTTCATTACTAGAAGAACTTGACTTGAGATTATCATCATCAAGGAAACTTGCTTCTTGGGTTATTCTGTCTAGTTCTTCATGAAGGACTTGCTCTGGGGATTGCGCACAATCCTCCTTAGCATCAATTGTAACATCCTTGAATGCTCCACAACTCTGGATTTCCAGGGAAGTTCAGCGTCTCCTAAGTCTTCAACCAACTCTTCTTCTTTAACAATGACAGCTTCTTCTACTTGTTCCAGTACGAAGCCATGCTCTGTCTTGTCCATTGGAGTTTCTAGTATCTCCTTCATGCTATGCTCTTCGTTAGATTGTCCACATGGGGCTGTGGGAGGTTCTTGAATGTTCAAACGCCTAGAAGATAATTGACTTACTGCTTGCTCCAGTTGATGAAGGGTTGTTTGAAGTCGAGCCACTGTTTCCTTGAGGCGAACCTCTGATTCTCGGGGTGATATATTTGGATATGGTGCATGGGGAAGTGGTGATGTTTGGGAGTAATTTGATTGGAATCGGGGTAAATGAGGATCATACGGTGGTGAATGGTGAAAAAGAACTTGTGAGTGTGGTGGTTCGGAGTTATGTTGAGAGGATGGTCTATAAGCACAGGGTGGGGCTTGTTGGTAATTACAAGGTTGTCCATCACGTCTATTTGCTTGGTATGCATTGTAGAATGGTCTTTGTCCATGATATCTTGGAGGGTGTTGTTGCCTAAAGGGTTGATCAGATCCTCTTGGCTCCATCCAACTTTGATTGGTCTGACCTTGATGCATGTTCCTATTATAACTTCCATTCCTTTCAATAACATTAGAACCAAACTCGAAGCGAAAAGGGTGAGAATTCATAGTGGCTAATAAAAATAAAAGGGGAAAATAAAGACAAATAACAAGTAAAAAAAAATATTTACAATAACCAATAATAAGGCACACGATTGCAGTTCCCCGGCAACGGCGCCATTTTGACGTCAGGATTTTTGCCAGTAAAGAATTTTATAAAAGAACAGTCGCGTTGTAGATATAGTCTCTAAACCAACAGAAATTCCTTCGTACAAACGTTTTGGTTGTCACAAGTAACTAACCCCTAAATAAATTGATAACCGAAGTATTCAAACCTCGGGTCGTCTTCTCAAGGAACTGCAGGGAAGTATGTTCTTATTATTGGTTATGGAGATTGTAAATTGGGGTTTTGAAAATGAGGAGCAAATGGTTTAATTAGCAATTAAAGTAAATGAAGAACAAGTAATTTAAATGGCAAGTAAAATAAATAAATGACTGTAAATAAACTTTTGGCAAGGTATGAGAAATTGGAGGTCCTATCCTAGTTATCCTTATCAATGATGATGAGAATTGAATCTTAATTCCACTTTGTTAACCTTTACTAAGATAAAGGAAGGTCAAGGGATTAATTGATTAGATCTTCGGATCCTATTTATTTCCTAAGAAAAGATTGGGATTATTGAAGTTCAATTTAATTAACAAAGATAACAATTATCAATCATGTTTGAGTTTGATAACTCCTGAGTTACTAATTTCTTAACCAAGACCAAAAGGAGAAAAGTAAATCTACTGGAATAAAAATGTCTTCAGATTGGGAACAATAGCAACATAAATAAAATAAAGCAATATTAAACTAAAATACCTCAAATAACATTAATTCAAAAGAATAATCTGTAACATGGAAGAATTCATAAATTAAATTGCGAAAGTAAATAAAAGGGAATATTGAACCTGATAAAGAGATAATCCTGAAAGCGAATAAAATCCTAATTCTAAATCCTAATCCTAAAGAGAGAAGAGAGAGGAGAGAACCTCTCTCAAAACTAAATCTCAATCATGGAAAACTAACTAAAGTGGAGTCTCTTTGAATGGATGCATCCCCCCACTTCATAACCTCTGGTCTATGCCTTCTGAACTTGGGTTTGGGCCAAAAAGGGCTTCAGAATTCGCTGGGAGCATTTTCTACAATTTCTGGTGCGTGGCCTCTGTCACGTGTCCGCGTGGGTCACGCGGTCGCGTCATTCAGAGTTTTCCTTGGCACGCGGTCGCGTCAGTCATGCGACCGCGTCATATGTGTTTCGCTCGAGGTGCGCAATAGCGTCAGTCACGCGTTCGCGTCGCGCTCTCTTTGCACTGGCATGCGGCCGCGTCGTCCATGCGATCGCGTGGCTGTCAGTTTCTTCACAAATTCCGTTTTATGCTTTCCTTCCATTTTTGTATGTTTCCTTTCCATCCTTTGAGTTATTCCTGCCTTAGAAGATCTGAAACTACTCAACACACTAATCACGGCATCGAATGGAAATAAAGGTAATTAAAATAATTAATTTTAAAGCATAGGAAACATGTTTTTCACATACATCACATAATAAGGAACGGAAAGTAAAACCATGCAATTAATATGAATAAGTGGGTGAAGGATTGAATAAATCACTCAGATTAAGCACAAAATATATCATAAAATATGGGTTTATCAGAGTTCATTTGCGGATGTAGATTTATCACTAGGAGGACTTGATGCATGATTCTCATCACCACGGGAACTTACTTCTTGATCTATCACATCCAAGTCTTCATAAGGAATATGCCATGGAGGTTGTGCACTGGCCTTCTTGACATCAATTTCACTCTTATTGCAGGGGTACTTTACAATTTTAGATTCCCATGGAGGTTCAGTATCTCCTAAATCTTTAACCACTTCTTCCTCTGCAACTGTTATGGCTTCCTCCACTTGTTCCAATACAAAGCCATGTTCCTCATTGTCCACCAGAGTTTCTAGTGTCTCTTTCATGCTACGCTCTTCTTTTGATTCTCCACATGTAGCCATGGGAGTACTTTGAGTGCTCAGATGTTTGGAAGCTAATCGATTTACTATCTCGGTAAAGGCAGTCGCGAATTCTAGTACTCCCTGTTTCATCTCTCTTTGCCCTTGAAGAAGAACACCAATAGTATCATGCATTGAAGGTTGAGGTGGATGTGAGGGCTCATTATTTGGGAGGAAAAGTTCATGATAAGAGGGTGGTTCATTACTCTCCATCTTTTCCACTTGCACAACATACTTCAATTCCTTGCTCTCAAATTGAGATTCCTTAGCCATGAAAGCTTCGGGTGCTGTTTGGTTTATCGCTCGGTCTAATTGATGCAGGGTTGCTTGAAATCGATCCATTATTTCCTTGAGACGATCCCTTGACTCTTGTTCTGCTCGGATATCATAAGTAGGATCATAAGGCTCTTGGATTGATGGATATGGATGTGGTGTATATGGAGGTGGTGGTCCTTGGGAGTAACTGGGTTGGAATTGGAGTGGATCTATGTATGGCTCATATGGCTCATAGGGTGGTTGATATGGTAGATAAAGGTTAGAATCATGTGATGATGTTTGGTAGTAGGGGGCTTGTGAGTATGGTGTTTCAGAGTTGTGTTGAGGAGGCGGTTCATAATCATATGGTGGGCCTTGTTGGTAACTACAAGGGGGTCCACCATATCCATCATCTTGGTACGCTCCCTAGAATGGCTCTTGACTATAGTAATTTGGTGGAGGTTGGTTATCACGAAAGGGTCCACCATAACTATTGTCTCGGCATGCATTGTGGAATGGTCTTTGTCTGTGCTACTGTGGAAGGTGTTATTGCCGAAAGGGTTGATCAGATCCTCATGGCTCCTTCCATCTCTGATTGTTTTGACCTTGATGCATGTTCCTGTTATAATTTCCATTCCTTGCAACAACATTGGAACTAAACTCAAAGCGATGGGGTGATAACTCATAGCAACTAATAAAAATTAAAAACAAAAATAAAATCAAATAAACAAGCAAAATAAAATATTTACAATAACCAATAATAAGGCACACATTTGTAATTCCCCGGCAACGGCGCCATTTTGACGAACGAAACTCTCGCGTGATCTAGAATTTTCACAAATAAATTCCCGTTGTAAGTATAGCTTCTAGACCGACAAGAATTCCTTTCGTACAAAAACTTGGTTGTCACAAGTAACAAAACCCAATAAAATTTATAACCGAAGTATTTAAACCTCGGGTCGTCTTCTCAAGAAATTACAGGGAAGTATGATTTATTATTGGTTATGAAAAATTGTATGTTTTTGGGTTTTTATAATAAGGACCAAGTAATTTAAATGACAAGAAAAATAAATAAATAATTATAAAAATCTCTT
The DNA here is from genome assembly GCF_003086295.3 of Arachis hypogaea. Lineage (NCBI taxonomy): Eukaryota > Viridiplantae > Streptophyta > Magnoliopsida > Fabales > Fabaceae > Arachis > Arachis hypogaea. The sequence continues at coordinate 110,437,179 of NC_092052.1, read as the reverse complement.
GGCAAGGTATGAGAAATTGAAGTCCTATCAATCAACAGGTGAGTTTGATAACTCAAGTGTTGCTAATTACTTAACCAAAGTCAAAAGGAGAAAATATCTTAAATTAAATTGAAATCATCATAAATAAAACAATCATTAATATGAAATACCTCAAATTGCATTTAAACATAAATTCAAATCCTAACATGGAAAGTTTGTAAATCAATAATGAAAAGATAAATGACAATTAAAGTAATGGAATAAATAAAAGTAGAAAATAAAACTAAGGAATATTGAACCTGTGATTGAAGAGATCATAGCTTAAACATAATAGAAATCCTAAATCCTAATTCTAAGAGAGAGGAGAGAGTCTCTCCCTCTAAAAACTACATCTAAAATCTAAAATTATGTATGTGAATGTTGTATGAATTGTTTCATGAATGGATGTATTCCCCCACTTTTTAGCCTCTAATCTGTGTTCTCTGGGCCAAAAACTGGGTCAGAATCAGCCCAGAAATCTCTCCTAGTGATTTCTGGTACGTATAGGTCGCGGCAAAGTGACGTGGAAGCGTCGTCCACGCGTTCGCGTGGATTGCATTTTTGCCAGGTCACGCGTCCGCGTGATCCACGCGTTTGCGTCACCTGGCTTCGGAGCAGCTATGAAAAATTATATATCGTTGTGAAGCCCCAAACGTTAGCTTTCCAACGCAACTGAAACAGCGTCATTTGGACCTCTGTAGCTCAAGTTATGGTCGATTTAGTACCAAGAGGTCAGGCTGGACAGCTTTAGCAATTCCTTCAGTTTCTTGTATTTCTTTCACTTTTGCATGCTTCCTTTCCATCCTCTAAGTTATCTCTACCCTGTAATCTCTGAAAACACTTAACACACATATCAAGGCATCGAATGGTAATAAGAGAGGATTAAACATAGCAAATTAAGACCAAAGAAACATATTTTCAATCATAGCACAAAATCAGGAAGGAAAAAGTAAAACCATGCAAATAGTATGAATAAGTGGGTAAAGAGTTGATAAAAACCACTCAATTGAGCATAAGATAAATCATGAAATAGTGGTTTATCAATCCGCTCTAGTCACTTAAGTGTATAGGGTTGATTCACTCAATTCTCCTCTAATCATGCTTTCCAAGATTTGTTTTTCTTCTAACAATCAACAATTATTCAATGCATGCATACATTCATCATGAGGACTTATTCATAGGTTGTAATGGGGCTAGGGTAAAGGTAAGTGACGTGGCAGAAATTGGCGAGTCAAGAATTGTTGTAAATATGCGTTGCAAGTATAGTTCTTAACCAACCAGAAATCTGCTTATCAATTTAGAAAGGTTGTCACAAAAATTAAAATTAAAATACTGGGAGTATGAATCCCAGGTCGTCTCCCAACGAGTTGCAGAAAGGTGTGCTATTTTATTAATCAGATATTTTCAGAAAGAGTTTGAGTTGAATAAATAGGAAATTAAATTGGGGAAATTAAGTAATTTAAATAAAAGCCTTGACTGGGAGTAGATTAGTTGGAAGCCCTATTCTTGTTGCAGTACTCTCAAGATTAATTGATAATTGAAGGTCATTCTGTTTAGTTATCCCTTACTAAGTAAGGGAAAGTCAAACAAGTTGGAATGATGTTTCTACTCACAAGTCCCAATCCGCTTACTTGGAAGGACTGGCGTTAGTGACTAGAGAGCCATCCAACAGTAAACCCAATTACAATCTCTCTTTTGAGTATTCCAACTCAAGGGTTCCTTTCAATCAACTCCCCATCAAGTTAGGGAACTACTCGCTCATTGTGAATATGGAACACATAACATAGGAAAGGGAACTAATGAAAGACATGATAAATAAAACTCAAAGGAATCAATTAAAAATAAAAGTAACTCTTGTATTAATAAATTCTAAAATAATTCAATAATAAAATTGAGTAAATTAAAGGACATGGAAGAGTAAAGCCAAGTAAAGAAAACGAACTAGAATGATGAAGTCTTGATGAGGTAATAACTTTTCTCAATATCCCAATGCAAAGAGCAATCGAAATAAAAATCCTAAGAACTATGAATGTGTAGAGAGAAAAACCTAGAGGAGGAGTAAAACTAGATCTAAAAACTAAAAACTGTGTAGAATGAATGTTGTTTTTGGTTTCTGCATGTTCTCTGGCTCTAATCTGCTTTCTGGGCCGAAAACTGGGTCAAAACAGGGCCCAAAATTGCCCCCAGTGAATTCTGCAGATTATGCAGATCGCGCATGTCACGCGATCGCGTCATTCATGCGGACGCGTCATGCGGCGTTTTGCTTTGCCACGCGGGCGCATTGTCTACGCCTCCGCGTCACTTGTGCTATTCCAATCCGCGCGGTCGCGTGAGCCATGCGGCCGCGTTACTTCTCGCTGGTCATCTCCTTAATTTCTTGTGTTCCTTTTATTTTTGCAAGCTTCCTTTCCAATATCCAACTCATTCACGCCCTATAAAGCCTGAAACACTTAACACACAGATCACGGCATCGAATGGAATAAAGGAGAATTAAAATACATAATTAAAATTCTCTAGGAAGCAAGTTTTCAATCATGTAATAATTTTAGGAAGGAAATATAAATGCATGCTAATCATATGAATAAGTGGGTAAAGATCATGATAAAACCACACAATTAAACACATTATAAACCATAAAATAGTGGTTTATCAGTAAGGATGCATATGGTTAAGTGAGCTTGAAATTTGTATCTTTGCTTAGCCTAAGCTCTTACCTAACACATGTAACAACCTATACAATTCTAATACACAACCTAGCTACCCATGATTCCCACTTTTTTCACATACTCATGCATTCTCTTTAATCATTCCATATGCATTGATTTTTTATTGAACTTTACTTTGGGGCATTTTTGTCCCCTTTTTATTTCTTTTTCTCTTTTTTTTTTCTATATATTTTTTTTCTTTTATGTATATATATGTTCTTTTTCTTTTTTCTTTATCATTTTTTTTCTAAAATATATACAAACATATCAATGCATATGGTTTTAGATATGGTGCATGAATATGTACCCAATTTCCAATATTTGTAACAAAAATAAAAATTACACTTTTACCTCAACCAATGTCCCAAGTTTCCCATACCCAAATGATACATACCCTCACTAGCTTAAGCTAATCAAAGATCCAAATCAAAGACATTTATTGTTTTTCACTTAGGGGTATTGATGTGCTAACATTAAGAACAAAAGAGATTAAATAGGCTCAAAATTGACTAACAATGGTTGATGAAAGGTAGGTTATTTGGGTAAGTGAGCTAAATGAAATGATGGCCTCAATCATACAAATGCATATATACATGGAATAATGGACATATAGAATCAAACAAATCAAAGATTACAATCATAGAAAGAGAACAATACACACAAGAATGGAAAATAAGTGGTTATAAGATGTAACCACACAATTGGGCTAAAAACTCACATGCTTGTGTTCTTAGCTCAAAAACCATGTTCCAAAATACATTCTTCAAGCAAGTTTGTCACAAAAAAAAAAATTCAATTGGTAGGTGCCCTAAAAACAATTTTTCTTGGAAAAGAAATCATCACCCTAACCAAGTAGTCCTAACATAAAAAGAAATGATAAAATATGTATAAATTCTAACTAACATGCAACCTATCATGCAATGCAACAACTAACTAGTAAAGGAAATTAAGAATTGGTGTTGAAAAAAAGAAATTATTACCCATGGAGATCGGTCGGACAACCTCCCCACACTTAAAAATTTGCACCATCCTCGGTGCATGCAAAGAAGAGCAAGGTGGATGGGTTGCTACAATTGATGAGCTCCTTCGAAAGGTTATGCGGATAAACTTGTTTGTTACCCCATTTGAAGCTTATCCTTTCCCTCTTGGTGGCCAATCTTAAAAGGAAAGAATATAGCCAAATAAGAGCTAATAGAACACATAGGCGGGGGCTAATGCCAAATAAGAGCATGGTTCTCTACTACATGGTAGCTACAACATGTGAGTGAGAAAATAATATAGCCACAGGACATATCAACTAATACTTGATGCAAGAGGAAAGTCAAAGCATAAGTGAATAACATGAAGAGCATGTCGAGCATCAAGTTCAAACAAGAAAGAGTGGGTCATGAAAGACATGTAAGCTCATATCAATGCACAAAGGGTACAAGGATCATCAAAGGTTAAGCATTGAATTAGAAATTTCATTACCCATCAATATCAAATAAGTCTAGAAGCACCAAGATTAACCAAGAAATTCTCAACAATTGAGTAAGAGCATTCAACACCATTATTAAAATAAGAAACTCAAAAAAAAATAAAGTAAAAACAGGCTATAAAAACAAAATGAAAATGCAAAGAATAAAAGTATGCGAATGCAATGAACAAAAGAAAATGGAAGATGAGAAAAAAAACTCTTTTTTTTTTGCGACGCGGACGCGTCATGCACGCGTGCGCGTGGGCGGGCAGGCTGGACAAGCGACGCATACGCGCATAGCATGCATACGCGTGGATGTGAAGATGGCGACCGACGCGTACGCGTCATGCACGCTTGCGCATGGGTCACAGGCACAGAATAGGCACAAACTGGGCATAACTCTCTGGTTTTAGTACCAGGAGTTGTGAAACCATGCTGACGCGCGCACGCACAGCACGCTTGCACGCGGATGCTCTTTTTTTTTTTTAAAGAAGCTTAGAACAAAAACAGGGCACTTTCCTAATCTACAAGCATTCTAAAACAATCACAAATCAAATTTAGCAACAAATCTTTAGTTTTTTGAAAAATTTTCAAATACAAAACGAACAAAACTTATACCTCAAGCAAAATGCAATTTAACAACAACTAAACTAATCGAAACAAACTAAGAAGCAACCAATCAATCAAAGCAAAATGTATAAGAGTATAGAAAATAACCAAAACTACCTACAATGGCAACTCCAATCACTTATTAACCAAATCTAAAAGAGAGTGGAAAGAGTTTACCATGGTGGGGTGTCTCCCACTTAGCACTTTTAGTTTAAGTCCTTAAGTTGGACATTTGGAAGGCTCCTTGTTATGGTGGCTTATGCTTGTACTCATCTTGAAACCTCCACCAATGCTTGGACTTCAAGTAAGCTCCAAAATTCAAAACCAATGGCACCAAGTTTTGATGAAGTTCCACACAAGCTAAGCGCTTCCAAATTGATCTTCATCTATTCCTGGATCCCAAATCTTGTTTCTACACCCATCTTCAAGTTGATCATCACAATCCCAATTGGGTGAGAAGTGATCCGAATTCTCAAGTAAACACCAAAGCATCTTCCTAGACCGCTTTAGTTGAGAACTATACCAACCATTGCACTTAGACTTTGAGTTTCCAACCATAAGGAACCTTGATTGGCATTTCCACCCACTAATAAATTCTCTTTTGCTCTTAACCCCACAAAGAGCTCTAAGTTACCCAAACGTCTCAATCAAACTATATTCAAGTGGGAAAGTAAAGATTAGAGATAAGAATTTTACCCACTTGAATATTATGTTGGATGGTGACTTAGGAAGGGACGTCTTCAATGGTCTTGTAAGTTCCATTCCCTTGTGCTCTTCTTTGAATACCTCCACCTCTTGGCAAGCTTCTTCCACCTTCACCTCTTGACAAGACTCTTCATGTCCAATTACTTCCTCACCAACCTCTTGTAGCTCTTCTCCATTCTTCATATCACAACTTGGAGGTAATGTGAAACTTGTCTCAACACCCACCTCAATTTCAAGAGGAGAAGATTCCTCAAATACCAAAGGATCATGTGTTGGTGTGGGCTCATCTCCAAGAGGAATATTTCTTATTTGTTCACCTTCTTCCAATTCTTCATCATTCATTATATGCTTAGGAGGTTGCGCATTATCCTCCTCAACACCAAATTCAAGCTCATTGGAAGAAGGTTCAACAACATCCACAAAATCATCAACAATGTCACTTGGTGTGGAATTGTTCTCAAACTTGGAAACCACCTCTTGTTCAACTTTGCCTAGCTCTTCAACCACTTCTTCTTCATTAACAATCTCTTCACTCTCCGCTTGTTGCAAGACATACCCCATCTCCTTGTCCTCATGTTGAGATTCTAAAATCTCCTTCATGCTCATTTCTTCGGTTGATTTCTCACATTCATCCGTGGAGATACTTTGCTTGTTGCATGAGTCCCATGAGTCCAAGTTGGCTTTAATTTTGACAAGGTTAGCCTCGATAGCTTCATAATTCCTTTGGGCTTCCTCTTGCTCCTTTTGACGGATTATTGCTTGAAGCCGATCCATTGCTTCCTTGAGACGATCTATTGGCTCTTGGATGGATGGATATGGGTGTTCTTCCATGGAGGATTGTGGTGGAAAGAAAAATTCATTATGTGGTTGAAAGTTATTATATAGGGGAGGTGATTCATCTTGGTGATAATATGGAGGTGGTGGTTCTTGAGGGTATTAGTGGTGGAATTGGGGTGGTTCTTCATATGGTTCATATGGTTCACAATGTGATTGGTATCGTAGATATGGGTTGGGATCATATGGAGGTGTTTGGTGAAAAGGGGCTTGTGAGTAAGGTGGTGCAAAATTATGTTGAGGAGGTGGTTCATAATTAAGCATATGGTGGTGGTTGTTGACAATCACAATAAGGGTCACCACATCCATTAGATTGATATGCATTAGGATGAGAGTTATACCCATAAGAATCTAGAGGTTGTTGTTGCCAAGAAGGGTGATCAATCCCTTGAGGCTCCTCCCACCTTTGATTGTTCCATCCTTAATGCATATTGTCATTATAGCTCCCATTCCCTACAACATAATTTGAGACAAACTCATAGCCAAAGTGAGGATGAGAATTCATAGTAACAAGAGAAAGTAAAAACAAATACTAGTAAAAACCAATAAAAACTAACTCCTAAAACAAGCAAAAACTAGCAAAGAAGCATATTAACATATATACAATAGCCAATAACACAACACCATTGCAACTCCCCGGTAACGGCGCCATTTTGATAGAGAGATTTGTCGTGTCGGCCTAGAATTTCTCTTCTAGAAATAAGAACTTCGTTGTAAGCATAATTCTAAACCAACAAACAATTTCCACATCAAAAATTTGAGTTGTCACAAGTACAAACCCCAAATAAGAATTAACCGAAGTATTTAAACCTCGGGTCGTCTCACAAGGAATTGCAATGAAGTGTTTAATTATTGGCTATGGAGGGACAAAGGGGGTTTGATTTTATATTTTTGCAAGAAAATAAATGGCAAGAAAAATTAAATGACAAGAAAGTAAAATGATAAGAACTAATAAAATAAAGGAAAAGTACTCTTGGCTAGACATAGGTAATTGAGATCACCATCCTTGTCTACAAACCAAATATTGATAATTATGAGGAACCAAGCTCATTAAGTATACTTCTATACTTGAAGTATATCAAATGGCTTAATCAACATCAACCCATAAGTCCCAACTTATCTACTAATTAGATTAGTAGTGGGTTAGTGTCAATGGGTATCAAATTGATCACCAAGGGTTCTCAAATCACTAATTCAATAAGACCCAATGACTCAAGGTCACTCAATTCCTTTGGCCTAGGCCAAGAGTCAAGAAGACTACTCAAGAACTAAAGGAAACATTATATCAAACACCTAAAGTGCAAGAAAAGTAAACATTACCACATACCAAAATTAACAAGATCCATAACTATCATCAACAAGAAATCAACAATAACAATGGAGGTGACATAAAAGAGACATAGAAACAAGAAATTACATTAAAGAAAATCAAGATCCAACAATGGTTCATCAACATAAAAAGAGAGTAAAACAAGAAATCAACAAGAGAAACTAAGAAGATTGAGACAATAGAACACTAAAATATAATGAGAACTAAAACCAAAACAAGAATTGAAAGAGAAATTTGAGAGTGATTAACCTAACTTTACCCTAATTGCTATCCTAAATCTAGAGAGAGGAGAGAGCATCTCCCTCTAGAATTCTATCCTAAAACATGATAAAAACTAAACTATGACTACTTGGTTCATTCTCCTCTCAATTCTTGAGTTCAATAGCATCAGAAATGAGTTGGATTAGACCCAAAATAAGCTAGAAATCGCCCCCAATGAGTTGCTTAAAGTAGACCCACGCTGCTCCATCGGCGTGCACACGTATAGTGCACGTGCGCATCCATAGAGGTCAGGAAAATATAGAAAATTTTATATTATTTTGAAGTCCCAGATGTTATCTTTCCAACGCAACTGGAACCGCCTCATTTGGACCTCTGTAGCTCAAGTTATGGTCGATTGAGTGCGAAGATGTCAGGCTTGACAGCTTTACGGTTCCTTCATTTCTTCATGAGTTCTCCCACTTGCATGCTTTTCTCCTCACTTCTTTCATCCAATACTTGCCTTATGAACCTGAAATCATTCAACAAACATATCAAGGCATCGAATGGAATTAAAGTGAATTGAATTTAGCTATTTTAAGGCCTAAAAACCATGTTTTCACATTTAAGCACAAATCAAGGGAGAATTGCAAAACCATACTATTTCATTGAATAAATATGGGAAAAGGTGATAAAATCCCCCAAATTAAGTACAAGATAAACAACAAAATTGGGGTTTATCAGAGTTCTTCAGCCCAGGCTCCTTTCGCGTCTTGCAACCTTTTTTTTCACCCTGCCAGTATGACTTTGTTGGCTGCCTCGGCTTGTCCATTTGCTTGTGGGTGTTCTACCGAGGTGAACTGATGCTTGATTTTCATACTGGCTACCAGGTTTTTGAAGGTTGAATCGGTGAACTGAGTACCATTATCAATGGTAATGGAGTGAGATACCCTATACCTTGTGATAATGTTCTTTTAGAGGAACTTCCGACCTCTTTGGGCGGTGATAGTGGCCAAAGATTTTGCCTCGATCCACTTCGTGAAGTAGTCTACCCCTACTATTAGGTATTTTACTTGTCCATGCGCTTGGGGAAAGGGTCATAATAAGTTCAATCCCCATTTTGCGAAAGGCCATGGAGAAGTTATACTAATGAGTTCCTCGGGGGGAGTGACGTGGAAGTTTGCATGCATTTGGCATGGCTGGCACTTTTTCACGAATTCTGTGGCATCTTTCTGCAAGGTCGGCCAGTAGAACCCAGCTCGGGTTACTTTCTTAGCTAACGACCTGGCTCCGAGATGATTTCCGCAGATACCATTGTGGACCTCCTCTAAGACTTCTACTGTCCTTGAGGTTGGGACGCACTTTAATAATGGTGTTGATATCCCCCTTTTATAGAGAATATTTTTTACCAAAGTGTAGTTTTGTGCTTCCCTTCAGATTTTCTTGGCCTCTTTTACCTCCTTGGGTGTGATGTCAAATTTTAGGTATTCGATTATCGGGTTCATCCATCCGAGGTCTAATCCAGAAATTTCAAGGACATCTTGCTTGGCCTCTGTTTTTATCACAGAGGGCTCTTGGAGAGTTTCTTGGATCAGGCTTCTATTATTTCCCCCTGGCTTGGTACTCGCTAACTTGGAGAGGGCATCTGCTCTGCTATTGAGATCCCGAGTTATGTGTTTGACCTCAGTTTCTGTGAAGCGCCTAAGATACTCTAAGATTTTGTCCAGGTACCTTTTCATATTGGGGTATTTGGCCTGATACTCTCCATTTATTTGGGAGGTCACCACCTGAGAGTCGCTGAATACCACTACTTTTGTTGCACCGACTTCTTCTGCCAGCTTTAACCCTGCAATCAAGGCTTCATATTCTGCCTGATTGTTAGAAGCTGGAAAGTCAAATTTGAGGGAGACTTCTATTTGCGTTCCCCCCCCCCTGATTGACTAATATTATGCCCGCACCGCTTCCCATTTTATTTGAGGATCCATCTACATATAATTCCCATGTAGTGGATTCTTCCTCTTGGTCTCTTGCATATTCTGCTATGAAGTCGGTGAAGCATTGGGCTTTGATTGCAGTCCGAGTTTCGTACTGTAAGTCGAACTCGGATAGCTCTATTTCCCATTAAACCATTCTACCCGCAATATCCGTCTTTTGGAGGATTTGCTTCATGGGTTGGTTTGTTCGAACCTTTATTGTATGAGCTTGAAAATAAGGCCGTAACCTTCGAGAAGCTACTATTAAGGCATACGCAAACTTCTCTAGTTTTTGATACCTTAATTCAGGGCCTTGTAGGACTTTGCTGGTGAAATATACAGGATGTTGTCTGACCTCATCTTCCCGTATTAGAGCCGATGCTACGGCTTTGTCTGTTACGGACAAATACGGGAGAAGTTCCTACCCAACTTTAGGTTGGGTCAAGATGGGAGGTTGGCTTAAAAACCTTTTGAATTCCTGGAATGCTTCTTCGCACTCAGGAGTCCACTCGAACTAGCATCCTTTTCTTAGTAGAGAGAAGAGTGTTAGGGATCTCAATGCTGATCCCGCCAAGAACCTGGAGAGGGCGGCAAGTCAGCCATTCAGTTGCTGGACCTCTTTTAAGCAAGTCGGCTTTTTCATTTCTAGTACTGCTTTACACTTGTCGGGATTAGCTTCGATTCCCCTTTGTGTAAGCATGAATCCTAGAAATTTTCCTTCCTCCACCGCGAAGGTGCATTTTGCGGGATTTAGTCTCATCCCAGGTATCCTTATGGTGTTGAAAACTTGCGAAAGGTCAGCTAAGAGGTCGGCCTCCTCCTTGGTTTTTACTAGCATGTCGTCTATGTAGACTTCCATTAAATTTCCAAGGTGAGGAGCAAACACCTTATTCATCAGCCTTTGGTATGTGGCTCCAGCATTTTTTAACCTAAAAGGCATAACCACGTAGCAATAGTTTGCCCTAGGCGTGATGAATGAGGTTTTCTCTTGATCCGGCTTGTACATTGGGATTTGATTATATCCCGAGTATGCATCTATAAACAACAAGTATCGATACCCTGAGCTGGAGTCTACTAGGGTATCAATGCTTGGCAGTGGATATGGGTCTTTGGAACATGCCTTATTCAGGTCGGTGTAATCAACGCACATCCTCCACTTGCCGTTTTGTTTTTTTACTAGCACCATATTTGCCAGCCACGCCAGATATTTGACCTCTTTGATGAAGTCGGCTTCTAGGAGGGCTTGCACTTGTTCCTCCACTACTTGAGCTCGAACAGGTCCAAGCTTCCTTCTTCTTTGCTGAACGGTTCGCAAACCAGGGTACACTGATAGCTTGTGCGACATGAGTTCGGGATCTATCCCTGGCATGTCGGAAGCTTTCCAGGTGAAGAGGTCGGAATTATCTTGTAGAAGCCTTATAAGATTTTCCTTCAAATCTTCCTTCAGGTTGGCTCCTATGTTAGTGTTTTTTCCTTCCTCCTTTCCAACCTGTACTTCTTCAGTTTTTCCCCCTGGTTGCGACCGTAGCTCTTCTTTGGCTCTGACTCCGCCGAGCTCTATGGTGTGAACTTCCTTGCCCTTTCCTCTCAGGTTCAGGCTTTTGTTATAGCATTTTCTTTCCAGTTTCTGATCTCCCCTAATGGTTGCTATTCCCTCTAGTGTTGAAAACTTCATGCACAGGTGGGGTGTAGACACCACCGCTCCGAGTCGATTTAGGGTGGTCCTGCCTAGTAGAGCATTATAGGCGGATCCCACATCGACGACTATGAAGTCGATGCTCAGAGTTTTGGATTTTTTCCCTTTTTCCAAAAGTTGTGTGAAGGGGTATGAATCCTAGTGGTTTTATTGGTGTATCCCCCAGTCCATACAGGGTGTCAGGATAAGCTCTTAACTCATTTTCGTCCAACCCCAGCTTATCGAACGTTGGTTTGAAATGGATGTCGGCCGAGCTCCCCTAATCTACTAGGGTTCTGTGAAGATGGGCATTGGCAAGGACCATTGTTATCACTACTGGATCATCATGTCCAGGAATGATTCCTTTCCCATCCTCTTTGGTGAATGAGATGGTGGGAAGGTCGGGAGCTTTGCTCCCGACTTGGTATACTTCCTTCAAGTGCCTTTTGCGAGATGACTTTGTGAGGCCGCCTCCACTGAATCCCCCTGAGATCATATGTATATGTCTTTCCAGAGTTTGTGGTGGTGGATCTCTTCGGTCCTCGTCATCTCGCTTCCTTTTTCCATGATGGTCCGACCTTTCCATGAGATATCTGTCAAGCCGACCTTCTCTTGCCAGCTTTTCTATCACATTTTTAAGGTCGTAACAATCATTCGTTGAGTGACCATATATCTTATGGTACTCACAGTAGTCGCCACAACCCTCCCTCCCCCCCCCCCCGCCCTTTTTGTTTTTGATGGGCCTAGGGGTGGTAGCCTTTCCGTATGGCAAATTTCCTTGTATACATCAACTAGAGAAACTCTTAGAGGAGTATAGGAGTGATATCTCCTAGGCCTTTCGGGGCCGACTTCCTCTTTTTTCTTGGGCTCTCTTTCTTTCTCCTTTGATGAATGAGAGTGCCCAGGTCGCCAGTTCTGCTCTCGCAGTCTGGCGTTTTCCTCCATGTTGATGTACTTCTCAGCTCTTTCCTGCACATCACTCAAGGAGGTCGGGTGCCTTTTTGATATGGACTGGGAGAATGGACCTTCCCTAAGTCCATTTACTAGGCCCATAATTACTGCCTCTATGGGCGGGTCTTAAATCTCCAAGCATGCCTTGTTGAACCTTTTCATGTAGTCCTTCAAAGGTTCTCCGACCTCCTGTTTTACTCCCAGGAGGCTTGGTGTGTGCTTTACCTTGTCCTTTTGGATGGAGAATTGCATCAAGAACTTTCGCGAGAGGTCGTCGAAGCCAGTGACCGACCTTGGAGGAAGACTGTCGAACCACTTCATCGCTGCTTTCGTCAAGGTGGTCGGGAAAGCTTTGCAGCGAGTAGCATCAGAAGCATCAGCTAGGTACATCCGACTTTTGAAGTTACTTAAGTGATGCTTTGGATCTGTGGTCCCGTCGTAGAAGTCCATATCAGGGCTTTTGAAGTTCCTCGAAACTTTAGCCCTCATTATGTCCTCACTAATGGGTCTTCTCCTCCCAAGAGGGAATCTTCTCGGTCGCTACGGGAGCTTCGACTTTTGAGAGTAGATTCCAGCCTTAAGAGCTTTTTCTCTAGCTCTTTTCATCGCTCTATCTCATTCCTCAAGTTCCTCTCCGCCTCTCGCTGTCGTTCTAACTCCTGCTCTAGCTGCTCCAGGCGCCCTTAATGGCCGTGGAACAATCCCATGAAGTCAGTTGCATGGGGTTGTCCTTTTTTTCCTGACTCGCGCCCCTCAGAGGAGTTTGTTTTCGGATTTTTCAATCCGGAGGTGCCTTCTTTGTGTTGATTGGTCACCCCTTGGTGAGTGTCGATGTCGTCATTGTTGTTTGCTCAGAATCGGACGTTGTGTGGCCATCCTGTGGTGACTCATCCGCTATTACTGGTTGATCTCTCGGGTCCCCGACAACGGCACCAATGTTACGGTGGGTAACCGGAGGTCAGTGGGCTGGACTTGTTAGGTTGGCCTAATCGTCAAATGAAAGAAACCTTCGAGTGGGTTCACGCCTAGGAGCCTCCTTCCGACTTACTCACAAGAGAGAATGGGGGGTGGTACCCGCAAAGACACTCCGATACCTAAGTCAGCAAGGGTCTAAGCAAGTTTTAGAGAGTATTGGAACTTAGTGATACCTGAGGAGTGTCAGTGTATTTATAGTGGTGAACCAATAACCACCGTTGAGGTAGTTCCACCTTTTAAGGAGGATAACCGTCCCTTTATCTTATGGAAGTTGAGATATGACTCCTGGAAGTGGGTTGAGATATTTTAGGGGCAGTTATTTATTTAAATGGGTGTTATCTGCCAACTAATCTTTACTCCCGACTTCCTTATACCAAGTCGTGGTTAGATCCGACTTCTTGAGAGAAGGTCGGTGTCGGATGGGGGCCAATCCTTGGATTGGGCCTTTAGCTTGGACCTGGACCTTAGTGTTGGGTCAGGATATGAACACATAGATACATATGTTATTTAACTCATTTTTAATATTTATTTTATAATGGTTGCTGATTTGGTCACTAATTTTTTATAAACACTTATTATAATTGTTTTTGTATATATCTTTTTTTGGTTTAAAGGATATTTTTTATTTATTTTTTATAACTATGTTATGTATACATATATATAAAATTAGTCATCAATATAAAATATATATCGCAAAAGTACAAAATATATGTTAAAAATAAGTTAAAAACATGCATAATCTATTTATATACAAATACATCGTATTTAATTTAGCAAGCAATTTATATATATATATATATATATATATATATATATATATATATAATATTTTTTTATCAATTAAGTTTAGTAAAAAGAAATAAAGAAAAAAGATATACAAAAAGATATGTGAAGAGTGGACTATATAACATTTCTTTTTGTATAATTAGTTTAGCCCATACATTAATTATTTCTCTGCTTCGTCCAACTTATTCTCACTCGTTGAAGTTATATGTATATACTATATAGTAAGTGACTAGCATTTCTTTACATCATACATGACATTTTTTCATGGTTATATATCTTGAGTACAAGGTAAGTATTTAACTTGAAATTCTTCGCATTTTATTTCAAAAAATAAAGAATAGGACAAATTAAACAGCACCTCACTTTTTCCCATTAACATAAAGAAAAGCATTCTCTCTCTATCTAGATTCAATTTCAATTCCAGTCCAGAACCAGGGATTGAGAGCCTGGCCAGTGGCCACATACATACTTATTTGAATTGAATTCAAGAAGCCATTTCCCAAAACGCACTTCCAACGTAACTTTATGTTTTTATCCTAAAAAAGAGAAAAGAATTAAAAGCTTCCAAAATATTTCATATCCAATCACTATAAATCACATCACTCACTCACTATCAGTCTTCAATTCACTCCAGAGAAAAGAAAGCGGAAAATGTCCACTCTTCAACTCAAGCTCCTCTTCCTCAGCTTTGTCTTCTTCCATATTCTTCACTTGGCCACCGTCAATGGTGTTGCAATTCCAACTCAAGGAAAGGGACAATGGCAACTCCTACAACCAAACATTGGCATTGTAGCCATGCACATGCAGCTTCTTCACAACGACCGTGTCGTCATCTTAGACCGCACCGACTTCGGTTTCTCCAACATATCCTTACCCAACGGCACGTGCCGCCATGAACCAACCGAGAGGGCCGTCAAAACAGACTGCACAGCTCACTCAGTCGAATCCATCCACCCACTCTTCGTCCAAACCGACGTCTGGTGCTCCTCCGGCTCGGTTGATTCCTTCGGAAGACTTGTCCAGACGGGCGGCGACAGCGACGGCGAACGCGTTGTAAGGACATTCCACCCTTGCCCTACCTGCAACTGGAACGAACTCCCTAACAGACTTCTGGTGAGAAGATGGTACGCCACCAACCACGTCCTGCCAGGTGGACGCCAGATCATCATCGGAGGAAGAGCTCAGTTCAACTACGAGTTCTTCCCAAAGAAAACCTCCGCTGATTTTAGAACTCACTTCTTGCCTTTTCTGAAGGACACCGCTGACAAACTCCGCGAAGAAGAGAACAACCTCTACCCTTTCGTCTTCCTCAACGTCGACGGCAACCTCTTCATCTTCGCCGACAACCGCGCCATCTTGTTCAACTACAGAAACAACACCGTAATCAGAACCTACCCTACCATTTCTGGCGGGGACCCTAGGTGTTACCCTAGCACAGGCTCCGCAGTGTTGCTTCCCCTCAAGAATCTAGAAGCAGAGTCCCTGGAAGATGAGGTTCTGATCTGCGGTGGTACCACCAGGGGAGCTTTCTTCCGAGCCGGTCAAGGCACGTTTCTCACTGCCTTGAACACATGCGCTCGGATGAAAATCACAGATCAGGACCCAGAATGGGTCATGGAGACCATGCCAGGAGGCAGAGCCATGAACGACATGATCACGCTCCCAAACGGCGACGTTTTGATCATAAACGGAGCATCCGAAGGCTCAGCCGGTTTTGAGTACGCAGTGAACCCGGTTTTTGCGCCTTTCCTTTACAAACCGAATGAACCGGTCGGAAACCGGTTTGAGAAGTTGAATCCGTCCAAGATTGCTTGAATGTATCACTCCACCGCCATCTTGGTCCGCGACGGTAGGATTCTTGTTGGTGGAAGCAACCCGCACGGCAATTACGTGTTCAAAGGAGTGATGTTCCCTACGGAGTTGAGATTTGAATAGTTTTTGCCACCGTACTTGGATGCCCAGTTCTCGCATCTGAGACCATCCATTGTTAGCCCTAATAATCAGAGTTACAGTAATCTCACTTATAACCAGAGCTTCAAGATGCGAATCAGCTTCACAGATGGAACGGTTGCGCCTGATTTGGTGTCCATGCCAATGTACGCGCCGCCGTTTAACACTCACTCGTTCAGCATGAATCAGAGGTTGTTGGAGCTAAAAAATGGAGAATTGAGACACTCCGAGAATTTGACTTTTGAATTTGATGTGAAAATTCCATGTTCTCTCTTTCTTGCACCACCGGGGTTCTATATTCTTTACGCTGTTCATCAAGGAATTCCAAGCGAGGGCATTTGGATCAGATTAATTTGAGAAGAGAATGAAATTTCAACCCAATTATTAAATTAAATTTTCATGCCTTTTTTATGAAAAATATAGGAGTGCATGTAGGCAAGAGTTTTCAATTTTTTCTTTTTTTACTTGATCTCCGTTTTTCTTTTAATTAAATTCAATTATTCTTCTCTAATTTATCGTTCTGCTAATGTGAGAAATGAAATTGATGAGTCCCCATAGTTCATGTTCTAAGTTGAATATGATCAACTCGTGATGCCACGAAAGTTGATAATAGATTTAGGATAGTGTGCATCAAATAAATCATGAGAAGTCTAGCAACTTTTTGTGTTTTATGATCGGCATTAAATCATAAAAAAAGTGAGTAATTTTTTATGAGAAATGCTAGGGGTCAGTAACATTTGGAATTTATAGTCATCAAATAGTCATTAATGAGACTTTTAATGATGTGAGATTAATGTGAGATTCCATCCAATGGCTCACTCTTTTTTGATGGTTACATGCTGACTCCAGAATTTGATAAAATTGTTGACCCCTAGACTTTTCCATTTTTTATTGTTAGATATAATTTTATATTATTTAAAATATTATTAATAACTAATTAATAGTTACAAAATATAAAAATTGTTGGCTCTACCACTCGTCATAAATCATATCTTCAAAACAAAGATGATGAAAAATATCACTTACTCTCATTTTCGATGATTTAATTTTCTGCAACTTAATTGACAATTTTAAATGTCGTGACTCATAAAGAAGCAAATAAATAATCCTCAATAATATACTAATACGTTATATTCTGTTTGAATTTGTTCTTATTCTTATATAACTGTTTCTATATATATAAAATCGTTTATAGTTTAATTTTATCATTAGTGGCTAATATTTACTGTGTTAATTTTGAGGACAAAACACACCTATTCAAACTTCACAATTTATAGTCACTAAAAAAAATTCACAACTTATAATAATATACCATATCTATCTATCTTATCTCTCCATCTATTTTTGTCATATTAAAGTTCGATATTAAATTATTGTTACATGAATTTATGTTATATAGTTATTTTTATTATGTATGTTATATCAATTATTTTGAATAGGTGATAATCATTAAAAAAAATGTTATTGAATTATGTCATTCATTTTAAATAGTGACAATAATTAAAAAAATTTTCTTGTAATATGCATTTTCTTTCTTTACAAAAAAAAAATGTATTTTTTTAATCAATATCCTTAATTAATTGAATTTATTACGTATCATTAAGTATTTTAATTATGAAGTAACGGTTAAAATAAAATTAAAATCTATATTAAAATAATAACAATAATTTTCAATTATAAGTCAATGAGCTATGACTTAAATAACATAATTTTTTCATACTCATCTAAAGATCATAAATTCAAATTACACTCCTAATCTTTAAAAAAAAATCTCAGTTATAAATATTTAAATTATATATTATTACCATCTATTTATATATATAATTAACAACACTTTTACTACTATTACTTCATTCATCTTATAATCTCTCACATGAATTATCAAAAAATTAAAAACTTCTCCAACCACTTTAACTTTGACACAACAACATTAAAATTATACCATAAAACATTATTTGACAAACAAACTAATATTTATATTTGTTTTATAAGTTGTACGGTGCTATATATACAAAATAATCAAAATACATCAACTAACAAATCAGCTAAATAACATTACATATGACAGTATTCACGAGGAATGCTAGGGCCAGTAATTTTAGTGTTTTGTAACTATCAATTGGCTATTAATAGTATTTTTAATGGTGTTAGATTATATCTAATGGTAAGAGATCACTCACTTTTATTTTGATGGTTAAGTGCTGGCCAGAAAACACAAAAGTTGTTGGCCCCAGACTTTTCCATTTACAAATTCAAACATTTCTTAAAACAAATACTTCATATAGGTTATTATAACTTTAAGAGATCTATAGGTTATTTTATAATTAATTATAAAATAAAAACATTTATTTTTTAATTATCTAAAAATTTAGAATATTAGTTTTTTTCATGCATTGTGCCAGACTAAATCTAGTATCTTATAATATTAAACAGTAGTATATAATGAGTTTGTATCTGTTCATACCCTGGCCCAATAATAAGGTCCAAGTCTAAATGAAAGGCCCAATCCAAAGGATTGAGCCTCGCCCTACACCAACCTTCTTCCTATGAAGTCGGTCCTTACCACGACTTACCCTAAAGAAGTCGGGACGAGGATTAGCTGGCAGATAAACACTCATTCAAATGAGTAACTGCCCCTAAAATCTCTCTAACCACTTACAGGAGCCATATCTCAACTTCCCTAAGATAAGGGGACGGTTATCCACCTTAAATGGCGGAACTACTTCAACGGTGGTTATGGGTTCACCCCTATAAATACACTGACACTTCTCATGTATCACTAAGTCCCAATACTCTCTAGACCTACTTACGCCCTTGCTGACTTAGGCATTGGAGTGTCTTTGCAGGTACCACCCCCATTCACTCGTATTCACAAGTCGGACGGAGGCCCTGAAGACGCGAATCCACCCGAAGGCTTCCCTCCATAGACGATTGGGCCAACCCAGTGAGTCCAGCCCAATAATCTCTGGTTACCCATCGTAACATTGGCGCCGTTGCCGAGGACCCAAGAGATCAACCAGTAATGGCGGACAAATCACCGGAAGATGGTCATACGGCGTCTGATTCCGAGCAGGAAAACCTGGACACCGGAAACAACGATGCGAACCCAACTCCTCACCAGGAGGCCAGCGATCCACATCGAGAAGGCACCTCTGGGTTTAAAAATCCAAAGGTAAACTCCTCGGATGGACAAGAGTCAGGAAAAGAAGGGCCACCCCACGCAACCAAGCTAATGGGGTTGGTCCATGGCCACCAAGGTCGTTTGGAACAATTGGAACAGGAGTTAGAATGACAATGAGAGGCGGAGCGAAATATCAGGGAAGAGATAGAGCGACGAAAAGAGTTAGAGGAAAAACTCTTAAGACTAGAATCTTCTCTGAGAAGTCAGAACTCCCGTGGCGATCGAGAAGAGTCGCCCCTGGGAGGAGAAGATCCGTTTAGTGAGGACATCATGAGGGCAAAAGTTCCAAGAAACTTCAAAAGTCCTGATATGAACCTCTATGACGGAACCACAGACCCGAAGCATCACTTAAGCAATTTCAAAAGTCGGATGTATCTGGCTGATGCTTCTGATGCAACTCGCTGCAAAGCCTTTCCAACTACCTTGTCAAAAGCGGCGATGAAGTGGTTCGATAGCTTCCCGCCGAGGTCAGTCACCAGCTTTGAATACCTCTCTAGAAAATTCTTGATGAGGTTCTCCATCCAAAAGGATAAAGTAAAACATGCGCCGAGCCTCCTGGGAATAAAGCAGGAGGTCGGAGAACCTTTACGGGACTATATGGAAAGGTTCAATAAAGCATGTTTAGAGATTCAGGACCTGCCCACCGAAGCTGTCATCATGGGGTTAGTGAATGGGCTTAGAGAAGGTCCCTTCTCACAGTCCATATCAAAAGGGCACCCCACCTCCCTGAGCGATGTACAGGAAAGAGCAGAAAAGTACATCAACATAGAGGAAAATGCCAGACTACGAGAGCCGAGTTGGCGACCTGGGCATTCCCACTCTGCAAAAGAGAAGGAAAGAGAGCCCAAGAAGAAAGAAGAACTCGGTCTCGACAGGCCAAGGAAATATCACTCTTATACTCCTCTAAAGGTTTCCATGGTGGATGTATACAGAGAGATCTGCAACACTGAAAAGCTGCCACCTCCCAAGCCCATTAAAGATAAAAAGGGAGGAAGTCGCGGTGATTACTGTGAGTACCATAAGATCTATGGTCATTTAACAAATGATTGCTACGACCTTAAAAATGTGATAGAAAAGCTGGCCAGAGAAGGTCGGCTTGATAGATATCTCATGGAAAGGTCGGACAATCATGGGAAGAGAAAGCGAGAGGACGGGGACAGGAGAGACCCACCACCATAAACTCCCGAGAGACATATACATATGATCTCGGGAGGATTCGCGGGTGGAGGACTCACCAAGTCCTCTCGCAAGAGACACCTCAAGCGGGTTTACCAGGTCGGGAGTGAACCACCCGACCTCCCCACAATCTCGTTCACAAAGGAGGATGGGCAAGGAATAATTCTTGGACATGATGATCCAGTGGTGATAACCCTGATCCTAGCCAATGCCCACCTCCACAAAACTCTAGTAGACCAAGGGAGTTCGGCAGATATCCTTTTCAAGCCCGCGTTCGACAAGTTAGGGCTGGATGAAAAGGAGTTAAGAGCCTACCCCGACACCTTATATGGATTAGGCGACACGCCAATAAAACCACTGGAATTTCTACCCTCCACACGACCTTCGAAAAGGGGAAAAAATCCAAAACTCTGAGCATAGACTTCATAGTCCTCGACGTGGGGTCAGCATATAATGCCTTGATTGGCAGAGCTACCCTAAATCGACTTGGAGCGGTGGTGTCTACCCCTCACCTTTGCATGAAATTTCCGACATTTGCGGGGATAGCAACAGCGTGAGGAGATCAGAAGCTGGCAAGAAAATGCTACAATGAAAGCCTGAACCTGAGAGGGAAAGGCAAGGAAGTCCACACCATAGAGCTCGGTGGCACAAGAACCAAAGAAGAGCTGCGCCCCCAACCAGGAGGACAAACTGAAGAAATACAGGTCGGTGAAGAGGAAGGAAAAAATACCAACATATGAGCCAACCTGGAAGAAAGCTTAAAACAAAAGTTGACAAAGCTCCTAAAAGAAAATTCCGACCTCTTCGCCTAGAAAGCTTCCGACATGCCAGGGATAAACCCGAGCTCATATCCCACAGGCTCTCTGTACACCCAGGGTCTTGACCTGTACAGCAGCAAAGGCGTAAGCTCGGCACAGAATGAGCTCAAGCGGTAGAAGAGCAGGTACAAGCACTCCTAGAGGCCGGCTTCATCAGAGAAGTTAAATATCCAACATGGCTAGCAAATGTGGTGCTGGTCAAGAAACAAAACGGCAAGTAGAGGATGTGCGTCGACTACACCGACCTGAATAAGGCATGTCCCAAGGACCCATACCCGTTCCCAAGCATTGATACTTTAGTGGACTCCAGCTCAGGGTATCAATACTTGTCGTTTATGGATGCCTACTCGGGATACAACTAGATCCCTATGTACAAGCCAGACCAGCAAAAGACATCGTTCATCACACCTAGAGCAAATTATTGCTACGTGGTCATGCCTTTTGGATTAAAAAACGCAGGGGCCACGTACCAAAGGCTGATGAACAAGGTGTTCACTTCCCACCTCGGGCACTTAATGGAGGTCTACGTAGACGACATGCTAGTAAAAACTCGGGAAGAGGCCGACCTTTTTACGGACCTCACGCAAGTTTTCAACACCATAAGGGCGCATGGGATGAGACTAAATCCCACAAAATGCACCTTCGCGGTGGAGGCTGGAAATTCCTAGGATTTATGCTAACCCAAAGAGGGATCGAGGCGAATCCTGACAAGTGCAAAGCTATCCTAGAAATGAAAAGCCCGACTTGCTTGAGGGAAGTCCAACAATTAAATGGCCGACTTGCAGCCCTTTCCAGGTTCTTGGCAGGGTCAGCATTAAGATACCTTCCACTGTTCTCTCTGCTGAGAAAAGGATGCCAGTTCGAGTGGACTCCAGAATGCGAAGAAGCATTCCAAGAGTTCAAAAAGTTCTTGAGCCAACCTCCAATCCTCACCCGACCTCTAGTGGGGGAAGAGCTTGTCCTATATTTGTCTGTAGCCGACAAAGCTGTCGCATCGGCCCTAATACGAGAGGATGAGGTTGGACATCATCCAGTATATTTCACCAGCAAAGTTCTACAGGGTTCCGAGCTAAGGTACCGCAAGCTAGAGAAGTTTGCGTGCTCCTTAGTAATAGCCTCGCGGAGGTTAAGACCCTACTTCCAAGCCCACACAATAAGAGTCCGAACAAACCAACCCATGAAGCAAATCCTCCAAAAGGCAGATGTTGCAGGGAGAAAATGGTCCAGTGGGCGATAGAGCTCTCTGAGTTCGACTTAAAGTACGAAACTCGGACAGCGGTAAAAGCCCAATGCCTCACCGACTTTATAGCAGAATATGCAGGAGATCAAGAGGAGAAGCCGACTACATGGGAACTATACGTAGATAGATCCTCAAACAAAACAGGAAGCGGTGCAGGCATAATACTAGCCAATGAAGGGGGAACACAGATAGAAGTTTCCCTCAAATTTGAATTTCCAGCTTCCAACAATCAGGCAGAATATGAAGCCCTGATTGCAGGATTAAAGCTAGCAGAAGAGGTCAGTGCAACCCAGGTACTGATATTTAGCGATTCCCAAGTAGTGACCTCCCAAATAAATGGAGAGTATCAGGCTAAAGACCCGAATATGAAAAGATACTTGGAAAAAACTCTGGAGCATCTTGGGCGCTTTGCAGAAACTGAGATCAGACACATAACTCGGGACCTGAATAGCAGAGCAGACGCCCTCTCCAAGTTAGCCAGTACCAAACCAGGAGGAAATAATAGAAGTTTGATCCAGGAAACTCTCCAAGAACCCTCTGTGATAAAAACAGAGGACAAGCAGGAAGTCCTTGAAGTAACCGGGTTAAACCTCGGATGGATGAACCCTTTGGTCGAATACCTAAAATTCGACATCCTCCCCAAAGAGGAAAAAGAGGCCAAGAAAATCCGGAGGGAAGCACAATGCTACACTTTGGTGAAAAATACCCTCTATAAAAGAGGAATATCAACACCATTGCTAAAGTGCGTACCGACCTCAAGGACAACTGAAGTACTAGAAGAGGTTCATAATGGGATCTGCGGAAACCACCTCGGAGCCAGGTCGCTAGCAAGAAAAATAATCCGAGCTGGGTTCTATTGGCCGACTTTGTAGAAGGATGCCACAGAATTTGTGAAAAGATGCCAACCATGCCAGATGCACGCAAATTTCCACGTGGCTCCCCCCGAGGAGCTAATTAGTATAACTTCTCCATGGCCCTTTGCAAAATGGGGGATGGATCTGTTAGGACCTTTTCCCCAGGCCCCAGGACAAGTCAAATACTTAATTCTGGGAATAGACTACTTCACAAAGTGGATAGAAGCAGAACCATCGGCCACCATCACTGCCCAGAGAAGTCGGAGGTTCCTCTACAAAAATATCATCACAAGGTATGGGATACCTCATTCCATTACCACAGATAATGGAACTCAGTTCACCGACTCTACCTTCAGAAGCCTAGTAGCCAGTATGAAAATAAAACACCAGTTCACCTCGGTGGAGCATCCACAAGCAAATGGACAAGCAGAGGCAGCTAACAAAATCATACTGGCGGGGCTAAAGAAAAGACTACAAGATGCAAAAGGAGCTTGGGCTGATGAGCTCCCGCAAGTGCTATGGGCCTACCGGACGACGCCACAATCTGCCACAGGAGAAACACCCTTCCGACTTGTCTATGGCGTAGAAGCCATGATACCAGTAGAAATCAACGAACAAAGTCCAAGGGTGATCCTCCATAATGAGGTCGGAAATGTACAGGGGCACAAAGAGGAGCTTGAATTGCTCCCCGAAGTCCGAGAGCAAGCCCAGATAAGAGAAGCAACGTTGAAACAAAGGATGACTACGAGATACAACAGAAAAGTCATTCGAAGGAGTTTCGCCCCAGACGACTTGGTCTTAATCAGAAACGACATTGGAGTCAACAAGTCTGGGGAAGGAAAGCTCGCTGCCAATTGGAAGGGACCATACAAGATTAGTGAAGTTTTAGGAAAAGGTTATTATAAGGTGACTGACGATTGGATTTTTGATGGTTTAGAATTTCACAAATGAATTCTCGTTGCAAGTATAGTTTCTAAACCAATCACTAATCCTTTCATACAAAAAGTTGTTTGTCACTAGTACAAACCCCTAAAATTTATAAACCGAAGTATTGGACCTCGGGTCGTCCTCCCTAGGAATTACAATGAAGTGTCTTGTTATTGGTTATGAGTTATTTTGGGGTTTTGGATAAGGAGCATGAAAAGTAAATGGCAATGAAAATAAACTAAAAACTATAAAAGGCTCTTGGAAAGGTGTGAGAACTAGAAGTCCTATCCTAGTTATCCTTCTCAATTATGATGAGAATTGTTCATTGCTACCACTTAGTTAACCCTTACTAATTAAAGGAAAGTCAAGTGGATGAATTGACTTGAGCCACAAGTCCTAGCCACCTCCCAAGGAAAGACTAGCTTTAGTGCACTCCAAATCAATTAGCAATCTCTCCAATTATCAATCAACAAAGGAATTAGATAACTCAAGCGTCACTAATTACTCTACCATAGCCAAGAGGAACAAAATCTATACTAAAATCCAACCAAGCATTTCATCAAACACTTAGAAGGCATAAAAGAAAAGCAAAGTAATTTGATAACAAAAATAGAATCTAACAACAATTATGGCAATGAATTAATAACAACAATCAAAAGGAACACAATTATTATGAATTACCTCTAATTGAATTGAAAGAAAATAGAAGGAGTAAAAGTAGATCTACAACAAAACATAAGAACAACATAAAGGAAATCACAACAAAAGAATAGAAGAAGAATGAATGTAATAACAAGGAATTGAAAGGTAGAAGGAGATGAAAGCATGAATTAAAATCTAGATCTAAGGTTATTAAACTAAACCTAATCCTAATTCTAGAGAGAAGTGAGAGCTTCTCTCTCTAGAAACTAACTCTCAAAACTAAACTAAAAACTAATGATTAAAGTATATTGATCCCCCTTCAATCCTTGGCTTAAATAGCATCAGAAATGAGTTGGATTGGGCCCACAAGGCTTCTAAAATCGCTGGCCACGTGTTGCATTAAGTGAGTCATGTGCCACCAACGGCGCGTCCGCGTACTGTGCGCGTGCGCGCCTCTATGCGCGATGCAACTATGGAAAATCTTATATTGTTTCGAAGCCCCGGATGTTAGCTTTCCAACCCAACTGGAACCGCATCATTTGGACCTCTGTAGCTCAAGTTATGGTCAATTAAGTGCGAAGAGGTCAGGCTTGACAGCTTTTTGGTTCCATCATTTCTTCATGAGTTCTCAAACTTTACATGCCTTTTCTTCATTCTCTTAATCCAATCTTTGCCTCCTAAATCTGAAATCACTTAACAAACGTATCAAGGCATCTAATAGAATCAAGATGAATTAAATTTAGCTATTTTAAGTCCTAAAAAGCATGTTTTCACTCTTAAGCACAATTAAGGGAGAAGTTATAAAACCATGCTATTTCATTGAATAAATGTGGGTAAAAGTTGATAAAATCCCCAAAAATCAATACAAGATAAACCCTACAAATGGGGTTTGTCAACCTCCCCACACTTAATCCAAGCATGTCCTCATGCTTAAGCCAAGAATGAAATAAGGGTATGGCATTTATTCCATGTAAATGAACTATATGCAACCTAAACTATATGCAACTAAATGCAAAATGGTTGTACCTACTTGGTTAAAAATAAATCAATCCTCCAAGTCATACGTGCACAAGTAGGGCCAAGATCATATAACGATTCATGAATCCTACCAATTCGAATATCAAAATGAAGTTCAAGTAGACTTGCGAGAAGAACGCTCATGAAAGCCGGGAATCAAGGAATTGAGCATCGAACCCTCACCGGAAGTGTTTGCACTCTAATCACTCGGTGTTTGGGGTTTATTCTCTCAATTCTCCCCTAATCATGCTTTCCAAGATTTGTTTTTTTCATCTAACAATCAACAATTATTCAATGCATGCATACAATTATCATGAGGTCTTTTCCTTAGGTTGTAATGGGTTTAGGGTCAAGGTAGGGTCATATATGGCTAGTGGACTTAGGATTTGAATCTTTGATTAACTTAAACTTTCCCACCTAACCTATATAATGACCTATACAATTAAGTACTAACCTAACTACCCATTCCTCACTTTTTCACATACTCATGCATTTTCTTTTCATTTCACAACACTTATGCATTGATTCTTATTGAGCTTCATTTTGGGGCATTTTGTCCCCTTTATTGCTCTTCTTTTTTTTTTCTTTCTTTTTCTATATACATTTTTTCTTTTCTTTTCTTTTTTTTCTTTTTCACTTTTATTTCTTTTTCTTTTCATTTTTCTTTTTTCTTTCAAACTATACACAAGAACATCAATGCATAAGGTCTATACATTTAATCAATACATGAATATGTACCAATTCCCCAATATAAAAATACAAAACACAAACATCCTTTTATCCCAACCAATGTCCCAAAGTTTTTCCACTCTTGGATGACACTCACACTCACTAGCCTAAGCCAATCAAAGATCCAAATAAAGGACATTCATTGTTTTCCGCTTTAAAGCTTGTAATGTGCTAAAATAAGAACAAGTGGGTTAAGCGTAGGCTCAAAATCGGCTAACAAAGGAGAGTAAAAGGTAAGGCTATTTGGATAAGTGAGCTAATGAAATGATGGCCTCAATCATATAAATGCATGAATACACCAAATAATGGACATAAAGAATCAAACAAATCAAAGATCACAATCATAGGAAGGGAATAATGCACACAAGAAGGAAAAATAAGTGGTTATAAGATGTAACCACACCGTTAGGCTCAAATCTCACAAGCTTGTGTTCTTAGCTCATAAATCATGTTCCACAAAATATATAATTCAAGCAAGTTCTATGAAAAGTTTTCCACTCAAATCAATTGGTGCCCTATAGATAGAAATCCTTGGAAAATTTCATTATTTTGACTAAGCTTATTGTGTATATATATGCAAAAATAAGAAAATGCAACAAAAATCCAAAAAACCTAAAATGAAATGCAAAAGTGTGTTGGGATTAGAAATTTGTCACCCAAAATCGCCGACCGGTCGGACGACCTCCCCACACTTAAAAGTTTGCACCGTCCTCGGTGCACTCAAAGATGAGCAAGGGGGTACGGCGACTCTCCGGATTGCTATCTGTTCTTTCTTCCGCTTCCATGGTTGCTTGTGGTGCATTCATTATGAAAAACAAAAATATAACACCATAAGATGAGAAGATATAAAAGCAAGGAAGCATACATTGTTGGAATGAGGTAAATCACTAGAATTGAGTGAGTGAATTAGTGTGACATTAAGAAATATTAGGTGTGTGAATTCTAAATTGCGCGGTTTAGAATACACATTAGCATAAAAGCTATGTCACAAAAGAAGCATGCACTTCACTTATCCTAGTGTGCTTGAGATGCTTTAAGTAAGCTTGTAAGGTAAGACAAGCATTAGAGAAGCATGAAAGCATTCAAGTCAAACATATGGATGGATATAATCATGAAATACAAAGCATTAAGGTAAATTCTCAACATTATCCATCAAGAGATTGCCTAATCAAAGGAAAAGGATCCAAATCACATGGTGGCTAGCTACAACATGCAATTCAAAAGAGTTATAAGATCGAAGACAATTCTCATCACTTGGTATTTTTCAAAAGGTAAGCATGAAGAACTCAAAACCAAGTAACAAAATATAACCTCAATCATAGAATCCAACAAAGATTAAAAAACATTCATGCTAAAATAGTACTTAGGCAATAAGGGCAGCAATGTATAATAAACAAAGTCAATAATCCAACACGTATAATGAAAAGAGAGAAAATAAAATGAAAGCTAAACTAAAACTAACTAATTAACTAACCAACTAACTAATTAACTAACTAAAATAAATGGTTATCCATGGTGTTTGGAAGTGTTGGATGAGGGGTAGGAGAAAGGAGAAGGAAAGAAATAGAAAGAGGAGAAGAAAAGAAATGTGGTGAAGGAAGGAAATCCGCGCGTACGCGCGCATGCCGCGCGCGCGCGGATAGCTTATTTCGAGAGTGACGCGTACGCGTCATGTGCGCGAGCGCGCAAATAGGTTTGTGCCAGAGGCACAACGTTGGCGCGGCGCAGGCACAACTCTCTGGAAAATGTATGGAGGTTGGAACTTCTCAATCCACGCGTACGCACGCATGGCGCGCGCGCGTGGATGGTCGAAAATGTTGTAAGTGCGCGTACGCGCCATGTACGCGTACGCGTGGATGGTGCTCTGTTTTTCAAAATTTTTTCTATGTTTTTGCACCAATCCAAGCATTCCCAACCTCCAAACAGCTACCAAACACCATAAAACCTTATTTAACATACTTAAACTACCAAACATACTCAACTAACTAAACAAAACATGAAATTAAGCTAATTCTACCAATATATACAAAAGAGAAAATGAAAGGATTTTACCATGGTGGGTTGTCTCCCACCTAGCACTTTTGTTTATTGTCCTTAAGTTGGACTTATGGGGAGCTCCTCATCAAGGTGGCTTGTGCTTGTATTCATCTTAGAACTCCCACCAATGCTTGGTTCTCCATTGTGCCCCAAGATTCTTCATGGATTGAGCCAAGTCTTGATGGAGTTCTTCACAAGCTTGGGGCTCCCAAAGTTGATCCTCTTGTAATCCGGGATCCCACATTTTGTTTTCACACCCATCTCCAAGTTGATTATCATTAATCCATGTGGGTGGTGAGCAAAGTGAATTCTCAAGGAAATGACCAAACATCCTTCTAGACCCAAGCGATCTAGTTCTACACCAACTTTTACAATTAAGCCTTGAGCATGCAACCATAATGAACCTAGAATAATATTTCAAACCACTAACCATCTCCTTTTTACTCTTAAAGCCACAAATATGTCTTAGTTGACCATCCGTCTTAAGCAAACCATATTCAAGGGGAATAATAAAGCTTGAGCATAAGGAATTTACCCACTTGAATGAGAGAATGGATGGTGGTGGCTTGGGGAGAGGTATCTCCAATGTGCTAGCGAGCTTCACTCCCTTGTGTTCTTCCTTGTCAATCTCCACCTCTTCATAAACTTCTTCATTCTCAATCCTTTTTTCATCAACTTCATCTAGCTCGTCTCCATCACTCAAGTCATAAATGGGAGGTTGAGAGAAATCTACCTCCACATCACTTTTAAATTCATTGGGAGAGGGTTCTTCAAATTCAAAGGATTCTTCACCAAGAAGATTGGATGCATGATCTTCATCACCAAGGGAACTCAATTCTTGCTTCATTCTCTCCAAGTCTTCATATAGAATATGCCTTGGAGGTTGTGCACATTCCTCCTCAACATCAAATTTACTCTTCTTGGAGGGATTTTCTTTGATTTTAGCTTCCCATGGAAGTTTCGCATCTCCTAAGTCTTCAACCACTTCTTCCTCTTCTTCAATGGTCATAGGTTCCTCCAATTGTTCTAACACAAAGTAGCCTTCCTCCTTTTCCACCGGAGTTTCCAATCTCTCCTTCATGCTATGCTCTTCTTGAGCCATGGGAGTTCCTTGAGTGTCCAAAAGTTGGGATGCTAACCGGTTTACCACCGCATCCAAGGCGGTCATGAATTGTTGCACATCCCTTGTCATCTCCTCATGTCCTTGAAGAAGAACACCAAGGGTTCCATCCATTAGAGGTTGGAGAGGATAAGAAGGTTCATTGTCTTGGAGAAAGGGTTCATTATAGGAAGGTGGTTCTTCTTGGTGAGGTGGTGGTGTGTATTGAAGTGGTTCTTGGGAGTAGTAATCTTGGAATTGTGGTTCCATGTATGGCTCATATGGTTCAAAAGGAGGTTGGTATGGTAGGTAAGGATCATGGTCATATGGAGGTGTTTGTTGAAAATAGGCTTGTGAGTGTGGTTGAGGTTCATGTTGAGGATATGACTCATAGGCATATGGTGGTGGTTCTTGAAAGTCACAAGGAGATTCACCATAGCCATTGGATTGATATGCATCATAGAATGGCTCTTCTTCATAGTGCATTGGTGGAGGTTGTTGCCAAGAGGATTGATCATAAGCATATTGCTCTTCCCACCTTTGATTGTCCCATCCTTGATACACATCTCCATTATAGTCCTCATCACCTACAACATAGTTGTAATCACACTCATAGCCAAAATAAGAATTCATAATGGAAAGAGAAAACAAAAAATCAAAAGATAATGGAAAATAAGAGAAATAAAATTCTACAACTAGCAAATAAAGCAAAAAGCAAGATATTCACACTATTCACATATGTACAACAACCGATAACATAACACCATTGCAATTCCCCGGCAACGGCGCCATTTTGACGATTGAATTTTTTATGGTTTAGAATTTCACAAATGAATTCTCGTTGCAAGTATAGTTTCTAAACCAATCACTAATCCTTTCATACAAAAAGTTGTTTGTCACTAGTACAAACCCCTAAAATTTATAAACCGAAGTATTGGACCTCGGGTCGTCCTCCCTAGGAATTACAATGAAGTGTCTTGTTATTGGTTATGAGTTATTTTGGGGTTTTGGATAAGGAGCATGAAAAGTAAATGGCAATGAAAATAAACTAAAAACTATAAAAGGCTCTTGGAAAGGTGTGAGAACTAGAAGTCCTATCCTAGTTATCCTTCTCAATTGTGATGAGAATTGTTCATTGCTACCACTTAGTTAACCCTTACTAATTAAAGGAAAGTCAAGTGGATGAATTGACTTGAGCCACAAGTCCTAGCCACCTCCCAAGGAAAGACTAGCTTTAGTGCACTCCAAACCAATTAGCAATCTCTCCAATTATCAATCAACAAAGGAATTAGATAACTCAAGCGTCACTAATTACTCTACCATAGCCAAGAGGAACAAAATCTATACTAAAATCCAACCAAGCATTTCATCAAACACTTAGAAGGCATAAAAGAAAAGCAAAGTAATTTGATAACAAAAATAGAATCTAACAACAATTATGGCAATGAATTAACAACAACAATCAAAAGGAACACAATTATTATGAATTACCTCTAATTGAATTGAAAGAAAATAGAAGGAGTAAAAGTAGATCTACAACAAAACATAAGAACAACATAAAGGAAATCACAACAAAAGAATAGAAGAAGAATGAATGTAATAACAAGGAATTGAAAGGTAGAAGGAGATGAAAGCATGAATTAAAATCTAGATCTAAGGTTATTAAACTAAACCTAATCCTAATTCTAGAGAGAAGTGAGAGCTTCTCTCTCTAGAAACTAACTCTCAAAACTAAACTAAAAACTAATGATTAAAGTATATTGATCCCCCTTCAATCCTTGGCTTAAATAGCATCAGAAATGAGTTGGATTGGGCCCACAAGGCTTCTAAAATCGCTGGCCACGTGTTGCATTAAGTGAGTCATGTGCCACCAACAGCGCGTCCGCGTACTGTGCGCGTGCGCGCCTCTATGCGCGATGAAACTATGGCAAATCTTATATCGTTTCGAAGCCCCGGATGTTAGCTTTCCAACCCAACTGAAACCACATCATTTGGACCTCTGTAGCTCAAGTTATGGTCAATTAAGTGCGAAGAGGTCAGGCTTGACAGCTTTTTGGTTCCATCATTTCTTCATGAGTTCTCAAACTTTACATGCCTTTTCTTCATTCTCTTAATCCAATCTTTGCCTCCTAAATCTGAAATCACTTAACAAACGTATCAAGGCATCTAATAGAATCAAGGTGAATTAAATTTAGCTATTTTAAGTCCTAAAAATCATGTTTTCACTCTTAAGCACAATTAAGGGAGAAGTTATAAAACCATGCTATTTCATTGAATAAATGTGGGTAAAAGTTGATAAAATCCCCAAAAATCAATACAAGATAAACCCTACAAATGGGGTTTGTCAGTGACCGACCTAAACGGCACCGAGTTACCAAGGTCGTGGCATGCTTGTAACATGAAAATGTACTATATTTAAATGCGAACTCTACTCCCTAATGTACTCTTTTCCCAACTTCATGATTTTTTCCCAAAAATCAAAGGTTTTTTCTGAAGAAAGGTTTTTAACGAGGCATCACAGTAGAGACTAAGGGAGAACGGACTATCAAAAACCCTTAGTAGCAGTAGAGTACCTTCCCAAATAAATAAAGATATTTTTACAATATCTCTTATAAATTCCTTCTCGTTTGTTTTTCTTCTACGAAACGCACCGACTTAAGCTCGACAAAACGTGAAAATCCCATGAACCGACCTAGATGGTCGTCAGGATAAAACGACGAGGTACAAGTCGGTGTAAAGAGGTTATAAAAGTTGATCGTGAGAAACTCGGAAAGATTCCGACACATAAGTCGAAATGAAAACCCGAGAAGCAAAGAAAACGCATCGCAAAAATAACCTAAGTCACAGGAACTCAATGAATCAAAAAATTGAGTATAAAGAATACCAAAAAGAGATCGAAAAACCTATCAAAGAGCCAAAAAACTGTCCTAAGTCCTTAAAGTTAAAAAGGACAGACAGCCAAGAAAAGGTTTCAAAAAGATCAAAAGGGATTTTTCAAAACATGCACGCAACAAAGTAACTTAGAAAAGGGTATTTTTCGTTAACCTAAACCCTTATCCAAAAAAGGGTATTTCTAAATATTTTTTGTTTACGGCCTTAAAAGGCCAAGGAAAGTGTCAAGAAGTTACCACCACATAAAAAAGAGTTTAAAAAAGAGGGGACCCACAGGCCGGGCCCCATATAGCCACAAACATTTTAAAGAGTACCACCACCAGAGCCGAAGGGAGTAGTCGGATCACCACCAGAATCAGGGGGAGTAGTCGGAGCGCCATCAGGTCCAGGGAGAGAAGTATCCATAGGAGACGGAGAGGAGGTTCTGTGAGCCTTCGAGGAACTCGGAGCATCCTTGGAATGAGGAGGGGACTCAATTATCCTCTGCCCCGAGTCTTCAGGTCTGAATCGGTGACATGCTTGGGAAAGGGAGGAGGATAGACTATCGCCCCATCAATAACGACCTTGTCAGGATCCAAGGGAGATAGATCCAGGTCGGGAGCCAGAACTCCGACCTGCTCCTTAAAAATCCTTCAGGCTTCCTCGGCTCCATCAGCAATAGAGTCCTCCAACTCGGTATAGTCACTCCGAGCTTTCAGCAAATCTTTCTTCACCACCATA
This sequence comes from Arachis hypogaea, assembly GCF_003086295.3. Classification (NCBI taxonomy): domain Eukaryota; kingdom Viridiplantae; phylum Streptophyta; class Magnoliopsida; order Fabales; family Fabaceae; genus Arachis; species Arachis hypogaea. The sequence goes on along the minus strand of NC_092052.1, from coordinate 110,403,682 downwards.
AGGTCCTCAAACAAGCTCGCATAACTCTCCTGCGCCTTCTGCCTCAGGCCCTCCTCCATGTTGCACCGAGCTTGCAACTTCCGCTCACTCTCCTGAAGGTCATCCCTTTCCTCCTTCAATTTGGCGACCTCCTCCTTCAGCGCCCTCTCATGCTCCTTATACATGAGAAGCCTCCCCTCCAACTCTTCAACCCTCAAGGTTGAACCCAGAGAGCTAAGAGGAGTCTTCTCAAACATATCAAGGAACTTTGTGCATACCCCCGCCGCCCTAATACTCTCCTGAGCCAGAATAGTGAGGTGGTTCCGAATAGAAACATCATCCATACCTATGCGGGTATGGAGATAGATGTATTTCTAGACAAATTGAGGTGCATCCACCTTAGCCTCACCTTCAAAAGAAGAGCTAGACTCCAAAGTCTTGCGCTTCTTCTTTTCTGGCTCAGGGGAAGATCGGGGAGGAGGGGACGGCTGAGAGGAGGTTGAAGAAGAAATGACAATAGGTCGGTTCGGGGTCCCCAAATTGTGAGGAAGGGGGGCAGGAGAAGGAAGAGGAGCGTTAGTTACCCTGGCGCCACCAACCCTGGCACGGGACCTTGCCTTGGCCTCCTGGACTCTCTGGTAAGACTCCCTGGAATTTTTCTTCGCCATCTCTGTAAAAAACAGTCAACAACCAAAGAGTCAACAAAACAAGTCGGTAAAAATAAGTCGGACACAAAGTGGATCAATAAAAGCTACCTAGTTGTGTCTGGACAAAGGTTGGTGACCCCTGGAGAAATTTTTTAGTATCCAGATAGGGGGCCCTCCCCCACACTTCTCGGAGGAACCCCACAATGGCAGCCTCCACCTCATCCAAATCATCCAAACTATATTTCTCACAGGGGGAGGCCTCCAGCCAGTGCAGAGGAAAGCTAGGGGAAGAACTCTCGTCTAAGAAGAAGGGGTGGTGACCCTCTACAGCTTAAACTTTGAAAAAATAATTTTTGAAGTCATGGAAGGATTCATCAAAAAGGGTGAAGACTATCCGACCTTGTATAGATCGGAAAGACACCCATTGTTGCTTATTATTTTGCCCACTGAAGGGCTTGGTCATGTGAAAGAGGAAAAAGAAAATCCTCAAGGAAGTCGGAAAGTCTAAAGCGTGGCTGATAAACTGATAGATTTTCAGAAAATCCCAGAAATTGAGGTAAAGTTGGGTAAGAGCAACACGGCAGTGATGTAAGACAGCCATTTCGAAGTCAGAAAATGGAAGGAAAATACCCAAACGGGTAATCATGCTCTCATACATGTAGAAGAAATGAGGGGCCGTCTCAGTAGCCCTCCCGAAGCAAACCCGGTCTTCTGGACCCGGGACCACCAATTCATACTTCGGCTCATCCTCCTCAGAAGTACAGATTCTGTGGTGAGTGCGAAGATTGGTGATAAATTCGGTATCGACCAAAGGTTCCTCTCCTAAGACTGTGACATCGACCCACTGAGCAAGGGTTTCTATGGAAGACATTTCTTTTCCTAAAAAGGATTAGTGAAACCTACAAAGGGAAAAAGAAAAAAAAGATCAAAAACAGGGTCTCTAAGGGACATGGAATCAAACAGAAGCCTACAAAGTCAACTTCTCTCTCTAAAAAAAGTAAAAGCATGCAAACAGAAGCATTTCATAAAAGAGAAGAGGAGAAAAGACTAACCTTTGTCTGGAAGCAAGGTAGAGGAAGATGAAAGCCTTCAAACGAAGAATGCCCCACGAACAGATGAGAAAATTTGAAAAACGCAGAAACGAAACAACGAAAGAGAGGGAAAGTATTTATAGACACGTTAGGGGCATAATGGTAAAAACAGAAAGCGGTCATTAATGGGTGCACCGTTACCAAGGTAATTAATACCTACGCAAACCTCTAACGGACGCGACGTTTGATTAGACGTAACTGTGAAAATCAAAAGTCACGAAAGTCACGTCGGTTCCGAACAATCACGTCGGTTCCAAACAAGTCGGCTACGACCCCGAGTAGAATACTCGAACCCAAGTCTCAAAAGAAATTGGGCTCGAGTAGGGGCACTGTTCATACCCTGGCCCAATGATAAGGCCCATGTCCAAATGAAAGGCCCAATCCAAAGGATTGAGCCTCGCCTTTCACCAACCTTCTTCCTATGAAGTCGGTCCTTACCACGACTTACCCTAAAGAAGTCGGGACGAGGATTAGCTGGCAGATAAACACTCATTCAAATGAGTAACTGCCCCTAAAATCTCTCTAACCACTTCCAGGAGCCATATCTCAACTTCCCTAAGATAAGGGGACGGTTATCCACCTTAAATGGCGGAACTACTTCAACGGTGGTTATGGGTTCACCCCTATAAATACACTGACACTTCTCAGGTATCACTAAGTCCCAATATTCTCTAGACCTGCTTACGCCCTTGCTGACTTAGGCATCGGAGTGTCTTTGCAGGTACCACCCCCATTCACTCGTATTCACAAGTCAGACGGAGGCCCTGAAGACGCGAATCCGCCCGAAGGCTTCCCTCCATAGACGATTAGGCCAACCCAGCGAGTCCAGCCCAATAATCTCCGGTTACCCATCGTATCAGTATCTATTCTCAATCACAATTCAAACTTCTTTTTTAGGTCATTGAAGAACCCTTTTTTTCTCACGAGGAACAACTTTAAGGTAGCGTTTGTTTTGAGGTACTGAGACAGAGACTGAGAGACTGAGACTCAGTATCGTGTTTGTTAGTTCAGAGACTGGTACTAAAATTTCTGTCTCTGTCTCTAAAATTTCAGTATTTCAGTACCTCCAAAAAGTAGGGACACAGGAGACTGAAATTTTTAGAGATAGAGACTGAAACTTTAATAACATTTTATACCTAAAATACATTCATTTCAATTAATTAATTCCAATTTTATCCTTTGTGCAAATTAAATTAAAGTTTCATTTTTGTTTCAATTCCTGTCTCCCATTTTGCACAAAACAGAATACTGAGATTTATTTCAATCCCTGTCTCTTAGTCTCTGTCCCTCAATCTCAGTCTTTCCATCTCTGTCTCTCCACCAAACGCTACCTAATAACTCTACATTTGGGCAGCTTCCCTCTGCTTGCGTTATATTTGTCGGTGCATAGTATAAGAGCCAAGTATTTGACTGATACAATGATAAGTATAGACTTCAACGGAAAGACAAAATTCAAAGAAAATCAATGTTGCAGAACAGCCGTTTCTCTTTAATTTCTTTGGTCTCTCAAAATAAATGACCACAAAATATGGCAATACTTTTGTCTCATTAATTATATGCATGAGACAGGTGTAACTAAGGTAGGAGCGAGCTAAATAAACTCGAATTTGGACAAAAATTAATGTATGTTTTTATAGCATATTCTTATTATAAGTGTTCATATTGTCTACCGGCCAACAAAACTTTTTAAAAATCTTATTGGAAACATCTTAAACTAAACCTTGAGATAGTTGAATGCTTAGATCATTGTCAGTTTAAATAAGTGTTAAAATTTGAATCTTATTATAATAGAATAACCTTACATGTATAAGTGTTTTTATAACTAAATTTAATTAAATTGGTGTAAGCACATATATTGAAAAAAATAAAAAAAAGACATGATATACATATTATTTCTCTTCTTTCACATTTTCTGCAGAATATAATTTTTTATTTAAGAGTCTAAAAATTTATTGATACAGCACACAAAATTTTGTACATATACAAATTTATTGATATAATATATAAATTTTACACATTGTACACAAATTTTTGTTTCGAATGTATTTAATTAGTTGGATAAGTCAATATTTTGGATATATAATTCTCTAAAAAATTTTACACTGCACATCAAAATTTGTGTTATACACCAAAATTTTTGTGTTGTACACAAGCTTCTAAAAATCAGACTAGACCAGTCAGTTCAACCGAGTTAACAGAAATCGGTCATCTAGTCAGTCTGGTCCATTCCAAAATCGTCCAACAAAAAATCGACGAAAAAATTAATCGAACCAGTGATTAACTGCCGAACCGACTAAATTTTTAAAAATACCGGTTTTTAAAATCCATCAAAATGGCGTTTTGGTGCTGAAAAAAATTAAATAGCTGAAACGTTGAAACCCAAACCTCCCTTCCCTTTCTTCCATCTCTCACTCAAAAAATTCTAATATGTCCCCTGTTCCTTTCACTCCCTCTCTTCTCTTCGAAGTTCCAATAGCCACCAGTCCACCACCCACTAGTCACCATCCGAAATCCATCACTCACACTCGTCACTGAACCCTTCTCCTTGCCATTGGGTGCCATCGTCGCCGGTGGAAAAGTCTGCCCAGCATCTTCTTCACATTCCTCCTCTCCTGGCCGTTGCACGAAGGGCTGCGTCGAGCTCCTGGCGTTGCCGTCGCGAAAGATTGCTGGGTCCATTGGTCGTTGTCTGTCAAGCTCACTGTCTTTTTGTCTGAGCTCACTTCCTTGTTCGAGCTCTCTCTGACTTTCTCTGTTTGAGCTCACTTCCCTTCTCTGTTGCTGTCACTTCCGATTCTGTCGTCGTCGTCATTTTCTTTCTCCCTCGCTATTGATACCTCAATTTATTTTTACTTGTTTTTAATTTTTTTAATAATACTAATTATGTGATTCTGAGTTGCTAAGTTTACTATTTTGAGTTGCTGAGTTAGTATAATACTGATTCTGTGATTTTGAGTTGTTGGATTACTATTTTGAGTTGCTGAGTTAGTATAATACTGATTTTGTGATTCTGAGTTACTGGGATTAATATTCTGAATTGCTGCTGCTTGTCTGAGTTAATTTTATTAGTTTCTAATTTTCTGATTTGGAAGATGCAATCACAAAATTATTTGTTATGAATAATTTATTATATGAAATTGTAAAAATTTAAATCTTATTAATTTACAAATTATTGAATTTAAATATTTAAAATCATATATTAAATTTTAATAATTTTATTTAATATTTAATTAAAGTGGTTGAACTCCGATTGAACCATTAAACCAGTAAACCAGTAAACTAGTTATCTTACTAATTCATTAATCGGTCCGGTTCTCACAACTTTGGTTGTACATTAAAATTTATGTGGGTGTATATTTCATTAGTATAGTATACAAATTTTTTCATATATCAGGTAAATATTTGTATATAGCACACAAATTTTTACACATAGCATACAAATTTTGTTGCAAATGTATTTTGTTTATTGGGTGAGTCAATGTATTGAATATATAGTCCTCTAAAAATTTGTACTGTATATCAATTTTTGTGCTATATACTAAAATTTTTGTATTGTATACCAAAATTTGTGTTGTGCATATTTTATTGGTTGGGTATCAATGTTTTGGATATATGCTCTTTCAAAAATTTTTGTGCTGTATACTAAAGTTTGTGTGTTGTGCACTAAAATTTATATTATGCATCAAAATTTGTGTGTTTTAGTTTTCTTAAAATTTATAGAAAAAGAAAAAGATAACGACGAAGACGATTATAACGATAATAAAAGGGGATAAAGAAGAGAAAAAAGAAAAGAAGAAATTAACAACAACAACAATATCAAGAAGAAGAAGGTAGTGGTGGCAATGCCAATGACAGTGACGACGACAACAATGAGATTGAAAAAATAAGCACGCAAAAAAAATAACTGACGATGAAGTGTAAAAAAATAGAAAAAACAACGAAGATGATAACGAAATGCCCATGCATATATAAAAAAAAGGCGTGCAGACATAGTTAAAAATTTAGATCAAAAAATATTTTGACGTCTAATATTTCTTGGTGCATATTATAAGAAATTAAAATTATAAGAAATTAAAAAGATTAATAGTTCGGACCATCTAGTCCGAACTTAAAAATTATGGTCCGCAATCCTCTGCCATCTTTTGGACGGCGATATTTATAGAATGTAAGTAGAAATTAGGATGGTTTTTTTATGCTTGTTCCCAAAATCAGATTAAATTTTGAGTTGGTTAACTTATTAGACTCATTGGGTAAAGGTGCCTGTCCAATTTATTGGGCTGTGCTTGTTTTCATTACGCTAAAATTTTGGGTCTTAAGTATTTTGAGCTCATTTAGAGATAGTTAATTAATCTGTTATCAAAATGGAGATATAATTTTGAAAAAATGATAAATAAATTTTTTATTTTTTAATTTAAAAAAATTATTGATTAATTAAAAATATAAAACATTTTTTATTTTTTAAAATACAAAATATCTAAATTTCTCTTAAGAATCTATTTATTTTTGTATATTTTAGATAAAAAAAAATTAGATGTTCTATATTTTAAAAGATAATGAATATTTTTATATTTTTAAGTTAAGAAATCAGAGACTTTATTTTTTTTTCATTTTGTTATTGACTTATTTATACTAGTGTATCAGAAGACATTGATTTATTTTTTATTTATTAAATAAAATTTAATTTTAATACACTATATGAGTATATATAATAATAATTATTATTTTTTATATTAATTGCAATAATTATCATCTAAAAAAGTGAACGGGTTTAAAAGATTTTGTAAGATATTTTACATGTATCAAATAAATAAAAATAATAACGTAAGATTAATTGAAATAGTAAATTGTTTATAATTGAATTAAAAGATTTTGGGTTTAAGTTATGATAAAATAATTTTTTTTATAAATTATATATAATAAAAGATATTTTAGAAAAAAGAAAAATAATTAGATACCAAACTTTCTCATATTCTCATTATATAAGTTTAAATATAGATATATATAGAAGTATAAATAGATAGATAGATATATTTTCTTACTATTTATCTTCTTAGTTGACAAATTGTATGATAACATATATTTATGATTTTTTTTGGTGACTAACATATATTTATGATTATGTATGATAACATATATTTATTATTTTTAAATATTTGTGAGAAATTATTAAAAAATATTAAGAAACCAATTCAAATACTAATCAAATTCTCAATTTTTTCTTTGGCCCACTAGCAGTCCTGATAATAAAATATAATGTATCAACTATCCTTTTTTCTTAGTTTTTTTATGTTATTTTAATTTTTTTACGCTTTTAAAATGGATATTTCTATCAAAAAGATATATTCATATGATATCCACCTTCTTATATAACCCGAGAAAAAAAGAAAAAACTACAGGATTTTCATGGTAAAAATATGATTAACCTAAAGAGAATTGCGTCAAAGCGAATTAAATATTAACAAAAAGAGAAGTTGACAAACAGATAAACCAACGTGTGTATAGCTAGAGAGAGATAGAGGACGAAGGAAGGCAAGAACGAAATGTTCACATTATAGGTTTGTTATGAATCCTAATATCTACCATAAGAGAAAGGGAAAATATGCAGAGCAGAAGAATGGAATTACAGAATGAAACGAAAGAAATTAAAACAAACTAATTAATTAATAATTATTAAGCACGTTCGCCACGGATACGCCTGGCAAGCTGAAGGTCCTTGGGCATAATGGTAACTCTCTTGGCGTGGATTGCACACAAGTTTGTGTCCTCAAAGAGTCCCACTAGATAAGCCTCCACTGCCTCCTGAAGTGCAAGAACCGCATGGCTCTGAAACCTCAGGTCCGTCTGAAATGCTAAATAATTTAGTTAAGTATATTGAATTATCTAATAATTTTTTATTGTCATCATCATGTGAAAATATGAACATTGAAAAAAATGAAGACCTTGAAGTTCTGAGCGATTTCACGAACGAAACGCTGGAATGGTAACTTGCGAATCAGAAGCTCGGTACTCTTTTGGTATTTTCGTATCTCACTGAAACAAAAAAAAGGTAGAACTGTTCCATTAGAAACTGATGAAATCAAATAACTTGAGAGATAGGAGAACGTCGTTAATGCACGCAGTAGTGTTACCGTAGGGCAACAGTTCCAGGGCGAAAACGATGCGGCTTCTTCACTCCAAAGGTTGTTGGAGCAGATTTCTTCGCAGCCTAAAGAGGATTATATAACTTGAAATCATAATCGTAAAACGAAAACAGAAAGGAACAGTTATGAAAACCCTAGGTAGCAGGAAAATGTGTTTACCTTCCTAGCGAGTTCCTTTCTAGGGGCCTTGCCACCGGTGGACTTGCGAGCAGTTTGCTTCGTGCGAGCCATGGAAGATGAAAACGGGAGAAAACAGAATTTGGAATAATGCGAAAAGAAGAATGATCAAAGGGGGTTTATATAGTGCAAGTGAATGATGTGATTTGTGAACGTGGGGTCCGATCCAAGATGTCAACAGTTATTAACGGAAGTTTATTAATTAAAAAAAAAGATATCTTAAAAATTAGTCAAATTAAGATGGATATTAATAATTCTAATCTGTGTACTTATTCCTCATTGGTTGCTTGGGACCAGACAATATTTTTTTATTGGTTGCTTTGTGAACGTATGGATTATTACTTGAAAAAACACAAATTAAATATGTTTTTTTTTTCTTTCCTTTGGTTAAGATCTTTTTGGCAATTAAAAATTTAAAATGCATCTTATCAAATATTAGAAATTAAATATTTGTTTTATTCCTTAATCAAATAATACATTAAACAATATATAAAGTTATAAAGTAATAATATAAAATGTCAAAATTAAAGTTTAGAGTTCAACTTTTTTAAATTCATGCTTAAAAAATTTATTATGTAAATTAAATTTAATAATCAAAATAATAATAATTATATTTTTTTAATATTTCATCTTCATCATACAATGTATAATATATAATACATTATATAATATTTATATATTTATATTTATTTAACAAATGAGATTATGAATGCAATTGTAAATACTTAACAAAAATAAAATAAAAAACATATTCATAAGATTAATAATAACAAATACAATAAGAAAAAAAAAATTTTCTTATTTTTGCTGTGTGTATTTTTAAAATTGGCTTGGATAGATATGTCTTATAAAATAACAACTATGAAATAAAAAAAAAAATTATTACTCTAACTTATAAAAAATATTCAACTAACAGAGAGATCCTAATAACATCCTTGATTGGTACTCAGTACTTTTATATTCTGTAACAACAATAATCAAACTAGTACTTTTATATTATGTGACAACACTAATCAAACTAATATACATGATTTGTTTTATATCTGAGAACTAATATTTAATTTTAGATAAAAAATTATACCTATACCTATGTATTCTTTAATCAAATAATACATTAAACAATATATAAAGTTATAAAGGAACAATATAAAATGTCAAAATCAAAATTTGAAGTTTAACTTTTTCAGATTCATACTTAAAAAAATTATTATGTAAATTAAATTTAATGGTCAAAATAATAATAATTATATTTTTTTAATATTCCATCTTCATCATATATAATATATAATGCATTATATAATATTTATATATTTATATTTATTTAAAAAATTATATAATATTTATATATTTATATTTATTTAAAAAATGAGATTATAAATTCAATTGTAAATACTTAACAAAAAAAAATAAAAAATATATTCATAAGACTAATAATAACAAAATAATAAGGAGAAAAAAAAATATATCTCTTATTTTTTGTTGTGTGTATTTTTGAATTTGGCTTGAATAGATATATCTTACAAAGTAACAACTATGAAATAAAAAAAAAATTATTACTCTAACTTATAAAAAATATTCAAGTAACAGAAATCCTAATAACATCGTAAAAAATATATCTCTTATTTTTTATCTAATGTTTAATTTTAGATAAAAAATTATACCTACACCTATGTATTCCTTAATCAAATAATACATTAAACAATATATAAAGTTATAAAGTAACAATATAAAATGTTAAAATCAAAGTTTGGAGTTCAACTTTTTCAGATTCATGCTTAAAAAATTTATTATGTAAATTAAATTTAATAGTTAAAATAATAATAATTATATTTTTTTAATATTTCATCTTCATCATATAATATATAATATGTAATGCATTATATAATATTTATATATTTATATTTATTTAACAAATGAGATTATGAATTCAATTGTAAATTCTTAACAAAAATAAAATAAAAAATATATTCATAAGACTAATAATAACAAATATAATAAGGAAAAAAATATATCTCTTATTTTTTGTTGTGTGTACTTTTAAATTTAGCTTGAATAGATATATCTTACAAAGTAACAATTATGAAATAAAAAAAATTATTACTCTACCTTATAAAAAAAAATTAATAAGTACTCTTCAACTCATACTTTTATTTGTTATACATTTATTACAAAAAAAATGTATTTCTATTTTAAATTAATATAAAATTTAAATTAAAAAATTAAAAATTAAAAAATATGCTTTTACGTTTTTATATTAAAAAATAAATGAGATCCCTTCGTATATAAATACTATTCGTTATTTTAGGTTGGCACAGACTCACCTTCATGCCAACGACAACCACCAGTCCCACACGGCCACAATGCCCTGCTATAATTGTGAGTCAAAAGATATGCTCTTCCAATCTCATTTCTGAAAAATTTCTGCACATGCTCTTAAGTCTTAAGTCTCCGATTACGAAACTTAAGGGTGAAGCAAATATTAAGTAGTTGAAGTGTTATAGCATCAGGAAATTGAAAGCAGATACATGTACCTAAAACAAATTACAACACCAAAGCCTTAAAGGTAATTAAAATTATGACGAAAACAACAAAAAATTATTAAAAAAAGGGGAAAGTGTAAAGGAACCTTCCATTAAAAATTAACGTATGTATTAACTTTAATACTAGTGAGAAACAAGGCTCACAATCACTTATCAAATGACCGTAAAAGTTGCATTACATGCATCCAACACCATCAAAATGATAACCGAGTTCATCTAACTGCTGATCTCACTATCCATTTTCATTCTCTTTGAACTTTGTACCGAAGGCACGGCACTACCTCGTGATTGGAATGTTACATCATGTTGGTATGCACAATTAGCACCATTTCGACATCCTCTAGAACTGTTAAAGAATATACAAGGTTTCATTATCTTCGATTTAGTTTCCCTTGATCTAGAATTGTGTTGTGGTGTCTCATGGTTCACCATTGGTCTCTGGATTTGACGGTTAGCAGTGTAAGGGTGTGTTTCTTGTCTCTCTTCTCCATGTTGTTGAATTAAGCTCTTGTAATAATTTACATCCTTTGGTAGAGAGACGTCTGAGGCAGAAGAAATTGTAGCTTGACTCATCGGAGGCCTAGGAAGCCATTGGGTAGAAACAGGTCCTACTTGATTTCCACCTGAAGAAGGATAGTTAGGAGACGAAAATGTAACTGATGTTGGTGCACTGGCTTCTACTTGATGACTAGAAAGAGATGGATGTGAAAATGTCACTGAAGATGACCCCGGATTATTTGCACTCTGCAAACTGTTAGAGGCTCCATAATCTCTAACCAGTTTCTCAATCACTTCTGGGTTTTTGAGAATATTATTGAATAATTCAGGATCAATCAAATTCCCATGTTCATTATTCTTCATCACACTAGTTAATGCATCAGATAATGAGCCATGAGCTAACTGCACACTTGTGTGGGGGTTTGGACCATTTGGTATGACAGGAGGTAATTCAAAAGAATTAGATTGTGAGATAGAATCAGTTGTAGCATCTTCATCTTCCATAGGTGTAATTGGTATCAAGGTAGTTTGGCTATCAATGCACTGGGAAGCCTCGACATCCGCTGAAACAGATGGGCTGCAAGAAGAAAGAATAACAGTTACATCACTAATGGGGAATTAAATAAAAATTACCGTACGAGGTTTAAGAGATTCAAACTTTGGAGGAATGGATGATGGGCGGGGATAAATTGCTTCAAGTACTCTCATCTCCCTCTGACATTGATCTTCTACCTCCTTGCTTTCTTCCCCAGCCACCACTTGCCACGCTAAATTAAGTATAATCTGTGAGAATCACAAGATTATTAAGAATCATAATAACACCATAACCCAACTCATGCATTGAATATTGGAAAGTATTTAAAAAGAATATTTAACATGCCTAAAAACAAAACTACCTTGCATGGTGTAGTCCACCTAGACACTGGTATTTGAGACAGATCAACCTCAAAATGGGTCGAGGCTTGGGTTCCCTCAAATCCAGGAGGTAGAAAGTCATCAGAACTTGTTCCTCCTGGAGGTAATAGCAATGATGTCTTTGCTTGGAGGTGATCCTGAGAATTTAAACCAACTTGAGAAGGAGATTCCTCTGATAAGAATAACCTAATCTGTTAAACGAAACCCATTAGTTAGCCCAAATACTTCATTCTAATATTTATTCAAAACCAATATTTATGTCACATCTTGAATAACAGTGGCAAGCTTCGAAAGGATTTACTCCAATGAAAACTAGACATAATGTTACAATGAGCAATATAAATAAATTCGAAGAACAATCCACAAACAGTTAACAAAGCAATCTAATGCCCAGACTTATTCAGTAGTTTTTGGAGACGCAATCCCCATGTATAGCATACCTATACCATATACAATCAAAATTTACATTCAAACCACCAAACCACTAAAGATCTAGTCTATCAAAATAAAGTTTTCCTTTTCTATGTCCAACAAATGAAAGCACAAATTGGCATAGTAAGAAAGATAGCAACATCTTGAAAAGAAGGGACCTGGTATCGAGCAATCACTCTTCAATACATCATAAAAGATTTAAAATCATTATAATTGACACAAACCATGAAAGATCATAGGGACAGAACTAAAAAGAAAACTTAGCGGAGCATCAAAAGTAAGATTTACTTAGGTACTATCTATAAGCTGCAGAAATTGAATTGCCCTGCATAGAATTCTTCCATCAAACTTACTTTGCAAGAATGAAAGATTGCAATTGCTACAGGTTGTTCCTAGTCACATCACAACTACCAACAACTCAAATATATAATGTCTGTCCCTACTGGTACCCCAATATAAAAGTGAAACAGGAACTTGTACTGGTACTCTATCTTAAACATCCATATGATTAATCATCAAGCCACCATGGTGCAAGAAAAATTGCAAAAGAGCTCTAGTATAGTACTGATGGAAATGATAACATTATCATGCAAAATTGATTTGTAGTTCATGTATCTGGTATGTAATTCTCCTACAGGTTATAAGGATACATTTTGCAGCCATGGTCAAATATAGCATCGCCATAGTGGCATAGTCTCATATCAACAATTATGAATACACTCTACGAAAACAGATCTTTTCTTTTCCCTCTCTCTTTTGGCACAGTTTCATGACCTTACTAGTAACTTCAAAAGCAAATTTATCAAGATTACTTTATGAAGAGTTTCAGTGACAGTAAAAATCATCTCTCAAAACCCTGTTTTGTGTTTGTTCCTATACAACAACAACACATCACTTACTCTTCTTCTAATTATATTTTTCCGATGAAGTTTGAAACTATAATCGGTTATTGGATTTATTTTGTTTAATCAAAAGTTTTACAGCTTGATTGAAAATCAATTAGGAAGTCCACCAGCATTCATAAATTGATGATTAACGCCTGCCATACGAGAACTTCAATTAAGTGCATGTTTCTATGAGATTCAAGCAAGATCAGATTTTGATCAACACGAGGTAGAACTCGCCGATGGTGGCAATATCATTCAATCATGAATAGAGAGGGGTAAGGCACGCACGCACAGAGAAAAAACAGAATTAGGGATTACAGGATTGTTAATTTGACGGATTTGGGAGTGGGCAACTGAATTGAAGGGATAGTAATTAGTTTTTACCTGACAAAGATCTAAATCGGAGGCCCATGAAACTCTTTTCGATTTGTGTAATCCACGCATAGTTAAGGGTAAGGAATGAAGATGAGAGAGTAAACCCTAGTCAGACACACTCGAAGACGAAGACGAAGGCAGAAAGACTGAAAGGCAAGACGAGAGGATATAAATAATATAATATCTTTAAGTTAAAGAAAGAAAGAAAGAAAGAAAGAAAGAATAGGGCTCTGCAGCAGCCTCCTATGTATCGCAGTTATTGGGTGTTAAAATTCACATAATCACATGCTTGGAAATAGAACTCCACATTTCCACCTATGCATCCCTTTGCTTTAACAAGTTGCCCTTTCCACTAGTCTCCCTAGTCTCCTTAACCTTAACAACTCACCCCAAAATTATCGTCACTCCTAATGAGAAAATTCCCAAAATGCCAGCTTCATAATATAGGATGATTCTCAAACCTAAATTGTCGTCAGCTCGTCACTACTCACCTCCCACGTAGTCACGTCCTCTTTATTTATTTTTTTCTTATTTTTTAAAAAAAATATATGAATTTAATTTTGATACACGCAATTTTATACGTGCATCCAATTATGTAATAATACCAGTAAAAATAATACATTTCACATTGATAGTGTGAATAGTTAAAATGGATGTGAGTTTTTTTTTTAATTAAGAATAAAATTTGAATTCGAAACTTTAGATGAAAATAGAGAGACTATGTCATTTGAATTATAGTTTATTGGCAAAAATAACGGTTAAAAATGAATTTTAATAAGCATGACCCATGTTGTAAATAGACCACCCAAGTCTAGACCTATTACTTCTTATAGACTTTTTTTTCAGGCTTAAGCTCATTTTGTTTAAAGTTAAATAAGTGCACGAGCCTATTTAAAAAGTATGTTTCATGAATTATAACTCAAAAAAAACTTAAAAATTTAAATTAAAATTAAATGGATTCTAAAATTATAATTCATAATTTGTAAAAAAATTTATTTATATATCAATCTTTAGTCACATATTATAACTATACTTATAATTCATAAATTTTTTTTTTGGACAAAAATTACGATCTAAATTAGTATTGATTATTGATTCTTTTTAGTTTTGTTTTGTGTTTAATATAAGTGAATAGTTGAAAATTTAGTCTAAGAATAACTTATTTTACAAAAAAAAAAATATTTTGACGAGCTAAACCAATGAGTTTCATAGGCTTTCTTTTAAATATATGATCTGACCTTTTTAACTATTAGATTTTATAAACGTTTAAGTCTAGTCTGTTTAATAAAACAAACTGACCTGAGTCATGAGTTCCGGTTGAGCAGCCCGTTCCACTCCCACTCCTAATCGTGACCTTGAATTTTTCAACATTTTTAATCTGTTCTAAAATTTCAAACTAAAGTTTATTATTTAAGTCATTGGAAAGTTTTTAGATGTACCTGAAATACCGGTGCTCTAGTAATTTTAACCGTTGATTTTAATTAATATATTTTATATATTTTTTTATAATTGAGATCAACGGTTAAAATTATTAAAACACCGGTGTACTTGATATACTTAAAATTCTTCCTAAGTTATTAATTAGTCAAATTAAATTAAAAATTTTTTATTTTTTATTCGTGTCATATATCTAAATTTCATTTAAAAATTAAGGTTAAATTATACGGTTGGTCCTATACTTTTGGTGAAACTGCAAATTGGTCCTTACACTTTAAAAGTTTGTAATTGGGTCCCTAAAGATAATTAAAATTTGTAATTTAGTCTCCGCTATTAAAAAAGTGTTTGATTTAACAGAATATTCTCAGAATATTCTCTATTTTGAACATGTGACCTGCACATGTTTACAATAGGGACCAATTTGCAACTTTAGTGAAAGTATGATGAGCAACTGTGTAATTTAACTATTTGAAAATGATCAAAAACTTCCTAGACTATCTGAATCCACCCTACTCCTCCCCAGCTCTCTCACTCTCACTTTCTCACTTTCCAAAATGGCACCACAACCCCAACGCTCTCTGTCTCTCACCTCGACTCACCATCGTCGTGCCTCTCGCCTCCGTCACCACGCCGAATTCACTAATAAATTGAGTTGCTATTTTTGTGTTGATTTGTTGCTATTTTTTTCTTAGACATTAAATTGTTCGCTTTGAGCATGCTTGAGATTGGAATTGTTCTCTTTCATTTATCGTCAGTGTTCAGTATTGGGATTGGAAGAGAAGAAAAAGTTGTCGGATGAGAGAGGCGAGATGGAGAAAGGAGGCGAGACCCGACTCGTGAGCACAAATGCGGTGGATCCGGCATAACGATGGTGAACCGAGGTGAGATATAGAGAGCGGTGGGGTTCGGGTGTCGTTTTAGAAAGTGAGAAAGTGAGAGTGAGAGAGTTGGGGAGGGACGGGATAGGTTCATATAGCCTAGAGAGTTTTTGGTCACTCCAAATGATAAAATTACACAGTTGGTCCCTGTTGTCAAACATGTACAGGTCACATGTTCAAAATAAAGAATATTATGAGAATATTCTGTTAAATCAAACACTTTTTGAACAGCGGGGACTAAATTGCAAATTTTAATTATCTTTAGGGACCCAATTATAAACTTTTAAAGTGTAAGGACTAATTTATAATTTCACTAAAAATGTAGGACCAACTATGTAATTTAACCAAAAATTAATTACTAACTAATGAATTACAACATATAAAAAACAAAACTACCTACTCAACTAACTCAAATTAGTGAAAAATCTTAATATTCAATTATGGTGGTACTAAAATATTATATTTTATATAATTATTATTAACTCATAGCTTAATATTTTTTATAATTAATATTAGGTAAAAACTCATATACAGCTGTCTCTATGTAAAGTTAATATTAAATAACAATTTAGTCAAATTTGTCAAATCATGTAACGCTTCTTAACTATTAACTACATATAAAGACAAATGCATGTAAATATTCACCATACTATTAATAACAAGAAAATACAAAAAACACCTTCTTTGGTATATCAGCAAGATTAAATTCAATCAATTTTTTTTGTTTTCCATCCTACTCGGAATGGTTGAATCTTTAGAGTGCGCTTCAACATCATACAAGTCTAGCACAAATATTTGTTACTGAATATATTTCTTAATATAGATAATATTAGAATATCTGTTAGAATATATGCCCATAGATATATCTATTATTTACATATCGACTCATTAAAGGACAAAAAATTCGATTTACATAGTGAAAAAACATATAATTAATAAAAAAGTTTATCGATATTAGATTTGATTTTCAATGATATGATATCGATGTTATCATATCAATGGAATTTGAAATAAATTCAAAAGCGATTCGAATTCAGGCTATCCTCATCATAACAAAATTCATTGTATTGGGTATTGATACATGTACCCACCAATTTAAATAAATATTTTATTGAATCGTTGTAAAATAAATTCCAATTTTCCTGCTCTTGAACCGATTCTTATTGAAAAAAAAAATAACTTGATGATCCATATCCTTTTACCCCAATTTCCATAGTTATTTGTGGTTCTTCCGGCTTAGGAATCTTGATATGGTTCCAGCTAGTTGATTTGGCTTGTTCTTCTCCCTTGTTTTTCTTTTCTTTCATTTACTTTTAGACACAAATAAAAAAATCGATTTTTTATAATATTGAGTAAAATATGTCTATTAATGTATACCGCACCAGAGAGTTTTGTTGCAGAGTAGTGCAACGTTCATGAAGATAAAACGATTCAAATCAATAGAATAATGCAGGGCAAAGTACCACTAGATTATAATCCTGAAGTTGTCTCAAGCAGAATATATTTAACAAACATTGATATATTCTTAGAAAGGAAACTAAACAGATCGAGTGGATAATATACATATAAAAGCCTCACTCACTTTTACGAACCGACCAAAACAGGGCACCTTCAAATACGGGGAGGCAGAGAGGGGAGGCAAAGAATACAGAGTCAAAGATAACGGGAAAAACAACACTAAGAAAAAAGAAAGACTCAAAAGGAGCAGTTACAGGGTATAGGGAAGCGACATTCCTTTCCTTCAAAAGAGAATGAAGAAACGAAATTAGATATTCTAAATTGCCACGCCATTGCTGATCATCAACTACTGTAGAAGTATGTCAGCACACTTGAGCTGTCAATTCACCTCACCCATTTTCTCTCTGAAAGAACAACTCAAAGGATTAGCATTAAACATATAAAGAAGCACTATTATCTTTCTTTTTTATTTTTTCTCCTATTGCTTAAAAGGTTTCCTCTGAAATGTGAGAACAATACGTGCGCGCATGCATCTATGAGATGATATAGAAAATGAATAAGTCCTCAATGATACAGAACTGCAAGATTCCTTATGCTTTAGAAGTTACCTTGTGTAGGCTGAGGCTGTACACAATATCCCTTCGGGTTCTGCTGTGCTTGAGACATCGATTGTTGGATGTGTGGAGAAACCTGCCTGCCGGTGGCACCTGGTAACGAGTGTCTCTTCTTAACTTGAACATCTCGTTCATGCACATCTGGACTTGACCTTGGTGTGTTATTTGCACTGGTTTTGGCCTTAGCTGATTCTGTTGCTTGCATGAAACGGGGAAGAGGACTATTGTTATTTGTGTTACCTGTAGGTTCTTGATCAATGTGATCAGCTTTAACTGAGCCAAATGAATTGCGTCGCTTCCCACTCGGCTGACCTCTAGAGCTCGAATCATGATTTCCGTTTACAGGTGATTTGTTAACCCCTGGTGGGGTCCCAAGTTTACTGTTGGATCTAGACTTGTCTTTGCTGTCTTTGGGTTTCATAGATAACTGACTCGAAGGTGTTTCTTGTGATTCAGGGACCTTTGTGTGTGTTTTAGGTGATGCTTCTCGAGATGATCTGAAACCTTGCAGAGGATCCTCATTTTGATCTCTCTGTACATCAGATGCATTTTTCTCAGTCTTGCTAACAGGCTCTTCAGAGTCCACTGCAACTGATGAGTGAACCATAATGCCATTGATTTCGTCAACAGTTTCTGTCTGATCCATAACAGCAGTGGCTAAGTTAGAAGATGGAATAGCACCTGGAATATCGGTATCAACATCAAGGTTTGTTTTCTTGTCAAGATTTCCAACCCCTTCTAAATCTTTGGCATCTTGGTCATCTTCAATAGGACCAACCTCGGATACATTGGGTGAATCAAGAGTGGAAGAAATAGATAGTTTAGTACCACATTGAGAACCACCAATCTTAGAAAAAAAGGGACCAGAATTCTCAGATAACTCTTTTGATCTATATGCCATATCCATGTTGACAGAAGAGGTGTCTGCTTCTGATTCAACTGCTGCAGTTTGTTCAGAAAAACTGCTTGTCCTACCTGAATTTATCGTTGAACTCAGCTCTTCAAATTTTGACTGTGCAGCAATAAATGCAGGATTACTGACCTTTCTTGATCCATGTCCAGATTTATTTCGTTCAGCTTCTAGTTGGTCTGATGCATATCTTTTCATTGATCGTTTGCGCAGCTCGCCATCAATTTCAGGCTTCTGAGGAAGGGATTTAACCTCTGGTCGGGCACTTACATCTGATGCTGATTTTCCATCTTTAAACGAACCGATTTCTGCTGAGGCTACTTTAGCACCAAATTCAACTGCCTTTTTAGAAGGTGATGGAGAGCGGATTGCTTGAAAGCTGAAGTTATTAGCATCATGAGTAATTGGCTTCTTTTCATCCCTAGAAGGTAGAATTGAATCCTCCACACTGGGCTTTGTGTCAGCTGTCTGTGGATAAACTTCTGATTCCTCTGTCAGGGAACTTGTTTTTTTGTCATCTGAAGTATACTTTGAAGACATAGACATCCACCTCTCCAACCATTTCCATGCAGAATCAGCTTTAGAAGGATCACACTTGACATGTATAGGTTTATTTTTTGGTGTTGATTCCAATAGCTGTAATGCGTTTAAAAAAGGAGGAGGTTACAATTAGTGGAAATAAAATAAATATAAATAAGATACATGTAAATGCAAAAATACCCAACTAAAGCAACCCATAACTATGATACCTGGCGAGCAAACCTACTGCTAAGCAGCTTCTCAATGGATGCATCCATCACATTTGACTTGTTCATGTGGCTTTGATTTTCCTAAATCAAGGCAAAATTAAGGATCAATATCCGAGAAGGACCTAGAGCATATTAATTAACTGCAACAATGCTCTTCTGTATTGAAACCTTTTATTGATATCTCACAAGCAACAGTCAACAAACTACAATTAGTATCCTAAGATCAAGTAGCTGTAACAATACTTATGAAGGGGAAAATTGCTCTGAATGACTAAACTAATAAATCCAGACGGACAAAACTATATGCAAACTAAAATATACACCATTGAAAAGAAGAACCTGTGATTGCTGAGCCCGACGAGCTCGAACAAGAAGCTGCATTTTAGCAATGGCTTGAACACAGCGAAGGGTTCCTACAGCATGGCTCCGGACCAAGTGCCCACGAACAGCAGCTTGCAATTTCACTAAATTCTTAATCTGCATTAAATCTCTCTGAGCCTGATCACAACCAAACAATAAAACACACATAACATTTTAATTACAGTTGGTTCCTTCATGGAAGTTTCATGATTACCAAAATTCGAAAGGAAAATATACCAGCAACCCTCTGATGGCAGCCTGGATAGTGATAACAGCAGATTCTGGGGGATTCACGTCCTTTTTACTCTCTGCTTCAATGACATTCGTTTCTGAACTTTCAATGCAGGATAAATTGGGCTTCTTATCAGAGTTATTTGTTGTGTAAACCTTGTCAACAACGTTAGGTTCAAAATTAAAACTATTACATTGTGAACTCTCCTTATTTGCAGATGAGGAATCTGCAGTCACAGTATTGCTAAGCACACGTTGTTTTGCAGTTACAGATTTCTTGCGGAAACTCCAACCACGTTTATCATTAGAATCCTTGATCTGCAATTTCATAATATAATTGAGACATTCTAGATTGAAGCATTTACTTTAATTTATTGTTGACTGATTCTACTCTTTCGTGAGCACAATAATGCACATGCATAAAGCACAATGGAGATGAAGCGAATGAAGAGGTTAAGCTCACCTGAGCTACTTGGTAACCGTCCTTCTCCGCCGCATCGCCGCCGCATATAATTAGCTTGAAGCAGGAGGCCGGTCTTCCCATGCTGCTTGCTTCTCTCTCTATCTCTCTCACAGTCTCACTCACTTCACACTTCCTACTTCACTCACTGGAGAAAATAAGACAAACCATACCGCTTTGCGTTCCTGTTACAGTATTGGAAATTGAAAAAATAATACTAACTAAAATTTTATTTATGAATCGGACCTCAACACATTTTAAATCTACTTTGTTTTTTGCATTGGAGTCCGCGTTCCGTTCCTATGACTCATGTTTTAATTTAATTTAATCTTCTTTTTCTTTTTTTTGAAGCAATGATGTTATCCGGTGGTCGTTGCTTTGAAATTTTAACTTTTGAGGAATGAGGATAGAGAGAAGACTCGGAACTCGCGAGAAATTAGACGAGTACGGTAAAAAGTGAAAATCTCGTGTTGAAGATGGTTGGTTTTATGATGACGGAGAGTGAAGTAGGTTTGCCTTTTTCTGGATTGGGAATTTAGGATCGTTATCGTTTGGCACTAACAGTACGGGTCAACTAAACAGATGAGAAAACTGCAACGCCTCGATTGGATCCTCGAAAGTTTGTCTTCATCACCACAGTCGGATCAAAATGTAAGAGATTAGTACAGCTTCGAAATTTATGTGTAGTAGTTAAGTAGGTTTTACTCTCTTGAAATTAAGGCAGCTAATAGTGACTAATGTCCTGGACTCCTGGCTATGAAATTACTTTTTTCCTCCGTACTACAGAAATAATTATTTAAATCATATGATACTATATTCCAGAAATTATTTTAGATATGGAGTAAAGAATAGTGTTTTGTTTAAATATGGGTGTTTGAAATATTTTAAAGAGTTGTGGATGTGTTAGAAAAATAGTTTAACACGGAGGTTATCTGTTGTTCAACACACATATAATGTGTTGACGTGTTTGCTATGTGTATAATATGTTACTTACGTGTTGAAATATCGTTCAACAACCTTTTGTTATGTGTGCAATACATTACTTGTGTGTTAAATGAATATGTGCCACGTGGCAATACGTTACCTGCCTGTTGTGTGCGATTGTGTCACATGTCCAACACGTTAGTTGTGTGCTGACTCAACGCGTTACCTGCGTGTTGTGCCTACATACTTTTCACCCACCTGTCTATATACCAAAAACCTCCTTTTTCAGATAAAGTACACCTCTAATATCCATATTAAAAATTTTTTAGTCACGGTATTTTTATTATCGGATTAATCATAAATGAATATAAAAATTTATAAAACATAAATGAATACATTAATTACACTACAACTAAATATTCTTTAAATATTATCCTTTTATTTAGTTTTCATAAGAGAAAAAAAATAAAAAAATAAATAATTTTTCTAATTTTTTGAACAACAAAGACGTAAAAATGGATATTTAAATTAATTAAATAATAATAAAAAATTTTTAAAAAAATTTATTAAAACCTAAAAATTAAAGGACAACTAATATTTTTCTATTAGTCTAAACATAAATTAGTCAAAATGTCACCAAAAAAAAACATAAACTCCTTAACTGGTATGGTTTATATTGCTGAAAAATGTTTTAAAATATATTAATAACATGTAAATTTTTGAAAAATAAAAAAATGTGAGAAAAATAATTAAATATTAAATATATATTTTTAAAAATTTAAAAATTATATATTTTCATGTTTTTTTTGTGACTTAAATAAGCTAAACAAAAAATATAAGAAAAACAAAAGAACTGCTTAAATACAGGAATAGTCTCGTTTAAGATTACTCCTAAACTCCTCTCAAAGAAAAAGAAGCTCCACTTGATGAAGTTGTAATCTCATCGCCATCTTTGTCATGGTGTCTGCCACCGTGTTTGCATCTCACATAATTAAACAAAATTTAACACGCCAATTTCAATGCATGATATCCCTTATTTTGAGCACCAACGGATCAATAAACCCAAAAACATCTTAGTGATTAGTAACAAAATTGAACGCTTCCATACAATCCATCTCACAAATAACATCTAATTGACCCAAAATTTAAGCATACATTTTCATGCTTAAAACTTGATAGTTTTAATTTAGAGTAAACACCCAACCCGGTCCATGTCCATTTTAAAATAGGACAAAACGATCCCTGTTAATAAATTACACCCATCCCGACCCTTGTCCCTGATAAAAGTGAGACAAGGCAGCCCCTCCGTTATAACCCCTTACCAAAGTTGACGGAAAAGTCTTACGTGGCATTCACCAGCGCTGATGTGGAGGGTTACTCAGAGTTAAGTGCCACGTTGGCTTAGGGAGAATGGACAGGGATCGATTTGTCCTCTCCGTTCCTCAAAAACGACGACGTTTCTGGTCCTCTATTGAAACAAAACCTAATAAGGTCACATATAACCCCCCAAACCCTAACCCTTATTTACAGAAATACCAAACCCTTATCTTCTTCTTCACCCAAAACAAGAAACGTTTGACGGAGCACCTGGCGATTGTGCTGAGTGCGTTGCTGACAAGGCTGCTAACAAGGTCCCAAACGACAACTATAATTGCACAATTGACGGTGTCATTGACAACGTTGAGTGGAGGCAGCTGTTGTCACCATCCAGGTTGGTGAAAGGTTTTATGGTTTCAAAATTTAGTAGTATTCACTCTTTTTTTTTCAATTGCATGTTGATGTTAGAGTGTTCACTGAATGTGCTTTTTTTTTGTTTTTTTTTTTTTTTGCGTGAATGGTGTTCTAAAGCTGGTTAATTAATTTGTTATCTAAATAATGTTGTTTGTGATTGGTTTAGATCACTGTCATAGTTGGATAATTAGTGTGTTGAAGTGAAATTTGATTAGATGTACATATTTGCAGATGGATGAGTTTGAAGTAGTTCCTATTTTTCATCATGGAGGAAATTTCAAGAAAAATTTACAAGATAAAATGGATTATGTTAATGAAAAAGTGAAGAAATGGCCACCTCTTGATATTGATTTGGTGAACTTCTTCGATCTAGAAGCTTTACTAAGGGAGCTTGGTTACACAAATTACAAGACCATGTATTGGTTTGATAGCATCGCCCCTAACTTTGAGTCTGGTTTGCATGTAATAAAGAGTGATGCTGAAATAAATGAAATAAGCGATAACAAGAGTAGAAATAAGAAAATTAATGAAATTCACATCTACTTTGATCATCTAGTTAGTGTACCTGAAGTTGTGGATAATGAGGAGCAAGTTGAGAATGTTATTCTGAGTGACTCATCATCTTCAAATGATGGATATGAAACAACGGAAGATGAGTCTTATAAGCCTCCTCCTCCTCGATATGAAGATGCAGATAGTAGTGAAGACAGTGGAGAACAAAGAAAGAATGAGAGGTTGAAGAAGAAGAGAAGGATGGGTGCTGCAAGAAAAAGAGCTGCTCAGGGACTAAATGCTGAGATGAAAGATGATAAGACTGGCCCAAAAATTGTAGATAAGACTGGCCCAAGTAAGAAAAGTGATCATGCTGGCCCAAGTAAGAGTGGCCCAACTTTTTCTCCTAGGATAACCAAAAAAAAGGACTTCAAAGAAGTATTCTGGAAGGAGGAGGACACATGTTCTTAGAGCTGAAAAGAATGAAGGAGGTAGTGTGAATTTAGATAGGGTGATACGCTTGACACAGGGGGTGGTAATGGGCCTAAAAATGCAATAGGAAAAAATTTGGTGGCAGCAACAAATGATTGAAATGGAGTTGAGTTAGATTCTGATTATGAGAAGCCATATGAGGATGAAAGTGAGGCATTTAACAGTTCAGTGTCAGATGATGATGAAGAAAGGATTGCATTTGATGCATTCAATAAGGAGATAGAGTATGGAGAGGTTGAATTTAAGGTTGGACAGACATTTGTTACAATGGAAAGTTTCAAGAATGCCCTGAAGGACTATTTTGTGTTTGAGGGGAAGGATGTAGTATATCTCAAAAATGAAAAGAAGAGGGTTAGGACAGCATGTGTGGGTGAGCAGTGCCCTTGGTTGATCCTGACTTCTTGGAATAGTGCAGAAGGTAGTTATCAAGTGAAGAATGAGCACAATATGCTAGGAATTATGGTTCCAACCTAGCTGATAGGCATTGGGTAACATCAATGATGAAGAGGCTACTTACTCACCCTGATTTGAAGCCTAAACAGGCTATGGAATACATGATTGAAGATTACAATGTGTATCTGAATTGTAAAATGGTAAAATGGTAAGTAGGACACTGAAGGCTGCTAAAGAGATAGTTATAGGTAATAAACAAGCTCAATATGGGAAGATTCGTGACTATCCGCAAGAACTGCATCGGAGTAATTGGTGCACGAATTTCCACACTTCGTACAACTGAACCAGCAAGTGCACTGGGGTCCAAATAATACCTGAGCGAGTCAGGGTCGATCCCACGAGGATTGTGGTTTGAAGCAAGCTATGGTTATCTTGCAGATCTTAGTCAGGTAAATAGAAGAGTTGTTGGATTTGGTTAAGGGCATAAAAAGGAATAAAGATGGAATTACAAGGTTTGATTATAAGAATAATGATAAAAAGATGGTTAAGGCTTGGAGATGCTTTGTCCTTCTGGATTAACTCTAGTCTTACTATCTTCTTCAATTATAATGATTTCTTCTATGGCAGGCTGTATGTGATTGACGTTGGTTTGAGCAGCCGCCAATACTCCTCTAGATCTGAACCCCAGGGTTATTGCGGATCCAGTCTGATTGAAGGTGAAGCTCCTACCGTTCATTCTCTTTGGTGATCGTACTCAAAACGCCACAGATAAGGTCAAATCTTCCAGATCAGAGGATGCTGCGCCTTTGGTTCTAGCCTCTACCACAGAGACCCTAATCTCCCCATACTTTGGCTGAACTGGTGTCTTGAGAAGTCCCCAACGAAGTCGTGGATTAGCCGTCTAAGAGATGTATAATCAAGCTGGTGGTTCATCATTGTCCGATGAAAGACTCACTTTGAACCCATGTAGAATGTGATAACCTTATGCCAGTTCAACGCATTCATATTGATGAAGAACGAAGATACATCTTAGAATAGAGAATCAAACACGGATTGAAGAGAAACAGTAATACTTTTATTAATGCATAAAACTCAGCAAGGCTCCTCCCCTCAACATAGGAGGTTTAGAAACTCATACTGAAAGAAAATACAATCATAAAAATGTGTAAAATGTCAAAAGGTCCTGAACAAGCGTGATCCTTGTTCTATATATACTAATCTACTAGCTAAGGATTACATAAAAAGGGTAAACCAGTCTTTTAGTGCTGAAATCTACTTCCGGAGCCCACTTGATGAGTGTTTGGGCTGAGCTTTGATGAGATCCACGTGCTAGGAGGCCACTAGGGCATTGAACGCTGGCTAGGGGGTTCTCTCTGGGCATTTGGACGCTGGTCTCCTCCTTTGAGTGCTAGACGCCTGGAATGGGGCAGGAGGCTGGCATTGGACGCCAGTTTTAGGCCTTCAATTCTGAAGCAAAGTATGAATAATTATACATTTCTGGAAAGCTATAGAAGTAAGCTTTTTATAGCCATTGAGAATGCTCTATTTGGACTTCTGTAGCTCTAGAAAAGCTCTTTCAAGTGCAAGGAGGTCAGATCCGGACAGCATCTACAGTGCTTTCTCTGTCTCTGAATCAGACTTTTGCTCCAACTCCTCAATTTCAACCAGAAAATACCTAAAATTGCATAAAAACACACAAACTTAAAGTAGAATCCAAAAATATAAATTTTGCACTAAAACCTATGAAAACTTAATAAAAATTAAATAAACATACTAAAAACTATATGAAAATGATGCCAAAAAGTGTATAAAATATATGCTCATCAGTAATCCTGGGAGCACAGCTTTGATGGAAGTCATACCTCAGCCGGAGTCACTGCCACTTTTTGATAAATTATACATAAGTTTGGATTCATGTAAAAAAAGATTTAGAGATGGGTGCAGACCTCTAATTGGGTTAGATGGGTGTTTTCTTTATTAATGCATAAAACTCAGCAAGGCTCCTCCCCTCAACGTAGGAGGTTTAGAAACTCATACTGAAAGAAAATACAATCATAAAAACGTGTAAAATGTCAAAAGGTCCTGAACAAGTGTGATCCTTGTTCTATATATACTAATCTACTAGCTAAGGATTACATAAAAAGGGTAAACCAGTCTTTTAGTGCTGAAATCTACTTCCGGAGCCCACTTGATGAGTGTTTGGGCTGAGCTTTGATGAGATCCACGTGCTAGGAGGCCACTAGGGCATTGAACGATGGCTAGGGGGTTCTCTCTGGGCGTTTGGACACTGGTCTCCTCCTTTGAGTGCTGGACGCCTGGAATGGGGCAGGAGGCTGGCGTTGGACGCCAGTTTTGGGCCTTCAATTCTGAAGCAAAGTATAAACAATTATACATTTCTGGAAAGCTATAGAAGTAAGCTTTTTATAGCCATTGAGAATGCTCTATTTGGACTTCTGTAGCTCTAGAAAATCTCTTTCAAGTGCAAGGAGGTCAGATCCGGACAGCATCTACAGTGCTTTCTCTGTCTCTGAATTAGACTTTTGCTCTAACTCCTCAATTTCAACCAGAAAATACCCGAAATTGCATAAAAACACACAAACTCAAAGTAGAATCCAAAAATATAAATTTTGCACTAAAACCTATGAAAACTTAATAAAAATTAAATAAACATACTAAAAACTATATGAAAATGATGCCAAAAAGCGTATAAAATATCTGCTCATCAGTAATCCTGGGAGCACAGCTTTGATGGAAGTCATACCTCAGCCGGAGTCGCTGCCACTTTTTGATAAATTATACATAAGTTTGGATGCATGTAAAAAAGGATTTAGAGATGGGTGCAGACCTCTAATCGGGTTAGATGGGTGCTTTCTAAAAGGTTATTACGGTGATTAGCTATTATCTGCGATGGATCAAGACACCAACAATCACTTTTTTGTTATTGCGTATGCTGTAGTTTCCAATGAGTATAAAGATACATAGAAGTGGTTCCTCACACTACTCCAACAAGATCTAGGAGAATGCATTGAACTTGGCTTGAATTTCATATCGAATCAACAAAAATGTCACATCTAACTTATATATTTTGTTAATATATACATAGACTCTGCTGTAAGTTAATTCATTTGATGTCATATACCTTGATTTGTTGAATTTTTTTATTGTCATATAATCTGAGTTGTTGAATTCAATTGATTTAATTGTATAGTGATTTGTTTATTACTAATTATTATCATGCAAGCTGAGTTGTTGAGTTCAATTGACATAAGTGGGTACTAATTTGTTATTTTTTGTTACTGTTACATAATCTGAGTTGTTGAGTTTAATTCATATAAATGGATACTTATATGTTGATTTCTTTGTTATTGTTATGTAATCTGAGTTGTTGAATTCAATTGATATAATCTGATTTTTTGTTATTGTTATGAATCTTATATTGTTTGATGTCATTGTTATGCAATCTGATGTTATATTCTTTAACATCATGTAAGTTGATTTAAATTATTTGAGATTATGTACACTAAAGCAAGTAGTTTGGTTGCTGATTTTTTGTTATTGTTATGTTTGCTGAATTTTTGTTCTGTTTTAATATTGGCTTTGATATTTTTACACAGCCCTTTCATTGTTTCACACAAATACCTGCATCTATATATATAAAGAGAGTAGAAATGCTATTCCTAATTAATATATGGCCCTTTTATATTACAAACTCTAAGGCTTTATATAACAATATCTTTGTGCAACTGTGCCTGTTGTAAGTGACAATAATAATATTATTATTAAATTAATAAATGAAATATATATATATATATATATATATATATATATATATGGAGATTCAAAATGTACGAATCTTATAGAGTAGAAATGTAACATCCTAATTACCAAAGCTCACGCTTCCGGCTGCGCGACTTTGATAGCTCGGACATTACGACGACACTTATACTATTTAATACTAAAATATGAGCCTGTTTAAAACTTTAAACCGTAATACCGCTCCAAAAATACATTCGTTCGATAACGTACATCCATATATATATATACATAAATATATATAAATAACTTTACAAGCATTAGCCAATACAATTCTTATCCCTCTTACAGAATATATCAAGATAACGGCGAGAGTTCAATAAACCATAACTAAAACAAGACAGAGCATCTCAACAACAACTAAATAAAATATTCGTAACTTCTGCGCCCATGTCCTGAAAGGGGAAAAATGAAGGGGGTGAGAACATCATCCTCGAAAGGGTTCTCAGTAGAGGGTTTTTGGGAATTACTGTAATAAGATACGTGAAGATAGACCGTACCATTGGTTAATAATCGTCTTATGCCTCTTTTCAAAAACAACGGTTTTCAATAAAAGTAAAGTCGCAAATCTTTTCTGAAAGAGGAACCGTTCAATTCTCGAAAACATCAAAAGCCTTTCAAAAGGTTTATTTATACTGAACCAAAATAGCCTTTCATATTTTATTCCAAACCAGAAACACAAAACCAAAATCAACCATCAGTTCATCTCATTCCAACCATGGTCCTAGGCCCAAACAATCCAACAACAACCAATCACCACAGTCCAACAGAGCCCCAGTAGCAAACACAAATAGGAAGATACAAGCACAAACAAACAGTTATTGCAAGTAGAACAGTTAGCAATTAATCACATAGGCAAACCAAGTATAATATGCACACCCAAACAATGTCACATAAATGCATATGATGCATGCCTGTCCCTAGTGGCTGATGATATCATCTGTCGGTTATATAGCCAACCCGACACGTCCTGGTAGCTAACCATGGACAGAAACACCCATCGCGGAGCAAGTAGGTTTGAGCTACAACCCCATTGCTACTACCCGCTCAACCCAGAGCCAGTGGAATAACCACTATTGCGGCTACTACCCAGGCAGGTGTTTAAAAGCTCAACCTGGAGCGAGTGGAATCACCACTACTACCGCTACTACCCAGGCGTCACAGTCTCTAACCTGGAGCAAGTGGGACGAACCACAACCCTTGCTACTACCCAGGTATCTCAAGCATATATTCATTCAGTCCCAGCCATGGATCAACATCCATCTCAGCCATCTGGCTTAAATTCATAATTCATAGTCAGCCATACGGCCCATAACTCATTCGGCAATCAGTCATAAATCAATATCATACACAGCCATTTCGGCTCACGGTTCAATCCAGAACCAGCCAATATTCATAATCATACACAACCATTCCGGCCCATAACAAAACAGCACTTCCACCATCCAACATCATCAAATTCATAAAACCGGCATTTAAGCCATAAATCACTTTTTTCTCAAATCGATTCACTTTGAAATCAAGTTTCAACTCTTTTCAGCCTTGGCTTTAGAAATCTCGTTTCTCAAATCATCTCAGGCTCATAAGCCAAATTTACTCAAAGTGAGTTCCCTTTTTAAAACAAAGCCACTCTCGGCATCCTCTTTCCAAAACTTCCAAAACCATGGCAAGTTAAGGATTTATTTCAAAGTATTCAAAATCACCCATATAACAATAGGATTTTATAACAAAAGTTTCTCAGCAGAGTCCCAAGTCTTTAGGGAAGGTCAACATATATCAATTCCTTAAAATTCATTGAAACTCTTAAAATCATGGATTCTCGGTTCAAGTAAATAAAACTGAATTTATTATGAAACCAACCATACAAAATCACAAGTTCCAACCCGGTCCAAAAATCAACTCATTTGAAAAGAAACCGGTTCATTTGAATCAAACCACTTTCAGGTTTCTTTTTGGAACCCATTTTTCTAACTCTTCCAAAATGCCTCAAACTTAATTACTCAATCAAAAGTCTAGATTCATTTGAAATCACTAAAAGCTCCTTTTTATATTGAAATCAATATTAGAGCATCATTCTTTCCTTCAGTGATTCAAACGGTAAAAATAGTTCATTTCTAAATAAGTCAAACTCAAGGCATAAAGTTCACTAAATAAATTAAGCTTGAAAATATAAATATTCTCTTAATAAATCAAATAATACAACTTCTCAAATCCAATCCTTTTTAAATAACTTTTTAAACAAGACTAGGATTTTGTAGAAATTTCGGCAACACCTCCACTAAAACTTGGACTTTTGCCACCCGGTTCGGGTCCCAACTAAACCGTTTCTCACTCCTTTTCAACAGCTCAAAACCAGAAATAAATTCAAAGCAAGTTAAATCCAACAGTCGCCTCAGTGGCATATCTCAAGAAAACCATTTCAAAGTCAATTCAATATCAACCGATTTAACTCATTTCCAAAGCTTTAAAGAAATGGTTCAGTAACAAATCATTTGTCCAAGATCAAGTCAATTAAAGTAAACCAGGCTGAATTCAAAAGTGCATTCGACTTTTCACATCATCAAATAATTGACTCAAATCAAATCAATCCTCAACGGATTAAACTCAGATTTCAAATCTTTAAAGAATCACTTCAAAACATTACATTTCACAAAGCCGCACAACAATTCATCCAAACAAACATCCATAATCATTCGACTCATTCAAATAATACATGAGGCAGATACAATCACTAAATACACCATATCTCACATCAGTATCCATATGTAATAATTCCAATAATAAACTATAGTTTTCGAAAAGCGCCCCTACCTCAAAACGCAAATTCCATAACTCAAACGCGTCACAAAGTCCTTTCCGCCTCAACCCAAAATCATCAACAACCGCAACCTCAGCTTCAAGCCACATCCCCAATAACCATAGCGACACTAATCGCAACATAGAATAATCAGGACTCAACCCCACGTTACCAAAACTCATATTCATTAACCAACACAACCAAAAACTAACGCGAGACTTTTCGAAACATAATTTCTTACCGAAATAACAACACGAAGCAGCTGCGATTTTGAACCGGCGGCAACAACAACTCTGGCGGCGGCCGGAAACTCTGGTGGATCAACTAGAAAAACCGCAAAGCATCAAAACCATCTCAAAAACCAAAAAGGCAGAAACCTCAAATGAGACCCTTACCGGCAACTTTTCCGGCGACGGCAGAAGTAGCCATAACCTCTGGCGGTGGTTCCGGTAGCCTCAGAACTCTGGCAGCGGCACTGTCAGACTCCGATGGTGTTTCAGGGCAGCTCCGGTGGCAGAAAGGTTTTTCGGCGACCATACACAGCAGATCCCCAACCACAGCAGCAACTAGGAGACCGGCGGCCATGGCGGTAGACTCTGACGGCACGGCAGCAAGGGCGGTGGAACCACCCACGGCGACGGGGATACCCTCAACCACAACCGTGGCAGCAGCGGCGATGGAAGGGCAGCGTTGCTTCCTCGCGACTCATCCCTTTCCCTCTTCTCTGTTCGCAGCTTCAACGGCGGCGGCAAGGAACGGGTTTGACGGCGGCGACGAGACTGGCTGGTCGGCGACGAGGAGGACAGCGGCCCCACGCTCGGCGATGGTGGCAAGCGGCGATGGCTTCCCCGCAGTGGCTCCCTTTCGCGCATCTCCTCTCTTCCTGTGCGCGAGTTCAGCGGCGGCGAGACAGAGAGGCGCGACGCTCTTCCCCCTCCTCGGTCAGACAACGGCGGCAGTGAGACCAGCACGCCGGCGCAGGTCTTCCTCTCCTCCTCCCTTCTTCCGCGACTCAGTCTCCATTTCTCTCTGATTTTTGGCTTCTGTTCCTTTCTTTTCATGGAGAAAGAGGAAAGGAAACCGTGTGCTGCTGTTTGTGTTGTTGAAGGGGGGTTGGGGTGGTGGCTGCTGGGTTACAAGGATTAGGGTTTTATTTTCGAAACTTAGGGTTAGGGGCAATATAGTAATTTCACATAAAAATAAGGATAATATGGTAATTGAAACCCAAATTAAATCCAACACTAATCATATATAGGAAAATACTATTTGCTCATCAACTTTACAAATTATTTTCAATAAAATGCCCAAATCTAAAAATTAGAAATAATATAATTAATTTCTCTATTTTCCAAAATAACAACATTAATATTTAAAATATTACTTATCTAATCCAAATCATATAAAATCCTTATTATTTCATAACTATCAACTTTATAATTCAAATATAGAAAATAATCCAATAATTATAAAATTGGATAATAATCATAACTCGTCTCAAATTCAATAAATCAAAACTTGCCTTAATTATCTTTAATAAAATAATTTCTGAAATTAAGGCTATAAATAACCATATGATTTGAGACTTGATCATAAAAAGACTTTTCAAAGGTTCTGGATCTTACATTCTACCCACCTTATAAAAATTTTCGTCCTTGAAAATTGATACAAAATGAAAGAAATTTCATAACAGTTCACCTTTGAACATATTTAAGAAAGAAGCAAAAATATCTCAACATATAAGCATATATACGGTTTTCAAATACTTGGATGGTCGTATGCATAAAGATACAAAGGCAGGAGTGTGATTGTAAAGCAACCGTTATAAGATAGGCTCAATGCACAAGGTCATATGATCCCAATGCCTCACAAAAACTTGAGGTGCCAAAATAGGGTGCAAATCAAGATAGGCGTTCACAAAGCAAAGATGACATGGTTCAAACATGTGATAGTAAAGCAAGGCATCGAAGGCTATAAAACATGATGGGGTTAAAACGACGTGCTTAACATCCGCACACTAATCTCATATCAACCTCAAGGCTTCAACTTTCCAACTTCGTCAAGCACTTTTCAACCTCAAAGCCAATCATAAGCATAACACCCACAAGCTCGTTTGCAAGGGACAAAACACCCACAACTCATCATAATGTTACACACCTACCGCTTCATCTTCCATATACACATATCATGTCTTAAAGAACTAACGCATCGCGTTACGTATACGTCTACAAGTCGCACGTGATATTAAACAATTCTCGAGTCTACTCAGAAGGATACAAGATTTAGAACAGAGAAACAATATCAAGGATAATGCTCATAGATTTAAGAGAATGTATCCAATTCCCAAATAAACAAAGACGCTCAAGCAATGAAGTTTGCTAGAAATAAATCAATTGACAACTTCAAAGATAACCCTTGATCCAAGAAATTCAATAGGACCAATAAGAAGAGAACTAGCGCCTTAGTTCGAAACAAATTCAAATTGAGTCGAAGAAGTAGGAGGTTTACAGGAAAGAATATCTCGAACCCAAGACAAAGCTCACAGAACTCAAGAGCACGATTACAAATACTTTCGGATACATTGTTCATGAAAGAGTCGAAAACTTGCGAAAAAACCACTTTGCAATCTAGAAGAAAAGTTAAGCAACAAACATTCTTCAAGAGAGTAGCAAAAGCATAAATGTGGCTTTACTTCAATACAATTTCATGTTGAAGAAGATTTTGTAGAGTTCCAAAAACAAATGCACACAACTTTGGCTAAGAGCTAAAATACTTCCTTAAATATTTTAGAAAGATAATTAGATGCACAACTTAACCAAAAGCAGTTCATAAAAACTCGAAAGTAATCAAATGCTTGTTCAAAATTCTCAAAATTTTATATTCAAACAAGCGTGTATAACATTTATAGCAAGTACGAAAGAGAAAGTTAAACTCTTTGTAGAAAAGAAACTCCGAAGTAAAAATTTGCTTACAATTTGGTAAAGGAAATAAGTAGTGCGTTACAAACAAACCGATTTCCACTAAACAAGGAAGCTTTCTAAAACCTCATTTAAAATAGCGCATGCCACTTTAAAACAACTTTGTCAAAGTTGAACGATGGTTTCCATCACAATCAAGCAGTTGAAAAATAAATTTAGTTTAGAACTGCTTTAAAGAGAATTCAAAACTTCTTTAAAAAGTTCAAAACAAGACTCCAAAAGTGTTCTTGAAATCACCATCTCAGAAGGATATTCAAGGAGATTAGAATGTACTTAAAAGGAGTCAAGCCATACCTGAAAGGATCTTAAATCAAGATAGTTCAAACAAGATCCACTAGGCATGAGGCATCAAACAAGCTTTCAATTGATTCAAAAGAATACGAAAGTCATAGGAAAATACAACCCAATCATTAGTAATTTCCCAAGGATAAATCTTTGACTAAAAACTCTTGTAAAGATAATGAGAATAAACGATGCACTATTTGAGACAAATCAAACTAACTCACATAAGAATGAGATTCACAAGGTTGGAAAAACCAAGATCAATAGTAATGCTCACAAGATGTAAGAGATCAGTTAAAAACAAGGTCAAGCATGACATTCATGGAGATGGAAAGCTTAAGAGAGAACGAGTTCGCTCATAAGAAGAAAGCCATGAGTCCAACATTTTCAAAAGAACAACAATGGCATAAGCCATGTAGTATGCTAAATCAAACTCAAATCAAAATGAATTAAGTAAAGTTTATCAAACGAAACTCAACCGAGACAAAAGTGGTAAATCCTTTCTTTTCAAAATTTTGAAAAATATCCAAATATATAATCAAATGAAGATGTGCACTAGAGCTATAGTAGAATTACTAGAAAGTCAATTTACTTTTAAAGTAAGTGCAGTTCCGTAAATCAGTAAAAGTACATGTGAGGTATTAGAGATAAATAGTTATTAAACTGTATAAGAAATCTTCAAAGATTCATATATAGATAAGTACATATCTAATCAACAACAACTTTATAAAAATCTCAAAATTGGCTGTAATTCACTGTCAAATAAGAGGAACACTGAATCAACAATTTCTCTAAGAACGGACTCGGACTCCAGAGTTAAAAGGCACAGCGCATTAAGACAAGTTCAAAGCTATATCAAAGAATATTTGAATAAAGAAGAACTGAAATAGAGAAAGACAGATGTAACAAGGATTCTAAACAAGCATATGCAATTAAGATCAAACAAGAATGCATATGAATAAAGGAATAGAGTTAAAAAAAATCAAACTACTTTTTAAAAGGATTAGCAAACAAGAACTTCAAGTTAGGATACGAAAGAACAGGTCGACTCGAACAGAATTCAAGACACACAACTGAATAGCCTCGAGAAATAGTTTCCAACATTCCCAAAACCCGCGATTCACTTTACTCGAAACTCGTATATCATCTATGATAACCCATCAGTGCTTTCATATACATAATTCACTAGTATTAAGCCGGCCAAATTTAATACCAAGAATTTTGCAATACAAGACTAACAGCGTTAATCAATAGACCGTCATGTGCATAAAGCTCTAATTCTCGTCATTCGACAAGACCTAATACATGACAAACGCTCAGAGTATGCAATTGAAGCATAGTCGGTCCATTCTTCAGGCTCTACAGAAAGGACTGCTCTGATACCATAATGTAACATCCTAACTACCAAAGCTCACGCTTCCGGCTACGCGACTCTGATAGCTCGGACATTACGACGACACTTATACTATTTAATACTAAAATATGAGCCTGTTTAAAACTTTAAACCGTAATACCGCTCCCAAAAATACATTCGTTCGATAACGTACATCCATATATATATATACATAAATATATATAAATAACTTTACAAGTATTAGCCAATACAATTCCTATC
Source organism: Arachis hypogaea (assembly GCF_003086295.3). NCBI lineage: Eukaryota > Viridiplantae > Streptophyta > Magnoliopsida > Fabales > Fabaceae > Arachis > Arachis hypogaea. The sequence goes on along the minus strand of NC_092052.1, from coordinate 110,367,390 downwards.
CCTCTTACAGAATATATCAAGATAACGGCGAGGGTTCAATAAACCATAACTAAAACAAGACAGAGCATCTTAACAACAACTAAATAAAATCTTCGTAACTTCTGCGCCCATGTCCTGAAAGGGGAAAAAATGTAGGGGGGTGAGAACATCATCCTCGAAAGGGTTCTCAGTAGAGGGTTTTTGGGAATTACTGTAATAGGCTACGTGAAGATAGACTGTACCAGTGGTTAATAACCGTCTTATGCCTCTTTTCAAAAACAACGGTTTTCAATAAAAGTAAAGTCGGAAATCTTTTCTGAAAGAGGAACCGTTCAATTCTCGAAAACATCAAAAGCCTTTCAAAAGGTTTATTTATACTGAACCAAAATAGCCTTTCATATTTTATTCCAAACCAAAAACACAAAACCGAAATCAACCATCGATTCATCTCATTCCAACCACGGTCTTAGGCCCAAACAATCCAACAACAACCAATCACCACAGTCCAACAGAGCCCCAGTAGCAAACACAAATAGGAAGATGCAAGCACAAACAAACAGTTATTGCAAGTAGAACAGTTAGCAATTAATCACATAGGCAAACCAAGTATAATATGCACACCCAAACAATGTCACATAAATACATATGATGCATGCCTGTCCCTAGTGGCTGATGATATCATCTGTCGGTTATATAGCCAACCCGACACGTCCTGGTAGCTAACCATGGACAGAAACACCCATCGCGGAGCAAGTAGGTTTGAGCTACAACCCCATTGCTACTACCCGCTCAACCCAGAGCCAGTGGAATAACCACTACTGTGGCTACTACCCAGGCAGGTGTTTAAAAGCTCAACCTGGAGCGAGTGGAATCACCACTACTACCGCTACTACCCAGGCGTCACAGTCTATAACCTGGAGCAAGTGGGACGAACCACAACCCTTGCTACTACCCAGGTATCTCAAGCATATATTCATTCAGTCCCAGCCATGGATCAACATCCATCTCAGCCATCTGGCTTAAATTCATAATTCATAGTCAGCCATACGGCCCATAACTCATTCGGCAATCAGTCATAAATCAATATCATACACAGCCATTTCGGCTCACGGTTCAATCCAGAACCAGCCAATATTCATAATCATACACAACCATTCCGGCCCATAACAAAACAGCACTTCCACCATCCAACATCATCAAATTCATAAAACCGGCATTTAAGCCATAAATCACTTTTTCTCAAATTGATTCACTTTGAAATCAAGTTTCAACTCTTTTCAGCCTTGGCTTTAGAAATCTCGTTTCTCAAATCATCTCAGGCTCATAAGCCAAATTTACTCAAAGTGAGTTCCCTTTTTAAAACAAAGCCACTCTTGGCATTCTCTTTCCAAAACTTCCAAAACCATGGCAAGTTAAGGATTTATTTCAAAGTATTCAAAATCACCCATATAACAATAGGATTTTATAACAAAAGTTTCTCAGCAGAGTCCCAAGTCTTTAGGGAAGGTCAACATATATCAATTCCTTAAAATTCATTGAAACTCTTAAAATCATGGATTCTCGGTTCAAGTAAATAAAACTGAATTTATTATGAAACCAACCATACAAAATCACAAGTTCCAACCCGGTCCAAAAATCAACTCATTTGAAAAGAAACCGGTTCATTTGAATCAAACCACTTTCAGGTTTCTTTTTGGAACCCATTTTTCTAACTCTTCCAAAATGCCTCAAACTTAATTACTCAATCAAAAGTCTAGATTCATTTGAAATCACTAAAATCTCCTTTTTATATTGAAATCAATATTAGAGCATCATTCTTTCCTTCAGTGATTCAAACGGTGAAAATAGTTCATTTCTAAATAAGTCAAACTCAAGGCATAAAGTTCACTAAATAAATTAAGCTTGAAAATATAAATATTCTCTTAATAAATCAAACAATACAACTTCTCAAATCCAATCCTTTTTAAATAACTTTTTAAACAAGACTAGGATTTTGTAGAAAAGTCGGCAACACCTCCCCTAAAACTTGGACTTTTGCCACCCGGTTCGGGTCCCAACTAAACCGTTTCTCACTCCTTTTCAACAGCTCAAAACCAGAAATCAATTCAAAGCAAGTTAAATCCAACAGTCGCCTCAGTGGCATATCTCAAGAAAACCATTTCAAAGTCAATTCAATATCAACCGATTTAACTCATTTCCAAAGCTTTAAAGAAATGGTTCAGTAACAAATCATTTGTCCAAGATCAAGTCAATTAAAGTAAACCAGGCTGAATTCAAAAGTGCATTCGACTTTTCACATCATCAAATAATTGACTCAAATCAAATCAATCCTCAACGGATTAAACTCAGATTTCAAATCTTTAAAGAATCACTTCAAAACATTACATTTCACAAAGCCGCACAACAATTCAGCCAAACAAACATCCATAATCATTCGACTCAATCAAATAATACATAAGGCAGATACAATCACTAAATACACCATATCTCACATCAGTATCCATATGTAATAATTCCAATAATAAACTATAGTTTTCGAAAAGCGCCCCTACCTCAAAACGCAAATTCCATAACTCAAACGCGTCACAGAGTCCTTTCCGCCTCAACCCGAAATCATCAACAACCGCAACCTCAGCTTCAAGCCACATCCCCAATAACCATAGCGACAATAATCGCAACATAGAATAATCAGGACTCAACCCCACGTTACCAAAACTCATATTCATTAACCAACACAACCAAAAACTAACGCGAGACTTTTCGAAACATAATTTCTTACCGGAATAACAACACGAAGCAGCTGCGATTTCGAACCGGCAGCAACAACAACTCCGGCGGCAGCCGGAAACTCCGGTGTATCAACTAGAAAAACTGCACAGCATCAAAACCATCTCGAAAACCAAAAAGGCAGAAACCTCAAATGAAACCCTTACCGGCAACTTTTTCGGCGACGGCAGAAGTAGCCAGAACCTCTGGCGGTGGTTCCGGTGGCCTCAGAACTCCGGCAGCGGTGCTGTCAGACTCCGATGGTGTTTTAGGGCAGCTCCGGTGGCAGAAAGGTTTTCCGGCGACCATACACAGCAGACCCCCAATCACAGCAGCAACTACGAGACCGGCGGCCATGGCGGCATACTCTGACGGCACGGCAGCAAGGGCGGTGGAACCACCCACGGCGACGGGGATACCCTCAACCACAACCGTGGCAGCAGCGGCGATGGAAGGGCAGCGTTGCTTCCTTGCGACTCATCCCTTTCCCTCTTCTATGTTCGCAGCTTCAACGGCGGCGGCAAGGGACGGGTTTGACGGCGGCGACGAGACGGGCTGGTCGGCGACGAGGAGGACGGCGGCCCCACACTCGGCGATGGTGGCAGGCGGCGATGGCTTCCCCGCAGTGGCTCCCTTTCGTGCATCTCCTCTCTTCCTGTGCGCGAGTTCAGCGGCGGCGAGACAGAGAGGCGCGGCGCTCTTCCCCCTCCTCGGTCAGACGACGGCGGCAGTGAGACCAGCACGCCAGCGCATGTCTTCCTCTCCTCCTTCCTTCTTCGCGACTCAGTCTCCATTTCTCTCTGATTTTTGGCTTCTGTTCCTTTCCTTTCATGGAGAAAGAGGAAAGAAAACCGTGTGCTGCTGTTTGTGTTGCTGAAGGGGGGTTGGGGGTGGCTGCTGGGTTACAAGGATTAGGGTTTTATTTTCGAAACTTAGGGTTAGGGGCAATATAGTAATTTCACATAAAAATAAGGATAATATGGTAATTGAAATCCAAATTAAATCCAACACTAATCATATATAGGAAAATACTATTTGCTCATCAACTTTACAAATTATTTTCAATAAAATGCCCAAATCTAAAAATTAGAAATAATATAATTAATTTCTCTATTTTCCAAAATAACAACATTAATATTTAAAATATTACTTATCTAATCCAAATCGTATAAAATCCTTATTATTTCATAACTATCAACTTTATAATTCAAATATAGAAAATAATCCAATAATTATAAAATTGGATAATAATCATAACTCGTCTCAAATTCAATAAATCAAAACTTGCCTTAATTATCTTTAATAAAATGATTTCTGAAATTAAGGCTATAAATAACCATATGATTTGAGACTTGATCATAAAAAGACTTTTCAAAGGTTCTGGATCTTACAAGAAATGCTACTCTTAGTAAATAATTAGTCAATAAATTAATTATTATTTAAAAAATTAGAAAATTAAATTTTATAGATTAGAAAGAAAGAAATAATAAAAATATTAATTTTGACACTAATTTTAAAGATTTTGGTCTAAAACTGGGTCAAAAGACTAAACCAATTAGACCGGACCCAAACCAGCTGAAGGTCCACCCTATAAACTAAGCCACGAGCTTTCTTTCCTCATTTTTCACTCCTGGAACATTGAAGAGGAGAGAATCACGTAACAAAATCCCTAACCCTCTCTTCTAAAAAAATTCTATCGTCCATAACTTTCAATCCGGAGCTCCAATTGACGAGCCATCAGCGGCCACGCGTTCATCTCAAAATTCTCTACAAAACTGAGCAATTTGGTAAGGGGATCACGTTTTCTTATCCAATTCTCCCCTTTTCAGTTCGTGATTTTGGGTTTTAGTAATTGAGAGATTTTGTGATTTTGATGGTTTAAGGGTACTCTAGCGGTGGATAATCATCGAATTTTGTCCATTTGACTCGTGGATAATGGTAAAAAAAGCTCTAACCCTTGTGAATTAGTGATTTAGTGAGATCAATGTTGATTATATTGATATTGTATGAATTAGATCGTGTATCTTGTTGAATTGGAGTTAAATTGGTGGATATTGAAAGCTTGGAATTGAATCCTGTGAGCTGAAAATTTAATTGGTGAGGACTTGGAGCTTTGGAGCTTGAGGAACGGTGGATAATTGAGGTGTTTCGGGCTTAGGGAGGAATCGGCCAAGGTATACTTTTAGTTTCTCGTAGTTAATGTTTAATGTCACGTGAAAACATAGGCTAGATGACCATAGAATAAGTTATATGATATGGAAGGTTGAGGTTTAGTGACTCGTTGTTAAAAATTATTGAGTGGGTGGTTAAAATGCATGATGATTGATTATTAATAATTGTGAATAATAATTATGAGAATGATTGATGATTGATGAATGATATTGAATTATAATGATGAACTTTGAAATTAATAATGAATGTGATAAATAATATTGATAGTAAGTGATGATGAGGATGGGTTGTGGAGATTTGTTGATTATATATATGTAGGTATTTGTGGATGATTGAGTGGTTTGGATGGGACCCGAGAAGGATGGCAAAGTCCGAATTTTAGGGGAGGTGCTACCGAAATTTTATGAGTATTTTGGAAAGTTTTGTATTGGTTAATTTGGATGGAAGAATAGTTTATTTGATTTTGATTTATTTAAGAAAAGAATGAATTAGGTTTGAGTTTAAATTATTGAGAAAAGAATTGTGTTTTGAGTTTGATTAAGAAATCACATTTGGGAGAATTTTAGTGAATTTTAAAAGTAATTGGTTTTTGATTGAATAATTCCGTTTTGCAACATTTTGGAAAAGTTGAAGAATTCGAGTTTTAATTTTGAAAAACGGGACGATCTCCGAGTTTTTGGGAATATTTTAAATTTAAGAATGAAACTAAAATTAATTTTGGTTTAAAAGAGTGTTTAGCATCATGAATTAGATTGGAAATAATGAATATGGTATGATGGAGATGGTATTGATGTTAAGATTTGTGATGAATGAGATATGATTGAGAATGAATGTGTGAATGATTTATAATGAATTTGAAAATGAAATTAATTTTTGAGCTTTGACTTGGCAAGGATCGTGGTGGTTTATCGCTTGTCTAGTGTCGAGACGTTTGTGGGGATCGTGGTTATTTACCACCCACTTGATTTTAAAGAAAGTTATTTTATGGGAATTGTGGTTATTTACCGCCCACGTGTGTGCTGTTTTCCAATTGAAAATGTCTGTGGGGATCAAGGTGGTTTACCGCCCACAGATGGTGGGGATCGAGGTGGTTTACCACTCACCAGGTGAGGATCGTGGTATTGTACCGCTCACCAGTTTTCAAGAGGACGATGTCCGGGTTAGCTACCAGACATGTCGGGTTGGCTTTATAACCGACAGATGAGACTCATCAGCCATAGGGAAGACATACATCACATGCATATGTGTGTTTTATTTGATCGTGTATTAATTGGGCTTGCCTATGTGATTATTATGCTTACCTTCTATAATTGCTACCTGCTGTATCTGTATCCTACTTGTGTTTGCTTTGCTTGTATTGCTTATCTATGCACCATAGTTTTGGAGGAATGGAGGAAACGGAAAGTGAAGGACTGGATCACAATTATATTGGAGGAGACAGAGAGTGAATTGTAGGATTAGAGTTTAATGAGATAGAAAGTGAAATGTAGAATTAGAGTTAGATTGAGACTTGGATACTTTAGAGAGTTTTACCAAATTTATGGTTTAGTTTATTCCTTTAAGATTATATCTGAGTGACGGAGTTCTAGAATTCCCTCTGACTTTCTCGGGACCTTTTATATTAACTATGTGGGCACATTTACCATGCTGAGAACCTCTAGTTCTCATGTCATACATATTGTTGCTTTTCAGATGCAGAGCAAGAGGTACCTCACTGAGCATTCTGGAGACTCTTTTAAGCGAAGAACTCTGGGGACTTAGGGTTGTATTTTATTTATGTTTATATATGTATATAGATTCTCCATCTTGTATTTTATGCTTGTCCCTCTTAGAGGTTGACTTCTAGAAACATGTTGTCAGTTTTATGAGTCTGGAATATTTTGGGTTATATGTATATACACTATGGCTGGCCTTTGCTTCACAGGTCAAGTTCGGAGCTTGATATTTGTATTTTGGAATTCTAATCTATATTTCTGGTCTTTTAGCCTTCCTTTTAATCTTGCTTATCCGTCTACGCTTATCTTTCGTGAGCGACGCGATTTCTGTTTCGATTTTGCTTAACTTCTTTTTCAAGGCTCCTAGTTATCACTTCTTTCAACTATATCTATGTATGTATTTTATTTTTAGAGGTCATAGCGCCTCACCACCCCTGATTTAGGTCATAGGCGTAGAGCTCTATGTGGTAGGGTGTTACATTATGGTATCAGAGCAGTTCATTCCTATAGAGCCTGAGGGACGGACTAACTATGCTTCTGGGCATACTCTGGGTATGTGCATATGCTATTTAGGATGTCAGCTAGACATATATAACATAAATATTCATGAGCATACTTTTGGAGATTCGAAGCGCTAGACTTGAGATATTAATACTGGTCACCTTAATATCAATTATTCGGTATGGACAAGACCCAAAGGGCGTCTCATGGACGCGAGTGAGGTGATACAGTTGACGATAGAGCTGCTACTATACAGGCTATTACTGACGGGTTGAGACAACAAGCTAAAAACGGTGATAGAGGCGGTAATGGATCTGGCGGTGAAGAAAACCAAGGGATTAGAACTCGTACAAATGGAGTAAAGGACAATGGCGTTTAGTTAAAAAGGTAAAAAGATTCAAGGAGATGTTCGGTGGAAGCGATTGAAGGATTAAGCTCTTAGTGATTTATAATTTGAGTGGCGCTACGGAAGCAAGGTGATTTGGTGGCTCTAGAGTTGTAGTGACGTGAAAAAGGAGTCTTGGGATAGGAGATTATTTCGAGAATTGACGTAGGATCAAGGAATGGAAAGTGTGAGTGTGTGATTTAGGTTATAGCGGGTTAAAATAGACTAAGAGATTGAGAAATTGTTTAGTGTTTGAGATTGTTTTGATTTAGATGAAAACCTTAAAGTGTAAGAGAGAGTGTAGTTACTGAGAAAGAACTAAATGAAGCTAAGAGTGAAACAAATAGGTATGACTTAGGCTTTAATTTGGTTAAGTTTATGATCTTGTACATGATAATGGAGAATGTAAATTAGTGTGTGAATTGATGTTGGAGAATGACAGAATGAATGTTATGATGTCGGCTGAATTTGAGGAAGCATATACGAAGATTTGATAGCAAATTTTCGAGGGCGAAAATTTTTGTTAGGAGGGTAGGATGTAAACCCCGAGTAATTAGTAAATAATTAGTCAATAAATTAATTATTATTTTAAAAAATAGAAAATTAAATTTTATGGTTTAGAATGAAAGAAATAATTAAAATATAAAATTTGACACTAATTTTAAAGATTTTAGTCCAAAACCGAGTCAACACACCGAACCGATTGGACCAGGTCCAAACGGGCCCAAAGCCCACCCTATAAACTAAGCCACAAGCTTTCTTTTCTCATTTTTCACTCTTGAGACGTTAAAGAGGAGAGAATCACGTAACAAAATCCCTAACACTCTCTTCCAAAAAATTCTATCGTCCATAACTTTCAATTCGGAGCTCTGATTGACGAGCCGTCAACGGTCATGCATTCGTCTCAAAATTCTCTACAAAAGTGAGAAATTTGGTAAGGGAATCATGTTTTCTTACCCAATTCTCCCCTTTTCATTTCGTAATTTTGGGTTTTGGTAATTGAGATATTTTGTGATTTTGATAGTTTAAGGGTACTCTAGTGGTGGATAATCACTGAATTTTGTCTATTTGACTCGTGGATAACGGTAAGGAAGCTCTAACCCTTGTGAATTGGTGATTTAGTGAGCTCAATATTGATTATTGTGATATTGTATGAATTAGCTCGTGTATCTTGTTGAATTGGAGTTAAATTGGTGGATATTGAAAGTTGGGAATTGAATCCTGGGAGCTGAAAATTCAATTGTTGAGAAGTTAAAGCTTTGGAGCTTGAGGAACGGTGGATAATTGAGGTGTTTCGGACTTAGGGAGGAATTGGCCAAGGTATGATTTTGGTTTCTCGTAGTTAATGTTTAATGTCACGTGAAAACATAGGCTAGATGATCATAGAATAAGTTATATGATATGGAAGGTTGAGGTTTAGTGACTCGTTGTTGAAAATTATTGAGTGGGTGGTTGAAATGCATGATGATTGATTATTAATAATTGTGAATAATGATGATGAGAATGATTGATGATTGATGAATGATATTGAATTATAATGATGAACTTTGAAATTAATAATGAATGTGATAAATAACATTGATAGTAAGTGATGATGAGGATAGGTTGTGGAGATTTGTTGATTATATATATGTAGATATTTGTGGATGATTGAGTGGTTTGGATGGGACCCGAGATGGGTGGCAAAGTCTGAGTTTTAGGGGAGGTGCTGCCAAAATTTTATGAGTATTTTGGAAAGTTTTGTATTGGTTAATTTGGATAGAAGAATAGTTTATTTGATTTTGATTTATTTAAGAAAAGAATGAATTAGGTTTGAGTTTAAATTATTGAGAAAAGAATTGTGTTTTGAGTTTGATTAAGAAATCACATTTGGGAGAATTTTAGTGAATTTTAAAAGTAATTGGTTTTTGATTGAATAATTTTGTTTTGCAACATTTTGGAAAAGTTGAAGAATTTGAGTTTTGATTTAGAAAAACGGGACGATCTTCGAGTTTTTAGGAATATTTTAAATTTAAGAATGAAACTAAAATTGATTTTGGTTTAAAAGAGTGTTTAGCATCATGAATTTAGAGCCAATTGAGTAGAGGGTAGAGGAGTTGGAGTGAGTTATAACAACAAATGACTTTGATTAGAAATAATGAATATGGTATGATGGAGATGGTATTGATGTTAAGATTCGTGATGAATGAGATATGATTGAGAATGAATGTGTGAATGTTTTATAATGAATTTGAAAATGAAATTGATTTTTGAGCTTTGACCTGGCAAGGATCGTGGTGGTTTATCGCTTGTCCAATGTCGATACTTTTGTGGGGATCGTGGTTATTTACTGCCCACCAGATTTAAAAAAAAAGTTATTTTGCAGGGATCGAGGTGGTTTACCGCTCATCAGGTGAGGATCGTGGTATTGTACCCCTCACCAGTTTTCAAGAGGACGATGTCCGGGTTAGCTACCAAATATGTCGGGTTGGCTTTATAACCAACAGATGAGACTCATCAGCCATAGGGTAGACATACATCATATGCATATGTGTATTTTGTTTGATCGTACATTAATTGGACTTGCCTATGTGATTATTATGCTTACCTGCTATAATTGCTACCTGCTATATCTGTATCCTACTTGTGTTTGCTTTGCCTGTATTGCTTGTCTATGCACCGGAGTTTTGGAGGAATGGAGGAAAGGGAAAGCGAAGGATTGGATCACAATTAGATTGGAGGAGACAGAGAGTGAATTATAGGGTTAGAGTTTAATGAGACAGAAAGTGGAAGGTGGTGCACGGAATTGTGATCACACTTTTCACAACTCCGGTACAACTAACCAGCAAGTGCACTGGGTTGTCCAAGTAATAAAACCTTACGCGAGTAAGGGTTGATCCCACAGAGATTGTCGGCTTGAAGCGAGTTATGGTCATCCTATAAATCTTAGTCAGGCGGATTCAAATGGTTATGTGGTTTTGATAATTAAAAGATAAATAAAACATAAAATAAAATAAGATACTTATGTAATTTATTGGTGGGAATTTCAGATAAGCGTTTGGAGATGCTTTGTTGCTTCTGAACCTCTGCTTTCCTATTGTCTTCATCTAATCATGCGTGCTCCCTTCCATGGCAAGCTGTATGATCCTCTCAGTGAAAATGGTCCAAGTACAGTTTCTGCACGGCTTATCAATTGTCGGATTTCTCGTCTCGGATGAAAAATACCAAGTACAGCTACTGCACGACTAATCATCTATCGATTCTCACTTGTGTCGGAATAGGATCTCTCTATCCTTTTGCACACTGTCACTGCACCCAACATTCGCGAGTTTGAAGCTCGTCATAGTCATCCCTTTCCAGATCCTACTCGGAATACCACAGACAAGGTTTAGACTTTCTGGATCTCAGGAATGCTGCCAATTGGTTCTAGCCTCTACCACGAAGGTTCTAATCTCACGAACTCAGTCCGTGGATTAGAGACCCAAGAGATTATACTACGGCTGTCATCCAATGACTATGTTGAACATCATGTAGACCGTTTGTAGTTGTCAGGCACGCAGATCTTGGCTAAGCGAGTAACGAAGATAGTGGGTGATTGTCACGGGTCACCCTTTCATTCTGACTTAACTGAATTAAGTACGAGAGTATATCTTGCAGAAGAAGTAAGCGTGAATTGAAAGAGAAATAACAGTACTTGCATTAATTCATGAAGAACAGCCTCCCAAATGTAACATAAAATTCAAAAGATCAGGTCTCCAAGTGATAGATGGATCCAAATACAATAGTAAAACGTGCTATTTATACTAAACTAGTTACTCAGGATTACAGAAAATAAGTAACTAAGTGCAGATAGTGCAGAAATCTACTTCCGGAGCCCACTTGGTGTGTGCTTGGGCTGAGCATTGAGCTTTACACATGCATAGGCCTTTTCTAGAGTTAAACGCTAGCTTGGATTCCAGTTTGGATGTTTAACTCCAGTTCTGGCATTTTACGCCAAAAAAAGGTCTCTGGCTGGCATTTGAACGCCATCTTGGGCCATCAAATCTCGGGCAAAATATAAACTATTATATATTTATGGAAAGCCCAAGATGTCTACTTTCTACCGCAATTAAGATCGCGCTAATTGGGCTTCTGTAGCTCCAGAAAATCTACTTCGAGTGCAGAAGGGTCAGAATGCAACAGCATCTATAGTCCTTTCTCAGCCTCTGAATCAGACTTTTGCTCAGATCCCTCAATTTCAGCCAAAAAATACCTGAAATTATAGAAAAATACACAAACTCATAGTAAAATACAGAAATATGATTTTTGCATAAAAACTAATAAAAATATAATAAAAAGTAACTAAAACATACTAAACATTATGTAAAAACAATGCCAAAAAGCGTATAAATTATCCACTCATCACAACACCAAACTTAAATTGTTGCTTGTCCCCAAGCAACTAAAAACAAAATAGGATAAAAAGAAGAGAAAATACAATAAATTTCAAAATATCAATGAAGCTTAGTTCTAATTAGATGAGCAGGACTAGTAGCTTTTTTATTCTGAACAGTTTTGGCATCTCACTTTATCCTTTGAAGTTCAGATTGATTGGCATCCATAGGAACTCAGAATTTAGATAGTGTTATTGATTCTCCTAGTTCAGTATGTTGATTCTTGAACACAGCTACTTTATGAGTCTTGGCCGTGACCCTAAGCATTTTGTTTTCCAGTATTACCACCGGATACATAAATGCCACAGACACATAACTGCGTGAACCTTTTCAGATTGTGACTTAGCGTTGCTAGAGTCCCCAGTTAGAGGTGCCCAGAGTTCTTAAGCACACTCTTTTTTACTTTGGACCACGACTTTAACCACTCAGTCTCAAGCTTTTCACTTGACACCTTCACGCCACAAGCACATGGTTAGGGACAGCTTATTTAGCCGCTTAGGCCAGGATTTTATTCCTTTGGGCCCTCCTATCCATTAATGCTCAAAACCTTGGATCCTTTTTACCCTTGCCTTTTAGTTTAAAGGGTTATTGGCTTTTTCTGCTTTCTTTTTCTTTTTCTTTCTTTTTCTTTATCTTTCGCCATTTTTTTTCGCAAGCTTTGTGTTTTTCACTGCTTTTTCTTGCTTCAAGAATCAATTTTATGATTTTTCAGATTATCAATAACATTTCTCTTTTTTCATTATTCTTTTAAGAACCAACAATTTTAACATTCATAAACTTCACTATAAAAAATATGCACTGTTCAAGCATTCATTCAGAAAACAAAAAGTACTGCCACCACATCAAAATAATTAAACTTTTTTCAAGATAGAATTCAAAATTCATGTACTTCTTTTTCTTTTTCTTTTTCAGAAAACATTTTTCATTTAAGAAAGGTGAAAGATTCATGGAACATTCATAGCTTTAAGACATAGACACTAAACACTAATGATCATATAATGAAGATACAAACATAGCCAAATCATAAAGCATAAAAAACGAAAATAGAAAACTAAGAACAAGGAAATTAAAGAACGGGTCCACCTTAGTGACGGCGGCTAGTTCTTCCTCTTGAAGATCCTATGGAGTGCTTAAGCTCCTCAATATCTCTTCCTTGCCTTTGTTGCTCCTCCCTCATGGCTCTTTGGTCCTCTTGCTCTTGATGCTCCATCCTTAGTTGCTCCATGTTGGAACTCAAATCTCCTAAAGAGGTATTGAGTTGCTCCCAATAACTTTGTGGAGGAAGGTGTATCCCTTGAGGCATCTCAGGGATTTCTTGATGAGGAATTTCCTCATGCTCTTGTTGAGGTCCATGAGCGGCCTCTCTTATTTGCTCCATCCTCTTTTTAGTAATGGGCTTGTCCTCTTCAATGAGGATGTCTTCCTCTATGACAATTCCAGCTGAATTGCATAGGTTACAGATGAGATGAGGGAATGCTAACCTTGCCAAAGTAGAGGGCTTGTCCGCCACCTTGTATAGTTCTAGAGGTATGATCTCATGAACTTCTACTTCCTCTCCATTCATGATACTAGGGATCATGATAGCCCGGTCCACTGTAACTTCAAACCGGTTGCTAGTAGGAATGATAGAGCGTTGGATTAACTCTAACCATCCTCTAGCCACAGGCTTGAGGTCAATCCTTCTCAGTTGAATCGGCTTGCCTTTGGAATCTCTCTTCTATTGAGCTCCTTCCACACAGATGTCCATGAGGACTTGGTCCAACCTTTGATCAAAGTTGACCCTTCTAGTGAAAAGATGAGGATCTCCTTGCATCATTGGCAAGTTAAATGCCAATCTCACAGTTTCCAGACTGAAATCCAAGTATTTCCCTCGAACCATTGTGAGCCAATTCTTTGGGTTAGGGTTCATACTTTGATCATGGTTCTTAGTGATCCATGCATTAGCATAGAACTCTTGAACCATTAAGATTCTGACTTATTGGATGGGGTTGGTGAGAGCTTCTCAACCTCTTCTCCGAACCTCACGTCGGATCTCCGGATATTCACTCTTTTTGAGCATGAAGGGGACTTCGGGGATCACCCTTTTCTTGGCCACAACTTTATAGAAGTGGTCTTGATGGACCTTTGAGATGAATCTCTCCATCTCCCATGACTCGGAGGTGGAAGCAATTGCCTTCCCTTTCCTCTTTCTAGAGGTTTCTCCGGCCTTAGGTGCCATTAATGGTTATGGAAAAACAAAAAACAGAGCTTTTTTCCACACCAAACTTAAAAGGTTTGCTCGTCTTCGAGCAAAAGAAGAAAGAAAGGAGTAAAAGAAGAAGAAATGGAAGAGATAGAGGGGTGTGTTGAATTCGGCCAAGGGGGGTTTAAGTATTTATGATGTGTGAAATTGAAGGTGGTAAGGAGGGGTATTTATAGGGTAAGAGAGAGAGGGAATTCGTGTAAGAGGGGGTTGGGTTTGGGAGGGAAATGTTTTGAATTTGAATGGTGAGATAGGTGGGGTTTTATGATGGATTTTTGGGGAATAGTGGATGGATGTAAGTGGTGAAGAGAATATGGGGAAGAGGGTAGGACTTGATAGGTAAATGGTATTTGGGGAATAGGTATTGATGTGATTGGTCAAGGGTATTTGGGAAAGAGTGTTATGGAGAGGTGTGAAGAGGAGAGAGAGTGAGTTGGGGTAGGTGGGGATCCTGTGGGGCCCACAGATCCTGAGGTGTCAAAAAATTCTGCTCCCTGTACATTTCTGGCGTTTAAACGCCCTCTGTGTGCCATTTCTAGCGTTTAACGCCAGCTCTGCTGCCTTTCCTAGCGTTAAACGCCAGGCTGATGCCCCTTTCTGGCGTTTAACGCCAGCCAGACACCCTTTTCTGGCGTTAAACGCCAGTCCGTCTGTCAATTCTGGCGTTTAACGCCAGTTAGACACCCTTTTCTGGCATTAAACGCCAGTCTGTCTGCCAATTCTGGCGTTTAACGCCAACCAGACACCCTTTTCTGGCGTTAAACACCAGTCTGTCTGCCAATTCTGGCGTTTAACACCCAGAATGCTGCCAAACTGGGCGTTAAACGCCCATTCTGCTATCCTTAGTGGCGTGTAAATGCCAGTAAGCCTGTCATCCAGGGTGTGCTATTTTTGATGCTGTTTTTGAATCCACTTTAATTCTGCAGCTGTTTTTATGACTTCACATGATCATCAACCTAAAAAAATATAAAATAACAATGGAACATGAAAAAAAATAATTAACATAGATAAATAAGATTGGGTTGCCTCCCAATAAGCGCTTCTTTAATGTCAATAGCTTGATAGTGAGATCTTACAGAGCTTTACAGATACTCAGAGCATGATTGTGGCCTCCCAACACCAAACTTAGAGTTGAAATGTGGGGGCTCTGCTTGACTCTGTATGGAGAGAATTGGATGAAGCTTTTCATGCTTCTTCTCCATGTTTACAGAAGAAGATCCTTGAGCCTTAAACACAAGGTAGTCCTCATTCAATTGAAGGACTAACTCTCCTCTGTCTACATCAATCGCAGCCCTTACTGTGGCTAGGAAGGGTCTTCCAAGGATAATGGATTCATCGTCATCCTTCTCAGTGTCTAGGATTATGAAGTCAGCAGGGATGTACAGGCCTTCAACCTTCACTAAGACATCCTCTACAAGTCCATAAGCCTATTTCATTGATTTGTCTGCCATCTCCAGTGAGATTCTTGCAGCTTGTACCTCAAAGATCCCTAGTTTCTCCATTACAGAGAGTGGCATGAGGTTTATTCCTGACCCCAGGTCACACAGAGCCTTCTCAAAGGTCATGGTGCCTATGGTACAAGGTATTAAGAACTTTTCGGGATCCGGTTTCTTCTGAGGTAATTTCTACTGAACCAAGGCATTCAGTTCATTGATGAGCAATGGAGGTTCATCCTCCCAAGTCTCATTACCAAATAAACTTGGTCTTCAGCTTCATGATTGCTCCTAGATATCGAGCAACTTGCTCTTCAACAATATCTTCATCCTCTTCAGAGGAAGAATACTCATCAGAGCTCATGAATGGCAACAGTAAGTTCACTGAAATCTCTATGGTCTCTGTATGAGCCTCAGATTCCTTTGGTTCCTCATTAGGGAACTCCTTAGTGGTCAGTGGACGTCCATTGAGGTCTTCCTCACTGGAAATCACTGCCTCTTCCTCTTCTATAGTTTCGGCCACTTTGGATATATGGATGGCCTTGCACTCTCTCTTTGGATTCTCTTCTGTATTGCTTGGGAGAGTACTAGGAGGAGTTTCAGTAACTCTTTTACTCAGCTGACTCAATTGTGCCTCTAAATTTATGATGGAGGACCTTGTTTCAGTCATAAAACTGAGAGTGGTCTTAGATAGATCAGAGATTATAGTTGCTAAGTCATATAGGCTCTACTTAGAATTCTCTGTCTGTTGCTGAGAAGATGATGGAAAAGGCTTGCTATTGCCAAACCTATTTCTCCCACCATTATTATTATTGAAGCCTTGTTGAGGCTTCTGTTGATCCTTCCATGAGAAATTTGGATGATTTCTCCATGAAGGATTGTAAGTGTTTCCATGAGATTCTCCCATGTAATTCACTTTTTCCATTCCAAGATTCTCAGGGTCATAAGCTTCTCCTTCAGAGGAAGCTTCTTTAGTACTGCCAGATACAGCTTGCATTCCAGTCAGATTCTGAGAAATCATATTGACTTGCTAAGTCAATATTTTATTCTGAGCCAATATGACATTCAGAGTATCAATCTCAAGAACTCCTTTCTTCTGAGTCATCCCATTATTCACAGGATTTCTTTCAGAAGTATACATGAACTGGTTATTTATAACCATTTCAATGAGTTCCTGGGCTTCTGCAGGTATTTTCTTCAGGTGAAGAGATCCACCAGCAGAGTGGTCCAATGACATCTTGGACAATTCAAACAGACCATCATAGAATATACATAAGATGCTCCATTCTGAAAGCATGTCAGAAGGACACATTCTGATTAATTGCTTGTATCTTTCCCAAGCTTCATAGAGGGATTCACCTTCCTTCTGTCTGAAGGTTTGGACTTCTACTCTAAGTTTGCTCAACTTTTGAGGTGGAAAGAATTTGGCCAAGGAAGTATTGACCAACTTTTCCCAAGAGTTCAAGCTTTCTTTAGGTTGTGAGTCCAACCATATCCTAGCTCTGTCTCTTACAGCAAAGGAGAAAAGTAGAAGTCTGTAGACCTCGGGATTAACCCCATTGGTCTTAACAGTGTTACAGATTTGCAAGAATTCAGCTAGGAACTGATGAGGATCTTCCAATGGAAGTCCATGAAACTTACAATTCTGCTGCATTAGAGAAACTAATTGAGGCTTAAGCTCAAAGTTGTTTGCTCCAATTGCAGAAATTGAGATGCTTCTTCCATAGAAGTCGAAAGTTGGTGTAGTAAAGTCACCAAGCACCTTCCTTGCATATCCACCATTGTTGTTGGGTTCGGCTGCCATGTCTGCTTCTTTTTCAAAATTTTCTGTAAGGTCCTCTCCAGAGTGTTGTGCTTTAGCTTCTCTTAGCTTCCTCTTCAGAGTCCTTTCAAGTTCAGGATCAGCTTCAACAAGAATGTCCTTATCCTTGTTCCTGCTCATATGAAAAAGAAGAGAACAAAGAGAATAGTGGAATCCTCTATGTCACAGTATAGAGATTCCTTTATGTGAGTTTAAGAATAGAAGAATAGAATGAAGAAGGAAGAAAAAGAAGAAATTTGAACACAGAGAGAGAGAGAGGGGGTTTGAATTATTAGATGAGTAGAAGAGAAGTGTTAGTAAATAAATAAAATAAATAGAAAGAGATGAGAGAGAGAGTATTCGAATATTAATTAAAAGAAAAGAAAAATGTTTTTGTTTTTTATTTTAATTATAAGTTAGAATTCAAAATTTAAGAAAAGAAATAAAAGCAAATTGAAAACTAAGTAAATTAATTAATTAAAAAGATTTTTGAAAAATTTATTATTTAGTTTTCAAAATTAATGAGAGAGAAAAGTAGTTAGGTAATTTTGAAAAAGATAAGAAATAGTAAACTTTTTTTTAAAATTAAAACAAACAAATCAAGTAATTAGTTGAAAAGGTTTGAAAGTCAAATTTTTGAAAAGATAAGAAGTTAGAAAAAGATTTTTAAATTTTGAAAAAGATATGATTGAAATTTATTTTGAAAAAGATTTGAAAAAGAGATTTAAAAAGATTTGATTTTTTTAAAATTAAAGTTGATGACTTGACTATCAAGAAACTAAAAGATATGATTCTAGAATTTAGAGATTGAACCTTTCTTAACAAGAAAGTAACAAACTTGAAATTTTTTGGATCAAAACATTAATTGTTAGTAAAGTTTTCGAAAATATGAAATAAAAATAAGAAAAAGATTTTGAAAAATTTTAAGAATGAAATTCAAAAATCATAAAAAAAAATAAAAAAGAATTGATTTTGAAAAAGATTTGAAAAGATAAAGTTTTTAAATTGAAATTTTGACTTGACTAACAAGAAACAACTAAATTTTAAAAATTTTTGACTAAGTCAACTCAAAATTTCAAAAATTATGAGAAGAATAAGGAAAAGATTTTTTTTTTTACTTTTGAAATTTTTTTAAGGAGAGAGAAAAACAACAAAATGAAACAAAACATAAAAATTTAAGATCAAAACAAATAATGCATGCAAGAGCACTTTGAATGTCAAGATGAACACCAAGAACACTTTGAAGATCATGATGAACATCAAGAACATATTTTTGAAAATTTTTAAGAGAAGAAACACATGCAAGACACCAAACTTATAAATTTTTAATGTTTAGACACTATGAATTCGAAAATGCATAGGAAAAACAACAAAAAGTACAAAACAAGAAAATTTAAAGATCAAATAAGGAAAGTCATCAAGAACAACTTGAAGATCAAAGAAGAACACAATGCATGAATTTTTGAAAATCTAAGAAAAATTAAAAACATGCATTTGACACCAAACTTAAAATTTAACACTAGACTCAAACAAAAAACACAAACTTTTTTTTTTGGTTTTATGATTTTATTAATTTTTTTGTATACTTTTCGAAAAATTATTTTGGAAAAAGAGAAATAAGAAATTCAAAATTTTTAATAAGAATTCCAGGATTCATGCAATGTTATTCTAAAGCTTCGATCCAAAAGAATTAGACATGGTCAAATGGCCAGCCAAGCTTTAGCATAACAAATACAGACATGTCCTTTCTACAATGGAAAGTGAAAACCTCAATCCAAAAGATTAGACATGGCTTAACAGCCAGCCAGGCTTCAACATATCTCATGAAACTCTAGAATTCATTCTTAAAAACTCTGAAGAACATTTTTTTTTCGAAAATAAAAATAAAAAGCTTAAACATAAAATAAAATTACCCAATCTAAGCAACAAGATGAACCGTCAGTTGTCCAAACTCGAACAATCCCCGGCAACGGTGGCAAAAACTTGGTGCACAGAATTGTGATCACACTTTTCACAACTCTGGTACAACTAACCAGCAAGTGCACTGGGTCGTCCAAGTAATAAAACCTTACGCGAGTAAGGGTCGATCCCACAGAGATTGTCAGCTTGAAGCAAGCTATGGTCATCCTGTAAATCTTAGTCAGGCGGATTCAAATGGTTATGAGGTTTTGATAATTAAAAGATAAATAAAACATAAAATAAAATAAGATACTTATGTAATTCATTGGTGGGAATTTCAGATAAGCATTTGGAGATGGTTTGTTGCTTCTGAACCTCTGCTTTCCTATTGTCTTCATCTAATCATGCGTGCTCCCTTCCATGGCAAGCTGTATGATCCTCTCAGTGAAAATGGTCCAAGTACGGTTTCTGCACGGCTAATCAACTGTCGGATTTCTCGTCTCGGATGAAAAATACCAGGTACAGCTACCGCACGGTTAATCATCTGTCGCTTCTCACTTGTGTCAGAATAGGATCTCTCTATCCTTTTGCACACTATCACTGCGCCCAACATTCACGAGTTTGAAGCTCGTCATAGTCATCCCTTTTCAGATCCTACTCGAAATACCACAGACAAGGTTTAGACTTTCCGGATCTCAAGAATGCTGCCAATTGGTTCTAGCCTCTACCACGAAGGTTCTAATCTCACGGACTTGGTCCGTGGATTAGAGACCTAAGAGATTATACTCCGGCTGTCGTCCAATGACTACGTTGAACATCATGTAGATCGCTTGTGGTTGTCAGGCACGCGGATCTTGGCTAAGCGAGTAACGAAGATAGTGGGTGATTGTCACGGGTCACCCCTTCATTCTGACTTAACTGAATTAAGTACGAGAGTATATCTTGGAGAAGAAGTAAGTGTGAATTGAAAGAGAAACAATAGTACTTGCATTAATTCATGAAAAACAACAGAGCTCTGCACCTTAATCTATGAGATGTAGAAACTTCACCGTAGAAAATACATAAGAGAAAAAGGTCTAGGCATGGCCGAATGGCCAGCCTCCCAAATGTAACATAAAAGTCAAAAGATCAGGTCTCCAAGTGATAGATGGATCCGAATACAATAGTAAAAAGTGCTATTTATACTAAACTAGTTATTAAGGATTACAGAAAATAAGTAACTAAGTGCAGATAGTGCAGAAATCCACTTCTAGGGCTCACTTGGTGTGTGCTTGGGCTGAGCATTGAGCTTTACATGTGAATAGGCCTTTTCTAGAGTTAAACGCCAGCTTGGATGCCAGTTTGGGCGTTTAACTCCAGTTCTGGTGCCACTCCTGGCGTTTTACGCCAGAAAAGGGTCTCTGGCTGGCGTTTGAACGCCAGCTTGGGCTATCAAATCTCGGGCAAAATATGGACTATTATATATTGAGGAAAAGTCCAAGATGTCTACTTTTTAACGAAATTGAGAGAGCGCCAATTGGGCTTCTGTAGCTCTAGAAAATCCACTTCGAGTGCAGGAGGGTCAGAATCCAACAGCATCTGTAGTCTTTTCTCAGCCTCTGAATCAGACTTTTGCTCAGGTCCCTCAATTTCAGCCAGAAAATATCTGAAATTACAGAAAAATACACAAACTCGTAGTAAAGTCCAGAAATGTTATTTTTGCATAAAAACTAATAAAAATATAATAAAAAGTAACTAAAACATACTATAAACTATGTAAAAACAATGCCAAAAAGCGTATAAATTATCCGCTCATCAGAATGTAAAATTAGAGTTAGATTGAGACTTGGATACTTTAGAGAATTTTACAAAATTTATGGTTTAATTTATTCCTTTAAGTTTATATCTAAGTGACGGAGTTCTAGGATTGCCTCTGGCTTTCTCTGGACCTTTTGTATTAACTATGTGGACACCTTTAGGGATGCTGAGAACCTCCGATTCTCATTCCATACATATTGTTGCTTTTCAGATGCAGAGTAGGAGGTACCTCACTAAGCATTCTGGAGACTCTCTTAAGCGAAGAACTCTGGGGACTTAGGGTTGCATTTTATTTATGTTTATATATGTATATAGATTCTCCATCTTGTATTTTATGCTTGTCCCTCTTAGAGGTTGACTTGAAGAAACAGGTTGTCAGTTTTATGAGTCTGGGATATTTTAGGTTATATATATATATATATATGGTCTTTTAGCCTTCCTTTCAATCTTGCTTATCCGTCTATACTTATCCTTCGTGAGCGACGCGATTTCTGTTTCAATTTTGCTTAACTTCTTTTTCAAGACTCCTAGTTATAACTTCTTTCTACTATATCTATGTATGTATTTAATTTTAGAGGTCGTAGTGCCTCTCCACCCATGATTTACGTCCTAGGCGTAAAGCTCTGTGTGGTAGGGTGTTACAGCCCTTTCATTTTTAATTACTTTTTGCTTTGATGCATTTTAATTTATATCAAGTAGTAAGCCTAGTTTTACTTATGCAGTTTTTAGTGCTTCATATTTTGTGGGTTCTGCTAAGTTTGATTGATGCATTTATTTTATTTTCTCAAATACATTAGATAAGTTGCGTAGTTAGTTGACATTTTGCATTTCTTTTCAAATACATCAGAGTCTAAAGTAATTTAGTGGGTGATAATTAATTAGTAAATTACTTACTCTTGTGTTAAATGTGTTTTAGGGATTGGCATTAGCTTTGAAGGATGTATATCTGAGAGGTCATCACAGAAACTGTATTTTACACATGTAGAAAAATTTTATTAAACGCTTTAAAGATGAACAGACAAAACAACTAGTGTGGGAGTATGCAAAATGTACCACTCACAATGAACTGAATGCTGTAATGGAAAAGTTGAAGCAAGTATGCACTCCAACATGGGAATATCTCCAGAAATTTGAGCCAGTTATTTGGTATAAGGTACATTTTAGTCTTGGATCTAAGGTGGACAATATAACTAATAACATGTGTGAAGTGTGGAATGCTAAAATAGTGTAATATAGGAAAAAGCCAATTCTAACTATATGTGAAGAATTATGGTGCTACATAATGAGAAAAATGGTAATGCATAAAAAGAAGTTAGAGTCTCACATTAGACCCCTTGCTCCAGTATAACATAAAAGATTAAATGATTTTATCAAGTCTAAAAGCCATAGATGGAGAGCTATTTGGGCTGGTGATTCATAAAAAATTCTGTTTGAGGTTCATTATATTGCCAAAATCATAAGGTGGCTGTTAATTTATAGGAGAGGACATGCATATGCAATGTTTGGCAACTGAATGGTAAGAGTTTCTAAAGCACATTTATCTTATTTTTCAGTAATGTTTTCAATCTATTTGATAATAAAATTTGCCAAAATATTTTCTGTACGTCCATTGTGAGATTTTGAATAATATTTCTTCCTATTTCATATTATGTACAGACATGCCTTGTAGACATGCAGTTGCTGCAATGGCTAAAATAGGCCTTAAAGCTGAGGACTTTGTCCATAAATAGCTAATCATGGATGCCATTAGGGCAACATATGTAAACTGCATTAAACCTGTCAATAATAAAGAGTACTGGACACCTACTGAAGCTCCAAGGCCTATGCCTTCCACAATCAATAGAGCTGCTCACAGGTCAAAGCTTAAGAGAAGAGCTGACCCAGTTGAGAAAGAGTTGAGCACAATGAAGGTGAAGAAAATATTTATTGTTACTTGCTCCAAATGTGGACAGAAAGGTCATTACTATAAAACATGCACAAATGTACCCCAAGACCTTAACTGGAAGCCAATGATAAAAAAGGAGAGAAGAGCACAAAAGAGCACAACAAACCAAAACTCATCCACCACTCAAGCAACAAACACTAATCAGGTACTGTTTAGAAATATATGTCCTTATTATGTTTGTATGATGGTTTAATTGTACATTTCTTTTCCTACTGAGTAGGCCCAAGAAGGTGGCAACAACACTCAAGTCAATGATAACACAACATATGGTTGGACAATCTCAGATGTTGTGGTGAGTTTAACCTGTAAGAACATTTCTTAAAGGTAGCTGTGTTGATTACTGTTTGTAACTCATTATTTTGATACAGACCAAGGCAAGAAAATCTAAGAAAAAACTTCCTATTGTCTACAAAACCTGAAACCAAGGTTCTGAAAATTGGTTTGAACCGACCAGTTGAACCGATCAAACTGCGAACCAAAGAGAAAAGCGAATCAGTCAAATGCTAAAATCGGGAAATTCAGAAACCGCTCTTGAACCGTCAAACCGACCAGGAACTGGTCGATCAAACCGAACCGTGACCTGGCCAATTTTTTTAGTTAAGCTTAGACGCGTCGTTTTGTAGCACATTAGGGCACGGGAGGTAACCCTTACCAGCCCCAGCCCTAAGCCCCTATCCCCTAATCAAAATGCGCTCCTACCTCTCTCAAACTCAGCCAGTCCGAGCTCCTCTCATCGAGCTCCTGCTCCTCCGTCACTTCCGTCTAGCCACCGCCTGCTACCGCCGCCGACGCAATTGCGAACTTGGAAGCCACTGTCGCATCTTCCTTCCCCTCCGTTGCGCAGCAACCATCGCAACTTCCTTCTCCTTCAGTATTCAGTGTGCGCATCCAACGAAGCCGATTGATCTACTTAGCAATGGTGGTTGCTCCCTCCATTCCGCTTTTCCCACCTTCCTTCACCTCCATTCCCTTTCCTCATCGCACTTCCTTTTCTTCCCGTTGGCGCTCTGTCTTTTTCGTTTCTCTTCTCCTTCCCATTCATTCTCGCCTCCAATCCAGTAACTATCTAACCAAGTAACTAACTACTCTCCAATTTTGTTCCACTTATTTATTTATTTAATTATTTATTTATTTATTATCATAATTTGATTGCATGATTGTACTCTGATATTATTTAATTAAAGCTAGAACTATGCTTTTGGATTGTTCGAATTCTTAATTTAATATGGAATTAGGTGAAATTTGTGTTGATTTTTTGCCTTTATTCTATTTGCTGCTGCTGCTTCAGAAAATGGAGATATTGGGGTTGAATTACCTGGTGATCAGGAAGAGATTATATTCATGGGGACTGGAACTAGTGAAGGGATACCTAAAGTTAGCTGCTTGGTGCACGAAATCACAATCACACTTTTGCAATTCCGCACAACTAACCAGCAAGTGCACTAGGTCGTCCAAGTAATACCTTACGTGAGTAAGGGTCGATCCCACGGAGATTGTCGGCTTGAAGCAAGCTATGGTTATCTTGTAACTCTTAGTCAAAATATCAATAATTCTTAGATTTAATTATAAAAGGTAGAAGAATATGAAATAAATACTTGTTATGCAGTAATGGAGAATAGGTTGAGGCTTTGGAGATGCTTTGTCTTCTGAATCTCTGCTTTCCTACTATCTTCTTCTTCATGCACGCAAGGCTCCTTCCATGGCAAGCTTTAAGTTGGGCATCACCGTTGTCAATGGCTACTTCCTGTCCTCTCAGTGAAAATGTTCCAAATGCACTGTCACCGCACGGCTAATCATCTGTCGGTTCTCGATCATGTCGGAATAGGATCCATTGATCCTTTTGCGTCTGTCACTACGCCCAACACTCACGAGTTTGAAGCTCGTCACAGTCATCCCTTCCCAGATCCTACTCAGAATACCACAGACAAGGTTTAGACATTCCGGATCTCAGGAATGGCCACCAATAATTCTAGCTTATACCACGAAGACTCTGATCTGAATCATGAGGCTAAGAGATATGCATTCAATCTAAGGTAGAACGGAGGTGGTTGTCAGCCACGCATTCATATGTGAAAATGATGATGAGTGTCACGAATCATCACATTCATCAGGTTGAAGTGCGAATGAATATCTTAGAATAGAAGCAAGCGTGATAGAATGAAAAACAGTAGTAATTACATTAATTCATGAAGAACAGCAGAGCTCCTCACCCCCAACAATGGGTTTAGAGACTCATGCCATAGAAGATACAATATGAAACGTGTAGAATGTCATGAGGTACAAGATGAATCACTAAAAGTAGTTTTTATAGTAAACTAGTGACCTAGGGTTACAGAAAATGAGTAAGCTAGGGTGTTTAGTGTAAAAATCTACTTCCGGGGCCCACTTGGTGTGTGCTTGGGTTGAGCATTGAAGTTTTCATGTGTAGAGACTTTTCTTGGAGTTAAACGCCAGCTTTTGTGCCAGTTTGGGCGTTTAACTCCAGCTTTTATGCCAGTTCTGGCGTTAAACGCCAGAATCTTTAAGCTGACTTGGAACGCCAGTTTGGGCCATCAAATCTTGGACAAAGTATGGACTATTATATATTTCTGGAAAGCCCAGGATGTCTACTTTCCAATGCAATTGAGAGCGCGCCAATTGGGCTTCTGTAGCTCAAGAAAATCCACTTCGAGTGCAGAGAGGTCAGAATCCAATAGCATCTGCAGTCCTTTTTCAGCCTCTGAATCAGATTTTTGCTCAGGTCCCTCAATTTCAGCCAAAAAATACATGAAATCATAGAAAAACACACAAACTCATAGTAAAGTCTAGAAAAGTGAATTTTAAATAAAAACTAATAAAAATATAATAAAAACTAACCAAAGTATACTAAAAACATACTAAAAACAGTGCCAAAAAGCGTATAAATTATCCACTCATCACAACACCAAACTTAAATTGTTGCTTGTCTCCAAGCAACTGAAAATCAATTAGGATAAAAAGAAGAGAATATACAATGAATTCCAAAAACATCTATGAAGATCAGTCTTAATTAGATGAGCGGGGCTTTTAGCTTTTTGCCTCCGAACAGTTTTGGCATCTCACTTTATCCCTTGAGGTTCAGAATGATTGGCATCTATAGGAACTCAGAATTCAGATAGTGTTATTGATTCTCCTAGTTCAGTATGTTGATTCTTGAACACAGCTACTTTATGTGTCTTGGCCGTGACCCTAAGCACTTTGTTTTCCAGTATTACCACCGGATACATAAATGCCACAGACACATAACTGGGTGAACCTTTTTAGATTGTGACTCAGCTTTGCTAGAGTCCCCAATTAGAGGTGTCCAGAGCTCTTAAGCACACTCTTTTTTTCTTTGGACTACGACTTTAACCGCTCAGTCTCAAGTTTTCACTTGACACCTTCATGCCACAAGCACATGGTTAGGGACAGCTTGGTTTAGCCGCTTAGGCCAGGATTTTATTCTTGTGGGCCCTCCTATCCACTGAAGCTCAAAGCCTTGGATCCTTTTTTTATTTCACCCTTGCCTTTTAGTTTAAAGGGCTATTGGCTTTTTCTGCTTGCCTTTTTTCTTTTTCTTTTTTTTCTCTTTTTTTTCGCCTCTTCTCTTTTTTTTTTCTTTTTTCTGCAAGCTCTTCACTGCTTTTTCTTGCTTCAAGAACCAATTTTATGATTTTTCAGATTATCAAATAACATTTCTCCTTTTTCATCATTCTTTCAAGAGCCAATAATTTTAACATTCATAAACAACAAATTCAAAAATATGCACTGTTCAAGCATTCATTCAGAAAACAAAAACTATTGCCACCACATCAAAATAATTAAACTGTTTTAAAATTCGAAATTCATGTACTTCTTTTTCTTTTGCAATTAAAAACACTTTTTATTTAAGAAAGATGATGGATTCATTTTCATAGCTTTAAGGCATAGACACTTAGACACTAGTGATCATGTAATAAGATACAAACATAAATAAACATAAAGCATAAAAATTCGAAAAACAGAAAATAAAGACAAGGACATTAAAGAACGGGTCTACCTTAGTGATGGCGACTTGTTCTTCCTCTTGAAGATATTATGGAGTGCTTGAGCTCCTCAATATATCTTCCTTGCCTTTATTGCTCCTCTCTCATAACTCTTTGGTCTTCTCTAATTTCATAGATGATAATGGCTTGCTTTTGTTGAGGTCCATGAGTGGGCTCTCTTGTTTGCTCCATCCTCTTTCTAGTGATGGGCTTTTGAGATGAATCTCTCCATCTCTCATGACTCAGAGTTGGAAGCCACTGCCTTCTCTTTCCTCTTCCTAGAGGTTTCTCCGGCCTTAGGTTCCATAAATGGTTATGGAAAAATGAAAAGCAATGCTTTTACCACACCAAACTTAGAAGGTTTGCTCGTCCTCGAGCAAAAAATGTGTGAAAATGAAGGGGTGAAGATGGGTTTATATAGAAGTGGGGAGAGGGTAAGGTTCAGTCATGTATGGGTGGGTTTGTGATGGATGGATGTGGATTGGTGAAGGTTTTATGGAGAAGAGGGTAGGATTTGATGGGTGAGGGGTTTTTGGGGGAGAGGTATTGAGGTGATTGGTGAAGGGTATATGGGGAAGAGTATTATGAAAAGGTGTGAAGAACAGAGAGAGTAAGTTGAGGTTGGTGGGGATTCTGTGGGGTTCACAAATCATGAGGTGTTAAGAATTTCTCATCCCTGCACCAATTAGGCTTGCAAAACGCCCTTTGTAGCCAATCCTGGCGTTAAACGCCAGGTTGCTGCCCATTTCTGGCGTTTAACGCTAGCTTCTTGCCCTTTTCTGACGTTAAACGCTAGTCTGGTGCCCATTTCTGGCGTTAAACGCCCAGAATGGTGCCAGACTGGGCGTTTAACGCCCATTCTGCTGCCCTCACTGGCGTTTAAACGCCAGTAGGCTTCTCCTCCAGAGTGTGCTATTTTTCATTCTATTTTTCAGTTTGTTTTTGCGTTTTCAATTGTTTTTGTGACTTCACATGATCATCAACCTACAGAAATCATAAAATAACAATGGAAAATAGAAATTTAACATAGATAAGTAAAATTGGGTTGCCTCCCAACAAGCGCTTCTTTAATGTCAGTAGCTTGACAGTGGGCTCTCATGGAGCCTCACAGATACTCAAAGCATGATGATGCCCTCTTAACACCAAACTTAGAGTTTGGTTGTGGGGGTTTTATTTGAATCTGTATTGAGAGAAGCCTTTCATGCTTCTTCCCTTTCCTGTCTACAAACCATGGTGCTTCCTGAATGGCGAAGAGTTGCTCATCCGGAAAGGTTTCAGAGATCTCAGTAGGAGGGAGGAACGCCCCTGCTACTGGTTCTATCCGGGACAGGTGATCAGCTACCTGGTTCTCTGTCCCTTTTCTGTCTCTTATTTTTATATCAAACTCTTGCAGAAGCAACAACCATCTTATGCGCCTGGATTTTGAATCCTGCTTTGTGAGTAGGTATTTAAGAGCAGCATGGTCAGTATACACAATCACTTTTGAACCTACTAAATAGGATCTAAACTTGTCAATGGCATAAACCACTACAAGTAACTCTTTTTCTGTGGTTGTGTAATTCTTCTGTGTATCATTTAAAACACGGCTAGCATAGTAAATGACATGCAAAAGCTTGTTGTGTATCATTTAAAACACGGCTAACATAGTAAATGACATGCAAAAGCTTGTTATGCCTCTGTCCCAACACTGCACCAATGGCATGGTCACTGGCAACACACATTAGTTCGAATGGTAATGTCCAGTCTGGTGCAGAGATGACTGGTGCTGTGACCAGCTTAGCTTTCAGGGTTTCAAACGCTTGCAGACACTCTGTGTCAAATACAAATGGCGTGTCAGCAGCTAGCAGATTGCTCAGAGGTTTTGCAATTTTTGAAAAATCCTTTATAAACCTCCTGTAGAATCCTGCATGTCCCAGAAAGTTTCTGATTGCCTTTACATTGGCAGGTGGTGGTAATTTTTCAATTATTTCCACTTTAGCTTGATCCACCTCTATTCCCTTGTTTGAAATTTTATGCCCAAGGACAATTCATTCAGTCACCATGAAGTGACATTTTTCCCAGTTTAAAACTAGGTTGGTCTCTTGGCATCTTTTTAGAACAAGTGCTAAATGGTCAAGACAAGAGCTGAATGAGTCTCCAAATACTGAAAAGTCATCAATGAAGACTTCCAGAAAATTTTCTACCATATCAGAGAAGATAGAAAGCATACACCTCTGAAAGGTTGCAAGTGCATTGCATAGACCAAAGGGAATCCTTCTGTAGGCAAATACTCCAGAAGGACATGTGAATACTGTTTTCTCTTGGTCTTGAGGATCTACTGCAATTTGGTTGTATCCTGAATAGCCATCCAAAAAGCAGTAGTATTCATGACCTGCTAGTCTCTCTAGCATCTGGTCTATGAATGGTAAAGGAAAATGATCCTTTTTGGTGGCTGTATTGAACCTTCTATAGTCAATACACATACGCCACCCTGTAACTGTTCTTGTAGGAACCAGTTCATTCTTTTCATTATGAACCACTGTCATTCCTCCCTTCTTAGGGACAACATGGACAGGGCTCACCCAGGGGCTATCAGAAATAGGATAAATAATCTCAGCCTCTAGTAACTTAGTGACCTCTTTCTGCACCACTTCCTTCATGGTTGGATTTAGCCACCTCTGTGGTTGAACCACTATCTTAGCATCATCCTCCAATAGGATCTTGTGCATGCATCTTGCTGGGATAATGCCCTTAAGGTCACTTATGGACCACCCAAGAGCTGTCTTGTGCTTGAATTAGTGCTTTCTCTTCCTGTGGATTTAAAGCAGAGCTTATGATCACTGGAAAAGTGTCACCCTCTCCCAGAAATGCATATTTTAGGGATGGTGGTAGTGGTTTGAGCTCTGGTTTAGGAGGTTTCTCCTCTTCCTGAGGGATTTTTAGAGGTTCTTTTATTTCCTCTGGTTCCTCCAAATCAGGCTGAACATCTTTAAAGATGTCCTCTAGCTCTTATTCAAAACTCTCAGTCATATTGATCTCTTCCACCAAAGAGTCAATAATATCAGTGCTCATGCAGTCATTTGATGTGTCTGGATGCTGCATAGCTTTGACAGCATTTAACTTGAACTCATCCTTATTGACTCTCAGGGTCACTTCCTCTTTTTGTACATCAATAAGAGTTCGTCCAGTTGCTAGGAAAGGTCTTCCTAGAATGAGAGTTTCACTCTTGTGCTCCTCCATTTCCAGCACTACAAAGTCAGTGGGAAAGGCAAATGGCCGAACCTTGACAATCATGTCCTCAATGATGCCTGATGGATATTTAAAGGAGCCATCAGCAAGTTGAAGACATATCCGGGTTGGTTTGACTTCTTCAGTCAACCCAAGCTTTCTGATAGTGGATGCAGGTATTAGGTTGATACTTGCTCCAAGGTCACATAGAGCTGTCTTGGTACAAGCACCCTCTAATGTGCATGGTATCATAAAGCTCCTTGGATCTTGAAGCTTCTCTGGTAAGCTTTTCAGAATGACTGTACTGCATTCTTCAGTGAGAAACACTTTTTCAGTTTCTCTCCAATCCTTCTTATGACTTAAGATCTCTTTCATGAACTTAGCATAAGAGGGTATTTGCTCAAGTGCCTCTGCAAATGGGATCTTTATCTCAAGAGTCCTGAGATAGTCTGCAAAGCGGGAAAATTGTTTATCCTGTTCCGCTTGGCGGAGTTTCTGAGGATAAGGCATCTTGGCTTTATATTCTTAAACCTTAGTTGCTGCAGGTTTATTCCTTGTAGAGGTGGTTGGAGAAGCCTTCTTAGAGGGGTTACTATCAGCACTTGCAGGTGTCTGATCTCTCATTGGCATTTGAACGCCATGATTGGGTGCTGGATGGGCGTTTAACGCCAGCTTCCCACCCTTTTCTGGCGTTTGAACGCCAGAACTAGGCAGAGAATGGGCATTTAACGCCAACTTTTCTCCCTTTTCTTGCGTTTGAACGCCAGAAGTGAGCATCCACTGGGCGTTGAACGCCAATCTTTCACCCTTTTCTGGCGTTTGAATGCCAGAATTATTCCTCTCTGGGCTCTTGCTGTCCTTAGAGGGATTTTGGGTAGTGGTTTGGTCATCTTCTGTCAGTTGTTCCTTTCTTGGCTTTCTGCTACTTTGAGCTGATTTATTCAATGTCTTCCCGCTCCTTAATTGGACAGCTTGGCATTCTTCTGTTATCTGTTTAGATAGCTGCTGTCTTGTCTGATTCAATTGTGCTTCCATATTCTTGTTAGCATTTTTAGTGTCTTAGAGCATCTCTTTAAATTCTGCTAATTTTTTTGTCACAAGGAGTAATTGCTGATTAAGTTCAACAATCTGTTCTTGAGGATTAGGATCAGTAGTTACTGCCCTAGCCTCTTCTTTTATAGAGGATTCACTGCTTGAGTACAGATGCTGATTTCTAGCAACCGTATCTATGAGTTCTTGAGCTTCTTCAATCGTCTTCCTCATGTGTATAGATCCATCAGCTGAGTAGTCTAGAGACATCTGAGCTTTTTCTGTAAGCCCATAGTAGAAGATGTCTAACTGTACCCACTCTGAAAATATTTTAGAGGGACATTTTCTCAGCATCCCTCTGTACCTCTCCCAGGCATTATAAAGGGATTCATTATCCTCTTGTCTAAAGCCTTGGATGTCCAGCCTTAGCTGTGTCATCCTTTTTGGAGGGTAAAATTGATTCAGAAATTTGTCTGATAACTGTCTCCATATTTTTATGCTTGCTGTGGGTTGGTTATTTAACCACCTCTTAGCTTGATCTTTTACAGCAAATGGAAACAGTAATAATCTGTAGACATCCTGATCCACTTCTTTATTACGTACTGTGTCAGCAATTTGTAAGAACTGTGCCAGAAACTCAGTAGGTTCTTCCTGTGAAAGACCGGAATACTGGCAATTTTGCTGCACCATGATAATGAGCTGAAGATTTAGCTCAAAACTGCTTGCTTTAATGGGAGCTATACAGATGCTACTCCCATATGCAGCTGTAATGGGGTTAGCATATGACGCCAGAGTCTTTCTGGACTGTTCACTTCCACTTATGTCCATGATGGAGAAAAGGGAATTGATATGAATTTTTTTATTTAATTAAAAGTAACCGAAAAAATAAAACAAAATAAATGAAAAATAAAATAAAAGTTTCAAAAATTAAGAGAAAAAGTAAAAAGATAAATAAGTAATTCAAGTGCTAAAATGGCTAATTAATTAAAAAGATTTGAAAAATTCTGGAAATGATTTTCGAAAATTAGAAGAAAATGGAATAAAAACAAATTGAAAACTAAATTAATTAATTAATTAAAAAGATTTTGGAATTAGCAATCAAAAAGATATGATTGAAAATTATTTTGAAAACAGATATGATTGAGAAGATATGATTGAAGAAATTAAAAAGATTTTATTTTTGGAAAAGATTTGAAAAGATCAATTTTTGAAATTAGAATTTTGATTTGACTAAAAAAAAGATATGATTTTGAAAATCTTTGACTAAATTAATGCAAAATTTTGAAAATTATGAGTAAAATAAGGAAAAAATATTTTTTTTGATTTTTGAATTTTAATGAGGAAAGAGAAAAACAACAGAATGACACTAAACTTAGAAATTTTAGATCAAAACAAAGAGAACAAACAAGAAAACTTTGAATGTCAAGATGAACACCAAGAACACTTTGAAGATCAAGATGAACACCAAGAACAAATTTTTAAAAAATTTTTAGGTAAGTAAAAGCACAAGGGACACCAAACTTAAAATTTTTAGAAAATCAAACCCAAATTTTCGAAAATTAAAAGAAAAACACAAAGAAGACACCAAACTTAGAACTTTTAAAGATCAAGAAAGAACTAGGAACATGCAAATATGAAAAATTGAAAGAAAATAAAAGCATGCAATTGACACCAAACTTAAAATATGAAACTAAACTCAAATAAAGACTCTAAACCAACAAAAATAAATTATTCCTAATCTAAGCAACAAGATAAACCGTCAGTTGTCCAAACTCGAACAATCCCCGGCAACGACGCCAAAAACTTGGTGCACGAAATCACAATCACACTTTTGCGTTTCCGCACAACTAAACAGCAAGTGCACTGGGTCGTCCAAGTAATACCTTACGTGAGTAAGGGTCAATCCCACGGAGATTGTCGGCTTGAAGCAAGCTATGGTTATCTTGTAACTCTTAGTCAGGATATCAATAATTCTCAGATTTAATTGTAAAAGGTAGAAGAACATGAAATAAATACTTGTTATGCAGTAATGGAGAATAGGTTGAGGCTTTGGAGATGCTTTGTCTTCTGAATCTCTGCTTTCCTACTATCTTCTTCTTCATGCATGCAAGGCTCCTTCCAAGGCAAGCTTTAAGTTGGGCATCACCGTTGTCAATGGCTACTTCTTGTCCTCTCAGTGAAAATGTTCCAAATGCGCTGTCACCGCACGGCTAATCATCTGTCGGTTCTCGATCATGTCGGAATAGGATCCATTGATCCTTTTGCGTCTGTCACTACGCCCAACACTCGCGAGTTTGAAACTCGTCACAGTCATCCCTTCCCAGATCCTACTTAGAATACCACAGACAAGGTTTAGACGTTCCGGACCTCAGGAATGGCCGCCAATAATTCTAGATTATACCACGAAGACTCTGATCTGAATCATGAGGCTAAGAGATATGCATTCAATCTAAGGTAGAACGGAGGTGGTTGTCAGGCACGCGTTCATAGGTGAGAATGATGATGAGTGTCACGGATCATCACATTCATCAGGTTGAAGTGCGAATGAATATCTTAGAATAGAAGCAAGTGTGATAGAATGAAAAACAGTAGTAATTGCATTAATTCATGAAGAACAGCAGAGCTCCTCACCCCCAACAATGGGGTTTAGAGACTCATGCCGTAGAAGATACAATATGAAATGTGTAGAATGTCCTGAGGTACAAGATGAATCACTAAAAGTAGTTTTTATAGTAAACTAGTGACCTAGGGTTACAGAAAATGAGTAAGCTAGGGTGTTTAGTGTAAAAATCTACTTCCGGGGCCCACTTGGTATGTGCTTGGGCTGAGCATTGAAGCTTTCATGTTTAGAGACTTTTCTTGGAGTTAAACGCCAGCTTTTGTGCCAGTTTGGGCGTTTAACTCCAGCTTTTATGCCAATTCTGGCGTTAAACACCAGAATCTTTAAGCTGACTTGGAACGCCAGTTTGGGCCATCAAATCTTGGACAAAGTATGAACTATTATATATTTCTGGAAAGCCCAAGATGTCTACTTTCCAATGCAATTGAGATCATGCCAATTGGACTTCTGTAGCTCTAGGAAATCCACTTCGAGTGCAGGGAGGTCAGAATCCAACAGCATCTGCAGTCCTTTTTCAGCCTCTGAATCAGATTTTTGCTCAGGTCCCTCAATTTCAGCCAGAAAATACCTGAAATCACAGAAAAACACACAAACTCATAGTAAAATCCAGAAAAGTGAATTTTAAATAAAAACTAACTAAAGTATACTAAAAACATACTAAAAACAGTGCCAAAAAGCGTATAAATTATCCGCTCATCACTGCTTGACTAATCCTCTGAAAAATGTTCGGTACATTGAAGAAACAAAAAAGCTTTTTGGAAAAAATAATTAAAAATTTGCTGCAATGGAAGTGAATATTTAGGATTTTGTTAAGATTTATATATTTCATGATTGTTGTAGATAAGTTCAAAGGCTGCTCAGCCGGGCAATAAGAATAGGAGACTTAACACGAGCATCCTCGTTCGTCACCCGGGCTCCTCAGGAACTCACAACATTCTTATAGATGCTGGAAAGTAAATTTTTTGTCTATGTGTGATCTGCAATTATGTTAGATTAGGGATTAGGATGAGCATTTTACTTATTTTGTTTTGATGTTAGTCCAAGTATATGATTTCATGATGGCGTTACATTTGTCCCATCACCAAAATTTAGAATGTTTTTTAACATATAAAGACTTACTGGAACACGTATTGGATTACAGTAAGAAGACAATAGATGATATAGTTAAATTGTTTGGGATATTTTGATGCAGCAATGAATCATAATAAAATTTTAGACCTATGCAGGTAGTAATTAGAATAAGTGAGGTAACTGTTGAGAACTTAGGTTGGGAATATAAGGTGCTCCCAATGGCCTTTAGGGACGTGTAATTACAACTTTAAAGTTTATGTTAGACTATAATTATATTTTAATGTGTTTATTTATATTTTATTTATTATTTTATTATAAAACAGTTTCTTCGGTTCAACAACGGTCGAACCGATTGAACCTATGAATCAACGAACCAGTAGTTAGAACGGTTCGATGACCAGTTCGATTTTCAAAATATTGCCTGAAACAATAGTCCAAGCTCAGAGTGAAGAAATTCCATTGTCACAATCTACACCACAGGTTAAGGAGGTAGTATATTCATTATTTTTGTTATTAAAGAATTAATATTCTATGCTGATCAATTTCACCACTTGTAACAGGTTACAACACATAACTCTAACAACAATCCTATAACATTTAGAGAAAAGCAACAAATTGTTCGACCTACAGCTCCATGTTATGTACCCCCACCTATACCAGCTCCAGGACTAACTTTATGGTTTAAATCTCAACCCTCACAATCTCAACAACCTAAGCCTCACAACTCACAGAATCAATGCACTAGGCCAGTAGTTGGTACAACAAATCCAAGAACTACAGGGAGCATAATATCTGCTGAGATGATGGCTGCGGCAAGTTCAACAACTGCATCAAGGCTTCAGAAATTTGTGCCAACACCAGGCTTTAGGCCTCCAAGCCTCAGTCCTTCGAAGAAGCTGTGATAATGATATAGGGATTAAAAAAGTGTGTTTCGTTCTTTTGGTATTTTGGCTACTTATTTTAATTTTTTGGCTGCTTATTTAGCTTCTTCAAGATTATGTTTAAGTCTTTCAATTTAGGAACAAATGTTTAAGTCTTTTGATTTAGGGACAAATGTTTTAGTCTTTTGATTTAAAATCATGTTATTGCCCATGAAATGTTGTCTAAACTATGAACCTATAGATTGTTTGTGCAATATCAGCATGAGTATAATACATAAACTTTTGTGCTTTATTTGATATTGGTGAACTTATGGATTGTTGCACAACCAGCAGATTGCATTTACAAATATTTCATGCACAAATTTTTTTGCATATTTAATTCATGGAACAAACTATTAAAAAGATCATAGGAAGTTATTTTCATTTATCTTCAATAGTGTTCAAATATATGATTTCATCCCAAATTATAAATAATCCCAACCAACTAAAGTTAGGACATCAATTTTTTTACAAAATTAACCTGAACAAACAAGCAATCACAACTCCACCAAAAAATACAAAAAATCTACATCCAAAACTCAGACATGTACTTTCACCCATTTTTAATCTACACTTTTCCTATTCGTTCTCTAATCCAATCAACCTATCCTCTAGCTCTTTCACTTTGTCATCCACTGCATTACTCTGTCCTTCAAACGTATTCTGCTTTTGCAACAATACCCCCTTTGACATTGTCTTTCCAGCATACTCATTAAATGAAGCAACATAATCATCTAGCCATGCAAAGAATGAGCAAGGAACTTCTGCAGTCTACAATATGAATTAAGTTTGAGAAACTAACAATGAGTACAAAACTAAACCTAGACATTATTAAACCTATTTGGAATCAACACATTATTAAACCTAACATACCTTGAAATAAGGACAATGAAAGAATAATCTATCCGGATTGTTTTCAGTCTCAGACATGAATAGAATAGCATGAGACCCACAATAACTCTTTGGGGAGAACCATCTCTTCTTCCTCCGAATTCCAACGCTCTCACTTGAGTTCATGTTACAACTCGAATTATCACCTCCAATTCGCAAGTTCATCTTGTCCTAGGGTTTGTCTCCAATTTCGCACCCCAGAACGTAGGAAGAGGTTTAGGGTGCAATCACCCACTAAAATTAGGTTGCATTTCAATATATATATATATATATATATATATAAACCAGAAATGGCGTCGTTTTTGAAGAATGGAGGGGGACAAATTGACTCATGTCTATTTTCGCTAACCAACGTGGCACTTAACTGTGAGTAACCCTCTACATCAACACCGGTCACGTAAGACTTTTTCGTCAATTTTGGTGAAGAGTTATAATGGAGGGGCCACCTTGTCTCACTTTTATCAGGAATAACAACGGGGTTAGGTGTAATTTATTGACAGGAATTGCCTTGTCCTATTTTAAAATGGACAATAACCGAGTTAGGTGTTTACTCTTTAATTTAAATTAATTTTGTTTACAAAACTCAAATAAAATATATAAGTTGTTGATAAATTTAAAAATCGTTTGTCAATATTTTTATCATTATTGTCACACTTTTAAATTATTTCAACACTTATTTATATTTATATTTTAAAAAATTATTTTTCTCAGTCTATGATTACCCCAAAAGTTTTATAAACAAAAACAATGTCTCATTCAACTAAGCCACTTCAACTCCATGCAATATCCCAACACATTAATTTCAAAATCGTCGTATGGACAAACAGACGCGACAAAAGCAAATGACGTAACCATCCCTTTTACAGCAATGACACACGGATGAGAACAATGCAAGTTCGTTATTTCTTTCCCTGATACTCCTACTTCTCCTTTTCTTTTTCCAGCAATTGCTCTCTCGCACTTTCTAGAAGTGGATACTAATCTTGTATAAAAAAATACTGATTTACTAAAAAAGAAAAAAAAAACTTCAATTTGGTTGGGTGTAAACCTTTCACACATAAAGGTTCCATTTTTCTTATCCATAACAGCACTAGTTAGTAGTTAGTAATACTAATATGCAACTCCTCTTTTTCTTTTTCTTTGTTTCAGTTCAGCAATCAAATGACATTTAGGTACAACGAAACATGGGTGGCCACCCATTTAAACCCAATTAATAGTGAGTGTGCAGTTGTGGTAGAGCCCAGTATCACATGGGATCCAACGCAGAAAGCCAGCCATAAATTTGTTATTCGTTAACAAAATTTCACTCATTATGAAGAGACAGTACTCATTCATTCAAAAACCAAAGTTTGTGTTGTGTTATGTGTTATGTGGCTTGGTCTCAGTTCAAAAGGGTTATGGCCCCTGACATGTTTCACATGCTGCCTCCATGAATCATTAACAATCAGTGAGCAGCGCAGCACACAAGCCTTTGGATCCTTATCATCCTCTCATGCTTCAAATTCACGTAACACATAATCACTTTACTCACTACTAGTAGTAACCGTTAGAATAGGATACGTGTTCGCATGTGCTCTTTTGTATTGGTCAAGTGTTGACATGTCACATGTGCTTATGCTGTACGATAATAGGGTTTGCTCACATAGTCATAACGGAACTAGTGTAATTTTTATATACACACTAAGAAGAAAAGATGATCCTTCTCGCAATTTATTTATTTATTTGATATTGGA
Organism: Arachis hypogaea; assembly: GCF_003086295.3. Classification (NCBI taxonomy): domain Eukaryota; kingdom Viridiplantae; phylum Streptophyta; class Magnoliopsida; order Fabales; family Fabaceae; genus Arachis; species Arachis hypogaea. The sequence continues at coordinate 110,328,850 of NC_092052.1, read as the reverse complement.
ACATTAAGCGAGTTTTACATTAATATTATGTTGTTTTGGTGTAATATGTTGATATGGAAGAATTTAATATCAGAAGAAATTGCGACTAACAATTTCAAATGAAAGACTAATGTTAGATGAAATCGTTACCAACAATTTCAAAATGGAAAAGTTTAGAGTCAGCAACTTTATTAAAATTTGGTGAGCATGTAACCAGCAAAAAAAATGAGTCATTGGATAAAATCTCACACCAATCTCACACTATTAAAATCATTATTGATAGCTATTTGAAGACTACAAATCACAAAAATTATTGACCCTAATACTCCTCTTTAAAAATAATAATAATAATAATAATAACAATAAACAAATCGTTAGTAACAATTTGTATCTAACTTGTTCCAATTAGCATATGTATGGATGAAAGTCCTCGAAAACTCCACCTGGACTAGTTACGAACGAGTCAAAGAGAGTGGAACCAGGACAAGCACTGGATTTGGCTAAGACTTTTGGACATAGACTAGGAAACCAAGGAAGATTGAATCTCCGAAACCCGGTGTCAAGAAGACGAATGAGAAATTGTGAATGGTTGGAGAGCGTGAAGCTTCACTTTCCTAGCTCCCAAGTCCCTGACAGTGGGTACATTCCGCCACCGCCCTAACCTAGTTCATTGGAAAGGTTTTACTTTCACCTTTAGTTAAATCACGAAACCTTTACAGTTTTTTGGATATTTAATTTCAAGGGATTGGAAAAGATAGTGATATATATTAATATTAGTCCAAGTTATGTTTTCCTATTCCAAAACATAACACTTGTCACTTCATAACACTTGGCTAGCACATATCAATCTTTTCTGATAAATTTTGTCCCACATGAAATTATAGATCACGATTTCATCTAATATTTGTATTTCATTGAAATGGTTAGTTACGATTTTTTCTAACACTAAACTTTCCTATATCAGCGTATTACACCGAAATAACGTAAAACACTCTTAATGTTCCAATATAAAAACAAAAAAGGGCTAAAGCCCTATTCATTTATCACTACAAAATAATTTTAAAAAAGAGAGAAAATATAATAAAATAAACAAATGAGTAACTGTCAAGCAGCATCAAATAAAAAATGATATAATGTCCCACATAACCATGCCTTATTTGGGTAATTGGGTTAGAATAAGACAAGTCGGTTCTTGCTTCCAAACCACAATGATTGGTTTAGGCCAGACAAGAGGCACCGTCTACTTACGATTCCAAATCAAAAGATTTGACATACAAAATGAAAGTGTCTCGTGGTTCCTCAGAAGAGAAACCAAAGCTTCCTAGATATTAAGACAGCTAAATCCATTACCTAAATTTGTCTCCACATCCAAATATAGTTAATGGATTATGACTATTAGCTTTCCCATCATTAATAGGCAAAGTTGAAAGGAAAACAAATTCTTTTAGCTATGATGTAACGATAAGATCCTCTCAGGAACAAATTAATCATGTATATCTTTTTGCTATTACAGAAGTACATAGAATTTCTCGAATATAGTACCATATCGGCTTAAAAATTAGAACAGTTCAACTGACCTCGAGTTTCATCAGCAAACATCTAACCAAGTCACCAATCAGGTAAATTAGCAAAAGACCAATACAAACCTAAGCCACTATTCCCTTCACAAAAGTATAAAGTACATCCTCTGCACCTAAAAACGATCAGCAAATCTTAGACGTAGTTTAAAAATTTGCATTAGATAAGAAATACTTAGCGGGACCAGATTTCAAAATAGCAGAAATTTTAGTGAGACAATCGGCCAATGAATTACTATTACAATTCTCTGTGTAGAGAACAAAATTTCCAGCCAAAACCCAATTCAAGACTTTCGGGGTCGCCCTCTCTTACCGGATTTCACTGGCGGGTCTTTAGTACTACTCTTGTTCGATGCTGGAGCACCACCACGCCCTCTGCCAGAACCTGACTTTTTGGATGCCTTAGCCTTACCCCGGCCTCTACCAGAACTATTTCCACCACGTGACCTTTTTACCTCAGCCGCACCGTTAGCTTCATCCTCACTATTATCACTTTCTTCAACATCCTCTTCTGAGTCAGAGGAATCTTTGGATTTCTTCCTTTTCTTTGAATTTTCAGCCCCCTTGGCACCCTTTTTTGCACTCTGTTTAGCCACTGGAATTTTGATTGTAGACTCATTTTCTGATCAAGAACACAGATAAATGAGCACATTTTATACCTCAACCATATTGTTTTAAAATCCAACTAAGATATATCAGGAAAATCCATGACGCCCTATGATCAGGACACAAACACGGGACCAAAGAAGAGGGAAAACAATTTCCCCTTTGAATCCATCCACTAGATCATATTTTGTGATGCATTCGAGATATGAAAAGTTTTATTAAACCCCGGGTTTGGGAAGAAATACATACGGGACACCCAAGACAAACTTGAATTATTGTAAGTAGCATACCTTCACCAAAAGCTTTGCCATCATAGATATCAAGCTGCAGAAAAATAAGTATGTGAAAAAAAATAGAACTTCTAAAAATATTAACTAAATCAGACAAGCAATGTAGAGGACAGAAAAGCTAACAGAAACCTGATGCATCTCATTCATAAACACACTAAGTATAAATTTAGATACAAACTTACAAGGAGGGGGTAGGGATAACAAAAAAATGTATAGGACATAACATTCATTAATTCTCTAAAATTTATTCTAAGTGCCATGTAGTGTGGATAAATAACACAAACTCCTGAAACCCTAATTTCTGATTTAAGCATCATCAATAGAGACTAAAGCACAGCAATACTCATTCAATCCTTGGAGAACTTAGTATAGTAATCACAAAATAATTAGCTTCTAAGCTACCTGGTCAAGTCGATCAGCAACATTTGTCCTATCAACAATAACCATTGAATGACCCATACCACAAGCAACACTGTTTGAAAAATAGGAATACATTAGGATCATTTCTCATTTCGTTGGTTATTTATATCATAATCATAAAGGGTATCTGGTATATTTTTGTTCAGTTTAACAGTAACTAAAAAGCCACTCAATTTTCAATCTTTTTTTGCCTTCATATAAACTTGAAAATAGGAAACATAATGAAAATAAGGTGGCATTCTAGCCCTATTAATTATTAATGGAAACTGAAGACATTGACTAGAAATAAAAAGAAAACAAACCATATACCTTCATTTAATAAGGCATCATATCATCCATATGAAGCCTTTTTTTATTATAAAGTTTCATGCACTAAATATCTCTTTGCAATTTCAGCATTTTGGCAGCTAAAGGTAATTACAAGACAGAAGACAACCAGTTGATTGTTGACTTCCAGAGAGTAAATATAGAATATGAAGCAGTTCCAAGAGATAGTGACAGAGATAAAAAGGAGTAAAGAACCAAGCCTTACTGCTTACCTCAAAACATGCATGCCCTCAAGTATATCAACCTTTTTGGGGACAGCTGAAGACCTAAAGGGTAAATAAAGGCAGGATTAGAAAAAAGGAAAAAAAAAATTATGAAGAAACGGATATAAAGATAATGCACGGGGGGAATTTTCATATAAACATACTTCTGTCCAGTGGGCCCATATCCAAGCTCTCCATATTGAGCATGGCCCCAACTTATACATGAGGAATCAGCCCCAACAAAATGGTGCATATTGCCTGAATCCATGCATCGTAAATTCCAGCCACTATTCGCCAAAGCAAACACAGAATATAATGGTCAGAGTAAACGAGAGATATAAGAACCCATATATATGGATTTTATATACTATATATCATTCAAACATGACTTAAAAAATCACAACCTTAAATCCATTAGAGGCTTTGGATACATCCAGTCATCACCAGTGTTTTTTATTTTCCCCCACATGTACAACTGCCCTCCACCTGAAAATACATATTAACGACACTAAACAAAAACCAACCCTGGAAAGTAACCAATCATTTCAAATATGCTGAAGCAGCATTCCATTTTAGACGGGTTTTAATATATGTGTGTGTGTAAGCATAATACATATAATAACAATGTTGTAAACTTGTAATACTGAAGCCGTCCAAAAGGGTGCAGTACTATAAGTAATAACATTGCCTGTCACTTTTCAAAACCAAGCCTTAAATCTTGTAACTTGTAAATGCTCACACTGCCAATGCCATATGACCTATCATTAATCAGTATAATCCATAGTGAAAATTGATGTAGCCATAATTGAACAAGGCTTAATGACTCGTATAAAGAGATATCTTACAGATGATCCATTTACACACACACACACACACACACACACACACACACACACACACACACACACACAAGACAAGGGAATTGAGTTTGTGTCAAGCATACCTGCAGTGCATGCAGAATTCACAGAACCAGCCGAAATAACTGCATCGGGAGGCAAAACATTTCTATTCTGAAAGACATCAATGCGACGAGGGGTCCACTCGTCCTTCTGCTCCCTATGTCCTAGCCTGAACATATTCATAAACTTACTTGTAAACTAAAACAGAATAAAAGTGAAGAAGAACAAAATAAATAAATAAATAAAACCAATTTGAATTGAATCATCTGATTGTTGTGATTTCTTTGTATTTTACAGAACATTGACAACCAGTCTGGAAATTTCTGCACAAACCTTCCATAACCACCAAATCCCCAGCTGCACAAATGGATAATCAACAGTTATAACTTGTTTTACAGAGCTAAGATACTGAACTAAGAAAGTAAAGAATTACTCACGTGTAAACAAAGCCATTCTTATCCACCGCCACTAAACATTCAAAAAAAAATAATGAGTAGATGAAAGAAAAGGTTAAATAATTGAGATCAAGAATGGAAAAACAAGCACCTGTGTGATTTGTCCCACATGCCACTTTGACAATTGTTTCCCCAGACAGAGAAGCAATTGCCCGAGGACGTGGCTGGGGTTCATACACCAGTTTCACAGAGCTGTCCTTGGAATTATACTGCAAGCAAATGCAAAATATGTAAAGCTTTCTGTTCTTTGTTGCACCTTTCATGAAAACATTTACTAGGATAAGCAGAAGCTATGGGAGGATGATAACAAAGATTTTAACTTCTGAGTAGAAAAGAAAAAGTTTAACATTAAATGCTATGTTGCAAGTGCATGGTTTTGTCAGTCACCGGAAAGATGTGATACACAAACACAATTGCAATTTGAGCCTTTATATATTGCATACCATCAGTAGAACAAACAGAAGTATTCAACCACTTGATTACAGTGACCTGTGTCCATGTGTTAAAACCAAAGTAACGACACACATATCTAGCATACCTCATTATCTGTTCCATGTCCAAGCTGTCCGTACTGTGGAAGTCCTGCAGTCCTGGGAAATAAAACAAGGAAATGTTTGAAATGGGTGTCCCAAAACGAGCAAAAAAGGAGAATCATCATGTATGCTAGTACAGAATAAATAAAAAGGATGCAATTTTCATAAACCATACAGTATAGAAGATCCTTCAACAGATGACAACCAAACAGTGAAGTCACCGCCACAAGTAGTATAATTTACTTCAGACACAAGACAGCGAACAGGAGATGACTCAATTTCTGCACAGTGAAGCAAGGAAGAAAATCAGATTACCGCTCTCAGTGAGATGGTGATTCTGAATATTCATAAACAAAACAGAAATGCATAAGCTAAAACTAGAAGGGCAAATCTGTGCAGTTTGGGATCAAATATCATCTTCACCTTGGCGTAACTGGAAGAAAATAGACATGCTACAAATACAACTATACAAACAGTAGCAACAAGTGCAAATAAAAACTACCACCAGGATGAATATAAGTAACTGCAACCATTTCTCTCTACAAGCTACAAAGGATATGGTAACTAAGGAGCATGGAACACACTAACAAACAAACAATAGCTAGCATAAAAAAATGCAGACTTTTAGCATAATACACTAAAAACACTCTACCTACCATTTTTAGCAGAACCCGAACCTAGCTGTCCATGCTTGTTCCATCCAAAGGCTAGTGAATTTCCATCCTCTGTGACAACCACTGTATGGTTCCTCCCTGCTCCAGCTTTGACAATTTTGTATCTTCATCTCAAACGTCAACAAATTTTAGCATAACCATAAATATTGACAGGGAAAAAAACTGCAAATGTAGATACAAAATTAACCTTTATGCAGAAAATGTGCTTGACAAACACTAAACTCAGCATTGTTTTTAAAATTATAGAGTAAGAATATAGTTTCCTTCCTCAAAGTATTCCTCAAATCTTCCCAAACCTCACTATACGCCTATTAACAACCCAAGGAACGATATCGTTAACCCAAGCAAGAGAAGACTTAGTATCATTCTAGTTCAAGCTTATAACCACATATAACACTAAATAAGGAACCATTATAACCAAAAGGAGAGGAAGCAAGGTATCTTCAACTAACTTGGAAAGTTCAGATACCACGGTAGGCCTATCACGCTGAATGGTGTCTCCATGACCCAGTTGCCCTTTCTGCAAAAAAGAAAAAAAGAAAAAAAAAATCTTTTCATCAATCATCATAGTAATGGTAACGCCCTTGTAGTATCCTTGGGCACTCAAGACCCAAAAACAAATCATGAAATTTAAAATATCATATCCTCACCTCATTTCGGCCCCATGTATAGCAACGCCCTTCAACATCAAGTGCTACACAATGACAAGAAGCTGCATTCATTCAAAGATAATGATAAGAAGAAGAAGAGAAAGAATTAACAAAACAGTAAGTAACAAGATTAAAGTAACAGTAAATTTAAAACGAACGAGGAGTGAGTTTGAGGGAAAATATAAAAGGAGTGGTAAGAAAGTAACTTACCGCAACCAGAGGCAACGAAGCGAATGTCAACGCCAACAAGAGGACGGAGGCGCGTTGGAGAGACGAGGTTACCGTCGACGGAGCCTTTGCGACGGCCAACGACATCCCAGCACGTGCCGCCACAGAACAAGAGCTCTCCACCTTTGACGACCTCGTTCTCCCCCTCGGTGGCCTTCTTCTCCGCTTCCGTTGCAGACATTTCCCGTTCACTCCGGCGAGAGCAACGGTCAACAAATTTTTTGGTTCAAATACAAAAAAAATGGTAGATCCAACGGCTAGTATTCAAAATCCGAGGCACCAAGTGGCGGGAAAAGATCAGAATGGGGGAGAAGGGTTAAGGAAGAGCTCTCTCTGCGTTTGCGGAGTGACAGTGTGGTGAATGAAGAAAGCAAAATGCGAGATGAAACCCTAATTCATTTTTACAAAGGTACTGAAATAGAAAAAGAGCTACCCTATACTATTAGATAAAATAAAAAGAGAAGATTGTCTTGAGGTTTTCGAGAGTAGCAACTAGCAACAACTCAATACTTAATCTATTATTGTTATATATTTGTCTATCTAATATCTATGATTAGGATTTAGTTTTTTTTTTTTTTTGTCCCACGGTATCCAATGTTTCACAGATAAAAGATTAATTTATTGTAGATGTAAATTTTATTTAGAGGTAATTGATAGCTAATGAATTATTACATGCACGAAATAAAATTTAAACATTAACACTTATTTAAATGAATAAATGAACTAATAATACTCAACCAATTCAAATTATTTAGAATTTAATTTCTAATTTTATATTTAATTCATTATATCCAATCCAAAAATACATAAATCAAAAATTTTTCCTTCAATTATTTTTTGTATAAAAGTCAAAAGAGGTTTATTCAATTAGGATTTTGCTTTCAATTATTTCATTTGGAGTCAAATTTGTGAGGTTATTAATTATATTGGTTATAAACCTATTAAAAAATTGGAGTAATAATTATAATTAAATTATTATTCGGATAAAGAAATCTTAATAAAAAAATAATAGCTGCGATATAAATATGTATTATGTAAATAATTAAGTTAAATATTTAAATAATCTAATAATTTTTAACTATTTTTATGTGAATATTCACCTTATAATTATTAATATATAAGCATACAAAAAATTTTATTTTTTATTTAATTGATTTTTAAATATTTTTAAACTAATAATGAATAAAAAAATTCTCCTTAGCCTTTGATTTAATAATTATAGAATTGTATGGAAGTATGATAAACAAGAAATTTTTTCTACTAACTCATTTGTGCAGGTGTTGCAGGTGGAAATAGCCCCGGAGGATATATCAAGCTACAGTTTTACAAGGACCATTTGGAAAGGCCTTGTCCCACCCAGAGTAGAGTTGTTTGTCTGGTTTGTCCTGATTGGCAGAGTCAACACCAAGGAGAGGTTAAGTCGGCTTGGAGTCATACACCAAGGAGATAATTTATGTGTTTTATGTAACAATGGTGTGGAATATGGCCACCATATATTTCTTGGTTGCAGTTTTTCTTGGCAGGTATGGTGTGCTTGGTTATCATATGTTGGAATGCAATGGGTGTGTCCAGGTGCAGTAAAGGAGCACTTTCAAAGTTGGACTGAGAACTCAAAAACAAAACAAGAGTGCAAGCGATGGATGGTGTGCTTCTGTGCGATCATTTGGAACATATGGCTGGAACGCAACCGGAGGATTTTTCAGAACAAAGGGAAAGGGGTTGAGGAGATTATCAACTTATCCTTTCTGAATTATAAGGAGTGGCTAGGTGCTGACCCTTTCTGTTGTTGATGGCAATGCCGGAGATGACAAAGGGATTTCTATGTTGGCTTTTATTCTGGTCTTTTGCTTTGCTTTGCTTTTTCCTTGATACATTTCTTGCTCCACTTGTTGTGTTGAGCTTCTCATTCAAAAAAAAAATACTTAGAGACGGATCTATTCAATAAATTATGGGAGCAAGTGCCTTAACTAGTATTGTTAAAAAATGTTATAAAATATATAATTATGTATATACGTTGTCACGGTTTTAGACACACTCCAATACTACCATATTAGTACTCGGACTTACTCAACTTCTTAAACTAAGATCAAGTCAGTCTAACCCTCAATATTTAGCAAAAAACCTCAGAACGGAAGATAATACAAGAGAAAGAAAGTTTTTATGGAAAAAACACTATATTACTCAAGTATTTGTTACAAATGACTCATGTACCCAAATTCTAACTCTCACCCCTATTTATAGCTATCCACCTCCTCAATGGATGGTTAGAATTAAATCCAATCAACGGTCTAGATTGATCATTTAGGACTTTCACTACAAATATCTATCATACCATATTTCTCTAAATACTTCTAGATTATTCCATACTACCACTACAGCAGAGGCGAAACTTAGCGGCGCTTTTTCTCCCTTTAGCGGCGGTTTTAAACCGCCGCAAAATAAATTGCCGGCGGCAATGGAGACCACCCTGGTTATGAGCGCTGGGAGTGAGTTCAGCGGCGGTTTTCAGCAACCGCTAGTATAACCGCCGCAAAATTTGAGTGCCACGATTGTCATCTTGTTTGTCAGCGGTTTTAAAATCGCCACGAATCAATTCAGTTTTGCAAGTTTGAATGAATTTTGCGGCTATGTTATAACCGCCGCATTATAGAACTGGTTTGTGTACATCTTTACAGGCGGTTGCGAACCGCCGCAATCCCCAATACAAGTGTCCTATTTTTTTAGACTTTTTGGCGGTTTAAAACCGCCGCCAAGTTAAGAAAAAAATTTAAATAAAAAAAAGAAATGCAGAATTTGGGTTTTTATTTATGAAATCACATAAAATTTTCTTAAATATTATCAAGTTTTGTTCCTTGGATTTCTAATTATTTTAGGAGTGATTGTATTCAGAGATAGAATCTAAACTTGTGACAAAACCAGAAAAATATCCACAAACAAAAATGTATTTATCAAAATATCAACAAAATAGAATCTCTTGTTAAGAGTTGCATAGTCTACTTAAAAAAAAGTATGCGTCAATCCAAAATAATTTCAATCCTAAAGTACTATTTTCTACTGTATCATTCCATTGAACACATCCCTGCAGCAATCTCTGGTGGCAGCTCCTCACCTTGCCGTTGAAAAAGATAAATCAATGCACTCTCCATTACCTTTATCCTTTTCTTGTCTGCTGCTACTTCATCTTCCATCGCCTTCCTTTTCAACTTCTCGGCTTCCAGTTCTGTATGTAGTTCATTTAACTTCCTTTGCGTCTCCTCTACTTGGACTCTGTTTACTGACGGTTGCAAATTTGTACCAAAGAGTTGACTAGGAGTCGGTCAAAAACCCACTCCACGCACTCTACCTGGTTTCTCCCTTCCGAAAACCTGAGTAATGGAATCATTTTGAGACAACGCTCTAGAAGACTCATCCTGTTGCTCAATCTCCAGAAGTCTTTCCTACAGACATAAAACAACAACATGGATCTGATTCAAGTACATTCAACTTAATTAAAACTTAAACTGAGTTTATATTTGAGGCACACGATAAGCATAAGCATGCATAAGGATATACATCTGAAGTGAGAGCAGAGAATACTTTTGAATGGATTGGATTCCAGTTCTATCACAAAATCAATTTGAGGAACCACAAGACACCCAAGTACGCTATAGTCTTCATCATTCAGAACTCCCTGGATTCCAAGACGTATACTATTCTTCCTCTATTACTAAACTTGGATTCCAACCTTCTACTGTTCTCTCTCTATTACTAAACTTAATACCTATTACACGCTCTCAGATTATCGCTCATTTAAGTAAATGTATAAATACATAAATAAATAAATAAAATGGGCAAAGAAATAATTCAATACTAGTATTCTAGTAATATTGATAATTGCTCCTAATCATGTGTTACATATATATTTTGAATCAAATAATTAGAGCTGTTAAAAATTATTATTCATAAAGCACTTAACAAAATTTATGCACAAATAAAGAACCTTTTCGGTCATTCAGTTATTTTGTAAATTAATTGAATCCTTCACATGTAACAACTTTATATCATAGTATAAGCGTTGGAACCAAAAAACTTATTTGTAGACATTGAATAAAAAGAAACCCACAACATATTTTCAGCTCAGCACACAAGGAATGGGCAACTAAGATGCAGCAAACTATGGATGCATTAGATATCATAATTTTGATGACTAATCATATTAAGCTGTACTTACACCAATTTCTCTTGCCTCATCATTAATATAAGAGACATCCCTTCTTTTGTGAACCTTGATCCACAACTCTCCTCTACCGACTATCCTTCCTTCTTGTTCTAACTGAAATAATAAAGTTTAATCCATCACCGAAATCCACGCAATCAGGGAGAATGTAGACACAGAGATAGTCCAATGAGTGAATTATGCATGACAGTACAAAACTGAAGAGTGAAAAAATAAGTACACTACCTCTTCTTCCCTTCGCCGAGCCAGGCTTTTCGAACCTCCAGTGTGGGTATACAGCTGTTTTGATCGATTTATCGCATTTTTCCTTCACTTCTCCTATTGGACCATCAGAGATAAACGGGGATTAGAAACTTTTTTAAAAAAGATACAATACAAAGGTGATTGTACTATATTATACCAAAATTAATACTATTTTTACCTTCGTCTCAGGTTTGGCGCGATAATCAAGGTACCATCTCCAGTGATCTCGATCAATTCCCGGTGGACAGTTTTCAATATTTTCTTCGGTCGACAATGTTGGGTCGTAGCAATCATCAAACAACCTCAGCCTTGTATCTTTCCAGGACTTTCCCATACTTTTCAAAATATTTTTTCTTATAACTCCTTCACTATCTTCATCAAACTGAAACATTTGCTGCATAAATGACACGATTTGTTAAAAATATTTGTCGGAATATTTCCTGGTCAAGGAGTTGGTCAAAGGTAGCCACCCATTACAAAAACATCTTTTAGCATTAAAGGATAAATCACTTAAGCTGCACCAACCGACATGAACCCAAAAAAATGGAGTAAAATATATCTATTGACTCAAATATAATACTGATTAAAAATGGGCACAAGGCATTGAAAATTGTATAATGTCATTAATAGCAATCCATAAGCCAACAAATTAAAAAGAAAATATGCCAACTCAGCTCTTAAGAGTACACACAAGTTTGTGAATAAAATCATCTTCTCTACGAAACAACGGCTGCTGCAAATGAGATAGAAGTCTCGGCACTCTAATTTTCCTGATAGGCCAAAGACATAGAACCATTAGAACAAGGACAATAAAAAGATGTGAGTGTAAGAAGACTTGAAGGAGAAGTTACGGCATTGTGAAGAACCAGTTAAATCTAAGAGCTTTATATCAGAAGATAAGTTGTAAAAAAACTAAAATAAGTCGATATAATCATCCCATTGTAGTATTTTTAAAATATGAGCTACATGCTTGATGGCCGTCTCTTGTCAGCCGCAGGCCTTCGACATCAAATTCAGGTAAGGTAGTCATAGAAGCTTGTGGGTGAAGGTCGACCTCACAATATTCAAAATTCTCGCCCATGTCAAACAAATCTCGTGGCTTCACATGGAATACTACACTCCAACCATTGTCCACCTCATCCTCCACGTAGAACACAAGACGTGCCTCAGAAGTCAGGATGTATGGCTCATCATCTTCTCGATCACCGGTGTGAATCGGAGTGGCAAAATTGACACAGGTGTGGCCCAACACGTCCTGTCGTATGCCTCTACCCGACATGGTGTCTGCCCAAAGACATTTGAAAAATACTACAGTGAATTGACCGCTGTAATTTAGCTCGATGATGTCCACTAGTCTCCCGTAGTACGAGACACCGCCAACAGCAACATTGGCATCCCGTTTACTTGCATAACTTCTAGTATCTGAAGTGACATAAACCCCGTTATTCTGTATTTTCATCCCTTCCTCCCTCGATATGGTTATAAATTTAAATCCATTGACGTTGTAAGCCTGGTAGCGTCTGGCCTGAGGCAGGGAACCGCAAGCAAGCCATTGCAACTCGTTCGAATGATTGGTGCTTCCAAATGGGACCTGGCATTGAACCATTAGAGCCAAAAAGTATCAAAGGGTATTAGAATCTATGGATAGTAACGAATACCTTATGACTGAACTAGTTGAGAAATTCTCTGTGCATAACACTATCTATGTGAGACTAGGATTCGGTTCTACTTCGCAGTTTTCTCTTTGTGATAGCTCTGTACTCACTATGCATACAATAAGTTTGATCAAGTTCAATACTATCACTGCCATATTGGCTGATGGTATAAATTTAAAACTCAGGCTCTATACTTACTCCAAGAATTTCTCTACAGTGCCGCAATTGACAAGTACATGACGATGTGCTTGAAGCTTTTCGGTTGCTGTTAGAGTAAAAAATGAAGATGCCCCGACCGCCAGGATCATGCTGGCATTCTCGCTCGGCCGGTCGTCAACACGCGTCGGTCGGTTGATCCTAGTCTCGACATTATCTAGGTATCTTGAACAGAATGTGAGAATCTCCTCGGATAAGTAGTCCTCTGCAATCGATCCTTCAGGTTGTGCCCTATTACGCACATACTGTTTGAGACGACATAGGTACCTTCGAAAGACAACATATAAATTTCTAGATGATAGCTATTCTAATAAAACAGTTCGTGAAAGCTTAAGTTGATCTTTACCTCTCGATTGGGTACATCCACCGGTAATGCACTGGACCACCAAGACGTACCTCGTCAACTAAATACACCATTAGATGAACCATGACTGTGAAGAAGGAAGGTGGAAATATCATCTCCATGTGGCATAGAGTATGGACCACACGATCCTGAAGGAGAGGAAGTTGTTGAGGATCTATGGATTTACTGCATATTAGTCGAAAAAAGGTTGATAACTCAGCCAGGACGACGGTCACTGTGGTTGGCAATACGTGTTTTGACGCAATTGGCAATAGATGTTCCATCAGAATGTGGTAATCATGACTTTTCAACCCGAATAACTTGCGATGTTTTAAATCAACGCAGCGAGAGATGTTGCTAGAGTACTCGTCAGGAAATACCACATTCTTGATAGTCCTAAGAAAGACATCCTTCTGTGGATTCGACATGGTAAAGACCGCAGCGGGATACTTTTCACCTTCAAGTGGCCACATATCTTGCCTGATTCCCATCAATTGGAGATCTTTTCGAGCTTTTAGGTGGTCTTTGGATTTACCGCTCTCGTTCAACATGGTGAAAACAATGTTGTCGCACACATTCTTCTCTATGTGCATCACGTCAAGGTTGTGACGTAAATCGTTGTTCTCCCAGTATGGCAGATCAAAGAATACACTCCTCTTTTTCCAGGAAGACTCGTCTTGCATCACGGTTTGCTGTCCGCGCCTTCTTTTGCCGCCCACCGCTTGCACCTTGCCCTGTGCGACGGGCACACCTTCTAATTGTCTCAGGACATCCCTGCCAGTTAATTTGGTAGGTAGGGATCTATCCTCTACCTTGCCATCAAATCTAATCCGGTCCTGTCTATATCTGTGATCGTGATTCAGGAAGCTACGATGACCCATATAACACCATTTCTGACTGTAGGTGAGTCGCCTAGTCTCGGCGTCCAAATTACACGTGGGGCAAGCTCTCACACCGTACATATTCCAGCCGGATAAATTGCCCAAGCCAGAAAAATCGCTGATAGTCCACATCAACGCAGCACGCATCTTGAATGTTTTCTTCTCACTAGCGTCGTAGGTATTAACACCGGCCCACAACTGCTTCAACTCATCGATAAGCGGCTGTAGGTATACATCTATGTCATTGCCAGGCATTTTAGGACCGGAAATAATTATAGAGAGAATAAAGTTGGTTTGTTTCATGCAAATCCATGGGGGTAAATTGTATGGAATAAGAATCACTGGCCATATTAAGTACTTTGAACTGAGGTTTCCATAAGGATTGAAGCCATCACTGGCCAAGGCTAAGCGAACACTGCGCAGATCACCAGAAAAGTCAGTATATCTCATGTCAAATGCTTTCCAACCCTCGCCGTCTCTAGGATGCCTCAAAGAACCGTCAGAGTTGGTTCCTCTCTTGTGCCACAACATGTCCACAGCTGTATTGCTTGACATGAATAATCGCTGTAACCGTGGGATCAAAGGAAAATAACGAAGAACTTTCGCCGCCTGAGGTTTACCATTCTTCTTGACAACGGTGTTGATCCTTACTAAAGAATTCTTCCTGGTCTTTTGCTTCCACCTAGATGCTCCACACCGCTTGCATCTAGACAGGTCGTGGTCAGAACCCTAGAATAGCATGCAGTCATTCAGGCATGCATCTATCTTCTTGTACTCAATACCCAGCTTTTTTATGATCCTCTTGGCATCGTGCAAGGTCTTTGGAATCCGTGCATGCTCAAAGGCATCCCCCAATAGCTCTAGAATTAGTCTAAAAGCCTTGTCGCTCACTCCGCACATGCACTTGATATGGTACAGCCTCACTAAGAAAGACAGCTTCGAGAATCTTGAGCATCCCGGATATAACTCCTGCTCGCCGTCCTTAAGCATGTCTTGAAAGGCACGAGCCTCGTGACTAGGTTCATCAGATAAGTACGGCAACCCATCCGTAACGTCTCCAACATGCCCATCCATTGAGTCTTCATCCTCACTCTGCAGTCCCGTCAAATTGAATGCGTCGTGGACCATGGCTTGCATTTGATCTCCTGAATTTATAGTGTGATCTAGTTCTTCCCTACCGCTGGGTCTCTCGTCTATGATCCTCTCACCGTGATGTAACCAAAAGGTATAGTTAGGGAGAAATAGTTTCATCAGAAGATGGTCGTATGCATCTTCTCTAGTCTGGAAAAACTGGAACCCACACATAGGGCATGGACAATGTATCATCCCATCGGATGATGCATTGACAAATGCAAAGTCAAGGAATATATTCAGTCTATCCCTATATTCTACACTACCTCGTGGCTTTGTAATCCAGCTCTTATCAATGTCTAAGTAAATGAAATAGCACATACAAATAGATAATTAGTAAAAAAAGACATAGAACTAAAAAAAACCAAATAAAAAATGGGGTGTGTGTCAGGTGAACCAATAACAGTCTATCACAATTATGATATGGGAGAGTACCATACGTAATAAACTTGACAATATATTACAAGCAAAACCATGTAGGGAACAATGCAATAACTCAAAACGGAAACAGAAACAAAGTTGATTGCATCCCAGATAACATGAAGAACAGGAAAGGTATTGGAAAGGAGGCTTACTCATGTTTAAAATTCTGTGCTTTCTTAAAAGAATACTGGTAGAAAGAATTGCTGGTTCCAGTTCCAAAAAATGAAAAGATAAAGAAAAGCTACCTTAAAAATTGAAAAAGAAACCAAGAATAACTATTAAATTTAAAAAATAAATAGGTCAACAAACATAACTAAATAATGATAATATACAGTGAATAGAATCTTTAAAATATCTCAAAAATGGAAGACAAAATAATATTAAAAGTTAGAATTAAAAGACAGTTAATAAAAAGGGGTTAAAATAACAATTATACCAGATGGAGGATAAGTTTATAAAATTTAAGGATATATTACTCCTTGTATGCTTATAAGAAGGTCTTATTATAGTTCCTCTGCCATAATTGTCTTCCACCGTGTAAATAGAATAAATAAGTTCAGTGAAAAAGAATAAATTATTAACCCCTGAACTCAATTTCAATATATCGAAAAAATCACTTGTAACATGTTTTGAGAAATCAATATTGTTCCTTTACTTGGAAAAAACTGGGCAAACAAAAAAATTTAGTTTTGAGTGATGGAAAGGGAGATGCTATAACATTAATAATTATAGTAATAATGATAAAGAATATAAATAAGTTCTTTTGATATTTTGGCTTCATTTGCATTGTAACAGGAAACTGTATTACCCAAGAAAGAAGTAGAAAGAGGATACTATGGTCAAGCGAAATAAATTGAAGTCAATAAAAATAATGAAACTTTATAAGTAAACACGCAGAGTCCATAATATCTCCATTATTTTTCATACTTGGAAAAATGCCCAAAATCCTATCTTATGTAAACCAAGTTCTCTATCAATAATTAGTATATAAACCAGCCAAGCTAGCTTGCTGCGGAAACTAGTTAAGCACTACTTTCAAGTTTCACATAAATAATAATACAAAGGAAACCTCTATATTCTGTTGCAAATTTTGTTGAACATAACAGGTACCAATCAGTCAAACTAAAAATGGAATAAAGACTCATGTATCTATATGTTTGTTAGAACTTAGTAACTCCTATTGATCTCAATATTTCATTCATTAGTCAGAGTTTTTGGGAATTAGAATGTCACCAAATATACTATATTATCAACTATCCAACAATCACCAAAACTCACATAATATTGCTTATTTCACTTTAATAATATTACTAATAATAGGCAAAAGATGCAGTGGTGAAAAGTTGTCAATGCAGGTAAGTATTGGTTATAACATATTTACAATATTATGGTTACATCAGGCTCAAATCCTTCTTATTATAATCATTTTCCTAACTAGGAGAATGATCAATTTCACTACTCACATATGCAAAAGATGAATGGATGCAATATTAATAAATCAAATTTATCACTATGGATTCAAATTTCCAAGCTTAGAGGCAGACCATAGATGCAAGATAGAATGCAAAGAGCACAACGGAAATCATTATGAAAACTGTAGCGTTTGTTTGTATTTCCAGTTCTGTACACGCACCTAAAAGGAATGAGGACAACCACTTTGCATTTATATATCAGGATTAGCCCAGAACCTTGTAACTAGATTAGTCTATTTAATTTCACACTTTAAAAGCAACATACACAGGGAGGGAGTTCAGTGATGGTTCAAAGTCTAATGGGATTTTCTTTTCTCTCATCCAAAATATTGCTTGATTCAATCCAACTCACACGATTACCCTTTAAGTTCAACTAACTATAGCCGGTTTAAGAAGGCAATATAAATTTGATGATCAATCGTAAGAAAAAGGGGAGGAAAAAAGCAACAATGAACAATCAATTGAGCATCAAAGAATCCGTAAAATTAAATCAATCCAATGGTATCAACATGCTTTTATGTTCACTCAAACCACTCAACTTTGTTTCTCAGCTCCACATTCATCACATAAAGCGAAAAGTACTCTATCTGTCTACACAATAAGAGATTGACTCAAGAGTGAGAGATAGACGATATTAACGTGAACCAATCAAGTCTCCACACTGAATATAAAAATTAACAGAGAAATTCATCCTTGATGATCATGGACAGAGGTATTATACTCTAATTTTTGTTATCTTTTGGAAGATAAACTTGCAATCTGCTAATTAATCGTACTGAATGAAATCCCTAACTCAAAACAGCTTCAATTAACCATAATTTATAGAAGATATAGACAAATACATGTTCAGAACTTTGAACCAATAATGAAAACCAGAAGAAAAGCTCAATGTGGAAGAACAAACCAGTGAAAGGGGGAGGCAGCGATAGCTAAGATTCGCGCACGGTGGACGAGGGTGTCACAGTTTCACACACTACCGATGAGATGCTCAATTTCGTCGCCGGTGATAGAACCACGGTTGGCCGCTGCGCGATTCGACAGCCAACACAAAAGCGCCGGGTGGAGCAGATGGTACGCGGCTCTGCTCCCGCTCGTGTTTGGCGCGCTACCAAAATCAAGTGACGGGTTTCTGCAAAATTGAGGGGAGGGGGGTTTCAATTAATGGCAGTAAGGTAAAAGGGAGAATTGAATTAAGGAATTGAAACTCACCTAGCGGCGTTTCTGGGTGTACTCGCGGGTAGGTTGCGCCAGAGGGAGGTTAGGTGCTCTTCGCGCCTCTGCTCGTGCTTTCGTTTGTGCCAAGAGGTTAGGTAAAATCAGGAGGGTTGAAGATATATACACCAAATTTGCAGCGGTTCGGACTACACGGCCGCTATCCAGGGGCGTTTAGCGGTACCTGCCAGACCGCCGCTGACCTCTGCCGGGATCTTCTCAACTAGCAGCGTTTTTGTCTAGGGCCGCTGTTTCTCCGCCGCTAGGCTCCGCCTCTGCTGTAGTGTACTCTTTATACTTCTGTATACATCTACACTCTAGAATACTTTATGACCTTCTAGAATATTCTAGAATCTTCTAGAGTATTCTGAGACCTTCTAGGACATTCTAGAACGTTTCGAAATCATATAGAGCATTCTCAAACACTCTAGAAAACTATACAAACACCGTTAAATTTAACCTTCTAAAATTTACCGTGACATTCTCCCTCACCTATTGCGCAGACGTCCTCGTCGCGTTCTGTTCATGCGCTATAGGTGTTCTTGACATTGCCACAAATCTTCACAAGCTTTCAGCTAGTTTTGGTTATCAGGAGCCCTTTCCACTTGATCAATTATTAGATACTTGGTGGTACTCCCCTGCGTCTCACAATGTGATTAGCTAAGATCTCTTTGATTTCTTTATCAAAGGATCTAATCACTAAGGGCGGAACACGATTCGAGTTACATCTACTTGTTCCTCTCGGTGTCCATGATATAATTTAAGCATACTCACATGGAAGACAGGATGGATCTTCATAGAGGGAGAGAGTTGTACTTTGTAAGAAACCTCCCCAATGCGCTCAATAATCTCAAATGGCCGTTCGTATTTGCAGATTAAGTCCTTATGGACCTTTCGAAAGTCTTTGAATTGTTGTGGAAGAAGTTTAATCATTACTTTGTCTCTCACTTGATAGCTTGCATGCCTCCTCTTCTTATCTATCCATTTTTTCATCCTCTTTGTGGCTTTGTCGAGGTAAAAACGAGTGACATCTACTTGTTCTTTCCAAGACTTAATCATATAATAAGCTTCAGGGCTCTTTCCTAAGTAAGAGAAACAAAGAGTGTGGTGTAAGCGGCTATTGTCCAGTCACAATTTAGAACGAACTTTTTCCTGTGGACTCGTTCCTTTGTAGATTGTATGAGAATTCAGCAATGTCCAAAAATTTTGTCCAATTCTTCTGATTAGCGCTTACTAAATGTCTCAAGTGACCCTCGAGTAAGGCATCACTCTCTCAATCTACCCATCGATTTGAGGATGGAAGCTTGTTGAAAAATGAAGCTCCGACCCAAGGAGTTTGAACAACTCTATCCATAATCGTCCTGTAAAGCGTGGATCTTGATCACTAATGATGCTCTTAGGCAATCCCTAATACTTCACCACATTCTTGAAGTTATATTTTTAAATTTTTACTATTAAATTTAATCTCACAAAATAATAAAAATTCTTTTATTAAATTTCATATATATATATATATATATATATATATTCATATTTTAGGTCAAATTTAGAAAAGATGATAGTACTATTTAATCTTTTAATTAAGTCATTTTTGTTAGGTAAGAGATATTTTATCCATTTTAAGGTTTTATTTAGAGGCTTGTAATTAATTATTAATTTGGGAGCTCCTCTTTTGATTTCTAAGGCATTATATAAAATCCTCCACAGTTCCAAGGAGATTTTGATAGTCTGATTAATCCTTTATCTAAATATTCTTGGATTTCTTTCTTATAATATTTCAAGAATTCTTTATTCATTTGGATAGGCTTTGCCTTAATGGAGATATCTTTTTCATTAAAATTATCTTCGTATGTTAGGAATACTTCATATAATTTTCCATAATAAAAAGCTTTTGGGTTTAGATTATACAAGTCTTTTTTAATCCTATCTTCTAACCTTTTTATTATGATTTGGGTTTTTTGAATTTTTAGTAGTTGTTATATTCTTTTATATATAATCTCTTAATTTAAGAAATTAATTTGTTTCTTTTTTTTCTATTATATTAAGTTGGGAGATAGCTACTTGTTATAATAAATTTAGCTTTCTTCTCTTTGGTTTCTGTATGAACTCAAATAGGATCGACTGGTTTGGTATGCAATAAGTGGTTACCCCACCTACATCTACCATAAAAAGATATAGTAAAAGTGTGAAGGGGTTACTTAATATAACTTGTTGGGATATTTTTTTTGTTAGAAAAAAAGTAGTTGAAAAGTATACTTTGTCTTTACAAATTTTTGCTATAGAAATCTTGTAATTTATGGTCATTCTATCATTTTCTACTTTGATAATAGTTTCAGTTATTTTTTTATAGTACTTAGTAGGTATTAATACTTTTTGTATACAGTTTACATATGCTCCTAAGTCTACCATAGCTGTAAACTCAAAATTTTCTTTTTAAGTATACCACTTTTGATTAATAAGTAATGCTAGTTCATTAATGTAATTTTATGGAGTTATAACCTCTTCTTCTTCTATTAATTTTAATCGTTTTTTTTTTTTTGTAATTTTACTATATTTTCTCCTTCTAATTTTAGTATTCTATAGTCAAGGAAAATGTCCTATTGTTTTAATTCAGAAATTTTGAGATTTAATATTTTTATTTCTTCTTGTAAATATTTTAAAGAAGTCTCTTCCTTAGAAATCTTAAATCTATTATATATCTCTTTAATTTCTACTGGCCTTATCTGTTCTTTGACTTGTTCTTCTTTTCTAATCAGATCATTTAATTGGAATATGAATTTATCTTTCAAGAAAGAATCTTCTAATTTATCTATTATAGATATTAAAGTACTCGTTTGTTCTCTGGTTAATGTATTGATTAACTTTTCTTGAGCTCTCGTAATTATATTTAAAGATTTTATACAGCTATCATAATTATATATTTCTGGTCTTAAACACGAGTCTTCTTCTTCTAATTCAGAAGAACCCGAAGATGGTATATCTAACTATTGTATGAAATTACCTGAATCATCAGAAGAATACTCTTTTTCTATTTCAATTTCTGATTCACTATAAATTAGTATAGCAGCTAAAACTTTTCTTACTTCTTCATTACTAATTTTGTTTATTTTTTTCTTCTGTTTTGTAGTTGTTGACCTGGTTTTTTACATTTCCAATAGACTATGTGCTTCTTGTCACTTTTCTTTTTACTATTTCATTTTTGTTTTTTCCTATAATTTTCTTTTGGCTTATTTCCTGTTGTATAAGGTTCTCTAGATTGATACCTATACTTGTTTCCATAATTCTTTATATTTCTTTTCTTAAAGATTCTATTTTGGTTGCTAGGTACTTTTTTAGTGGTAATGCCATACCATTGACAAAAGTTTTCTAATTTTTATAACATCCTACTACACAGAGCTTTACACCTAGGATGTAAAACAGAGGTGGCGAGGCGCTACGACCTCTAAAATAATATATATATAAAGCAAAATCGCAAAATATAAAAGCTCATCGCTCATAAATAACGTAACTTGCGTGTGTGTATATATATATATATATAGTATAATAATTGAAAAGATATAATATACGAGGAGTCTTGAAGAAAAGGTAAAGCAAAATCGCAAAATATAAAAGCTCATTGCTCAGAAATATAAAAGCTCATCGCTCATAAATAACGTAACTTGCGCGTGTGTGTGTATATATATATATATATATAGTATAATAATTGGAAAGATATAATATACGAGGAGTTTTGAAGAAAAGGTAAAGCAAAATCGCAAAATATAAAAGCTCATTGCTCAGAAATAACGTAACTTGTGTGTGTGTGTGTGTATATATATGGAAAGTAAGAGTAGAAGTTCAAGATACAAAATATCAAGCTCCGGACTCAGCCTGCGAAGCTAAGGCTGGCCAGAGAACATATACATACATACATACATATATATATATATAATCCATAACCCAAAATACATAAAAGCAACCCTAGTTCTCCATAAACCTCTATGAGGTATAAAAGTAAAACATATTTACATAGGGAGAATCTATACATACATACATACATACATACATAATGAAACAGAACAAAAGTATGATCCCAAAAAGCCCACTTTGCTGCAGAGAACTCCAAACGCCTAGCGAGGTGCCTCTCGACCTGCATCTGAAAAACATAAATATCCTATGGGATGAGAACCAAGGGTTCTCAGTATGGTAAAAGTGCCACATAGATAAGATATAAGGTCTTGGTAATACCAGAGGCAATTCTAGAATGTCGACACTCAAATTATAAAACTTAAGAATTAAAACTGAAAACCATAAATAAGGGTGGTTTTTGTAGGATTCCTAAACTTAACCAAATACTATCCAAAACCCTCAATTCTCCGCCTTTCCTCCAATCCTCCAACTCCCAGTGAAATCATAGATAGACAAAAGGCAAAGCAAGCACAGGTAGAATACAAATATAGTAGGTAATGATGAGCGGATATTTTATACGCTTTTTGGCATCATTTTCATATAGTTTTTAGTATGTTTTAATTAGTTTTTATTAATTTTTTATAGGTTTTAGTGTTAAATTCACATTTTTGGATTCTATTATGAGTTTTTGTATTTTTGTAGAATTTCAGGTATTTTCTGGTTGAAATTGGGGAGCTGGAGCAGAATTCTGATTCAGAGACAGAGAAAGCACTGCAGATGCTGTCTAGATCTAACATGTCTGCATTCGGAAGAGCTTTTCTGGAGCTACAGAAGTTCAAATGGAGTGCTCTTAATGGCTATAAAAAGCTGACTTCTAGAGCTTTCCAGAAATATATAATAGTCCATACGTTGCTTCGGATTAGAAGGACCAAAATTGGCGTCCAACTCCAACTTCCTGCCCCCTTCCTAGCGTCCAGCGCCCAAGAGCAGAGACCGGCGTCTAAACGCCCAATGAGGACCCCCTAGCCAGCGTTTCATGCCTAAGAAGCCTCAAAGCATGTGGATCTCATCAAAGCTTAGCCCAAACACTCACCAAATGGGCGCCAGAAGTGGATTTTAGCACTAAATAAACTGTTTTACCCTTACTAGTCATCTGTTTAGTATTTAAAGTGTATTTTA